>NC_064921.1:230999988-231624988 GCF_023897955.1 Schistocerca gregaria
CCGGGTTTTCTTGTTTATTAGGCAGCAATGTTACAATTACACCTTCGTAGCACTATGGTCAACATCGCTGCACGAATTACCCAAGCTGATTGCCCTCCCCCAATGTTGACCATAGTGGTGCGGTGGTACAATGGTTCAAATGGTGCAAATGGCTCTAAGCACTATGGCACTTAACATCTGAGGTCGTCAGTCCCCTAGAACTTAGAACTACTTAAACCTAACTAACCTAAGGACATCAAACACATCCATGCCCGAGGCAGGATTCGAACCTGTGACTGGAGCAGTCGCGCGGTACCGGAATGAAGCGCCTAGAACCGCTCGACCACAAAGGCCGGCTGGTGGTATAATGGTCAGCACTTTTGCCTAGTAAGCAAGGAGAACCGGGTTCGAGTCCCGGCTGTGGCACAATTTTAATTCACTCCTTCAGTCTTCTTCATTATTGTAGACTATTTACATAGTTTTTGTAACCGAACAAAACGGGAAATAATTAAATGATCTTCGAGCTGAATTGGGCATCAGCAGTAGTTAGGTAGTATTTTCTTTCGCGTTCCAGTGTCACATCGTCTCTGACATGGTGTACATTACCTGGGCGACAGTAATGGGTCAGATGGCCATTGCTGTGTTACAATTTTGTGTTTCGGTCTATTTTGTGTTGTTTCCTTTTTTCTGTCTAATGGTGGATCTTTCTGAAACGCGTCAATTAATAAGATGATTTCAGTTTCGATTTAAAACGATGTTATCTCCTTACATGATACCTGCTTTCGTGAAAGCGGGAAGGACTTGGGGCTTGTTTCCCGAGCACGGCTACTCACCCCGTGGCAGTCTGTGTGGGGGTTGGGGTTTGCTTTCTCCTCTCCCCACAACCCTCTCTGGCAATCGGTCATCATACAGTTAAGACATCACTGCACCTCCGGCAGAATCCTTTGCAAATGTGGTGTTTTCACATCAAATTTCTCCAATTGCTTTTTTTCTGTTAGTATAGTAGTTAGTCGCTCTCTGAATGTGTGTGTGTTATTTGTGTTCCAGGTGAGTGCCTCCTCTGTGATAAGCAGCATGGTAGCAGACACGTAAATCCCTTTACGGGTCTGCCCTAGGTGAACTGCGTTAAAGAAGGAAAGTCTGAAAAAAAATTATTTCGAAATGGATAAAGGCAAGTCTGAAAAAAAATTATATTTCGAAGTGGATAATACTTACGGAGTTCGTATGAGTATTAGTAAATAACTGCTGATGCTATTTCAAGTGTTATGTATATTGTTGCCTTAATTTACGAAAAAGCATCGAGTCTTATTTTTAGCATAAATAAAAACTCACAGTTAACGAAGCAAAATACTCTCAAATCTTTACCTATCCACTCCTGTATTACAAAGCAGGCTAGTGTTTTAATAGGAAACGTTTCTGTTGATTGAAGCTAACTGTTGGACTGTCGTGTTACATTTGATGAAATCCTGCTCAGATGCCGAAAATACTGTCTTTTTAATCCAAGCCAAATTCTGTAATCCCATAACTCACCTCCTGCGTAGATTGGTATGTACTCACTCTTTTGTGCTGGCTTCACTTAAGCGATTACTTACAACAGCTGTGTAGCAAATGTGTAATGTCCAGGAGGAATCAGAATGTCGGGAATTTTGCCATAATATCCAGAAACCAACTTACTGGCGCAAAAATGTGTGGTGCAAATCTGAAATCTCTAGCGAGCCGTTTGAAAGATAAAGCTTTAGTTATTGAAGAATGAAGTGTGTTTGCTATTAATTTGTTGGGTATAATAAACCTGCTACTTGTTGCGTAGTTTCGTAGGACCGTACATATTTCAATACCGCGTTTTACAATATAAATACTAAACTAAATGGCTCTGAGCACTGTAGGACTTAACATCTGAGGTCATCAGTCCCCTAGAACTTAGAACTACTTAAACCTAACTAACCTAAGGACATCACACACATCCATGGCCGAGACAGGATTCGAACCTGCGACCGTAGCGGACGCGCGGTTCCAGACTGTAGCGCCTAGAACCACTCGGCCACTCCGGCCGGCCAATACTAAACTACCTGAAATTTCTTCATATTTCGTTCAAACCAATATCTATTGAATAGATCACACACATATTTTAAGTCATTTTGACTGAAAGAAGACAACCGTACTATAATTTTAGTTTACTGCTCGCTTCACGTCCCGGACTCTCTGTGTATACACTTTTCGTTTTTCGAACAGGAATTGCACGTGATCTGTTTCTATAGATTTAGATATTGTCGGGGTTTTAAATAAAACCTCCCTTCGAACGTCTGTTTGTTAAGTTATGGACGAATCAGGATGCCTCTATGAAGGTTACAACAGTTATTTGTCTGTGTATCTTGGTTCCTTTCTACTTGTACGAAATTTAGCGGAGACAATAATTCCTTCTTCTTCCAACAGTTTACAAGATCAAACAAGGAGGGACCCAGAGTTTGAAATGTATTTCAGCTCCAAAACAACGGGCGATTTTCATTACTGCAGTATTTGTATGTGGTCATTTTTTTCATCGGTTTATGTTTAACACATATACTATGTACAGTGTATTCTGTTCTTACCAAGTGACGCAAATGTCTGTGGCTTTCGCTGTAGGATACGAATGTCTATGGAGTGAGCATTGTGTACTCCGGATGTCGCCCAACATTAAACCGTGGTTGCTACGTGACTTTTTTTGTAATTGTTTTGGTTACGTTTTAAGCTAAGAACTAAACTGTGATATTACACACATTTGCCCAATTTTTACAAAATTATTTATTAGTAAAAATGGTTACTGCTGTTGAAGTAAATCTAATGTGTCAAAGGAGGGAAACTTATTGTTTTAGATAACTACCAGGACTTCACTACGATCGGAGGAAATATACATCGGCGACAAAAATTCTGTACTATGCACCTCAATGCTCACCCCATCAACATTTATACTCTGTGCCACTTAGATTCTAATGGAGAATTTCGCTGGGATAATATTGAAATCTCACAAAACATTAAAACTGTAGCTGTTAGGAATTGCATTAGTGTGGAATTGCGACTTTCCACTGTCCATTTTTGTTGCATTGTTACTGGGACAATAACCTGAAAGGAGCAACTTTTCCATTTACTTGATGGGTCCGTAAAACGAGAAGTTCTGTTAGGTACGAAGACTGCAGAATGAAGGTGGTCGATAACAAAACCTTGTCGACAAGAGTGGCGGTCACGAAATTAGACAAAGGTGGTCGATAGCAAAATCTTGTCGACAAGAGTGGCGGTCACGAAATTAGACGTCTCAAGGTCACAACCACTCCTTTGAGACCTCTGGTGCAAATCGCTGTTATTTGCCCATATCACAGCTTTGTTGCTGCGTGTACGATGTTAATAGCGCATTCAGTCACTTTCAGCTGAATGTTCTGAGCTCCGTGCGGTATAGTGTGTTCATGTATTGTTTCCGTCTTCCGTGGAACTGTGCACTGTCGTGTGTTTCGTAGTGGGCGAAATGCAGGAGGATGGACCCACGAGTAACGTTACTCCGGTCGGTGTGCGTTAAAAAAAAATGAACTTAATCTAAAACTGTCGTATCAAGTATATTGGAGATTTTTTTTGTTACTGGTATGGCCAGAAGCGAAGGAACCAGGAATAATATAAATTTTCTATAACAAAACCTTGTGGTATTTTATTATGAACAGTGTAGTGACATCAGAATCTCGAGATGTCATTCTCTAAGATAGGGATATGAATGAAAACGGAAGTTGCGTAATCTGACGATTTGACAAAATGTTAGTGCATAGAACTGTACTTCAGTAACATGACAGAGGACAATACCCGACGGCTAGTAAAACATGGAGTGATTTCCGTGGAAAAATTAATGATTTTTGGGTCAGAGATCTCGTCATTTGTCTTCTAACTCACTTGGTTTTTGGTCCAAAAAGTATAATGATGTACAAAAATTTTGGATGGAAAGTGGAAACATTGCACAAGCAAGAATGAAGTTTTGTGTAAAATGCGTGCTGAGAACAGTAGTCTTGTAGTATTCCTTGATAAAATTTGGGTGTCACAAAACCACATGCAAAAATATCTTTTTGCTCGACTTCAAAGCTAATATTGACCTGAAAGTACCTACAGCTGGCCTGAAAGTACGTGCAGCTACTGTTGTGCAGCGTACATCGGCGATTTGGGGAATGGGTGCTGTGACGAAGGATCAGTAAGAGCAGCAAATAAATTTTCAAGACTTACGGAATATTCTCGGCCCTATCAAGCTGACACACAAGTACTCACACGCTGTCGTGTACGAAGTCTCTTTTTTAAAAAGGAATTTCACAGGTGAAAAGATACACTATGTGATCAAAAGTATCGGGACACCCCCAAGACATATGTTTTTCATATTAGGTGCACTGAGCTGCCACCTAGTGCCAAGTACTCCGTATCAGCGACCTCAGTAGTCTTTAGACATCGTGAGAGAGCAGAATGGGGCGCTCCGCGGAATTCACAGGCTTCCAACGTGATCAGGTGATTGGGTGTCACTTGTGTCACACGTCTGTACGCGAGATTTCCACACTCCTAAACATCCCTAGATCCACTGTTTCCGATGGGATACTGAAGTGGAAACGTGAAGGGACACGTACAGCACAAAAGCGTACAGGCCCACCTCGTCTGTTGACTGACAGAGACCGCCGACAGTTGAAGAGGGTCGTGATGTGTAATAGACAGACATCTATCCAGACCATCACACAGGAATTCCAAACTGCATCAGGATCCAGTGCAAGTCGTATGACAGTGAGGCGGGAGGTGAGAAAACTTGGATTTAGTGGTCGAGCGGCTGTCATAAGCCACACATCACGCCGGTAAATGCCAAACGACGCCTCGCTTGGTGTAAGGAACGTAAACAAGGACGATTGAACAGTGGAAAAACGTTGTGTGGAGTGACGAATCACTGCACAGAATGTGTGCTGATCGGATGGCAGGGTGTGGGTATGGCGAATGCCCGGTGAATGTCATCTGCCAGCGTGTATAGTGCCAACAGTAAAATTCGGAGGCGGTGTTGGTATGGTATGGTCGTGGATTTTCATGGAGGGGTCTTGCACCCCTTGTTGTTTTGCGTGGCACTATCACAGCACAGGCCTACATTGATGTTTTCAGCACGTTGTTGCTTCCCACTGTTCAAGAGCAATTCGGGGATGGCGACTGCATCTTTTATCACGATCGAGCACCTGTGCACAATGCACGGCCTGTGGCGGAGTGGTTCCGCGACAATAACATCCGTGTAATGGACTAGCCAGCACAGAGTCCTGACCTGAACCCTATAGAAAACCTTTGGGATGTTTTGGAACGTCGACTTCGTTCCATGCCTTATCGACCGACATCGATACCTCACGTCAGTGCTGCACTCGGGGGAGAATGGGCTGCCATTCCCCAAGAAACCTTCCAGCACTTGATTGAACATATGCTTTCGAGAGTGGAAGTTGTCATCAAGGCTAATGGTGGGCTAACATCATACTGAATTACAGCATTACCAATGGAGGGTGCTACCAACTTGTAAGTAATTTTCAACCAGGTGTCCGCATACTTTTGATCACATGGTATATCTTCATGACGCCTCAGATGTTAGCTAAATTAATCTTACAGCCTACTGAAAATCTTTCTCACTGGAAGTTTGTGCAAGACCCAATAGAGAGCATATTCGTCAGTGTCAACCGTTCTCGTTACACAGGCAGAACAGTTCCACTCCTCTTATGGTATTTCATTTTTTACCTTGAAATGTTTTTATGCTTTCACGAGGAAATATGTATCACATGCATTTATAAACTTTGAGAATATTCATATATTATTTTCAGTCCAAATATGTCACTGTTTCTGTTTTTTCCCACAGGTCGAATAAAAAAAAATATTTTTCTCAATTTTTTTTAAAACGTTGGTCAGCACTGTTTGTTTTTCATAGTAGCGCACAAGAATTTCCTCCATCATGTTCTAGACTAAAAATGTATATTACTCATATTTTTTTCATAATTTTTAGTATTTGAAATTATCACTAGCTGGCAGTGATGTAGGACGGTGAGATGGCCTTGAGGTTTTTCCTGACGGCCGGTGTAGCGATTTCTGTTGCATCAGAAGAGACTTCTCTTTGCTTAGCATGATCTTTGCGTCTGCCGTGCCGCGCCACGGCGGAACTGCTGCTTCACTTCTCGTTTTTCTCCCCTCTCTGCCGCTCCCCCTCCCACCCTCTCCCACGGTCGAGCGTCTTCGTCGAGTTAACTTCTGCGGAATGTGCGGGTGTAGCTAATGGCCGCCCATTCACGACGATGGCACGCCAATAAAATTCGCGTCTGGGGCAGCAGTCCTTTACGGTGCGTGCTTTCATATTCACGGTTTCGGCAACGGACAATTATACGGCGAAGAGCGTCTGGCACTAGTCTCTGGTCCGCAGATGCGTGGTAAATTATTACACACGACCGCTGCTGCGTGCTGTTGCTGCTTTCCTTTATCCACCACTTACCATTGTTGTCTTTACTCTGCCTCCAACATCTGTTTATTCATTCTGTAACTTCTACCACGGAGGTCGACTTTCAAGGATGCTGAATGAGTCAAGGTATACATTAACAAAAGGGGAAACTTCTGCTTGCCTATGATTGGACTCGCGTAACGTTATCTTTCTTCCGTACAACTTGAATAGTGAATGCCTATGTTGTGTTGGCAGAAGTGCCAACACCGTGTTACTGGAGGAGGCCGAAATGCACGCGTTTTAGCTCACGCAGGCTGGCGTGAGGAGGGAAGGACTATACTGACGTGACTGACGTGAGGTTTGAAACATGACAAGGAATTAGAATTCAGAAAGCGGACGTAGTTAGTTTGATACTTAACTTTAATCCATTAATGATGAACGGCACTCTTGACGGTACATGATTCACAGTATTATCTCTTCAGAATACATTCTTGAAGAATATGCCGCCTTCCTAGGTCGTAGCAAATGACGTAGCTGAAGGCTATGCTAAACTGTCGTCACTGCAAATGAGAGCGTATGTAGTCAGTGAACCTTCGCTAGTAAAGTCGGCTGTACAACTGGGGCGAGTGCTAGAGAGTCTCTAGACTAGACCTACCGTGTGGCGGCGCTCGGTCTGCAATCACTGATAGTGGCGACGTATACTAACGGACCGCGGCCGATTTAAAGGCTACCACCTAGCAAGTGTGGTGTCTTGCGGTGACTCCACGGTCTACGCACACAACACGGAGTCACAACCACTATGTCACGATTTACAGATGACATTTTTTTTCGAATACACCGTTATGCTAGTTGCAAATTATTTATTAACTGACTGGTGTACGTGGCTATCCCATTGTCAGGAATCTTACAATGGCACTAACCACATCCAAGTTGGGATCATACAAGCATCGAGAGGGTGAACCTAAATTCTTTCACGACACCATAGTGCTATTTCCTTGCATACATATGTTAGAGATAAAAGTGCACATATTTTTATTGGTAACTGAAGACAGCGCACTGAACAGCATTATGTCAGTATTTACTATGTTTTCAGACTAATAATTATAGTTATTAGAGTAGTATGTTTTTAGATAGTTAAGTATCCAAGCACATGTGGCGATAGCAAGCCATTAATGCTTATTTTCCGCTGAACTGTATGTCAGGTGTTAAGTATGGACTCATAACGGTTAGTCTATACTGAATGGCGTAGTACAGTTACGATCGTGCAGGAAACATTGGGTAGTAAATTGAATTATGTGTTTGTAGGAAGCCCGTAAGACGCAGAGAAAAAAAAAAAAAAAAAACTAACACATTGAAGTGGGCACGTAGTTTTGTATGAGTCCTGTTGTAATTGCTATTTAATATTTAAGAAGCCAGATCACGCGGTCTGAAAATAAAATAAATACGCCTACACCTCTCAGACGCCAGTATTCTAATGTAAAACTCTGTCCACTTTTTTAAAATAAATCTTTTACTGAACTACAGTAAAAAGGATTGCATGGTCCTCTAAATGTTGATGCACAGCTTAACCAACATCGTGTATCCTTCACATTATTTACATTAAACAAGGAGTTATGTATAATAATATGACGACAATGATATAAGGGCTGACCACAGTAGTGAGTAATTTGTAGCAACAGGAACATATTTTCTAAACAACCTAAATTGTTTTTAGTTCTGTTTACAGAACATTTTCTGTATAATATATATTGTGTGATTTCGTTTTCGTGTAAATTAGAGAAATTAAACGGTATGATTGTAACAATTGCTGCAGGATTTACTTTGTTCCTAAAAGAATTTCAAAGGTATTACAAGGAAACGCACACGCGATATTTATGTTAATGATATGAATCGTTAGTGAAAATAATTTTGTAAATTAAAGCCATTCATTCAACTTTTGTTAGTGAAACTAACGCACTGATCGGAGATAGGAACAGACATGTCCTAAAACAATAAAGAATGGCGACACAATCTTAACAAAGAAATATTTACTGTGTATTACAATGAACTTGCAAGGAGGGTGCGACCCGTGAGTGGGTCATTACATCTATAGACTGTACAAAGGATGTAACGTTGAGGTCAGTGATAACTGTTCAGTAATACGAACAGTCCTTCTGCGTGGAATACGTGGACAGTACTGAGTGCACTGCAGCCTGTTGACATCTCCGTAGCAGAGAAGATAAGCTCCACAGCAATCAGACTCTCGGCTGAAGACACGCTGGCCATTCAGCTCTGCGTGCGGAAGTAAACAGTCGCCGGCAGTGGTGGCGCACGGATTCCTCGGTGTGGCCGTGGGCGTGTCATGGTTGGTCGCTCCGGCAGGCAGAGACTTTCCTCTTAGTGGTGTTGGTGGTGGCCCTTCGATATCTATGACAACACACGCATGAAATTAGACGTTAGATGCAAAGCGTATCATTTCCTTCTCTTACACTGAAAATAAAGATGATAGTAACAATAAAACAAACAACAAAAAAACCTACACACATACACACAAACTAACTATAGACCATGATTTGTCTCGGTTGCAATGTGTATGTTATTTCGAAACAGTCTGCATTTTAAGATTGTTTTCTTTGTAAGTTAATATGATTTTTCCATCTATCTTGTTCCATCAGTACGCTTCTGACTAACGCCTAAGTCTCATCGTCATTTTTGATTCTTAACTATCTCGAGAATTATATTCAGATAATTGTGTACTATCAGTCTATATCTGTCTTCTGGGTGAGATTTAAGACTCCAATGTTGCAAATGACAGATTGTCGATATACATGGTGCATCAAAAAATGTATAAACACTTTGAAGCGTCAAAGAAAATTTATTTCCCGTTCTACAATGTTAAATTTCTGGAAATGGGAAGCTTAAAGTCCAATTGGAAAAATAAATGTACTTTGCAAATGTGATTAATGTTCAAACTGGTGGCCTTCAGCATCAATACATTTCTGAGTACGAGTCACCACAGATTCCGTACATCGTACCAAAGTGTCCAATGAGATTTCTGCGCACACCGCCTGAATCTCATTCCAAAGTGTGTCCAGGTTACGTGGTTTACGTTTGTACACCTCATCTTTTACTGTACCCCATAAGAAGAAATCCAGCGGCGTGATGTCTGGAGAGCGTGCAGGAAACTCGATTGGTCCCCTGCGTCCTATCCACTGGCCTGGCACATTGTGATCCAGGTATGCTCGTACGTCCCTATGATAGTGCGGCGGGGCGCTATCTTGTAGGAAATAAAACTCACCATTACCGTATAGTGTACGAATGGCAGGGAATATGGAGTCAGCCATCATTGTTAGGTACGTTTCTCCAGTAACAGTACCTTCAAAGTGGAAAGGACCAAAGAGTCCCCTTGCAGAAAAACCACACCACACATTTACATCAGGAAAATTCACAGCCTTTTCAACTGTAATGTGAGGATTATCTTCAGCCCAGTACACACAATTATGCCTATTGACAGTTCCATTGAGTTTGAATTGGGCTTAATCCGACCAAATTATGTGTCCCGGTTCACGTCTCACTATCTCCTGAACCAATTCACAAAATTCTAACCTTCGATCTGGATCGTCGTCACTTAACTGTTGCACCAGCCTTGGAATGTACACACGAAACTTGCCTTTCTTCAGAATGCGTAGTACACTACTAGCACTTACATTAATCTCACGTGCCGCTTGCCTTGATTTTTGAGGCAAATGCTGTAACAGTTCCAAGACCGCAGTTGTGGAATCATCACTTGTAACTGTACGAGGTTGCCCTGATCGACCTTTATGCACATCACACACTGTTCCATGAATTTCTAATTTGTCTCGTAGATATGTAATTGTTAACCTTGAAGGTGTTCTGTACCATACTCACTTCTCCACTGTCTTCGAACCGCAGCTACATTCTCAAACTTCCAGTACCACTTAATTATATGCTTCCGCACTTCAAAGCTCAAACGCACGTGCGCCATGTTGCAGTTACTTCCTTGCCTCTGTTGCTACCTGTTGAAGAAAGATAACATTACTTTCTAACAGATATTTAACCTTGTAGAACGGGAAATAAATTGTCTATGACGCTTCAAAGCGTTTTTTTTGACGCATCCTGTATTCCTGCACTTCAGTGAGAGAAAACATGTCAAGCGTCCAGCAAACCAGGCAAATGCATTGTGCTTAGAGTCAGGGAAAATTATTTTCCAATCTGATTGCAAAACTTCGTATGGACAGCAAAGCAACTCAGTACTGAATGGAGATACACTATGTGACCAAAAGTATCCGAACACCCCCAAAAACATACGTTTTTCATATTAGGTGCATTGTGATGCCACCTACTGCCAGGTACTCCATATCAGCGACCTCAGTAATCATTAGACATCGTGAGAGAGCAGGATGGGGCGCTCCGCGGAACTCGTGGGCTTCGAACGTGGTCAGGTGATTGGGTGTCACTTGTGTCATACGTCTGTACGCGAGATTTCCACACTCATAAACATCCCTAGGTCCACTGTTTCCGATGTAATAGTGAAGTAGAAGCGTGAAGGGACACGTATAGCTGGCCTGGCCGAGCGGTTCTAGGCGCTTCAGTCTGGAACCGCGAGACCGCTACGGTCGCAGGTTCGAATCCTGCCACGGGCATGGATATGTGTGATGTCCTCAGGTTAGTTAGGTTTAAGTAGTTCTAAGTTCTAGGGGACTGATGACCTCAGATGTTGAATCCCATAGTGCTCAGAGCCATTTGAACCATTTTTGGACACGTACAGCACAAAAGCGTACAGGCCGACATCGTCTGTTGACTGACAGAGACCGCTGACAGTTGAAGAGGGTCGTAATGTGTAATAGGAAGACATCTATCCAGACCATCATACAGGAATTCCAAACTGCATCGGGATCCACTGCAAGTACTATGACACTTAGGCGGGAGATGAGAAAACTTGGATTTCATGGTCGAGTGGCTGCTCATAGACATTCCGGAGGGCTGAACGGAAGGCCTCTCCAGTTTGTCTGACGAACCGGTTTCAGGCTATGTCTCCGGCTGATACTGATGTTCGGCCGGAGATGTCTGCTTGTCCTGTTCCAGAGGTTGCCCCTCAGTCTGCAAGATCCGGGCAGTCGCAGAGGGTGGGCTTACTGGTAGTTGGGAGCTCCAATGTCAGGCGCGTAATGGGGCCCCTTAGGGATATGGCAGCAAGAGAGGGGAAGAAAACCAATGTGCACTCCAGATGTGGAAAGGGTCCTTCCGGTTGCCATGAAGGGTACAGGGTGCACCCATCTGCAGGTGGTCGCTCATGTCGGCACCAATGATGTGTGTCGCTATGGATCGGAGGAAATCCTCTCTGGCTTCCGGCGGCTATCTGATTTGGTGAAGACTGCCAGTCTCGCTAGCGGGATGAAAGCAGAGCTCACCATCTGCAGCATCGTCGACAGGACTGACTGCGGACCTTTGGTACAGAGCCGAGTGGAGGGTCTGAATCAGAGGCTGAGACGGTTCTGCGACCGTGTGGGCTGCAGATTCCTCGACTTGGCGCCATAGGGTGGTGGGGTTTCGGGCTCCGCTGGATAGGTCAGGAGTCCACTACACGCAGCAAGCGGCTACACGGGTAGCAGGGGCTGTGTGGCGTGGATTGGGCGGTTTTTTTAGGTTAGATGGCCTCGGGCAAGTACAGAAAGGGCAACAGCCTCAAAGGGTGCGGGGCAAAGTCAGGACATGCGGGGACCAAGCAGCAATCGGTATTGTAATTGTAAACTGTCGAAGCTGCATTGGTAAAGTACCGGAACTTCAAGCGCTGATAGAAAGCACCGAAGTTGAAATCGTTATAGGTACAGAAAGCTGGCTGAAGCCAGAGATAAATTCAGCCGAAATTTTTACAAAGGCACAGACGGTGGTGGCGTGTTTGTCGCTGTTAGTAGTAGCTTATCCTGTAGTGAAGTAGAAGTGGATAGTTCCTGTAAAATATTATATGTGGAGGTTACATTCAACAACCGAGCTAGGTTAATAATTGGCTCCTTTTACCGACCTCCCGACTCAGGAGCATTAGTGGCAGAACAGCTGCGAGAAAATTTGGAATACATTTCACATAAATTTTCTCAGCATATTATAGTCTTAGGTGGAGATTTCAATTTACCAGATAAAGACTGGGACACGAAGATGTTTAGGACGGATGGTAGGGACAGAGCATCGAGTGACATTATACTGAGTGTACTATCCGAAAATTACCTCGAGCAATTAAACAGAGAACCGACTCGTGGAGATAACATCTTGGGCCTACTGGTAACAAACAGACTCGAACTTTTCGACTCTGTAAGTGCAGAACAGGGAATCAGTGATCATAAGGCCGTTGCAGCATCCCTGAATATGGAAGTTAATAGGAATAAAAAAAGGGAGGAAGGTTTATCTGTTTAGCAAGAGTAATAGAGGGCAGATTTTAGACTACCTACCAGATCAAAACGAAAATTTCTGTTCCGACACTGACAATGTTGAGTGTTTATGGAAAAAGTTTAAGGCAATTGTAAAATGCTTTTTAGACAGGTACTTGCCAAGTAAAACTGTGAAGGACGGGAAAAACCCACCGTGGTTCAACAACAAAGTTAGGAAAGTACTGCGGAAGCAAAGAGAGCTTCACTCCAAGTTTAAACGCAGCCAAAACCTCTCAGACAGATAGAACTTAAACGATGTCAAAGTTAGCGTAAGGAAGGCTATGCGTGAAACGTTCAGTGAATTCGAAAGTAAAATTCTATGTACCGACTTGACAGAAAATCCTAGGAAGTTCTGGTCTTACGTTAAATCAGTAAGTGGCTCGAAACAGCATATCCAGTCACTCCGGTATGATGATGGCTTTGAAACAGAGGATGACACGCGTAAAGCTGAAATACTAAACACCTTTTTCCAAAGCTGTTTCACAGAGGAAGACCGCATTGCAGTTCCTTCTCTAAATCCTCGCACAAACGAAAAAATGGCTGACATCGAAATAAGTGTCCAAGGAATAGAAAAGCAACTGAAATCACTCAACAGAGGAAAGTCCACTGGACCTGACGGAATACCAATTCGATTCTACACAGAGTACGCGAAAGAACTTGCCCCCCTTCTAAAGCCGTGTACCACAAGTCTCTAGAGGAACGGAAGGTTCCAAATGATTGGAAAAAAGCACAGGTAGTCCCAGTCTTCAAGAAGGGTCGTCGAACAGTTGCGCAAAACTATAGACCTATATCTCTGACGTCGATCTGTTGTAGAATTTTAGAACATGTTTTTTTGCTCGAGTATCATGTCGTTTTTGGAAACCCAGAATCTACTCTTTAGGAATCAACAAGGATTCCGGAAACAACGATCGTGTGGGACCCAACTCGCTTTATTTGTTCATGAGACCCAGAAATTATTAAATACAGGCCCCCAGGTAGATGCTATTTTCCTAGACTTCCGGAATGCGTTCGATACAGTTCCGCACTGTCGACTGATAAACAAAGTAAGAGCCTACGGAATATCAGACCAGCTGTGTGGCTGGATTGAAGAGTTTTTAGCAAACAGAACACAGCATGTTGTTATCAATGGAGAGACGTCTACAGACGTTAAAGTAACCTCTGGCGTGCCACAGGGGAGTGTTATGGGACCATTGATTTTCACAAAATATATAAATGACCTAGTAGATAGTGTCGGAAGTTCCATGCGGCTTTTCGCGGATGATGCTGTAGTATACAGAGAAGTTGCAGCATTAGAAAACTGTAGCGAAATGCAGGAAGATCTGCAGCGCATAGGCACTCGGTGCAGGGAGTGGCAACTGACCCTTAACATAGACAAATGTAATGTATTGCGAATACATAGAAAGAAGGATCCTTTATTGTATGTTTATATGATAGCGGAACAAACACCGGTAGCAGTTACTTCTGTAAAATATCTGGGAGTATGCGTGCGGAACGATTTGAAGTGGAATGATCATATAAAATTAATTTTTGGTAAGGCGGGTAGCAGGTTGAGATTCATTGGGAGAGTCCTTAGAAAATGTAGTGCATCAACAAAGGAGGTGGCTTACAAAACACTCGTTCGACCTATACTTGAGTATTGCTCATCAGTGTGGGATCCGTACCAGATCGGGTTGACGGAGGAGATAGAGAAGATCCAAAGAAGAGCGGCGCGTTTCGTCACAGGGTTATTTGGTAACCGTGATAGCGTTACGGAGATGTTTAGCAAACTCAAGTGGCAGACTCCGCAAGAGAGGCGCTCTGCATCGCGGTGTAGCTTGCTCGCCAGGTTTCGAGAGGGTGCGTTTCTGGATGAGGTATCGACTATACTGCTTCCCCCTACTTATACCTCCCGTGGAGATCAGGAATGTAAAATTAGAGAGATTCGAGCGTGCATGGAGGCTTTCAGACAGTCGTTCTTCCCGCGAACCATACGCGACTGGAACAGAAAAGGGAGGTAATGACAGTGGCACGTAAAGTGCCCTCCGCCACACACCGTTGGGTGGCTTGCGGTGTATGAATGTAGATGTAGATGGGCCACACATCACGCCGGTAAATGACAAACGACGCTTCGCTTTGTGTAAGGAGCGTAAACATTGGACGATTGAACACTCGTAAAATGTACACAATGTGGCGATCCGATGGCAGTGTGTGGGTATGGCGAATTCCCGGTGATCATCATCTACCAGCGTGTGTAGCGCCAACAGTAAAATTCGGAGTCGGTGGTGTTTGGTGTAATCGTGTTTTTCATGGAGGGGGCTTGTACCCCTTGTGGTTTTCCGTGGCATTATTACAGCACAGGCCTACACTGATGTTTTAAGCACCTTGGAGCAAGGAGAACATCAAAAGCAGACTAGCACTGGGAAAAAGGGCATTCGCGGCCAAGAGAAGTCTACTAGCATTAAACGTAGGCCTTAATTTGCTGAAGAAATTTCTGAGAGTGTTCGTTTTGAGCACAGCATTGTATGCTAGTGAAATATGGACTGTGGGAAAACCGCAACAGAAGAGATGTGGTGCTACAGACGAATGTTGAAAATTAGGTAGACTGATTAGGTTAGGATTGAGGACGTTCTGGGCAGAATCGGAGAGGAAAGGAATATGTGGAAAACACTAACAAGGAGAAGGGACAAGATGATAGGACATCTGTTAACACATCAAGGAATGACTTTCATGGTATCGAGGGAGTTGTAGGGGGCAAAAACTTTAGAGGAAGACAGAGATTGGAATACATTCAGCAAATAATTGAGGACGAAGGTTGCAAGTGCTACTCTGAGATCAAGAGGTTCGTACAGGAGAGGAATTTGTGGCGCGCTGCATCAAAAGTTCCTGTATTTCTGAACGACTGTAGCCGCTGCAGAGTCTGTTCCTTCGGACACGCATTGCATCGTACTTCTTGGTAACACAAGCACTGCTATTTCGCATTTTGAGAGACTGAGGTCTACACAAGCTGCCTTGGGCCGTTCGTGACTGGAGACACTCACTGCTGCTAGTCTGTGAATGCAGGTTGACTTTCACCTTCATGACACAGCAGACTGTACATAGCATTTTCCTGTGGTCAGACGAGTATTGAGAAACAGGTCCACAAGATTGTAAGTGAAAAAAGGAACGGACGATTATTCGACAAAGCCAACCGTAGACCAGGCCGTAACAGCAAGTAACTTGGTCAAGTGGCTAGATTCAGCCACGTTCCAGTAGAAATTAGTCCGCATTGCTGTGTCACAGTACAAGCATTCAATATGGTCACGGAAGATGGCTTCACTGTCAGCGCCGTTGGCGTGCTGTTAACATCACTAAATTTATGGACGACGAGAAGGAGAGGCCAGTGACAGTGCTGAAGGAGGAGGTGACGGAACGTGCAAGATAAATGTTGAATGAGTAAACCGATGGTGTGCAAGTTACAAATTAAGGCAGGAGGGACCCGGTGCTAACTGGAATGCGACTGAAGTACCTACACCGAAGAAGAAACGAAGGGCACGCAATAAATATGCCATTGACGATATGGACAGTGTATCCGTAGGCAGTAGTTTCTCAGTTATTGTGAACAATACAAGGAAATATCAACTCTACGAAAACGTGAAAGGTTACGTTGCATACCCAGCAGTCCAGAAACTTTCGAGACGGTTGTTAAAAAACAGAGAAGTAGAGATGGTGTTTTTAATGCTTTATGGCTTCTAGACAGTCTCTCCTCCACCCCTCTTCCCCCAGTGCATGAGTATAAGGCACGGAACTGCCAGGAAACTCCAGCTTTGGCGTCGCCTTCGCACCGTCAGAGACCCGTTCTGCACTGTGTCGTTTTGTGGTAGGTTCGTATTGGTAATACCAACTCTCGTCACTCGTAATAATTTTTTCCAGAAACGAATTGTCCGCGTTTTTCATTGCAATCATGTCGTGACCGGCGTCCACGCGTCGTTTTTTGTTCGGGAACGAGATGTTCGCTGCAAACTCGCATACGTTTTTCTTGCCTTTAGAACATTCTGGAGAATATATATACTAAGATGGTATCACCGGCCACTTGACCATCTTCTTCTTCTGTCGAATGCACAAACAGTGCCCGAACTCTCACGGGAATCGGCAACGCGCCGTGAGTAATGAGTATAATGGGCGAGGGCACTATGAATATAGTGCGGGACAATACGTTGTGAATGTGGGGTTCGCGGGAGGCGTGCCAGAGATAAATCCCAGCAGTCGCGCTGTCTTCTGTGTCCTCGGTGGCTCAGATGGATAGAGCGTCTGCCATGTAAGCAGGAGATCCCGGGTTCGAGTCCCGGTCGGAGCACACATTTTCATCAGTTGGGTTGGGTTGATTGGGGAAGGAGACCAGACAGCGAGGTCATCGGTCTCATCGGATTAGGGAAGGAAGCCGGCCGTGCCCTTTCAGAGGAAACATCCCGGCATTTACCTGGAGTGATTTAGGGAAATCACGGAAAAAGAATGGCCGGACGCGGGATTGAACCGTCGTCCTCCCGAACGCGAGTCCAGTGTCTAACCACTGCGCCATCTCGCTTGGTTTTTCATCTGTTCCCGTTGACGTATGTCAACGCCTGTAAGCAGGTAAGGGTGTTCCTTTCATTGTAATTTCATTCTGCAGAATGTCTTGAACACTTAATTCAGAAATGTTGAGTTCATTGCTCCACTGCGATTTGTGACCAACTACACTGACACACCACAGCTGCACATCCTCTACCTAAAACTGCCTGTTCGCAGCTGACTAGTTGAATGCACGTCTGTTGTTTGCAGTTGTTAGTATAAGCTGATACTCTAATTACTGCGTCGACATCTCTTGTGCGCCAGGAATAAAGTCACCCTCTGATCTACCTAACTGTATTTCAAAGCTAGCAAATAAGCTCTGACAGCCATTTATCTGTCAACGGGTTAGATTTTAAAATGTGCCAGAACAAACCAGTGACCACATGCCGACGAATTGGCGTGGTTAAAATAATTGATCGTTACGAAAGATGAATACTCAGAATTAAAGCGGGCAATATTTTCTTCACGCGAAATTTGAATTGATGCTGTTCGCACTGTGAATGTATGTTTTCAAAGGGACGTTGTCTGACTGTTTTGAATCTAACGTCCTGGTCAATTTAATTGTTGTGTTGTACAGGGTAGTGGGATATATCTGGAATGAAATTTCCACTCTGTAGCGGAGTATGCGCTGAAATGAAACTTGCTGGCAATCAAAACTGTGTGCCGGACTGAGACTCGAACTCGGGACTTTTGCCTTTCGTGGGCAAGTGCTTTATCGACTAAACTACGCAAGCAGGACCCACGGTCCTCTCTCACAGCTTTACTTCTGCCAGTGGTTCATCTTCTATCTTCCAAACTTCACAGAAGCTCTCCTGCGGAAATTGGAATACTAGCGCTTCTTGAAGAAGGGACAGTGCAGAGATGTGGCTTAGCCACGGCTTGCGAGATGTTTCCAGAATAAACTTTTCACCCCCCAGCGGAGTCTCGGTCCGGCAGAAAGTTTTAATCTGCCGGCAAGTTTCAAATCAGTGCACACTCCGCTGCAGGTCGAAAAATTCATCCTGGAAACATCCCCCAAGCTGTGGCTAAGCCATGTCTCCGCCATATCTTCTCTTCCAGGAGTGTTGTTAGTATGCGAGTTACGCAGGAGAGCTTCTATGAAGTTTGGAAGATAGGGGACTGCTTCTGAACAGTTGAAGTACTGCACTCACCGTGTGTGCGCCCTGGGAATCATATAGGAAAGGTTACAGGCGGTTTCTCCATTTGTTGCGCAGCACGCAGCGTCGTATGCGTACCGAAAAATCCAGCTCCTCGTTAGTATTTAAGCGATGCGGTAGCAGCGTTTCCTGGCGAATGGAACATGTGTGAACGGAGGAGTGGGTTACGTGCGGCAGCTGTGCCTGGCTGTGGCATTGTGTGTGTGCTAATGAGCCAAACAAGGCCGGTAGCGGCTGCGGCACTAGCCACGCACGTCTGTGCCATTTCTGCCAGCCAGGGCAGGCCCGGGGCAGAGTGTTCTGTTCCGGCTCAATACACTGGCCAGTAGCGGTACGGGCAACTGTTGCCATAGGTCGCCTATCTCCGTCAGTTTTTGGCGGGATCAAGTAGGTTAGAATCTTACTTTCACGGCCGAGATCAATGCCACGACACCTCTGTGTTTGGACGCGAGTGCTGCAGTGCGGCTTTTGCTCTTAAAACGACTTGTGAATAAGCAGCATCTCACAAAAAGTACACACAGAGTTCTGTACAATCATGTCTTAGTTTTTGGAATGACCTGAGAAGTTATATGAATACCTCAGACTAGATGAGAACTAGGCGTTGCCCGGGTATGTGCACAGAAGTGCCAGAGAAACTGATACACGCATGCGTATTCAAATACACAGATATGTAGATAGGCACAATACGACGCTACTGTATAACACGCCAAGTGTATGGTGCAGTTGTTAGATCGATTACTGCTGCTACAATGGCCGGTTATCAAGATTTAAGTGAGTTTGAACGTGGTGTTTGCGCACAAGCGATGGGACACAGCATCTCCGAATTAGCGACAAAGTGGGGATTTCCCCGTACGATCATTTCACGAGTGTACCGTGAATATCAGGAATCTGATAAAACATCAAGTCTCAGACATCACTGCGGATCCTACAAGAACGGGACCAACGACGACTGAAGAGAATCGTTCAATGTGACAGAAGATCAACACTTCCGCAAATTGCTGCAGATTTCAATGCTGGGCCATCAAAAAGTGTCAGCGTGCGACCCGTTCAACGAAACATCATAGGTATGGGCTTTCGGAGCCGAAGGTCCACTCTTGTAGCCTTGATGACTGCAAGACACAAAGCTTTACGCCTCGCCTTGGTCCGTCAACACCAACATTGGACTGTTGATGACTGGAAACATGTTGCATAGTCGGACGAGTCTCGTTTCGAGTTGTTTCGCTCGGATGGACGTGTACGGGTCTGGAGACAACCTCATGAATCCACTAACGCTGCTTGGCAGCAGGGGACTGTTCAAGCTGATGGAGGCTCTGTAATGGTGTGGGGCGTGTGCAGTTGGAGTGATATGGGACCCGTGTTACATCTAGAAACGACTCTGACAGTTGGCACGTACGTAAGTATCCTGTCTGATCACCTGCATCCATTCAAGTGCATTGTACATTCCGACGGACTTGGGCAGTTGCAGCAGGACAGTGTGACACACCACACGTCCAGAACTGGCTCCAGGAACACTCTCCTGAATTTAAATATTTCCGCTGGCCGTCAGAATCTCCATACATGAACATCATGGAGCCTGGGATGCCTTGCAACATGCTGTTCAGAAGAGATCTCCACCCTCTCGTACTCTTACGGATTTATGGAGAGCCCTGCAGGATTCATGGTGTCATATCCCTCCAGCACTACTTCAGACATTAGTCGAGTCCATGTCACGTCATGTTGCAGCACTTCTGCGTGCTCGCGTGGGTGCTACACGATATTAGGCAGTTGAGCCAGTTTCTTTCGTTCTTCAGTATATTTATTTCAGTTGTGTTAGCGTTTCACCCCGCACCCCAACCCCTCTGTGTCCATCTCAGCTGCCCCCTTTGTGTCCATCTCTTCCAACCCAAATATCTGATAAGACTCAGTAACATCTCTCTGCTTGGAACGCACCTCCTCCCCCTCTCTCCTCTCCTCTTCCCTTTCTCTGTTAATATGGTCCTCTCCCTCTCTCTTTGCCGTACAGTGACGTAATTTTGTAGGTACATTCAGCGGCATACGTGGACACTTATCTGCTATATGTGTTGCGCATAGAGTTAGTATCAAAGAAGTAATAAATTAAAATTTCGTGCACGTGCGGCAGTTTGTCACGCATCTCATTGATTATGATGTCACATGCACTGCTCAGCAAAAGTTTGGAATACTGTCGTAAAATATAATATACGATACTATAGGTCAGATTGACCTAGGCATTTCATGCGTTATCCATTTGAAGCCCGTATACGGGTGGTTCTTACTATTGGCGTGCTTTGTGGCCGTTTCCCATACCGCTGCTTCAGAGGCACACGACGCACAGTGCAGTATCAACAACAACTTCACTCAGTTTGTGTCTAGCACTGCAGTAACACGCCATATAGAGGCATACAACACTTTGATATAGTGAGGATAGTGGCTTTCCTTTCAGCAGTTCATACACAGAGAAATGCTGCCGATTGGTTACATGTCACTTAAAGTGGTTCGTCTAAGGTGTGGAGAAAGCACAGAGAGACGGGAAATGTGAACGATATATCTCACAGTGATCGCCCTTGTATGACAACACCAGCATCGTTTTCTCCAACTGTCGGCCCGCAGGTACCCAACATCATGTGCCAAAAATATTGGAAATGACTTCTACCGGAAACAGTGATTCGTATATCAGGCCATCCAGTGCGCAGAAGATTGCTTCGGGGTGGTCTTCGTTCCAGAAGACCTAGGAGAAGTTTTGAACTAATCCAACGGAACCGACGCCATGGAAGGACCTGGGGTCTTGCACATCAACATTGGACCATTGCAGAACGGACTGATGTCATGCTTGTTGACGAGACCAGGTTTGGTTTGCGACCGGACACTAGACGTGTTAGGGTTTGGAGAAGTGCTAGACGGCACCGGGAATGCCGATACGTTTAGGAAGTCCATCCGTTTGCATGTGGAAGTGCAATGTTCTGGGCGGTAGTAATGATCGGATGGTAGACCCCTCTAATTCCATCTCCGGCAGTTTGACTGGTCCCCGATACCTCCAACAGGTCCTGCAAACGGCTGTAAGGCCCTACAGATGTGAGGTCGGTGACAGAGTCATGCTAGTCGAAGACATTGCAAGGTCTCTGTATCTTCAAAGCACAGTTCCCAGACATGAATGGGATCTGTCGAAGGTAGACACTGCACAGCGTCCGAATCCACCTGACAATCTTCAGGACCTCACTGAAGTTGCCATTGCGGGGTGGGTCCTCATAACTCTAGATAAACTTTGGGCTTATCCAGAGCATGTCTCGCGAATTGGAAGAAATCATCCGTGTGTGGGGAGGACATACTATTAAAGACTGATAATCATCATGAAATAAAGATTTTCACTGTTTTGTTTTAAAGCTGTACCCTTAGGAGAGACCCCTGCTTCGTTTTGTAATGATTTTGTGTAACTAATCAAAATCGTTCTTGTTTTCAGAAGGAATTATGTTTATTCTGTTAATAAGACATTTTACAAACCTTAGTGGGTGTACTATGAGAAGTCTTTGTAGTAAACTCTATGATAAAAAAATGTTTAGATGTGTGTGATTTCCTAAAGAACCAAACTCTGAGGTCATCGGTCCATAGACTTAAACACTACCTAAATCAACTTAAGCTAACAGTAACACACGCACACATGCCCGAGGGAGGACTCGAACCTCCGGCGGAAGAGGCCGCGCAATCCGTGACTTGGCGCCACAAACTCTATGATATATCAACCTTTTGTTGGGGTGTGTATATAGAGTTATGTGCCGTACACTGATATAAACTTGCAGATACATCCAGTGGTACGTGTGAACACTGCAAAATCTGTCGCGAATACAGTGAATAGCAAAGAAGTAATAAATTAAAAAGTCGTGCCCCGTGCGATACTGAACAGCACGTCATTCCTGATGAGAAAATGAAGAGCGAAAATCTAGTAAGCGATAAACTTTGTTTCATTTCATCACTATCTGGGGAGGTGTCAGAGAGAAAAGATGTGTAGAGTTTTTTTGCAAGTCACTAAGCGCTCTCGTTCTTAATACTGCAAGAATAAAAAATGGGTGTTCGGACATTGTGACCTACACTTCTCTTTCACGCTCATCCCCACCCCTGGTTCTTGTACGAAGTTCGGTTGAGATTGGTCCAGTGGTCTCGGAGAAGATGTGGAACATACATACATTTTTGTAGCATCTATGAATATTTCCTTCGTGACCCAATTCTGATGAAATGTAGGCTACACGGCACCCCTAGCTCCACTGAAGTTACCAGTGCAAACCCTAAAAAAACATTTAGTAGTTTTGGAGATCAGTGTGTTCAGACAGACATGACAATTTTAGTATAACATTAAATCACAATGTCTGTTTCCGTGATCCAATTTTGATGAATTAGAGCCTATACGGTGCCACAAATTATGGTCAAGTTACCTGAGAGAGCCCCATGAAAATTCACCTCGTAGTTTCGGAGATTAGCGTTTTGAAAGACAAATAGACACGACGGTTTCATAGATTTATTATTAGTATAGTTTATCATCTTGGATCTAATTACAACTGGATGAAATTACTCTTAATTCTTAGTGCCGTACGCATTTCGCCTTTATTGTTTGAAAAACATCTTCATTGGCCTGAAATGTATCTGTGTTTACGCTCTTTTATTCACGCAATTCTTCCCCTTATTTCCGTACGAGATTTTGCTTACACAGCGCTAACGTATACAAATATTCTCTCTCTCTCTCTCTCTCTCTCTCTCTCTCTCTCTCTCTCTCTCTCTCTCTCTCTCTCACACACACACACACACACACACACACACAGAGAGAGAGAGAGAGAGAGAGAGATCACAGACATCACATCACATACATTCGATAGTTGGCAGTAACATTCAACAGTTGGCAACAACATCCAAGAAAGAAAACGAGTGTTCAGTTCCTGCTGCAGTGCAAATGAAATTTGGAAATGTCGTATGGGAATAAGGAGAAGAAAAGCTATAAAACGGGAACAAGAACACGAGTAGAGCTGTATGTGCGAAGTCAGTAAGTAAAAATTTCAACTATTATAACGTCATAGAAAATCAGAATGTGCCACAACTGTTTATAACCTATAACAGAGTGAACACAAAATACTGGTAAGTTTCAGGAAACTGAAGATGATTTTAAAGTAATAAAAGTTAACGCCACTGTACGAAGAATTCATTTCATTGCGCTGTAATCAGACGAATCCGAACTGTTTTTATTAATGTCATATTGATACCCAGTCAGTTTAGGAAATAAGTTTCCTTGCTAGTGAACTTTCGACATGCAGCAACTTTTTTGTGATTAAAATAAACTGAACATATTATGCGAAAGAAATCTTAAGTATGCATAATATTTTCATCTACTCCAAACTGAAACTTCTAATACGGGCGAATTTCAGTTAAATGGAATGTAGAATGGTCCGCTCCCGCACTATGTGCTTAACGGTAGCCAGTGCGGTTTCGTTAAAAGATGAGATAGCTAGATTTATAATTAACCTGTTCTAAAGTTTTCTGATTCATCTACTTAGTTTTAACATTAGAAAAAAATACGTTTTCGTGTGGTTGTCGCGGTCACAAATCGTACCTTATATAGGCGAACCGGTATTGAGAGACAAAACAAAAGCGGTACAAGTATACAGCAGTCCTCACGTTCTGTTGTCTCCCTGCGTCGACCGCTTCCTGGGTGACTGTGTTCAGCCGTGGTACACCCATTCCTGCCAACATTGTCGAACAGTAACATCGCTGCTATTCACCGTTTACTCCAACCAGCTTCTTTAAGCCCCAACTACACGTTCTCTCTCAAATGCTGCCATCTCCAATATTACTCACCTGCCTGTCTGCGAGGCATAGATACTGTCCAGTACACAGAATGAAATTCGGAGAACTCGTGGTTTGTGTATCGACATGTCCTTATTTACTATGCTTGTCAGCTACGCGGTGAAACTGCGCTGCAGCGTCAACAGTCATCCATCATTCCCCGAAATTAACAATTTGGATTTTCCGTCGATACCTGTAAGAATATCAATTTGCGACCAATTTCCATAGCTCGTTCGTGGTGCGTTGTTTCTTCTTCTTTTGTGTTTAGTAATTACTACGCATTTGCGGATTCCATCACATGATGAAAACTGTTGCTGCGTGGTCAGTAGACAGTCTGTGCCACTTCAGCTCGACTTGTAGTCCCCGATCGAAGTACATCGCGAACGGCCGACATGAGCGTGACGTCACTGCCTTTGGTCGTTCGGGTGGAAACAAGGTTTTCCCTCGCTTGTCCGCCACAGTCTAGTGAATCGGCGGCCGTTGGCCCGTTTATCCCGACTGGGCCGAAGCTAGCGAGCAGAGGCAACACCCAGGCATCCAAGCTCGCTCCGTCTTCAGCGCTCATCTCTACATCTTGAAGGCTCGCAAAGTTTCGCGCAACCTATCCGAGGGTATATTATCTGAATGATGTCCGACAGAACAGATACCACTCAGATATATATGGGTGAACATTAATAACACCGACAAATTGCAGGGACGGATTCAAGACTGGAAATGGAGGGGAAAGAAGGTCCCTTGAACTTGTGTCCGGAAATGGACAGTGTGTGTGAGTGTGTGTGTGTGTGTGTGTGTGTGTGTGTGTGTGTGTGTGTGTGTAACGACAACAAATCGTGCCGGAACACAGTACAGAGCTGCATCGCATGCACAGCACAACAGATGTTCAAAGTGACCTCCATTGGATGCAGTACACGCGGTCACACTGCCGCACTCTTTTGCACTTTCCGGCCTCTCTCCGAATACCTTCATAGGCTGTTGAAGGGTCTGCACATTAGGGACTGGTTCAGTACACACAGTTCTTTTCAGATGCCCCCAGAGGTAAAAATCCGGGGGTTAAACCTCGTGATCTAGGAGAGCATGTCTGGGGAAGACCTTGTTGAGGTGTCAGCGAAAAGTAATACGGAAGTGGGGTGGTATTCCGACACACAGAAGCCACATAACCTGTCGTATTACGAAATGCATATTTTCAAGCAGCCCTGGCACATTATTCCGCAGGAAGTCCTGTTATTTTCCTCTGCTGAGACGTTGTGGAATAATAGCCGGTCGAAGTATGTGGTCGCCAAGAATCCCTGCCCACACATTGATGCTGAACCGATGCTGATGAGGTGCCTCAATCAATCTGCGAGGATTTCTGTAGCTCACATGTGACGATTATACGCATTAATGATCCAATTCTGGTGAAGGTTGCTTCGTTGCTAAAGAGAGCTGATGTCAGAAATCCCGTAATTGTGATAGTCTGTGCAAAAACCATCGACGAAATCCTCCGCTTAGAGGGAAATCTGCTGCTGATAAGACTTGCACTTATTGCAGGTGATAGATAGGAGCGGTTGTCATGCAGTCGTACTGTGGCTTACTCCATGTTGGCGGGCCACTTGCCTGGAGCGTATACACGGTGAGTCACCTAACGTTACCGCTGGATATATTTCG
This sequence comes from Schistocerca gregaria, assembly GCF_023897955.1. Taxonomy (NCBI): domain Eukaryota; kingdom Metazoa; phylum Arthropoda; class Insecta; order Orthoptera; family Acrididae; genus Schistocerca; species Schistocerca gregaria. The sequence goes on from NC_064921.1 coordinate 231,026,007, forward strand.
TAAACCACATCAAACACTGACGAACCGATTCCACAGACCGAACGTGAGGTTGTTTCATATCTTCTGGGGTTGTAGGCACATCACGGTACACATTCTCCTTTAACGTATCCCACAGAAAGAACTCCAGAGGTGTAAGATCAGGAGAACGGGCTGGCCCTGCAGATGCTGCTCGCCGACCGTGGCCCGTGTTTGTTACAACACGCAACTGAACGTCGGAGGTTTCAAGCGTCAACTTTAGGTTACAATATCTCCGGATGTAATTAACCATTTTACAATGCAACAAACGGCATTGATTACGTATTTGTTTATATGTTCAGATGTGCTAACAAAACTAACGTGGTTCCATTTTAAAAAAAATGTAGGTTTGTGTAAAAAAACATACTCCCGTGCATTTTTTTATGGTTTGTATTAACCAATTACACTAGCCCCTCTCCTCACGTTCGGTCTGTGGATTCGATTCGTCAGTATTTGATGTGGTTTACGAAATATATCCAGCGGTAATGTTAGGTGACTCACCCTGTGTACTAGTGTTCGTCCCAATATACTGCAGAACCTAGTCCTCCAAACCTGGTGTAGGCAAAGTCCGCCGCCTCCTTACGCGTTCGTCTATCTGAAAAGACCCATGATCACACAAACGCCCAAAAAGTGCTTGAAATTTGTGTTAATGCGGTTGGTCTCTCTGATGGTATTTGTTTTCTTATAGCCGTGCTGCCTCTCGACCTTTGTATCCATCTGCTTGGCCGCGCACAGACACCCTCTCTCCTTGTTCCCGACATGAGTAACAGACCATTCTGGTGCTTACAGTACGCTGTGTCAGTCACACAACTTGCAACACACACGGAATACACGGCACGTGGTCAGAGGAACTTTCATTCGTCAGCGCCATCTACTGTGGCAACGACGCGTTTCCGGAAACGTGTTCATAGGACCTCTTTTCCTCAATTTCCAATCAGGAATCCGTCGCTGCAGTTTGTCAGTTTTATTAATGTTCACCCTGTATATATTTCTGTGAGAGCGCGACGGTTCCTTGACTCTACGGGAGTCGATAATTGGAGAGTATGGGGTTAATGGACGAGGCAAGCTGCATTGCAGCGTGCGATAAGTTGAGAACTTAGGTCAGATGGCAAGAGGGTTCGGATGGCCGAGGCGGTTAAACCAACCGTTCTATAAAAGCGGAGCACCTGTGTCCGAGTGCTGGTCTATCATCCAATTTTTAACTTTCGCCAATGCATTACCGCAGTAAGTCATGATTTCCCACCCATCCTTTTCCTTTATTTCCCCACTCTCTATTTCATATACCTACCCAAGTGCGTAAGATAAAATTGGGCTGCAAGAGCTAATTTGCTGTTGCATGAGCAGTTACACTTGCAGTCACACTTTTATCATTTTTTAAAGGGCTTAAATCAACCGACACAAATTTGTGGGGAAACTAAGAAAAACTTTTCAAATTGCACGATAACAGAGGTCTTTATTGGCATTTTTGGCATTGTTAACCTATGTGATGCAAATGTGATCGCCAGACAAGAGACTAAAGTTATAATATTTTATTTTGGTAGTGTAATTAATCATTAAAAGCTGGAAACTGACGACTTTTAAAAAAAATGTGCGTAAAAGATATTGAAGTCGCACTCGTCTTTTTATTCACGTTAACATTATCTTGATTGTATACAAAGCAATACGTACAGTTCTTCGTTTACAATACTAATGCATCATTCTACAACAATAGTTAAGTGCCTCACAATCCATTCGGTCATCGTCTTGGTTGTCGTTCTTTACAGGCCATTTCAGAATTCCTTCATAGGTAGGTGTTCGTCAGGTACGTAGCGTTGGAGTCTTTTCAAGTCCTGGACAGCACTGGGCTTAACTGGAACCTTTCCAGATGGATAAGATTGTTTTTCTTGCGCAATTAGCGCACCACAACGGAGGCCCAGACAAGTGTGAGGAATCACTCCATGGATTGTTATATCCGCTGTAATACCACCCTTTCTTTTGCTATCAGAAACGAAACGTGAAAAAAAAAGTCTGTGGTTTTTCAGAAATTCTGGTCCTGCTGTAGTACGGCTGCCACCACAACATGAAGTGTAGTATTTAATTAGCAGCAATCTCTCTAACAAGACATTTACTTTATATGAAGATGGTATCTGTTCTTTCGGACAGGTACGAATCTGTTCTTTCGGGCATGTCCGAAAGAACAGATACCATCGGTGACGATGCAGCTCTGTTGGAAGTAAATGATAATTAAATCGAGACCTTAAGCTGTCGACAGGCATTGATATACATCAACGCGTACAGTTAAAAGTGTGCCCCGACTGGGAGTCGAACTCAACATTGCCCGAACTCTTACGGGACTCGGAAAGACTGTCTGCCGCGAGTAGTGGGTGTAATGGGCAGTACCACTACGAATGTACCGAGCGAGGTGGCGCAGTGGTTAGACACTGGACTCGCATTCGGGAGGACGACGGTTCAATCCCGCGTCCGGCCATCCTGATTTAGGTTTTCCGTGATTTCCCTAAATCACTCCAGGCAAATGCCGGGATGGTTCCTCTGAAAGGGCACGGCCGACTTCCTTCCCCATCCTTCCCTAATCCGATGAGACCGTCGACCTCCCTGTCTGGTCTCTTTCCCCAAACAACCCAACCCAACTACGAATGTAGTGTGGGGACATTAAGTTGGGAGTTCGGGTCTTACGGGGAGCGTGCAAGGGATAAATCCCTGCAGTCACACTATCCTCTGTGCTGTCCCTGGATAGAGCCGTTAAGCAGGAGATCCCGGGTTCGAGCCCGGGTCGGGGCACACATTTTCAATTGCCCCCGTTGATGTATATCAACGCCTGTCGACAGTTTAAGGTCTTGATTTAATATCATTTCAGACATTTACTTGGTTTCGAACCCTGAAGAATCACCTCTGCGACATCTTTCAGAGTAAAAAGTTGCCCTGTTTACTTAGTTTTCTTTTTTGCAATGCCGAAATCCCTATCACAGAGCAGAAAACTGTGTCCTATTACTGGAAAATAACGCTGAAGATTGTTAAATCTTGCGGAATCGGTTAGTCACAAAAAAAAAAATCTGCAAGGAGTGTGATTCTTATCCAGAAAACATAGCACACTTAGCAGTTGTCTGAAAATAGGTGATGTTCGGTGTATTTTGCGGTGTAGCGTGATATAATCGTATATAAATGAGCGCAATTTATTTGGACTCCAGTGGTCTGGTGGGTGGAGGTTGCGCTGGAGGGCGCAAGCAAGGATGTCTTTCAGACGGCAGCGCCGCCATGCCGCAGCCGATGACGGCAAAACTTTCCCAAGGAGGAGGCATCGGCGTGCGACCTCGAGACATGCTGTCATTGTTAGGCACCGGGTCTCGCCGGAAGACGAGCGTCTGCATGCATAAACACGCTGCTTACCACCCGTGGCGGCGCGCGCCCCGGGTCTCTAATCGTGGACGACTAATTAGTATTGCCAGTTTTTCGCTGTGTTTGGCCGCCTTCTTGATGTACTACAGCAACAACCTGTTCTCTGGGTAGAAACTGTAGCGAGTCGTGAGGTATCTATGGTGGTGAATGGCAACTGATTCTACACCGATGAGCCAAAACATTATGACCCACCTGTTCAGTGGCATATTGGTCCACCTTTCTAACGCAATAGGGCAGCGACCATGGCATGGTTTCGACGTGTCCTTGGTAGCTTTCCGGAAGTATGTGCTACCAGTGCACGAATGTCCCACAAGTTACCGGCCGATGGTTTGTGGGCACGTGTGAGTTTAATCAGGTCCAGACGAGATGAATTTGGTGTCAAAGACATCAACGTGAGTTCACTACCTTACTCATGAAAATCACTGCAGCAGATTTCCGTCTTGTGACACAGACACATCGCTACTGGGCGTCGGGGAAGACGTCATGCATAAAGGGATGTAAGTGATCCGCAATAATGTTCTCAGATGGCGTGATGCATTAGATTACTGGTACAGGTCCCATGCAAGACCAGCTGAACGTTCCCCAGCCGGCCGCTGTGGCCGAGCGGTTCTAGGCGCTTCAGTCTGGAACCGCGCTACTGCTACGGTCGCAGGTTCGAATCCTGCCTCGGGCATGGGTGTGTGTCATGTCCTTGGGTTAGTGAGGTTTAAGTAGTTCTAAGTCTAGGGGAGTGATGACCTCAGATGTTAGGTCCAATAGTGCTCAGAGCCATTCGAACGTTCTACGTAGCGTAAAGCTCCCCCATCGGACTGTGTCCGTGGCGCGGTGCATGTTTCAAGCAGCCGGATCCGGACGTGAGATCGACCTGGAGAAGAAATAAACCTGATGCAGCATAGCAAGCAACACGTTTCATAGATGCACGGGCAAACTCAGTGATTCTGTGCCCACTGCAATCGTATGACACCATCGTAGGAAATTCAAAAGGTCAAATAGGTTCCGAGACTGATTTTATTCCTTGCGTCATGTCCGACAGAACAACATCACTCAGATATATCAATTTCGAAAAAGAAGGTGACCGCTTTTCGACATTTGTTTCAGTGCGGAAGCACAAATATCGTCGTAACTCCTAAGGGAATCAGTATTTGCGAGTAGAGAGCTTAATGGACGAGGGACGCTGCATTGCACTCGAGCGATGATTTGTAAATTTGAGTCAGTCAGGAACTGTATAAGTATGGCCGAAGCAGTTAAGGCAACCGTTCATGAGAAGCGCTAAAATCTGGGTTCGTGTACCGGACCGTCACAGAGTTCCAACTCTGCATTATCACAATAACTTGTGCGGCTAGCTGTCACTATTTCCCACCCATCCTTTCCCTTTCCTTCCCCTTCCTACATTTCGTGTTTACATGCAGGCGATTCTGTTTTGGAAAAAAAAAAATCATCACAGGTGTCGAGACTTGGTGTTATCAATACGAAACTATCACAAAACGACAAAGTGCGGAAATACAGATGACTGATCAACGCCCTCCTGACATAACCATCGTTCAAGCCCGTATGAAGCGTGAGATGAATAAATGAACAACATTCCAACGAAATATTGACCTTCTGTGCGTTGTACTCAATGGGGCGGGGGAAGAATACTACGCACAGCTTATTTTAACGCTTATATCTTATTTTTTATTAATCCGGTCTCGAAACATTTTGGACTGACGGAGTAGTTACGGGTCGCCTGCTGCGAAGCAACAATTGATGCCGAAGAGTGTGCTCCGAAACATTTGTACCTGTACCATCACTGTACTCTGTCGTCATGTCTGCCACAGATTGACACCTACGCTGGTTTACAGAGTGGACAAGCTTCCAACCTCCACGTTCTATCGCAGGCGTAAAGTCCAGCGTCTTGTCGCCCACTCGTGATTTCCATGGATGCTCACGACAGTAGCACGCGAAGCGCCGATCAGCTTCGCCGTTTGCGAGGTACTCGTTCCCAGGCGCCGGGCTGTAACAATCTGCCCTTTATCAATGCCGCTAACGTCATTACATTAGTCATTTTCAACCTGTGTCGTCAGTATTATCATCTCCCATTCGTCTACGCTTATATACTAGACGGTTATAATTAAACTGACGGTTTTCCGAGCGCTGCAGTGCGGGCCGTATACATTGCTTGAGGCTGAAACATCATAAATATGATCATTAATCGGTATACTCTGGGAGTAAGCTGAAAAAATGTATAGTTCCATTTCTGCCACCAGGTGAAAAATAGGCGCTATAGGCAGTCAGAACGTGGCGTGGGTGCAGGAAAAGGAGAGGAACGATCAAAAACATAATAACGGCGATTCTGTCACGTTTATTAGAATATGGTCACAACCTACAACATGTGTTAGATTTGGCATCCCGAGTCAGCAACATGCTGCATGCTGCATCCGTAACACGGCATGGTCGATAGTTGCGCGCAGTGTATCCGGTGTAACCAGGGAGATAAGTATCGTCGTATGCTGTCCTTCATACCAGGAAGACTCCGGATACATACCTGACAGGCACAGTCATTCAGACATCCCCACAACCAGAAGTCACATGGATTGAAGTCTGAGGATCGGAAGGGCAGACTTCATTAAATCGCCTAGAGATGATGCGGTCGTTAACGAAGGTTCTCGTGACAATTCTTTCACCTGGCAAATCTTGTAGCTGCATTTAGCATGAAAACAGTGGTGTGGACACAGATGCGTTCTTGTAAAGCCACCACGCGGCTGCTACGGTCGCAGGTTCGAATCCTGCCTCGGGCATGGATGTGTGTGATGTCCTTAAGTTAGTTAGGTTTAAGTAGTTCTAAGTCTAGGAGACTGATGGCCTCAGATGTTAAGTCCCGTAGTGCTTAGAGCCTTACACAAGGAGTTCCCTATATGGTGCAGATATCACTGTAGTACACCTAACAGGTCAGTGAGATGACATCTCCTCGAAGAAAAACAGATCGAGGATGAAGGAGCTTGTGAAACTACACCACACAGTCCATCAGCTGAGTGCAGTGGATGTTACTGCAGAACAAGTGGCGGAATAGGACCCCATATGAGTCATCCTGTGCATTCACGGCACCGTGCTGAGTAAGATACGCTTCCTCAGTCCGCAGCCAAATGTCATCCATTTCCGCGCGTGCCAAAGAACGGAAGTCAAAGTGAAAGTGTGGTGGTCTATGTTGGGGCTTTATCTGGCGCACATTATGAATCTTATAGGGACACCAGTGTAAAACGCGCCTCAATAACCTTTGAACTGTTCATCAAGGAAGAGAGAAATGTCATGGAAGTGGACCACCTCCCTCTCTCTGCCGCACCACGTAATTCACATGTTTCTTCAGATTTCTTCTTCATATTCTTTAGCCCACTTATCGACAATGGACCTCTTCGCAGCTGTTTATGTTGACGAAATTCCCGCAGTGCAGCGCTTCTATTGCTGCCGTTCTGATAAAACAATATTACCAGCAGTGCACGGTCTTTCTTCTCAATAGCCATTGTGCTTCTTACGGAGAACTTCAACCCTGTTAAACACTTTACACCAATAGTCACTTCATAAAAGAAACGGACACGCATCGCAAAGGGACAAACAAAACAGGAAGCATTTTACGTTCTGGCGGCTTACAGCGCCACATTTTCATCTGGTGGCAAGAAATGGAACTATTATTTTTTCGGTATACGCAACGAGCGCACCGATTAATGAACATACCTACGACGTTTCATCGTCCTGAGACGCAAACAGCCTGCACTGCAGCAGTCGGAACACGGTCAGTTTAATTATAACTACCCAGTGCTTAACCGCGTCTCTTGCCTGCATCGCCAACAGGCGACAGTCAGCCTTATGGTGGCCAGTGGTCTTAGTGTTTTGACTCATCATTATACAGCCATTCCGTGCGGATCACAGTCAGATCCGTTGTAGTGAGTATTTATATTGAACCTTGTACATTGCTGGTCGTTAAGATTGGTCGGGGGGGGGGAGCGGACCAAACAGCAAGGTCATCGGTGCCATCGGATTAGGAAAGGATTGGAAAGGAAGTCGGCCGTGCCTTTTCAAAGGAACTATCCCAGCATTTTCCTGTGACGATTTAGGGAAATCACAGAAAACATAAATCAGGGTGCCCGCACGCGGTCCATCCGAATGCGACTGCGGCGTGCTAACCGCTGCGCCATCTCGCTCGGTGCACAACAGTGAGATTGGCGTGAAGTGTACCGCTTTCTCGCACATTCTTAACGTTTCAGAGGAACCAGGCCACGCAGGCAGGAGTAACGAGATCTGCAGTTTGCATATTTTGCATATAAGAAAAGGCAGCGTGAGACGCACTCGGACTTCGTACACCTGTGGTCTATCACATTCTGTACGAATGTGGAAGGTCCTGAATCGAACAAACGTAGCACTGTGTGTCCCTACGTTGCACTGAACGTAGATGGAACGTAAGATTCGAGCGGGAAAATAATCTCCACTGGCGGAGCACAGCGTAAAGGAAAAACATGTTCGATTTCGAAAAGACGTCTGTCATCGTCTCAGCAAATGGTTTGTGGGACACCGTGAGGCAATCGAGATACGAGTGTTGACGTACGTTGTTAACCGAGGTAAGGGTTTCGCAGTCTGCGCGCCTTGGCAACAAGCCTTCGTAGGATTAAGCGGTCTGCGTCGGGTAGGACAGAGGTGGACGACAGACGCCAGTTGCCGGGTGCGTAAACAATCGGCCGGACCGCTGTTAAAACTAGTGGAGCGACCTATGCCAGATCAGTATACACCGCTGATGCAGACCGGGTGGTTATACAGTGCAGCTCCTCACAGAGGGCCAGTGCGGGCTGTAATTATCGTATGGCAGCGAACCTGGGAGATAGTCTAATGCGTTAATGCGGAACTGATTTACAATGGAAAAAAAAAATTAGTTCCAATTTTTGCCACCAGGTGCAAATTTGGCGCTGTGAATGCAAGAAGGATGTACAGAAATGGTTTCATATGTAATGAGTTAGGAACAGGACAGGGGCAGAAGAGTCAGACAATTAATAAAGGCATAATTTTGATTGTATTCGTAAACGCCACGAACTCAATTTGTTCAATGCTCCACTGGAGACGTCGGCGAGATGCTGTACTGCGCCAGATTTGCAACTGGCGGCCAAAATTGGAATTAATTTTTATCCAGCTTAATTGGTTCTCATTAACACATTAGCGTATCCACCAAGTTTCGCTGCCATACGATAATTACGGCCCACAGTAAGTAGCTGCACTTTAATTATAACCGCCTGATATACAAGGGTATGGACTGTTATACACCGGCACTTCGCCAGAATATGGAATAAGAGAGTAGCCTGTCAGAAACGTCGCGCTCACACTGTGATCTTATGCCACAAGAAACTGTTGAAGAGTTTATTCTGTGGCTTAACAAGTTTGCGGGAACACCAGTGCCAAATGACAAAATATGGGAATAATACAGTTTCAGTGCGTCAAATGAGATATCATTTTGTCACATCACTGCAGAACTGACAAGCCTACGGAAATCAGACAGGCTGCAACTAGAAATGAAATGTCAGAATAACAGGCACGCTATTAAAAGTAAACATAACTTGAAGTACAACGTCAATCAATTTTCTTTTTAAAAATGTATCATTCCGATGCGTAAAAACACTTTACTCTCGTTCTACGAACATAAAAGTAAACAATATCGTTACAGCAGAATGCACAACACAACACGCTACAGAAATAACATACTACTATATTTTGGGCGGGAGTTGTTCGATATACTTTCAAATTATAGAGGATGTAACATTAGCGTGACTCAGCCGACGGTTTGCTTGCTTGCTTGCTCATGTAGATCGAGACGTAAAGAAAGGGTAAGGTGAACCTTGGTGGAACAAAATCGCACCTCGGCCAAAGCCACCTGAATCTGGTAGAATTATATCGTATGCAGCAAGATTGAAGTGCTCTTCGAGTTTCAACCATGTTCCGGATAGTGCTGCTGTAGGAATATGACGCTCTTACGGTTTTCCGCCACTATATAAACTTTCGATCTATTGACGGTAGTATAAGCTTTTGTATAGTGTTGCTATCGTGTAACTAAGCTATCATGCCGATTGTTTCAGCATTTCGCGTACAGTGTGTTCACAATCACCATCACTGCTTTTTGAAGTAGCTCTCACTAACTAGGGAATGCATGGAAGCTGGATTTTTTTCTTTTCTTTTACGCGAAGTTGAGAATTCAAATATACCTCACCCAAAGCATTTCGATGCAGAGCTAAAAAATTCTTAAGAAAATCAACTTTAAAGTTTTCCGACCTCGTTTAAGTTACTAAAATCAGGTAGATTTTTTTTTTCGACGAGCAGTGTGGCTCTATGTTAGTGTTCTTTCTCGCTGCTTTGGGGCGTGTGTTCGATTCCAGGTGGAATCAAATTTTTAAACAAAGGTGCATGTATTATCTAAATAATGCAAACTGCACCAATTACTTTTTTTTATGCTTAGCGCAACGCGTTTCGAGAATCCGATGAGGCCAAGTCGAGATTGTGTATGATCGATAACAGTGAACCCAAGGCGTCGAATTGTTCCAATTTTTTTGTAATGAACACACGTCATATGACAGTATTATTGTTTATTTAATTACGACGCAGGTTTCTGCCTTTTATGCCATTTTCAAGAGGTTGCGTATATGTTATTAAAATATATTGCAGAACATCAAGCTCAAAATTGCCCAATATGTTTCTTAATTTATGGCCAATATTGAGCTTGATGTCCTGCAATATATGTTAATGACGTAAACTCAATCACTTGAAAATGGCACGAAGACCGAAACCTGGGTCGTAATTATAATAACATAATATATAATATAATATAATCAAACTGCGGTGGGTTCACTTCAAATTTATTGTGTGACTGTTTAAATGGCTCTGAGCACTATGGGACTTAACATCTGAGGTCATCAGTCCCCTAGAACGTAGAACTACTTAAACCTAACTAAGGACATCACACACATCCATGCCCGAGGCAGGATTCGAATCTGCGACCGTAGCAGTCGCGTGGTTCCAGACTGAAGCGCCTAGAACCGCTCGGCCACCGCGGCCGGCTGCGTGAGTGTTGCTCAGCACCGTAAACAACTGTGCGTTGCACATGTCTCGGCCCTCATGTGTGGTCTGGTATCGTCGATGTGTGGATGAACTCTTCGAATTCGAATTTCGATTACAGCTTGCTCTTTCTCACCCACCGACATCGTCACATTAGACACCGATATGTCATCGCTACAGTTCGGATACGTCTCGAAAATTAGAAAATTTGTGGCAGGGTCCTATGGGACAAAACTGCCGAGACCATCGGTCCCTAGGCTTACACACTACTACTTAATCTAAGATAAATTAACTTATGCTACATGACAACACAACAACCATGCCCGAGTGAGGACTAGAACCTCCGACGGGGATAGCCGTGATCCGTCTGGGGCAGAACTGCAAATATGTAGAATGTTAGTAACCTTTGTTTTGTTTAAAAGCCGTTAAGAGTTTTAATATTAAAAATTCGGAGTGTTAGTTTTCAGCGTATCCTCGTACATTCAGGTGACTGAAGATGATTCAGAAATTAAAGAAATGAAACGCATAGGTCAAACAAACTATCAACATACACTGAAGCGCCAAAGAAACTGGTAAAGGCATGCGTATTCAGATATGCGTAAACAGGCAGAATACGGCGCTGCGGTCGGCAACGCCTATATAAGACAACAATGTCTGAGGGTTACTGCTGCTACAATGGCAAGTTATCAAGAGTTTGAACGTGAATTTTTAATGGGCCCACAAGCGGTGGGACACAGCATCTCCGAGGTAGCGATGAAGTGGGGGTTTTCCCGGACGACCATCCGTGGATATCAAGACATAAAATCTCCGACATAGGTGCGGCCGGAAAAATCTCCGACATCGCTGCGAACGGGTAAAGATACTGCAAGAACGGGACCAACGACGACTGAAGAGAATCGTTCAACGCGACAGAAGTACAACCCTTCCGAAAACTGCTGCAGATTTCAATGCTGGATGATCAACAAGTGCCACCTTGCGAACCACATTCAACGAATCATCATCAATATCGGCTTGCAGAGCCAAAGCCCCACTCGTGTACCCAGGAAGACGGCACGACTCGCCTGGCCCGTCAGCGCCGACATTGGACTGTTAATGACTGGAAACACGTTGCCTGGTCGGACGAGTCTCGTTTCAGATTGTATCGAGCGGACGGACATATACTGGTATGGAGACGACGTCATGAATCCATGGACCCTGCATGTCAGCAGGGGACTTTTCAAGCTATTGGAGGCTCTGTAATGTTGAGGAGCATATGCAGTTGGGAGTGATATGGGACCCCTGATACGTCTAGATACGACTTTGACAAATGACGCTAAGGTAAACATCATGTCTGATCACCTGCATCCATTCATGCCCATTGTGCATTCCGACGGACTCGGACAATTCCAGCAGGACAATGCGACACTCTGCACGTCCAGAATTGCGATATAGTGGCTCCAGGAACACTTCCGTTGACCACCAAAATCTCCAGACATGAAGGTTATTGAGCATATTTGGGATGTCTTGCAACGTGCTGTTGAGAAGAGATCTCCACCCCTCGTACTCTTATGTATTTATGGACAGCCCTCTAGGATTCATGGTGTCAGTTCCCTCCATCACTACTTCAGACATCAATCGAATCGATGCCAGGTCGAGTTGCTGCACTTCTTCGTGTTCTTGGGGAGAGGCGGGGGGGGGGGGGGGGGGGCTACACGATATTAGGCAGGTGTTTTTACCAGCTGCTTTGGCTCTTCTGTGTATCATGTAATCACATCACCTTATGTTCTAACATGATAGTAACGATTGTACCTCTTAGTTTCTAATGACGGACTCCGGAGCACATTGAGCCCCATGCAGTGTGAGACGATGATGTAATTCTCAACATAACAAGAAATGTTTCAATAACTCCTTTCTTTGTCGAGCGAACCACTTCTATGTTTTCACATCAAGGTCACAAACGCCAAAACATTACTTGTCTGACAGTGCGTGGCCTGATGTTTTCTGGTAATCCCGCCTGCTCTGTTTGTCCTTCAGCAGGTGTTATCTGTCCAGATAAGCGGTACACGTGCAGCGGCCAGCGTTTGCTGGCGTCAATCGGAGCTTGAAGAGATGGTCGAGTTGGTTCCAGATTTGTCCAGTTCATAACCTTCATAAGCATTCTGGGAGAAGAACAAAATGGTTGTAGGAAGGGGAGATCGTTTTCAGACGGTTACATTCTTGTAAACTTTTGGTGGGAAAACTAGAGAATTCAGCACTGCAACACATGTTGCCTTTATGCGATATAAGAAATCTTTCGGCAATGTAAAGCGCAGCTAGCTTCTTAGCAGTACTACTACGAGATCGTGCCACAACAAAGAAGCCATGGGCTATAAGAAACCTTTTGGCAAAGTAAAACACAACTAGCTGCTAACAGTACTCTACAAGATAGCGTGTCATAGTAAAGAAGTCACTAGGTTTGCAATATGGGCGGGTAGGCGGCAATTGCAGCTAGAACTGAGGAGAAATTATCGAGCTGGAAACAGATTTTTTACAGAAGACGGACAAAGTTGCGGACTACCTTCCTTCCTCCATACCACCTATATTAATCCAGTAAAAAGATATTTCAGGTGTTTTGAAGAACGGCTACTGCAAATCATAATTAAGGCTTCGTCTGAGGAATCAAAATAATGTCCTTCGCAAAATACCACAAATCGAACAAATTTATTACAAATAAGAAAACGTTTAAACATCTTGGGTTTAAACCATTGGTCCTGGCAAATAACGATATCTGAGGGAAAAAATCTAAAATATTGTGAAAGTATAAGAATTACAAACAAAATAAATGTCCTCGCTTCCGTCTGTACAAAATCTTAATATGACCTGTTATTTGTTATGGTAGAGAGACATGTATTTCATGCACAGTGGATTGAGTGGCAGTCTAAATAGATGCTCATTGAGCTCAGCTACAGGCTATTCAGAAAGGGAACAGAAAAAGAAACGGAGTGCTCCTATATGAACTTACATCAGTACTAATAAAGACGGCTACGACAAGTCAACCTGATACGCGTTACAAGAAACACAAATCAGTCTTAAACTACCGACCTGACGATTGAAGAATTCAGGGAAATTTTATGAGGAGGTGGAAGGAATAATTTTACTTCGTAACAGTCCTCCTAGAACTGAAACGTGAAGATAATCTTTCGCTATACTGATACCAAACAAAATACTGTTCTGTATGTTGGACAGATCTGTCAAGACACAAGTCATGTCGTACACAGGCAGTTAACAATAAATGCATGTCTTCTGATCTGTTTCGGAAGGAAATGTGAACCAAGTTTCTAGTACACCTGAGGGTGTACGATGAACTTTCATTTGCGTTTTTGCGAACCCCTCTTCATTCAGAAAGTTCCTGTAAACCCACCCAATAAAGAAAAGAAGCCTGATTAACTTGATATGACGTACAGACCAGTGTAACGCCTTTTGATCTGTTTACGATCTTTCACGAACATAGGATGTGTACGTGACTATTATCAAGAGTAAGTCGCACATTCGTGATAAGAGAATGTAGAAATGCTTGACATTTCTAGGAAACTTTGAGCGGGGTTTTGTTTATCTTTGATAGGTACCCCTCACGTACCGGTTAATCACCTCTAGTAGAATTGCTTGTAAAGTGGAAACAAATGTTCAAATTTATGTGAATTCCTAAGGGACCAAATTGCTGACGTCGTCGGTCCCTAGACTTACAGCCGGCCGGAGTGGCCGAGCGGTTCTAGACGCTTCAGTTTGGAACCGCGCGACCGCTACGGTCGCAGGTTCGAATCCTGCCTCGGGCATGGATGTGTGTGCTGTCCTTAGGTTAGTTAGGTTTAAGTAGTTCTAAGTTCTAGGTGACTGATGACCTCCACTGTTAAGTCCCATAGTGCTCAGAGCCATTTGAGCCCTAGAATTATACACTAACTTATGCTAAGAACAACACACACACACACACACACACACACACACACACACACACACACACACATGCCCGAGGGAGTACTCGAACCTTCGGAGAGGGACCTCGCAATTCATGACGCGGCGTCTCAAACCTTGCGGCCACTCCGCGCGGCTGGCAACACTGTTTCGAAAGTTGGCTACACTGCATTGTACCGGAAAGCTGAGTGCAGCTGTGTGTTCGTGCGTCGTTTGTTGTGAGACACTCGTACTGTTGAGATATTACAGAAATGGAACAGTTGGCGTTAGAACAGCGTGTTGATATTGTGGAGTGTTCCATAAAGACAGGCTCCATCACGGAACTAAAAAAAAAGTTTCGGGCGAAGTATCCTGGTAGGAAATTCACCACGACCAGCACTGTTCAAGATCTGTACAAGATATGGACGGCTATATGATCCGTTCAGAACGTGCAGAGGAATAGGAGACCGACAATAAGTACCCCTGAAACTTTAGACAGAATTGACATGAACATTATAAGTCCCCGCAGTTCGAAAAGGAGATTATCGCCGCAGCTTGATGTGTCTTGTACATCGTATCATCGTGTACTAAAAGATATGAAATTTAAAACTCTGTCGTGTGAGTGTCGTGCAGAAGTAGAATACATGTATTAGGAAAAAAGCGGCTGTTAACATCAACTGCTCAGGGTTACTTGGATCATTTGCTTTACTTCATTTGTTAGGTTATGTAAACTCATAGAATTGCAGGTACTAGTGTTGCAGGCCAACCCACATACTCAGCATGAAGAGCCTCTCCACTCAGAGATGTGCATTGTCCGGCATGTGCATTACTAGCCCCATATTTTTCAATTACACCTTGAACAGTGCCAGATATCTAGAGATCTTTGGTTCTTATTGCGCACTTAACAGACGCAGAGAAGTAGTATGCAGTATTTCAGCAAGATGTCGCACACGTCCGAAAGAACAGACACCATATCCCTATAAGTATATAGTTTTGGCAATACCGTCCATGACCTCCTTCTTCTGTGCAGATGCACACTTATTCCCCGAACTCTTACTGGACTTGGTAAGAATCTCTTCCACGAGTAGTGTGTGTGTCGGGGTGGGACACTACGAATGTAATGTGTGAACATCAAGGTGAGAATGTGGGTCGCGTTGGAGGCGTGCGCGACATAGACTCTGCAGTCGCGTTATCCTCTGTGCCCTCGGTGGCGCAGATGGATTTGCCGGCACGGTAGCTCAGCGTGTTCGGTCAGAGAGCTGCTCGCCATCTGTATTTAAAAAAAAAAAAAAAAACCTGAGAAACGGAATCAACGATCAACTTGAACGGAAGTCTTGTGACGTCCGCTCAGACCAAATGCAACGAACAATACCGAACAAAATGGATATATATATATATATATATATATATATATATATATATATATATATATATATATATGATGGATAGAGCGTCTGCCTTGTAAGCAGGACATCCCGGGTTCGAGTCCCGGTCGGGGCACACGTTTTCACCTGTCCCCGTTGATATATATCAACGCCCGTTAACAGCTGAAGGTATTAACTTAACTTCGTTCTAGACGGCTGCAGGAAAGAACAGACACCATATCCATATAATTATATTTTCTTTATTTCGTTCTCACCCTTCGCTCTCTTTTCCTCAGTTCACTACGACGCTAGAAATGAACCACGAGGAAAACTCGTTGTAGCGCATGTTATCACTGTGGATATCTGTTGACTTCTGTGCCGTCGCTTCCTATATATGCTGCTGAAAATGGGCGCAGCATGAACATTGGCACAAACATGGGATACCACTGCTGCTGAAATCGTTTACTTACATAAGCAGCAACGAGTATATTTATAAGAAGTGATTGTTTTCTCCACGGGGAAAAGTTTTTAACGTTCTATTGACGACGAAATCGTCAGAGATGGAGCACAAGCAGAAAACCTTTCCTGATACGAAAGTGTCGCCTGCATCAAGAAAAACGCAAGTCCGCCACTAATTAAAATTAAGAACAGATTTTTGACGTTTTTAGAGACGTTATGGAGATCAACATCTGCATGATTACTGTGCAATTCACAGTTGAGTGCCTAGCAGAGCGTTCATCGAACCAACTTTAAGCTGCTTCTCTACCGTTTCACTATAGAAAATCGCGCGGGCAAAACGAACATTTAAATCTTTCCGTGCGAGTTCTTCTCCTGTTTTATTGTGGTGATCATTTCTCCCTGTGTAGGTGGGCGCCAACAAAATATTTTCACACTCTTGACGAGAAAGTTGGTGATTGAAATTTCATGAGAAGATCTTGTTGCAGAGAAAAACGTCTTTGTTTTAATGATTTCCACCCCATTGAGTGTATCACACACGTGCCACCTTCTCCACTATTTGTCGATAATACAAAATGAGTTGCCCTGCTTCGAACTTTTTTTGATTTTCCATCAATCCTATCTGATGCAGATCCCAAACCGCACAGCAGTACTCCAGAAGAGGGCGAACAAGCGCAGTGTAATCACCTTATGTCCTAGACGTGTTACATTTTCTAAGTGTTCTGCCAATAAATTGCACTCTTCGGTTTGCTTTCCCCGCAACATTATCTCTGTGATCGTTCCAATTTAAATTATTCGTAATTGTAGTCACTAAGTATTTTGTTGAGTGTACAGCCTTGAGATTTGTGTGATTTGTAGTGTAACTGAAATTTACCGGATTCCCTTTAGTACTCATGTAGATGACTTAACACTTTTCATTATTTAAAATCAGTTGCCACTCTTAGCACCATACAGAGATATCTTACTTTGCAATTCGTTTTGGTCATCTGATGGCTTTCCAAGACGGCAAATGATAGCATCTGCGAACAATCTAAGAGGGCTGTTCAGATTGTCTCCTAAATCGTTTGTGTAGATGAAGAAAAGAATAGGGCCTATAACATTGCCTGCGGAAACGCCAGATATTATGTGTTTTACTCGATGACTTTCCGTCAGTTGCTACGAAATGTGAACTTTCTGACAGCAAATCAAGAATCTAGTCACGCAACTGAGACGATACTCCATAGTCATGCAGTTTGATTAGAAACCGTTTGTGATGAACGGTGTCAAAAGCTTTCTGGTATCAATTTGACGTCTTCAATCAATAGCACTTATTACTCTGTGAGATCTATATCGTAGGGGAATTAACATTTAAAGCGATTTTCTGTTCCGAAAGAGAACTGATAAACTGTCGTGGCTACCTACAGATTGTGCGCACTACTGGGTTTAAAGGTTTAAATGCTGATCTAGCTGTTTGAGTCGACGCAACTCGCTGGCGACACAGTTGTGTTGGTTCTCTGTGCTGCGGTCAGCGATGTGTGAATCCATTGTTTGCGTGTGATGTCATTCTGCTGTAGATACAACAGCCAGCCGCCTTGTCACAAACAAATTTACGAGTTGATTGTTGTCTGCTGGCAGAGTATACGCACCGTGGCTGTAGGCCTGTGCTAAAACTCTCTCGGGATTGCAGTCGGCTGGTAATGCAGGAAAAGCGAAATGCTTGACGAGTGTCGTATTCGTCACCTCCTGGAAAGTATGACACTATTCGAAATGTCGCAATTTTTTAATATTCCCATCCTCCTTCAAAAACAAGAGTTTTTCATAAGGATCATGCGCCGAGAAAGTCAGCATTCACCACAATGTCTGTATCTTTTTTTATTTTTTTACGCGTTTGTACCGTGGCCACCGATAAATACAGGCCTGAGCGCATGCCTGTGTGACGTCCGCAACGTGTTGTTCGTGGCCAACGATAAATGCTTATCAAAGCCCTTTTGTAATCTTTGACAGTGTAGTAGGGAAGCTTTCAAAAGTTAGTGAGAGGGCTATTGTTCACATGTCACTTCGTTTGCTTTAGTGTATTTAAGCTTCAAAATGATGAAGCGTGTTTGGTGTGTGGCTACGACCGCAGTGATCATTACGAAGTATGAAGAATACGAAATTCTTCAAACACAAAACACATTGACTACACCGAGCGAGGTGGCGCAGTGGTTAGCACACTGGACTCGCATTCGGGAGGACGCCGATTCAATCCCTCGTCCGGCCATCCTGATTTAGGTTTTCCGTGATTTCCCTAAATTGCTCCAGGCAAATGCTGGGGTGGTTCCTTAGAAAGGGCACGGCTGGTTTCCTTCCCCGTCCTTCCCTAATTCGATGAGACCGATGACCTCGCAGTTTGGTCTCTTCCCCCAAACAACCCAACCCACATTGACTACAAAAACCGTGATAAGCGGTTTCTTACAAAGAAATAGCTGCAGCAAAGAGCTGCATTCGAAGTTCTTGCGCCGTGGATGATGTTAAGCTTACATATAAAAAGAAAAAATGTGGAAGAAAATGGAGGTGTGAAAAGTCAAATGTGTTCAAAGTGTACGTAAGTGAAATAAATTTATTTATTTCTGTTCTAAATAAACTAACTTAACCTTCGTAAACTTCTTATTAGGTGCTTTATGTATTGTTCACGTTTCTGGAATAATACGTAAAATAGTACACTGTGGGATTTGAGTACTATATTGAAAGCCGGAATAGCTTTCGCCTGATGCTAAAAATCTTAACTTAACCATAAGACGATATTAAGTAGAAATAACGTTTAGGATTTAAATAATGAAACACTGCGCCAGTTACGTATTTTTCACGATTTGCGCAACGCTTTGCGAGAATTTTTTCTGATAACCAAGAACAAATATTTATATAGGTATTTTATGTGATGTTTCAGAAAATAGGATAAAAGGAAATTCTCCGAGTGCAGGGAACCGTAAAAATATAACTTACGGCAACAGAGACTGAACAATAGACATACAGACACCACATTAAATACCTGTATGAATGACAATGATAAGAAATTCTCGAAGAGCATTCCATTAAACGTGAAAAATACGCGTAACTACTGCAATGTTTCATTATTTAAATCAGGAATGACACAGTTTTAGGCTTGACGAGAAATTTGGAATTTCATCTAGTCCACTAGCGCAGAGGTTGGTGATCAGCGACGTTACACTACCGGCCGTCCTCTCCTAGCCGGCTAAATACTGGCAGTGAAAATTTCATCCATCATCAGGATTCGAACGGAACCGACTGACACCTCCGAGTCGAGGGCCACTACGCAGGAGTGCGTTAGCGACCTCGGTTTCAGAAGCAGGTGACATTATTGATGTTAACTTAAATTTAAGCTCGAAGGTAAAATACACTACTGGCCATTAGAATTGTTACACCAAGAAGAAATGCAGATGATAAACTGGTATTCAGTGGACAAATATATTATACTAGAACTGACATGTCATTACAATTTCACGCAGTTTGGGTGCATAGATCCTGAGAAACCAGTACCCAGAACAACCACCTCTGGCCGTAATGACGGCCTTGATACGCCTGGGCATTGAATCAAACAGAGCTTGGATGGCGTGTACAGGTACAACTGCCCATGCAGCTTCAACACGATGCCACAGTTCATCACGAGCAGTGACTGGCGTATTGTGACGAGCCAGTTGCTCGGCCACCATAGACCAGAGTTTTCAGTTGGTGAGAGGTCTGGAGAATCTGCTGGCCAAGGAAGCTGTCGAACATTTTCTGTACCCAGAAAGGCCCGTACAGGACCTGCAACATGCGGCCGTGCATAATCCTGCTGAAATGTAGGGTTTCGCAGGGATCGAATGAAGGATAGAGAGCCACGGGCCGTAAGACACCTGAAATGTAACGTCCACTGTTCAAAGTGCAGTCAATGCGAACAAGAGGTGACCGAGACGTGTAACCAATGGCACCCCATACCATCACGCCGGGTGATACGCCAGTATGGCGATGACGAATACATCTTTCCAACGTGCGCTCACCGAGATGTCGCCAAACACGGATGTGACCATTACGATGCTGTAAACAGAACCTGGATTGAAAATCTCTTCGGGTTTTCTGCCGGATCCTAAAATCAACTTGACTCGATATTTCGGCGATCCAACTGGTCGCCATCTTCAGGAGAATGCTGCTTGCTGATGTGTCCCGCTGAGAACAGTTCTCAGCGGGACTCATCAGCAAGCAGCATTCTCCTGAAGATGGCGACCAGTTGGATCGCCGAAATATCGAGTCAAGTTGATTTTAGGATCCGGCAGCAAACCCGAAGAGATTTTCAAGACTTATTACGCCGGGAAAGCCTACGAAGTCAGAACCTGGATTCATCCGAAAAAATGGCGTTTTGCCATTCGTGCACCCAGGTTTGTCGTTGAGTACACCATCGCAGGCGCTCCTGTGTGTGATGGAGCGTCAAGGGTAACCGCAGCTATGATCTCCGAGCTGACAATCCATGCTGCTGCAAACGTCATCGAACCGTTGGTGCAGATGGTTGTTGTCTTGCAAACGTCTCCATCTGTTGACTCAGGGATCGAGACGTGGCTGCACGATCCTTTACAGCCATGTGGATAAGATGCTTGTAGTTTCGACTGCTAGTGATACGAGGTCGTTGGTATCCAGCACGGCGTTCCGTATTACCCTCCTGGACCCACCGATTCCATATTCTGCTAACAGTCATTGGATCTCGACCAACGCGAGCAGCAATGTCGCGATACGATAAACCGCAATCGCGATAGGCTACAATCCGACCTTTATCAAAGTCGGAAACGTGATGGTACGCATTTCTCCTCCTTACACGAGGCATTACAACAACGTTTCACCAGGCAACGCCGGTCAACTGCTGTTTGTGTATGAGAAATAGGTTGGAAAGTTTCCTCATGTCAGCACGTTGTAGGTGTCGCCACCGGCTCCAACCTTGTGTGAATGATCTGAAAAGCTAATCATTTGCAAATCACAGCATCTTCTTCCTGTCGGTTAAATTTCGCGTCTGTAGCACGTCATCTTCGTGGTGTAGCAATTTTAATGGCCAGTTATGTATAACACGCAGTGTCAGTGTTAAGGTATCTTGGCACGGGGAAAAATGAAATACTGAAGCAAGAAATGATGTCGCATGTTTGTGTATGTACAAAAGGAAACTTCAGAAACTCAGTACTGCAAACGATTGGCGAACACAGTCTGTCAAAACAAATATCTGTGCCGACTTGTTATTGATAAGGTTCTACAAACCGTTGAGATAGCGCCGCCGCCCTATCTCTCAAACGCGCCTCGTTGCCAAGCAGTCTGTGCTCTCGCAGATATTTGGTGCCGTATCGGTAGTGCTGAAATAAAACGAAGATACAGCGGCATAGATTAAGAAAACGAGCTCGTGTACATGCGCACGTTTCACACCGTTGTCGTGCTAACGCATTTAAATTCTAGGTTCACTTCGAAACTTTTGAGAACGTTATCAGAAATTCCTGCTTATCAAAAGTACGTATCATTTCAGGAAGTACACCCACAGAGTGTATAAGAGCACAATAAACGGAATGTCTTTAGAAGGCTTAACAACTGCGTATTTTCGTTTCTTAGAGGAAACTTAAAATCTCGTTCAGCACGTATTTCAGATATTTAGTGAGGACACATGAAAAATTTATCTTATTTTCTAACTGGCTTAGAAGATTACTGCATGCTACACCCGATAAAAGATGGTGTGGCTTCCTGGAATTTACAACATTCCTTGCGTGTCCGGTAGCTGTCAAACTGATGAGTCCACACGTACAGTGTACAGTTTGAACTTGTCGTATTGTAGCACCTAGTGGCCAATACCTGACGTACGAGAGAAGGAAAGTTTCCGCTGTGAAGAACATAAGTGCAAGCGTTGTAAATCGGGGCACTGCCAGCTAGCATAGTGCACGGGGAACGTGACCCGCATTCACAGCGGTCGAACTGAGTCACGAAGCAGGCTTCGGAGTGCCTGTGAAATGTTGCGGCAACGTCAGATATGGGCGGCGTTGGCGCAGAGCCCATCAGTCCGACCTAGTCCAAACACAGGCGCACTTTATTGTGGACTGCACCATCTGCGCTAGAGGGATCACATGTACTGTACATACACTGAAGGGCCAAAGAAACTGGTATAGGCATGCGCATTCAAATACAGAGATAAGTAAACGGGCAGAATACGGCGCTGCGGTCGACAACAAGTATCTGGCGCAGTCGTTAGATCGGTTACTGCTGCTACAATGGCAGGTTATCAACGGTCGCAGGTTCGAATCCTGCCTCGGGCATGGATGTGTGTGATGTCCTTAGGTTAGTTAGGTTTAAGTAGTTCTAGGGGACTGATGACCTCAGACGTTAAGTCGCATAGTGCTCAGAGCCATTTTGTACCATGAATATCAGGAACCCTGTAAAACATCAAATCTCCAACATCGCTGCTGCCGGAAAAAAGATCGTGCAAGAACGGGACCAACGACGACTGAAGAGAATCGTTCAATGTGACAGAAGTGCAACCATTCCGCAGATTGCTGCAGATTTCAATGCTGTACCATTATCAAGTGTCATCGTGCGAACCATTCAACGGAACATCATCGAAATGGGCTTTCGGAGTCACCGAAGGCCCACTCCTGTACCCCAGATGACTGCACGACACAAGACCGACATTGGACTGTTGATGACTGGAAACATGTTGCCTAGTCAGACGAGTTATGTTTCAAATTGTATCGAGTGGATGGACGTGTAAGGGTATGGAGACAACCTCATGAATCCATGGACCCTTAATGTCAAAAGGGGACTGTTCGAGCTTGTGGAGGCTCTGTAATGGTGTGGAGCAAGTGCAGGTGGAGTGATATGGGACCGCTGATACGTCTAGATACGACTCTGACAAAGGACGCGTAGGTAAGCATCCTGTCTGATCAACTGCATCCATTTATGTACATAATGCATTCCGATGGACTTCGGCAATTGCAGCAAGACACTGCGATATTCCATACGATCAGAATTGCTACAGAGTGGCTCCAGAAACACTGTTATGAGTGTAAACACTTCCGCTGGCCACCAAACCCCCAGACATGAACATTATTGGGCATATCTGGGATGCCTTCCAACATGCTGTTCAGAAGAGATATCCACCCCCTCGTACTCTTATGGATTTATGGACAGACCTGCAGGATTCATGGTGTGAATTCCCTCCAGCACTACTTCAGACATCAGTCGAGTCCATGCCACATCGTATTGCGGCACTTCCGCGTGCTTGTGGGGTCCTTATACGATATTAAGCAGGTGTACAAGTTTCTTTGGCTCTGCAGTGTGTTACTATGCTAAAGAAAGTGATTCACGTTTCGTTCTCGTGTGGACCTTTCTAATTGTTGTCTTCCATGAACAGGAGGGTGTCTTCCGCCTCTCTTTGTGTAGCAGCTGAATTTAAAAACTAAAGCGTCCAGAAGGAGAGGAGGAAACTAAGTGAAACTTCACGCGTTGAGAGGGCGTCTGACGTTATTTCAGTGATTACAAAAAGGAGTTAAATTAAAAAAAAAGAGGATGCATGAGCCCACTTATCGATATGACCTTGCACCCACTCTGGCCTGAATGCTTGCACTGATTCGGTTGTGAATGGTGTCATATTGTAAAACTAGCTCACAACTGTTGTAATTGGCTGTTTATTTCCTGGAGACTGGCACTGAGAGGTATTCGATGTCCGAGCTGGTGTCACACATTTGCTATCGGGGATTGTGCTGGGGCGTGCTGGTTACAGGAGTGCCTAGGCGAACATTGTCCTGTTGAAAAGTGGCATCACGATACTGTCGCGTGAGAGGAAAAACGTGCAATCGCGGGATGCCCGTGATATACCGTTGTACCTTCCAACTTCCCTCAGACGTGACCTGAAGTCATAGTCAGCGGCCCCCAAACCATGACGCCAGCACTAACGCCACTGTGCCTCTCCAAAAATTTGGAAGAATGTGGTCTTTCCCGAGGTCGCCGCCATTCTCGCCGATTTGGGTTGTGCAAGGTAGTGTGGACCTTGACTCATTGTTAAAAACGATGTAATGACATTCATCAGCATTACGTGGTGACACGTTGTTGCAGGGGGAGTCTTATTACTTGTTCTTGGGTGGCGTAGATGTGAGTATGTTACGATGTGCTTGGTGCACAATACGGCGATCCTCCATTGTCATGGTCAGGTGTGGTCGCCCGTTATCTTGATTACAAATGTGCCTGCTCTCACTTTCCCACGCAGTCCAGCATCAGCCCACTGTGACTTCCGAATGCTCCACAAATATGGATATTGTACGATTCGACTATCTGGGCAAATGGAGATCACCAATGAGGCCCTGTTCAAACTCATTCAGGTGCTGATAACTTCACTGATGATGTGTACGTGACGAAATTGTACTGACATCTATGTGTGCCATGTCTTCTGGTTGCTTCACTGCTTTTATTAGGCAGTGTATTCCCTTTTGTACTAGAGTAGCAGGATGTGGCAAGAGCCTTGTTACACCTTGCCATCTGACCGAGACCTTAAAATTTTAACAGTCCCACCAGCCTGCCTTCTTCGTGCGATGTCGTTGCCCCAGCTCAAAAGTAGCACGTAGACCTCGACTCCATTTCTTTTGGTGAGGGTCTATATGGAATTGCAGTTAAATGGGCTAAGAATTTTTTTTTTGCCTAAATAATGAAGTCTGTAGGTAGCTCCTGAGTATACCAGCTATTTTTTTATAAAAACATATTCTTTAAGAGAAAATAGTGAACTGAGTTTTTAAATGTTGCGTAAGCATACGTGCTTCCATCAAATTCATCCATTATTCATCAAAATCATCAAAATTAAGTCCTTTATCACTATCTAACGGAAGAATACATGTTGCTAACGTGTTACAAGTTAAACATTCCTGAACTCATAGTATAATTTGCCTTACTCGCATATGATCGAGCTTTGCCACTTGCTTGCTGACGCCTGGACTAAACACTGACTATTGAAAAAAATTAAATTAAATTAAATTTAAAAAAATGGCGTGAATTACTTTGCTGGTCGGTCATTCGTTACAGAGGCGATGATGCATGAATTGATTTATGTCTCTTTAGTATATCAATGTTAAGCATAAAATTATGGTCCAACTAGGTCATGATAGTGAGATGGTCTCCCATGCTATTTTGAACTACTGTAATGGAAATCTGTAA
Organism: Schistocerca gregaria; assembly: GCF_023897955.1. NCBI lineage: Eukaryota > Metazoa > Arthropoda > Insecta > Orthoptera > Acrididae > Schistocerca > Schistocerca gregaria. The sequence continues at coordinate 231,051,377 of NC_064921.1, forward strand.
AAAAGCAGGGTTCCTACAACAGTAACTGTATAATGTCTGTAGCATACTGCATCTAATTTATAACGAAAGTAATAGATACATTTGTGACATAAGTAGTCGTGATGGAATTACATAGTTTCTTTCGGAACTCGAATAACAAAACATTTTGCATTGGTAGTACTTCCTAAATACTTCAAAAATTCTTTTCGGCATTCATTTTGTTAGGGTTTGTATTTCTTCCAGTGAAACTGTCGCCCACTCTTCTAGTATCGCACTTTACAGCTCACCTACGACCTCAAATTGCCGTCCATTGCAATGAATACACCTATCAAGTATGCCCCAAAGGTTTTCTACGGGGGGTCACATCTGGGCTACTTGCAGTCTAGGGCAAGACATCGATATCTTTAGCTTCAAACTACTGTTTGGTTGTAGCGGAAACATGCACAGAAGCATTATCTTGTCGAAATATTAAACTTTTGTTCCCTAAGTCCTCATACATTCATATTCAGACCACTTTTTGACCTGTCAAGCATTTCATTGTACAAGTTAGACGTCACTGTAGTGATTATTCAAGCAATGCGTTATTTACATTTAGCGCAGAAGTATACCCAAATCAGAGAATTTCCAACATCAAAATTTCTGCTCATTCTTACCTGTTGCTCTGTTCTCAGATCATGCCAACATTATTGAAATCTGTCTGCCCTATCGTAAGCCTCTTCTCATCACTGTAGGTCGCTTTATCCCGTTCTTACGTCCATATGTTTTTTAGCAAATTCCCATTCAGTCTGGTTATGTTTTACAGCAGGTTTCTACAGTCCTCTACCGAATGCAAGATGTTTACAATTTTTTTCATACACCTGTGGCAGTTGCTGGCAATTATAAATCAGGAACAAGTTGAGAAGAATGTCGTTTGTGGCCCTTGCTTTGCGCAAAAGGAACCGTTTCGATGCCTCAAATAATTTTCTACCTAGGCCATATTTTACGTTCTGTCCGTATCGTGCACCCAATCTAACGAAATCATGAATCACTGTGCTTGAACATTTCATCTTATTGGCGATGTGACGATTAGTGTGTCCCATTTTCATGTGAGCACGGATTTTTGTTTTTTCGTCACGTGATAATTGTTTTCCGTGTGGCAGTGTCACAGGTAGTGGTTTATGCACACAACACGCAGTGGCGCCTATGGTGTCTGTTGCCTATTTGCAGTAGGGCCTCGTACACACACACAACAACACCACAAAGAGTCGACTGCCTTTGTAATGAGTTCCACCCTCTACCATCTGAATCGTTTATGTCTTGTTATATATTGTGTTACTGACATCAAATGCGAAAACATTTGACTGCATTTGTCAGATACTGGGTCTCATACTATTGCATGTACACTGTGCACAAATATTCCAGCCGAAATGATAATTTTCGTACAAATATCAATACCTTTATACTGATATCCTCTCCTGTATACACAAAGAGTAATTTAGTTACTATAATTAAATGAAAATAGCGGTGTGGTGCAAAGAGAAGAGAATAGTCGGTTCTAACTTTCGTTGCAGCAGCCCGTAAGAACGCAAGTAGTCTCTGTTGGCAGGATTTCTCACGAGCGCTACTTCAAGGTGGCAGCATTTATCAGAGTCGCTTCATCGCACATTGTGACGCCTTACGTCTACTGTTATTCCATCTCTCGTGTCAGGTGGAATCTGTAGGAATAAAATAAGGATCCAAGAGCTAGAAATGCTACACAATGTAAGCGTATTTGCGCTCTGATTGGGAAAACTGGAGGAATATTCACCCTTTATTGCGACACATTTTTCCGTGGGATGGATATGTTTCAACATTTTGGTTACTCAGGAAGCGTCACTGGAAATTCCTTCCACACAACAATTTCTTCGGCCAGAAAGAAGAGGAAGTCACTGAGTGCCTTGTCAGATAAATACGGACGCAGTGGGGGAGCAAAGTTTGACAGCCCAAAGAAAGCGCATGTGTGACTGCGTCCTACGTAGAATAAGCTGTGACCTTCTCATGGAGCAGTACACACCATTGGATAGCTTGCCGCCGCCACATTTGGTCATGACAGTCTCCCATAACTTCGTCAGGAGATTTCAGTAGTGAACGCACATGTACACAAATCAAAAAAAGTTTTGCATCACCCCAGTTCCCAAATATCCTGTAGATGGACGTTGACTGTAGATATTGTATCACAGTCACAGTCCCTTTGACTATTCTGAGATGTCACTAAACCTGCCCAAAGGTGTGAACAACAATGCATGAGCAGCGCCTATTAGACGGAGGGGGTCCGACAGCCGATCAGTTCTAGTCATTCCACCAGGATAGAGGTTCACGGCTCGTGTTGTCTGTAGTTCAACCCTGTCTAGACAGTTCGATCGCGTCCGCATTGTTACTTTGCGGCAGGAAGGGCTCTCAATAAGGGGACTGTCAGGAGTCTCGGAGTGAACCAAAACGATGTAGCTCGGACCTGAAGGAGATACAGAGAGACAGGAACTGTCGATGACATGCCTCGCACAGGCCGCCCAAGGACTACTACTGCAGTGGATGACCGCTACCTACGGATTATGGTTCGGAGGAATTCTGACAGCAAGGCCACCATGTTGAATAATGCTTTTCGTGCAGCCACAGGACGTCGTGTTATGCCTCAAACTGTGTGCAGTAGGCTGCATGATGCGCATCTTCACTCCCGACGTCCACGGCAAGGTCCTTCTTTGCAACCACAAGACCATGCAGCGCAGTACAGATGGGCCCAACGCCGGCCGCGATGGTCTCGCGGTTCTAGGCGCTCAGTCCGGAACCGCGCGACTGCTACGGTCGCAGGTTCGAATCCTGCCTCGGGCATGGATGTGTGTGATGTCCTTAGGTTAGTTAGGTTCAAGTAGTTCTAAGTTCTAGGGAACTGATGACCACAGATGTTAAGTCCCATAGTGCTCAGAGCCATTTTTGATGGGCCCAACAACATACCGAATGTACCGCTCAGCATTGGCATCACATTATCTTCACCGATGAGTATCGGATGTGCCTTCAACCAGACAATCGTCAGAGACGTGTTTGGAGGCAACACGGTCTGGCTGAACGCCTTAGACACACTGTCCAGCGAGTGCAGCAAGGTGGAGGTTCCCTGCTGTTTTCGGGTGGCATTATGTGAGGATGATGTACGCCACCGGTGGTCATGGAAGGCGCCGTAACGGCTCTACGATACGTGAAGGCCATCCTCGGACCGATAGTGCAACCATATCGGCAGCATATTGGCGAGGCAATCGCTCTCATGGACTACAATTCACGCCCCCATAATGAATAACTTCCTTCAGGATAACGACGTCGCTCGCTTAGAGTAGCCAGCATGTTCTCCAGCCATGAACTCTACCGAACATGCCTGGGATGGATTGAAATGGGCTGTTTATTGACGACATGACCCACCGACCACTCTGAGGGATCTACGCCGAATCGCCGCTGAGAAGTGAGACAATCTGGACCAACAGTACCTTGATGAACTTCTGGATAGTATACCACAACGAATACAGGTATGCATCAATGCAAGAGGACGTGCTGCTGGGTATTAGCGTTACCGGTGTGTACAGCAAACTGGACCACCACCTCTGGAGGTCTCGCTGTATGGTGGTACAACATGCAATGTGTGGTTTTCATGAGGAATAAAAAGGACAGAAATGATGTTTATGTTGATTCCTCAATTTTCTGTTCAAGTTCTGGAACTCTCGGAACCTAGGTGATGCAGAACTTTTTGATGTGTGCATTTACTGCTTGATTTGTTCCTTTGCCTCGTAACAAAGCGACTCAGCTGCACAATTTCCGTTGCTGCCTCGGATTGCCGGTGGTGTGTCTGAAATGTTTTGTGGTGTGTCTGAAATTGTTTTCCTCGGGCACGTATAAGGAAACCCCATGATTTCAACTTCGGTGTCACGGATCTGACCTCCATCGTATAGGCGTCAAAAGAAGGGGTGAAATATGGGTAAGAGGGGATGTGATTACCATCCCATCGTGTGACACGTCCACGAATTGTGGTGAAATTTGGTGCCTCCTTATACCTCACATGAAATTCTGAGCTGTGGCCTTTTTTTCATTTGTGTCGACACCTTGCTATTTGAAGCGTCGCATGGCCCGAGGATGACGTTGCAGGGTGCCACGCTTACGCACCATTGCAGGAGAAGGTTTTAGGCACTTTTGAGCCAAATTTTCAATGGAAGGCAACACCGGGGCTTCGACAAAGTGATACTTTTTTCCGCAGTGTATTTCATTTGACTTCGATAGGCATTTTCACGTCGCAGGTTATATATTCTGCCGCACTACACGCCTACAATCAGCTGCTGTCTAATCTCTGAGTTGTTTGATTCACTGAAGGAGTGCAGCTGTATGTGTTTTGCGAGTCGGCTGAGTCCAAATCTTCACCGTGCGTAGTTGCATTCGTAATGTTCGCTCGACAATTCGATGACATGTCCTTGCATGCACCAACAGTAGCAGTTCCTATCGGGTTTGAAATCGAGTATAATTGACAAGGCATGACGCTTGTCTCCGATCGCTGTCGGTTCGGATCTCGTTCATAGGCGAACAAATCGGACAAATTTATTCACGGTGTGGGCACCGTCACGTCTAAACACGATAGTTCCTTTTTGTCGCGTCTCCACGTGAATCCAATCTTACTGCGGTGATTCCTTGCAACGAAACGGTAGAGGCACACCAATTCACCGCCCTGAGTTACGTCAGTAGTTGATTGCCATCCAGTTGTTCGACATTCGGAGCGCTCCAAAGCGGCCAGCGTACTGTCTTTAGGGGGTGACTAGTAATTTCTCCATGAGCTTGTGTTTCAGCTTAGTATTTGCCCAGAATGAATGTGGAAGGTTTTATCAGGATAGATTTACAGCGACTCCTGATAACGAGCGATGCTCCACTTTGAAAGGCGTCGCGGTTGTGGTGTTTCAAAGGATTCTCCCGGTGGTCGCCTAAATTAACCGCTGCGTATCGTTGCCCGCGCTTCGTACTCTGTTTGTGAAAGTCACCTCAGAGGTTTTTCCGCCTCTTTCTCATAGATGTTAGAAGTTCTTTGAAATCGGACAGAAATATTATGTCCAGCGTTGCGGGGCGCGCCACTGCGCTTTGAAGCAGCACGAAGATAAATGCGCCAGGGTATAAATAAAGACAACTATAATCTGTTGTTCGTTAGCTCTTCTCAAACAGTTCAACGTGGCAGCTGCGGAGCCTAGAGTGAGCGGTGACAGCAAAGTACCGCAGTAAACTTGATTTATTGCAAGAAATAAAGGATAGCTTAAAGAGACAAAGGGACATAACTAAAGCATGTAAACGCCAACGTTAGCTGCAAAACCGTACGAAACGAGAAACAAAAATGTGATGCCTGTGCACTGCCGACTTTCGTTGGCTTATCTCTTCAACTATTCCATATATTACGGTATACTTTGTTACGTAATTATGTTATCTTCTTATTTAATGGGCGGAGATTGGAATAAGCGTCATTTTTTGTAGGATCTGAACCACCACTGGCCTCAGGGTACAAGAGCGTTACAGATATGCTCAACAAACTCCAGTTGCAAACGCTAAAGCTGTGGCGTTGTGCATCACGTAGAGGTTTACTGTTGAAATTTCGAGAGCGTAAGTTGCAGGGAGTAATCACGACTGGAGAATCAGAGAAACCTGATGTCATATGGAGCTTTACTAGTAGGCATTCTACCAACGCGCCATTCGTGAGTGGAACAGTACAAAGGGGAAACCTAGGTATCAGAAATACCTCGGCCACATACCCGTAGATGTACACTATCTGATCGAAAGTATCTGGACACCTATCAGTGTCTTCCCTCCGCCTTATTACGACTTGAATTATGCTTAGGTTACTTTCGTGTGCTGCCTCAATATCTGTGGAGGACTGGTAGCACATTCTTCCTCAAGATCCGAAATTAGACATTCTAACTGGTCCCAAAGGTCTTCGATTGTATTCAAGCTACGACTTTGGGCAGGCCAGTCCATTTCAGGAATTGTGTATTCATCTCTTTGCCTCCCTCTACGATTTTTAACCTCAACAATTACCTCCAGTACTAAATGGGCGATCCTTTGTGGCCTAAGAACGTATCCTAGAAACCGATCCCTTCGTCTAGTCTAATTGCGCCACAAATTGCTCTTTTCCCAATACTGTTTAGTACCTCCTCATTAGTTATGCGATCTGCGTATCTAATCTTCAACATTCTTCTGTAACAGCACATTTCAAAAGCTAATATTCTCTCCTTGTCTAAACTGTTTATCTCCCATGTTTCACCAATATACACTGCTAAACTCTATGCAAACACTTTCAGAAAAAGACTTCCCGACGCTTAAATTTACACTTGATGTTAACAAATTTCTCTTCTTCAGAAACGCTTTCACTGCCATCGCCAGTATACATTTTATGTCCTCTCTGCTTCGACTATCCCCAGTTACTTTGCTACCCAAATAGCAAAACTCATCTACTACTTTAAGTGACTCATTTCCTAATCTAATTCCCTTAGCATCACCCGATTTAATTGGACTACAATCCATTATTCTCGTTTTGCTTTTGTTGCGGTTCATCTTATATCCTCCTTTTCAGGTTATGCCATTCCGTTCAACTGTTCTTCCAAGTACTTTCCTGACTCTGACAGAATTACAATGTCATCGGCGAACCTCAAAGTTTTTATTTCCTCTCCATGGATTTTAATTCCTACTCCGAATTTTTCTTTTCTTTCCTTTACTGCTTGCTCAATATACAGATTCAATAACAATTGGGGGGGGGGGGGGGGGGGGTAGGCTACAACCCTGTGTCACTCCTTTCCCAACCACTGCTTCCCTTCCATGCCCCTCGACTCTTGTAACTGCCATCTGGTTTCTGTACAAATTGTAAATAGCCTTTCGCTCACTGTATTGTACCCCTGCCACTTTTAGAATTTGAAAAAGAGTATTCTAGTGAACATTGTGAAAAGCTTTCTGCGAGTCCACAAATGCTATAAACGTAGTTTGCCTTATATTAACCTATCTTCTGTGTGAAGTCGTAGGGCCAGTATTGCCTCGTGCATTGCTACATTTCTATGGGATCCAAACTGATCTTCCCCGAGGGTCTGCTTCTGCCAGTTTTTCCATTCGTCTGGTAAGAATTGTGTTAGTATTTTGTAACAGGTACTTATTAAACTGATAGTTTGGTAATTTTCACACCTGTCAGCACCTGCTTTCTTTGATAGTAGTTCCTGTATTCTTCTTGAAGTATGAGGGTATTGCGCCTGTCTCATACGTCTTGCACAGATGATGGAAGAGTTTTGTCATGGCTGGTTCTCCAAAGGTTATCAGTAGTTCTAACAGGATGTTGTTTCTACTGTCTTTCAGTGCTCTGTCAAATTCTTCTCGCAGTATCATATCTGCCATCTCACCTTAATCTACGTACTCTTCAATTTCCATAATATTGCCCTCAAGTACATCGCCTTTGTGTAGACCATCTATATACTTATTCCACCTTTCGGTTTTCACTTCTTTGCTTAGGACTGGTTTACCATCTCAGCTCTTGATATTCATACAGGTGGTTCTATTTTCTCCAAAGGTCTCTGTAATTTTCTGTAGGCGGCATCTATCTTACCCCTAGTGATATGTGCTTCTACGTTCTTACATTTGTCCTCTAGTCATTCCCTGTCGATTTCATTTTTGAGATGTTTCTATTCCTTTTCGCCCTGCTTCAGTTACTACATTTTTATATTTTCTCCTTTCATCACTTAAACTGAATATCTCTTCTGCTACCCAAGGATTTCTACTAGTCCTCTTCTTTTTACGTGCTTGATTCTCTGCTGCCTTCACAATTCATCTCTCAAAGCTACCCATTCTTCTTCTACTGTATTTTGTATTTTGACCAGTTACTGTAGAGAAATGTTGATGCAGATTCTAGATCCAAAAACCGCCGAATTTGTCATTGTTTAATAAACTCACGATAGCACACTGTTCTCAATTTTAGAAGGCCATAGTCACTGTTTCTGAAAATGAAAATAAGATGATCATCTACTTTAGCTCTATCAGAAAGTAAATAAACAGAAGCAGATGCCTCACCGTATACGTGGAATATGAGGGAGCGGCGGTGATCTGAGACAATAGCTCCCTATCGAAATTGGGCAACTTGAAAGAGTGCACGAAATATCGTACACCATATTAATTTTTAGAATTTCGTTTCCTTCGATTTTGAAACCATATAAATACTTTATTGTTATTTTACAGCTAGATCCAAGTAGGAGAATACACTAGGTTGTCTTCCCCGAGAAAGTTTGCCACTCAGAACCACTGACAAGTTATGGCGCTGAAATATACAGAGTCCGGAAGACACAAGAGTAAACGAGAATCCATCGTAGTAGAACGAATATCATCTGATTAGGATCTGTCAGAGTCCTGAATTCTGAACAAAAATGTATGTGGTGTAGACCGTGCAAGATGCCTTACAGCAGATCGAAAACAAGGAAAAGAGGTGATATTCTGCTGGTTGCTGATACATGTCGCCATACGGACAAATGACACAGCGAGCAAAGCAACCAAAGATGCGTGTAGACGATGTGCTGTTCCTGATGCGCCGTCCTCACAGCGAGACCGGTGGCTCAGGCGTTATTGTAAAGGTGGTAAGCGACAGATTGCTGTCAATCAGATGGACCACCCAGGCGTGGCGAAATAGTTCATTGAGACACAGTTCCCGGTTATGACAGAATGTTCCATCAACATGAGCGAGCCTGTTGAATAACACGTTCAGTACGTGGTATTTTAACGTGTGTTTCATATCCTGAAATTAAGGCAACCCTCAGCTTTGCTTAGAACTCTTCACTATCCTAGCCGGCAGCGACAACAGTGTAACGAGCATTTTATAATTTTGTGGAGTGTCTTGTCAACTACCTAAAGTGTCAGTGAGAAAGTTAACGTACTCTCGGTGAATGTTTAGGTCCCTGTTTTTTGCGTAAGTTATTGACAGATATTACGTCGTGCGCAGTGCGTGCCTGTAAGTTATAGGTTGGGGAATTATTTTATTAATGATATTCCGTCTTCAGTCACAATATTTTAATTTTCGAGTTACTGTACAACGCGTTTCGGTGCTACAGTTCCGTTTACAAAGACTGTGTAGACTTAATAGCGGTAACCTGTGCTTCAGTTTTTCACCTAATACAGTAACAGAACGGCACTGGTCCCGGATCGAATCCGCCTTGCGGACTAACGACGGTGTGCCGGCCAGCCTGGATGTGGTTTTTTGGCGGTTTTTCACATACCGGGCTGGTCCCCACGTTCCGCCTCAAATGGTTCAAATGGCTCTGAGCACTATGGGACTCAACTGCTGTGGTCATCAGTCCCCTAGAACTTAGAACTACTTAAACCTAACTAACCTAAGGGCAATCACACACATCCATGCCCGAGGCAGGATTCGAACCTGCGACCGTATCAGTCGCACGGTTCCGGACTGCGCGCCTAGAACCGCGGCCGGCCGTTACGCCTCAGTTACGCGCGTCGCAGACATTTGAAACACGTCCGCATTATTTCACACGATTTACACTAGACGCAGACAGTTAGGGTACACTGATTACGTCGTGGGGAGGGGAGGGGGGGGGGGGGGGGTACGGGGTGGCGGCAGGAAGGGCATCCGGCCATCCCTAACACTTACATTGCGAAATCTGTTGTAACCACGCCGACCCTGTGATCGCTGCGAGACTATGGCGAAAGCGATAGAATAGCTACAGGAGGGCACTCTGCCTATTTTTTACAGTATCTCAGGCGGGAATATAAGGGAAATGCTGGAGAAATTAGAGAAATTATGTGAAGTGGAAGTAAAGTGAAAGATAACGATGATGTTGAGTGGCCTATATCGAAAATAATTATCGTCTCCTGAGGTTGAGATTGGAATGGCGCGTAGCTCGGCCTCCGGTGCCTTGGACAACATACTCGTCGTACTCTGCGCTGCAGCAGACACCCACAGACACCCAGCCAAGGTCTGGAATGCCCTGTACGTTGCTGTTACCTGTGTAATTTGAGAATTTCCCGCGGGGAAAGTGATGCACGAAGAGCCGCAACGGACAGTGAGTGTCGTGTGCATTGCAGCGGGAGACGCGGCCAGCAGACGGCGCGGCCGCGGGCGCTGCTAAATATACCCACACTCGCCCGTCTGGCCCGGGCTGGCCACCGGCACAGCTCACACAGACGCCACGGCATAGCCGTAGCGTGGCGTAGCGTCTGCCTGCCTCCTGCGAGGCGGGCAACCCGCCGTGCTCCGGCGCAGCCTCTGCACATTTTACCGCCAGGCACGCAAGGTCAGCCGGCGACTGCCCTGTGCAGCGACTAAGCAGCAGCGACACTCCCACGCGGTTCCCCGGCCCTCATCACGACCGTCGGGAGTGTTGTGTCGATGAAGGAAAGGAAAAGCGGGAAAGTAGAAACTAGGTACCTCTGCAATTATACTGGTTGTCCATAAATTACCTTTACAACTGTAGACTTTGATACCTTTAAAACTGTGCTAGATATTAACGAATGGTTTTCAACGCACCGAGAGTACGTTAACTTTCTCACTGACACTTTAGGTAGTAGACACGTCACTCCATCAGAAAAATTTGAGATCAAGACTCGTGTTAAACATTGAGATGGATTGTCACCATTGTTGTTCAATATGGCACTGGACGAAGTAATCAGACAGTGGAGAGCAATAAACGAGGAAATGAGAATACCAAAGACCCTTGTGGGGGACAAAAAGGACAACTGGGCTCAAGTTGACCGCCTAGCCTTTGCAGACGACATACAGTAGGAATAGTAAGTGAGACGGAAGACGCAAAGACACAACTCTACAACTTAAGTAAGGTAGCCAGAAAGGTGGGACTGAGGATCGCCTATAACAAGACAAAGACGTTAAACACCACTGCAGACTGGGAAACATCGGAAGGCACTCTGCTAATGGTGAACAAATTTAAATACCTGGGAGAATTTGTAACAGGAAGGAACAGGAGCAAGGAGAGAATAACAGAGAGGATAAAGAAGATAAGGTCAGCCTTCTGCGTGACGAGAGAGATACACAATAAAAAGAATATACCCACAGAGGCAAAGATAAGCAGCTACAAGGCAACAGTGAGGAATGCAGTGTTATATGCTGCTGAGACGATGACACTAGGAAGAAATGGGCAGAACAACTAGAGAAAGAAGAGAGAAAAATACTAGGTCCCAAAGGAGGTAGAGAGAGGTGGATGCGAAGACCTAGGGAAGAATTGTACCGGAACATGAGAACGATATCCGTAGAAATCGGTCTCAAAAGGGCAAGGTTTGCTGGGCATGTAGTTAGGATGAGTGTGGACAGAATGACGAAGAGAGTGTGGGAAACAACAGGGAGGATAAGGGGAAAGACAGGAACCAAGTGGGTTGTTGAACTTCGGAAGGAGTGGTTGGAATTGGGGATCAAGGTCGAAGGAAAGGAAAATTGGATGAACAAATATACACCAACAAATATGCCGGAGATCAATGACAGAGAAGAATACAGGAAAAGATTAGAATGTCACCAGTGGAGCCGCCAGGAGAAACGGAAACTGAAGATCTCGGAAGAAGAGCGGGAGAGAAGAAGAGAAATAATGAAGAGGTTCTGGGAGAAGAAGAGGAAAATTCAGTCTACGAAGGGGCTGCCCGTGGTCCTACAGAGGCCGTAACGCAACAAGAAGAAGAATGGCTTTCAACATGGGATAACTCATAAAGTTTTGTCTCCGCATTCATATACATCAATGTGTGTACCCTTAATGGCACGGACAATGTCTGGTCGGAATTCCATTTCTCTCGACGTACGATTCAATATCTGCACGGTGACATGTTCAAATGCACTGGGAATGCGTGATGTAGGTCTCTAACTTTGGCACGCTACATCAGATCTTATACGGAACCCCACGGTAAGAAAAGGTAAGAAAAGTGGTGTGAGATCAGTGGATCGTGACTGCCATCGATGTGGACAAGCTCGTCCAACCACCTGTTCGGAAAATTTTCATTTAGAAATTGGACCAATGGGGTGTTGGCCCATTCTGCTGGAATATGACATCAAATTGCAGGTGTTCCAAATATGGCGCAGCAAAATCTTGTAACATGTCCCCGAAAACCACCATTGGCGAACCAACAATGCGATTGTGCATCAGTCCGCGCCAAGCACTGAGTATCGGACTGTCTCTTTCCATTCTACGTGTAACATGAGGATGCTGTGAACGCCGTATATGAACGTTATGACGATTCAGGTTGCCAGATACATGAAATGTTGCCTCATCGGAGAAACAAATATTTTTGAGTTACCGTTAAGTGCCTAGCATATCCATTGCAAACTGTTCGCGTTGATGTTTATCCATAGTCTGTAATGCCAGAAGCTGATGCACCTTGTAGGGATACAGCCGTAAGGTGTTATGCAAGACATTGGCACTGCTGATCGTCTCATTTCCAATTCCAAAAATGGCTCTAAGCACTTGGGACTTAACATCTGAGGTCATCAGTCCCCTAGTCTTAGAACTACTTAAATCTAACTAACCTAAGGACATCACACACATCCATGCCCCAGGCAGGATTCGAACCTGGAACCGTAGCGGTCGCGCGTTTCTAGACTGTAGCGCCTAGAACCGCTCGGCCACACCGGCCAGCGGTGAAGAGATATGAATGATAAGATTCACTGACGACATTGTTATGCTCAGTAAAAGCGAAGAAGAGTTACAATTTCTGTTGAATGGAATAAACACTCTGATTAGTACTGACTGAAGCGCCTAGAACAGCTCGGCCACAGCGACTGACATTTCCAATTCTCTGGTTGCTATTTTGTCGGCCTTGCAAATACATGGGGTACAACGTCCACGTTGGCGTGTGAAACAGATGGACGACCCGTCCCCTTTCTTATAGAGGACATTACCTGTTTCCAATAAATGCCGTATGCAAAACGCGAATAGTAGATCGGGGCGAAGGTTGTTTTCCATACCTTGTTCGAAAGTTTTGTTGCAATTGGATATCAGACATCGTCTGTGTGCACTAGGCCACACACTGAGTTTCTCCTATGGCTTCCACATTTTATTAGGTTTTCAAGTTCAATTTTGCGTCAAAATTGCGTCACCTGGAAGGTAAAAAATGCTTTATGAGTTATCGCATCAGACTTTGAAAACCATTTGTTAATATCTAGTATAGTTTTAAAGTTAATAAAATCTGACGTTGTTAAGATAATTTATAGACACCTTGTATAACACGCTACAGTGGCGCAATGAGTGGGATCTAGCTCATAATGGCCCCATTTGCACGCACCCTCCGAACTGCTGTTTCTGGAGCGGCACTCACGTGCTTGGAGCCACGCAGAAAAGAGAGAAGCGCACACCGAAGCTTGGGCGCCAAAACTGAGCCTGTGGAGTAGTAACAGGTTTTCGTGCGGAGTGTAAAGTTTCCGCCGAGGCGGAAAGTTTTCTTCACGCACAAAGTTAACGTACACCGTTCTCACAAGGGAACACAGCAAATTGACGTCATATTTTTGCGAGAAAAAGGCACACTTCGAAGATATCAGCCTCAGCAATCGATCCTGCGCGAAAAATTTAGGCCAAAATTCTGATTGCACTGTGTTATGATCTTTTGAATGTACTATTTTTAAACTTGTGTCACTCGCTCCGTCCCACTGGACCTGCCTACCCGACCACGAAGTACTGTCCTGCGAAGTGACAACCAGCGCTCTCCAATTCGCAGGATGTTGGAAGAGAGGGAAGATGACGGGGGGAGAGACACATCTGCGTAATATGCTGTGAAACCTAGTTAGAAAAGACATTGTTTCATTGATTTACGTAATATTTCAGTTTGAAAAGTGTACATTCAGAACGTCATAACTGTGTATTATCCGAATCATGTCCCAAATTTTCGCACGCTATTGCCGACTTTTCAACCGCGAAACGCTAACGGCCGCACATGCAAACAGTAGCCGTCTACAGAGCTGTGACAACTCTGGGGCGTTGCCATAGCAAAAGTTACACAATAGCGTTGCGCTATTGGTTGAGGTGAGCTCGCGAAGCTGTGGCGACCAACCGACTGTAGCTGTCTAGGATCAACTTAACGCCGACTCATCTACTGTACGTACAAACTAACTTGACAGTCGAAGCTGTGTCGTCCAACCGACTGTAGCTGTCTAGGATCAACTTAACGCCGACTCATCTACTATACGTACAAACTAACTTGACAGTCCTCGCGGTGGCTGCTGGGAGAGCGACTATAAATGGTAAATGCCTTTACGGTCGCTCTCATCAGCCACTGCGCCGACTGTCAAATTGTATTCCATTTATAGCACAGTGTGTTCATTTTTTCTCCTTAATGCGAGAGTTGGAGCTTTAATAGTGGCAACTATTTATTTACAGCTCGTACAAAATAGATACGTGTTTCAAAGTTTTACTGACCGTCAGAGCAGTCACCAGCATTGTGTATAAACCGTTGCCAGCTATGTGGAATTCGTAGGATACTCTTAGCAGTGCCAGTTGTGTTGACAGTTCGAGCGGCGCGGTCTATTGCCCGACGAATTTGTAGCAGTTCTGAAACGAATGCCGTGAAGTGTTTCCTTCAGTTTAGAAATCGTTTGAACTCACGAGGACTTAAGTCAGGGGAGTGCAGTAGGTGGTGGTGGTGGTTGTTGGGATGTTTAAGGGGGACTAAACAGCTAAGGTCATCAGTCCCCCGTGCAGTAGGTGGTATAGCACTTAGCAGCCCCATCAGTCAAACAAATCAGTAACAGCTTGCACTGTGCGTGGTTGAGCATTGTCCTGCTAAACGATGGTCAGGTCCTGTAGAAAGTGTAATCACGTATGTCTCTATGCTGTTCATTTTTGGAACACAGCCTAAGGGACAGAAGTGATGACACTTTCTGCAGGACCTGGCCATCAGTTTACAGGACAATGCTCGAGCACGCACAGTGCAAGCTGTTACTGATGGGGCTGCTAAGTGCTATGGCACCTACTGCACTCACCTGACTTACGCCTTCGTGAGTTCAACTCGATTTCTAAACTGCTACAAATTCGTCGGACAGTAGACTGCGCCACTCGAACTTGTCAACACAACTGGCACTGCTAAGAGTATCCTACGACTTCCACATCGCTGGTAACGGGTTATACACAATGCTGGTGACTACTTTGAAGGCCAGTAAAACTTTGAAACATGTATCTGTTTTGTACGAGCTGTAAATAAATAGTTGCCGCTATTGAAGTTCCAACCCTCATACATGAGGTGAAGTTGGTGATGTTTACATGTCAGTTGTGCGCTTCGTTTGCGAGTGTGTCGTTTCGAGCATCATGTCGCTAAGAAGGTTAAAAACTCGTGCAGTTGCTTGTGCTGTATCATATTCATTGTATTTCAACACAGAAAAATGTCGCTTAAAAGATATCGCGAGGACAGAGATCGCTGTGGTCATGTAGCTCTATTACGAAACTGTGATGATCCTGATGATTTTAAAAATTATTTAGGTTGGGCTGACACATACACACTAATATTATAATTGCAAAAGTGTTTTTGTCTATTGCCTTTTCACGACTAAAGCACTTAACCAATTTTGGTGAAAATTGGTATGGAGATAGCATGAAACTCAAGGAACCACACGGACTACTTTAGGAATTGTGCAGTAAAAGATATTTATTTATTTGAAGAATGGTATGCGAATTAGGGAAAGGCGTTTGTATGTTTCTATGTTCTACGTAATACGACTCTATGTAATGAATACAATGCGTATACAATTCGCAACGTGTTTAATCCATACTGCCATATAAATATTATTTTCATTTCTCAATTCTAAGAATTCTGTGTTCTAGGGAAGTACATTAAACTTATACTGAAGAGCCAAAGAAACTGGTTCACCTGCCTAATATCGTGCCCCCACGAGCATGCAGAAGCGCCCCACAACTACGTGGCATGGATTCAATTAATGTCTGAAGTAGTGCTGGAGGGAACTGACACCGTGAATCCTGCAGGGCTGACCGTAAATCCGTAAGAGGCGAAGGAGTGGGGTTCTCTTCTGAACAGCACGTTGCAAGGCACCCCAGATATGCTCAATAATGTTCATGTCCGGGGAATTTGGTAGCCAGCGGAATTGTTTAAACTCAGAAGAGCGTTCTTGGAAGCACTCAGTAGCAATACTTGACTTTAGGGTGTCGCATTGCCCTGCTGGAATTTCCAAGTCCATCGGAATGCACAATGGACATGAATGGACACAGGTGATCAGACAGGATGCTTACTTGCTTGTCACATGTCAGAGTCGTATCTAGACGTATCAGGGCCACATACCACTCCAATTCCACACGCCCGACACCATTACAGAGCCTGCATCAGCTTGAACAGTCCCCTGCTGACATGCAGGGTTCATGGATTCATGAGATTGTCTCCATACTCGTTCACGTCCATCCGCTCGATACAATTTGAAACGAGACTCGTCCGACTAGGCAACATGTTTCCAGTCATCAACAGTCCAGCGGCTGTGTTGACGGGCCCAGGCGAGGCGTAAAGATTTGCGTCGTGCAGTCATAAAGGGTACACTACTGGGCCTTCAGTGGCTCCGAAAGCCCATTTCTATGATGATTCGTTGAATGTTTCGCACGCTGCCACTTGTTGATGACACAACATTGAAATCTGCAGCAATTTGCGGAAAGCTTGCATTTGTGTCAAGTAGAACGATTCTCTTCAGTCTTCGTTGGTCCCGTTCTTGCAAGATCTTTTTCCGGACGCAGCGATGTCAGAGATTTGATGTTTTACCGGATTCCTGATATTCACGGGCACTCGGGAAATGGTCGTACGGGAAGATTCCCACTTCATTATTACCTCGGAGAGGCTGTGTCCCATCGCTCGTGCGCCGACTAAAACACCACGTTCAAACTCACTTAAATGGTGATAATCTGCCATTGTAATAGCCGTAATAAATCTAACAACTGCGCCAGACACTTTTTGTCTTATATAGGCTTTGCAGACCGCAGAGCCGTTCTCTATCTATGTATATATCTCTGTATTTGAATACGCGTACCTATGCTAGTTTCTTTGTGCTTCAGTGTAGATAACTTCGTGATCCTGGAGCAAGTATAATATTAATATTTATCTGAACCGACCATTAAGAGGTCTTTTGACAAATAAAACTATGTAGAAACAGTTTGACTCGTTACTACTCGTCGTAAAATTATTCTCATACGAATAAAATTTCAAGGATTTATTTTACACTGAACAAAATGAATGGTGTTGTGTACTTTAGTTCACAGAAAATTGGTGTACTTGCAGGAGAACTAATGCTGCTTTCTTTTGTTCCAGGTGAGTGGTCGATCACTGCAACCTTTCCGGTAAGAAATATCCTTACCCATATGTGTTTATTCTCTCGGAAGTTTCACGTACAAAATTTTTGTTCTTTACTTTTTCACATTCGGATACGTTATCTATCGGGTGTTCTGGCATAGAGATCTGCAGCTGTAAATGCTATACAGCATGAAATATTCTCGAAGCAAGGTTTCAGGCAGTTTGTGACTGACAGACAAAGTGTCGAGAATGATTTACGTGAAAGGACGGCGATTGCTACATAACGTAGCAAATGCATAGTCTTTCACACCCTTCCCGCCTCCCCCCCCCCCCCCCCCCCCCTTCGCCCCGTGATACAATCCTCTTTACTGATGCATAACTGTTGCAACCTAAATCTGTTTGAACCCCCTTTGTCTCCTTAACCAATTTTAACCTCCACACTTTCTCCCATTAACAAATTAATGAATCCATCATGCTGTAGGCCGTATTCTATCAAATGATCCCTTGTTGTAGTTAAGTTCAAATATAAATTCCTTTTTTCCCCATTTCTGTTCAGCGCATCCTCACTTGTACTCCAGCCTACCCATATAATCTCCACCAGTCTTCTGTAGCACCAGATTTCAAACGCTTCTGTTCTCTGCGTGTCTGAATTTCCTATAATCCAAGTTTCACTTCCGTACAAAGCTATATCAACAAAAATTCTTAATAATTAAATTTAAATGTTAACAAATTGTTATTTATTCAGAAATGCTTTCCTTGCTGTTGCCATTCCGCTTCCTTAGCTGAATATTAACGTGTTTGCCTATCATGCCGTGCGCCCGGGTTCGATTCCCGGCTGGGTTGGAAATTTTCTCCTATCGTGGACTGGGTGTTGTGTTACCATCCCCTGAAATAAGACGTGCAACCCGGCTGCCGAACTTTCCCGCGGCCATCAATGCCCCACGATCATTTCATTTTTTGCTATTGCCAACCTGCATTTCATATCCTCTCTACTCCCCCTTCGTAAGTTAGTTTGGTGCCCAAGTAGCTAGTTTCAGTGTCACAATTCCTTATCTAATTCTCTCAGCATCGCTACATTCTATTACCCTAGTTTTGCTTTGGTTGATGTTCGTGTAATTACTTTTCAAGATATTGTCAGTTCCGTTCAACAGCACTCAGAACACTTTTGTGGTTTTACAATCTCATCGGCAAACCGCAAAGTGTTAATTTTTTTCTTCGTGAATTTCAGTTCTATGTCCATTTCGCCTTGGTTTCCTTTATTATATGTACAAGGTACTGATGTAAGAAGATTGGGAATAGGCTTAGTCATGTCTCGCTCTGTTCTCAACTATGCTACATTTTTATGCCCTTCAATTATAAAAAAAACCTGCAGTTCGACATCCGTGAAAGTTATTGCTTTTCGCTGTCTTTTGGCTCGTCTTAAATAGTTACAAGTAGAAAAGGAAAGTTTTTAACTTTTATTTCGGAGACATCTGAGTTTTCAGTCTGAAGTAGTACCATTTTTGCGCCTTTTTTTTCTTACTCCACGTCACGATGTTCATATTCCCGAGTATCCAAGCTCTAATTTTTTGTTCTATAGTAGATGCGCTCCTCTCTGATTGGCTACAGGAAATGCAGACTGTAGAAAAAACTCTGTTATTTTCAATCTTGCTCGTATTAAGTACTTCAGCCTTTGACATAATCCGTTACAAACTGGATTTCTTACCTTATTTTCAAAGGAATATTTTTATTTTAAGTCACCAAGCTGCTTCCTTCATATGCTCTCTATTATACGAAGTGTGTGAGAAACGTAATGAGACTGACAACGCTGTGAGCGGCATGGCAACGCTGTGTTGCTGTGCTTATGTAGACCGGTGTGTTCATCCCTTCCAGATTCTCCGTCCGAGTTTCAGCTCCATATAGCGATCACGTGATTTTTGAGAGCACCATCAGTGAAATCCACGAGTGTGATCTTTGAGAAGTTGAAACAGATCACTGGGGAACATTCCTTATAAATAGCACAAGTTTTTCTATGGCACAAAACACATTCGGTGCACATCAAATTTTTGAGTGGAGATTTGCACATCTGAAAGGTTCGCACCAAGTGGATGCTGCATCGTGACAATGCCCCATGTCATACGGCCACTTTCATCACGGAATTTTTGACCTCAGAAGCCACTCCTGTTGTTGCACAGCCTGTAGGAGCCATTGTGACTTTCTTTCCCGAAATTGAAAAATATTTTAAAAGGGCGTCATTTTGGGACTCTGGAGAACATTCAAAAGAATATAAGCGACATGTTAAAGGCCCTGCCAGCTGAAGCCTTTTAGTGCTGTTGCCAAGACTAGGAACACGGATTCCGTCGGTGTGTAGCTGTCGAAGGGAAGTACTGTACTATGAAAGGGACAGTACTGTTGTTCGAGAAAAAAATTAAAGAAAGTTTTGGTAGATAAAAAATCAGTCACTTTACCTTTCTCACACATCTTGTACACTATTTGGATAAGCTTCGTAATTCCCGACACTCGAGGGGTTTCCCTCTAAAATGAAAGAAAGCCTCTATTTTGAGGCACACACTGCAGACATTTGGTATAACTTTGTGGTTAACGTTTCAGCACATTGTGTGGCAGGGGCGAGCCAACTGAAGTTCCTTCTCCAGCGCCACGTCCACTAAGTGTTGCCTGTCCTCCAGGTGCATGCAAGAACCTTGTCGAACGTGGATGACTATACGCCCGAAGCATTACCCCGCCCACCCCCACTACAAATCAATCAATCAATCACAAAGTCATTTTATTCGAGGTATAGGGACGTTGTTTCTGGTGGTACGAACCGCGTCAGTGTAGGCCGTAATCCGTGTAAGTTTGGACGGAGGGCAGCTCCCTAGTCCAGCCCCTCCTATATAGCTGTAGCAGTCAGCTAGCTAGCGCAGCGCGCATGTTCCGGGCCGTTTGGCGGCTTAGCGGTCGTAATCCGCTAACCGCCGCTCAGACAATGGACGGCGCGCGCATGCAGCGCTCCTACCGGCGCCAGCCGGCACTCGAGTCATCGTCGTCGCAACATTATCTGCCTGGCGGACATAGGGCGTGCTTCCGTTAGTACTGTAACGGCGTCGGCAGCAAGGTATTTCTGAATGTGGGACACCTTTTTTTCAGGAGCAGTATCTGTGAAACTGGCGTGCGCTCTGAAGGTACAAATTTTATTTTGCGGAGGATGCAACGGGAAGGAGCAGCTTTAACCAGCAATCTCAGCTGAGGTTGCTGCCGCCGCTTTTAAAAACATCTGCTGCCTGTGTACATGCCTTCCCACCAATTCCCCTAAAAGTCATGCAATAATCATAGATAAAACCGTACGAGCTTTCCGTCTCAGAGACCGCTACCTCACAGTCCTCAACTGCCAACTCATACTAACTAAAACACTAAAATATCTCGGACTAACACTGGGAACTCCACCTACTAACCATCCAGAAGAAAGCCCACAATAGACTAAGCGTGCATAACAGACCGAACATAAGGAATAAATCCCCGTATCATTCTAAAGTGCTATCCTTACCTCTGTCAATGTTCCATGGATTTCTGCCCCTTATAAATTTTCCACTCCCCCCCCCCCTCCTCCCCCCAAAAAGAATCCTATAGTGTTATGCACTCCATTTTCCATTCTGTATCTGTCTACCATTCTCCACCCACCCACATTACCATTTAGTCGAATTTCCACATCTCCTCCAACACTCAGAACAACTTCGCCTCTCCTACGTCTCCTATAAACTTGAGTCCCGACACCCTACTGTCTCCTCCATCCTTGAGAATGCTCCAGCGCCTCTGTTAACATGCCCCAGCTACCGTCCATCTCCATGCACTCCATACCTCTTCGCAACGGAATTTTAACCGCCTTCCCCTCCTAATCTGTGAACTCATCCCCGAGAACTGTCCCTCCTTACAACCAAACTTACCCTACCCACCCCATCCCAAATAAAGATTCCAACCCACCCTTTCCTCTCCCAGTTGGTATCCCATTCCTTTGCTAACTACTGCATCCCAACTATTATCTGCTTCCCACACAGACATCCCTCATCATTTTCTATCCAACATACTCTTCAATAACGTCCTCATCCCAAACCCATATCATGGTTATAAATGGTGTGGGGTAGTGGAAATCAGTATGCAGGCAGGGTTACTACGAAATTAATAGTACAATGTCTAAAGCATGCACGTATCGAATTTATTATGAGAGTAGTCGATACATATATTGCATAAACACTTATGACGGAATTACATAGTTTTTTCATAACATGAATGACAGAATAAAACAGTTGAATTTCCTGGAAGGGAATAGGAGTAAAGGCACTCACTGTCGTGTTGTGTTATTGCATTGTTAGTACTTTCTCCAACCTCCGCTCTTCGTAATTACCGCAAAAATTCTTTCCGCCTTTATATATATATATATATATATATATATATATTGTTGTAGTTATTTCAGTGAAACTGTCGCCCACTTTTCTCGTATCGTTCTTTTCAGCTCACATAGGCCTCAAATGGCCTTTCATTGCGATAAACACTCATTGCAAGTGTTCCCCCAAGATTTTCCGTGGGTTTCAAATCCGAGCTATGCGCACAAGGCAAGTCATCAATATCTTTACCTTCAAGCTACGTTTTGGATGTAACAGAAACATGCACAGATGCATTATCTTGTTGAAGCATTAGACTTTCGTCCCCTACGTACTTGTACAGAGTAATCAATTCTGTCTCTAGAAACTCAGTGTAAATGTTAGAGTTAATTCTAGTGTTCGGCCAAGCAATGTGTGATTTACGTTTAGCGCAGAAGTTTAGCCCAAATCATAATACTTCCATCATCAACACTTCTGCTCATTCTTACCTGCTGCTCTGTTCTCAGATCATGCTAGTAATAGTGAAATCCATCTGGCTCATTTAAATTAAACTTGTTCTCGTCAGTGAAGATCACCTTATCCCATTCTGAAGTCCATGACATGTGTTTCTGAGCAAACTCCAGGTTTTTGGAGTTGTGTCTTCCATGCAATATGTCATTTGTTAAAAGGTTTTCGTAAACATCTGGCAGTTACTAGCAACTGTAAATCACCAACAATTTGAGAAGAATACCAGTCTGAGGCCCTTGCTTTGCGCAAAAATAACAGCTTTAATGCCTCAGACAATTTTTAACTTCGCCCATATTCTCCGTTCTGTCCATATCGTGCTGCCAGTCTAGCGAAACTGTCAATCATTGTACTTGAACAGTCCAACTTCTTGACGATTAAACTGTCAGAGAGGCCTGTTTCCTTGTACAGACCAATTTTTTGCCGTTTCATCACATGATAACTGTTTTCCACGTGGCTAGGTCACAATTGTGGTTTATGTACAGCACACATGATATATCTGTTTCCTACCTCCAGCGAAGGCATGTACGCACACACAAACACCGCACAGAGCTGACTGCCTTTACACCGAGTTCCACCCTTCTGCCACCTGAATCGTTGATGTCTTGATACATGCTCCACTGCTGACGTAAAATGCGATACCATTTGACTGCATTTGTCGGAATACAGGTTCTCTTACTACTGGATATACACTGTGCACAACTACGAATTCCAAACGACAAAGTTAATTTTCCTACAGATATACACTATGTGATCAAAAGTATCCGGACACCTGGCTCAAAATGACTTACAAGTTCGTGGCGCCCTCTATCGGTAATGCTGCAATTCAATATGGTACTGGCCCACCCTTAGCCTTGATGACAGCCGGCCTCTGTGGCCGAGCGGTTCTAGGCGCTTCACTACGGAACCGCGCTGCTGCTACGGTCGAAGGTTCGAATCCTGCCTGCGGCATGGATGTGTGTGATGTCCTTAGGTTAGTTAGGTTTAAGTAGTTCTACGTCTAGGGGGCTAATGGCCTCAGATGTTAAGTCCCATAGTGCTTGGAGCCATTTGAGTTTGATGACAGCTTCCACTCTCGCAGGCATAGGTTCAGTTATGTGCTGGAAGGTTTCATGGCAGACCATTCTTCACGGAGTGCTGCACTGAGGAGAGGTATCGATGTCAGTCGGTAAGGCCTGGCACGAAGTCGGCGTTCCAAAACATCCCAAAGGTGTTCTATAGGATTCAGGTCAAGACTCTGTGCAGGTTAGTCCATCACAGTGATGTTTTTGTCGCGTAACCACTCCGTCACAGGCCGTGCATTATGAACAGGTGCTCGATCGTGTCGATAGATGCAATCGGCATCCCCAAATTGCTCTTCATCAGTGGGAAGCAAGAAGGTACTTAAAACATCAATGTAGGCCTGTAGTGTGATAGTGCCACGCAAAAAACAAGTGGTGCAAGCCCCCTCCATGAAAAACACGACCATACCATAACAACATCGAATTTTACTGTTGGTACTGCACACGCTGGCAGATGACGTTCACCGGGCATTCGCCATACCCACACCGTGCTATGGGATCGCACTGTGTGCGTGATTCGTCACTCCACACAACGTTTTTTCACTGTTCCATCGTCCAATGTTTACGCTCCTTACACCAAGCGAGGCGTCGTTTGACATTTGCCGGCGTGATGTGTGGCTTATGAGCAGCCGCTCGACCATTTAATCCAAGTTTTATCACTTCCCGCCTAACTGTCGTCGTACTTGCAGTGGATTCTGATGCAGTTTGGAACCCTCTTCAACTGTCGGCGGTCTCTGCCAGTCAACAGACGAGGTCGGCCTGTACGCTTTTGTGCTGTACGTGCCCCTTCACGTTTCCACTTCACTATCACATTGAAAACAGTGGACCTAGGGATGTTTATGAGTGTGGAAATCTCGCGTACAGACGTATGACACAAGTGGCACCCAATCACCAGACCACGTTCGAAGCCCGTGTGTTCCGCGGAGCGCCCCATTCTGCTCTCTCACGATGTCTAATGACTACTGAGGTCGCTAATATGGAGTATACGGCCGTAGGTAGCAGCACAATGGACCTAAAATCAAAAACGTATGTTTTTCGGGGTGTCCGGATACTTTTGATGACATAGTGTACGTGCCTTTAACTGATTCCACAACCATGAAGACTGCTGTGTGGTTCGTTCTGTGCAGAGTGAGAAGGTGAATATCTTGTGGCGTCTGCAGGGCACTCTCCAGACATTGTGTACCCTAGTACTGGCAACGCAGGGGTAAAAGGCATACCGGGCCCCTGTTTCTGCTTCCGACTCTCCCTATAAACATACTCCTACGTATCCTTGGAAAACTATCGCCATAGCTTCTTATGGCAGTACGTGTTCTGTTTGCTTTATGCGGCCGATAATGAATACTAACGTGGCAATTTCCTTTACAATACGTAAACTAACATGACGTCACGTGGTGCACTGCCTTTCACCATCGCGCATCGTCCCATCACAGACTTCTTATGTGCCTACCACTGTACCATGAGCCCACGTTACATTTCCCTTTTTATGGTGTAGAACATACATCACATACCCCTCGTCTTCTCATAGACATCATCTATATTTTAGCCTCATTAATTGTTTTATTTTAATCCGAACTACTTTAATAACATAGTCGCTAAAAGCTAGCCCATTCTCCTGCTATTCGGAAGATGGAATGTGAAAAACTTTTAAACAAAAAAGTCTACTGCATTCCGCATCCGGTTGCCCTTCCCTACATAAATCCTTTACGACTACATCACAGTCCCCTCCCCCTTCCCTTGAACATCTAACATCCTTCATTTTCGCAAACTCAGTTCCATTGTTTCCCCTCTGGCTTCCAACGCTATACCATCATATCCCGTCAGTCCTACACCTACAACTCTCTAAATGTAAGGTAATGCCTATAACGAAGTGACAGAACACGATGGTATCCGCTTACAAGACTAGTGGTGTATATCTTGAGCACACATACCTGTTTAGGTGTAACGCTAAGAAGCGATATGAAATGGAATAATGTAAAATCAGTATTAGGAAGGCAAATGGACGACATAGATGGATGATATAGATTTTTTAAGGTATCTTGGAAAGTGAACGGCATCCATAAACGAAATTACATACAAGACACTAGTTCCAGTTTATTGTTTCAGTGTTTGGTGTGCTTGTCAGGTTGACATGACATCGTTCCTCGAAAGAATTCTAAGACGTGCTTTTAGGGTCGTAAGAGGTCAGTATAAACCATTTGGAAGCATAATACAAGTGCTCAGAGTACCTAAATGGGAATCCTTCGAAGAAAGACGACGTAGTTGTGAGGAAAAGCTGTTGGGTTGATTTGAAGAAGCTGTAATTGAAGAATACTGTTTGACGATTATACTGCCACTTTTGCATCTATCGTATAGGAATCAGGAGAATATGGTAATAGAGATTAGGGTACGTGCAGTGGTGTACATAGCTAGCCATTTTTCCCTCGCGCACGTCGCAAATAGAGTATACTAAAATGGATAGTATCCGTACGATATACCCTAGGCCACGCACTGTGCAATGGCTTGCGGACTATGAACGCTTTTCCGATCCTCCCCCACACCAGGACTCCGTCTCCTACTGACAGTCATGGCCTGGTCTTCATCCTAGTTGCGCCTGTGACAAATCCTACGCTTCTCTATCATCCATCGTCCCATATTACAGTCGTCCCCAAACACCAGCCCTGTTGCTCCATTAAAGCCTCGCATTTTATACCACCAAACCCACTCACCCTGTTCTCTCCCAAATTACTCACCCTCGGTGCAAATACTATCAGTTAAGTGAAGCGAAGTGCTTCGTAAGGTTGTTTTGTCCTCTCAAACAAACTTTTTTTACTGTTTGTTTTTATTTCGAAGTAAGGTTTTTTTGTTACATTAGGGTTATTCTTTCACTTCGAACTTCCATTGGCTATGCTCATACATTCGTAGGTATATGTTGTTGTGGTGTTTAGTCCAAGGACTGGTTTGATGCTGCCCTCAATGCTACTCTATCCTGTTCACTCTCCTTCATTTCCGAATAACTAATGCAACCGAAATCCTTCTGAATCTGCTTACTGTATTCAGCTCTTGGTCCCCCTCTATGATTCCCCTCCCCCCCTCCCCCCCCACACACACACACTTCCCTCCAGAACTAAACTGGTGATTCCTTGATGTTTCAGAATGTCTCTTGTCAACCGATCCCATCTTTTAGTCAAGTTGTATCACGAATGTCTGGTCTCCCCAATTCTGTTCAGTACCTCCGCATTAGTTACGTGATCTACCCATCGTGTGTTTATCATTCTTCTGTAGTGCCCCATTTTAAAAGATTCTGTTTTCTTCTTCTCCAACCTGATTATCGTACATGTTTCATTTCCATAGGTGGTTACACTCCAGACAATTACCTTTAGAAAAGAGTTCCTAACAATTACGTCTGTATTCGATTTAAACAAATTTCTTTTCGTAAGAAACGCTTGTCTTGGCATTGCCAGTGTGCATTTCATATCCTCTCTGTTGCGACCATCATCAGTTATTTTGCTGCCCAAATAACAAAACTCATCTGCTATTTGAAGTGTTTCATTTCCTAATCTAAATCTCTCAGCACTACCAGGTTTAATTCGAATATATTTGTTTGTCCTTGTTTCGCTTTTGTTGATGTTCATCTTATAACCACCTTTAAAGACACTGTCCATTCCGTTCAAGTGCTATTCCAAGTGCTTTACTGTCTCTAACAGAATTACAATGCCATCAGATCACCTCGAAGTCTTTATCTCTTCTTCTTGAACTTCAGTTCCTACTCCAAATCTCTCTCTGGTTTCCTTTACTGCATACTCAATATACAAATTGAGTAACATCTGGGATATGCTACAAACCTGTCTCACTCTCTTCTCAACCAGTGCTTCTCTTTCATGTCCCGCGACTCCTAAATATGCCGTCTGGTTTCTATACAAGTTGTAAATAGCCTTTTGCTCCCTGTATATTAACCCTGCTACCCTCAGAATTTGAAAGAGTGCTCTAACCAAGATTATCAGAAGCTTCCTGTAACGCCACAATTGCTATAAACATAGGTTCGCTTTTCCTTAACATATTTTCTATGATAAGTCGTAGGGTCAGTATTGCCTTGCGTGTTCCTACATTTCAATCTTCCACAAGGCACCTTCTACCAGTTTTTCCATTCTTCTGTAAAGAACTTGTGTTAGTATTTTGCAACCATGAATTATTAAACGTAGTTCGGTTGTATTCACATATGTCAGTACAAACTTGCTTCACAATGGGATTGATTATATTCTTCTTTAAGTATAAGAGCATGTCGCTAGTTTCTTAGATCTCGCACACCAGGGTAAGAGTTTTGTCATGGCTAGCTTCCCCAAGGCTATTAGCAGTTCTTACGGAATGTCATCTACTCACAGGCCTTGTTTCGATTTAGATCTTTCAGTGCTCTGTCCAATTCTTCTCGCATTATCATTTCACCCAACTCACGTTCATCTACGTCCTCTTCAATTTTTGTAATATTGCCTTCAAGTTCATCTCCCATGTACAGACCCTCAATATACTCCAAACTTTCAGCTTTCGCTTCTTTGTTTAGAATTGGTTTTCCGTGTGAGCCCAACTGAAGTGGCATTTTTCAGCAAGATAACGCGCCATGTCACAAGGCTAGGACTGTGATGACGTGGTTTGAGGGACACAGTGGAGAGTTTCAATGGATGTGCTGCCCATCAGTTTGCCAGATCTGAAGCCGATCGAACACATCTGGGATACCACTGAACGCGGCACCAGAGCTCATGGAACATCTCCCCGGAATTTACGGGAATTAGGTGATTTGTGTGCGCAGATGTGGAGCGAACTCCCTCCAGCGACCTACCAGTGCCTCATTGCTGCCCTGTCACGACACGTCGCCGCTGTCATCTAACGAACCCTACGGGCTTTTAGGTAGGTGGTCATAATGTTCTGACTGACCAGTGTATAAATGATTAGGTGATCTAGTGGTGCTAGCTCTACCCTACTGCTGTTACACGTTTTACGTGTCTAAATGTGGCTAGCAGAAACAGAATTTTTACGCTCTCGATCACCAGTGTGTACGCTGCTCCCCTTATGTTGTCGCGTAATTCTGACAGTGAAACGCCTTCTGGAGCATCACGCACTGTCAGCACAGCGATCATTATTGTGGATCGTCCTGCAGGAGAGAGAGGCGCAGTATTAGCAGCAGGCCATCTTATCAGGCAAGCCTCTGTTCAGTGTGTACAGTGTTGTGGTGGACTTAGCCAAGTATGGAGGCTCCAAGCAGAACGAAGGCTGCCATTTGTCATCGTCGTATGGGCCGGAGCACCGAGCGTGACAGCATGGGGCGCCATTGAGTACAGAACATGATGTAAATCACATCGTATTTCAGTGCAAGCTCTTTGAGAAAAGCAGAATCAGATTTTTAAAGGAGCTTTGAAGACTTTACCAACGCCTGCCGCTTTCCCCTATCCCACTGGTGGGAGATAGCGGATGGTTATAATTAAACTGACGGTGTTCTGAGTGCTGCAGGAGGGCTGTATACATCGCTTGATGCTGAAACATGATAGATACGTTCATTAATCGGTGCGTTCGTGGAATATGCTGAAAAAGTAATAGTTCCACTTTTTGCCACCGGGTAACAATATGGCGGTGTAAGCAGCAAGAATGCTGTGTGGGTGCAGGAAAAGGGGAAGAACGATCAAAAACGTGATAAAGGTAGTTTTGGCACTTTCATTAGGATATGGTCACAAGTTACGATATGTGTTCAGTTTGCTCTTCCAACTCAGCATCATGCTGCATCCGTAACACGGCATGGTCGACATTTGATCGCAGGATATCCTGTGTAACCAGAGCCATAAGTTTTCGTATGCTGTCTTTCAGGTTAGAAAGAGTCTGGATAAATCCCTGACTGACATGATCTTTCAGATAACCCCACAACCAGAAGTTACACGCATTTCGGCCAAGGGATCTGGAGGGCCACACATCTTGAAATTGGCTAGAGATGATGAGGTTGCTACTGAAGGTTTCTTGAAGGAAATGTTTCACCCCGTAAGGGACATGTTGTTATGCCTCACCTTGCTCGAAAATAGTGGTGTGGTCACAGTTGTGTCCTTGAGAAGCTGGAATCACATGCAGATGTCAGTGTACACCTAACAGGCCCGCGAGGTTTCCTCTCCTCGCAGAAAAATGGACTGGAGAATGGAGCTGCTTATGGAACCACACCACACCGCCACATAAGCTGAGTGCAATGCATGTTCCTACACAACATGTGGCGGAGGAGAACCGCATGTGCGACAGTTCTGTGCATTCACAGCACTGTGCAAATAGGCCTCGTCTATCCATTTCCAGGCGTGCCATAAAATGAAGTACAAAGTCACATTGTTGTAGGCTATCTTAGGGCTTCACGTGGTGCACATCCTAAATCTTGTAGGAGTACCATTGTAAAACGCCTTGTAAAATCTCTTGAACTGTTGACCTGCGAAGAAGCATGTGCTGCACGGTTGGCTATAAATACATCAACTTCATAAACAACTGCAGTGGGAATGGTCCACCTCCCTCTGCCTGCTGCACCACCGAACTCACCTGTTTCTTTAAATTTTTTAAACATATTTTTCAGCCCGTTTATCGACTTGCTCGCAACTGTGACTGTCGGCGATACTCCTGCAATGCACACCGATATTGTTGCCGTTTTAATAAAACAATTTTACCAGCAGTACATAGCCTTTCTCCTCAATAGCCATTGCTTTTCGTATGGAAAACTACAACCTTTTTAACCTTTACACCAACAGTTACGTCACAAATGAAATCAACATGGATCGCAGGGCGACATAGACCAGACTGACGTCAAAACAGGAAACATTTCGCACTCTCATCGCTTACAGTGACACATTTTCACCCTGTGGCACAAAGTGGAAAGATTTTTTTTTAAGCATGTGCCAAGAATGCATCGATTAATAAACATACTACGATATTTCAGCATCCAGAAATGTATACAACCCGCACTGCAGCTCTCGGAGCACAATCAAGTTTTATAGGAATGCTCATGACGCCATAGCCTTGTTTGTACCTCAAGAAGACACAAAAATCTGCAAGAAATGGCGAGCATTGAAATTAATTAATGAGCTGAATTAAATCTTTTGATACAGATAAGTGGTTAGAGTCAACTTTTATCTAGGGCCATCGTTGAATATGTGTAACAATTTCAATCTCAACCCGAATTTAAGAATATTTTCTCTGAATTGTGTGTAAGAAGGGCAAGTGTTACTGTGATGTATTTTAACTATTGTAATTCGTGATGGCAAAGAAGTATGTGTGCTTGAAACCAAAAGTAATATTAAATCTGATCGCCTCTGGTTCGCACAGCGGGTAAATTTGTACAGCAACCATTGTATTTTGGACTTGTTGTGTCTGGTGACTGTGCCATGGCTTCGAAGTACCCGTGATATCTTTCAGTAAGGTAACATAAGGTTGCATGTCCCCAATGCTATCCTGGCGTACCTGGATATAGAGGGTTTTCGGATTAACCGGAAAGTTCGACACCGTTACATCAACTCACAATCAGAGATTCTACAGTGACTTTCTTCTGTCAGTAGTATGAAAGCACGTATTGTGCATCCCTAACAGTTTTGTTAATGAAAATGTGTTCCTGCTGACAGTTCGGAAGCAGAAAAATGGACACAATTTCAAAACAAAATCTAATGATTTCTTTTTTACTGAGATCCCTTTCCAGATCACTTCACAAACTGCTAGACGTCATGACTACAAAGTGTAAATATTTGATTCATTTTTCGGTAACGTCCACCACCGAAAGATCTTTTCCGTGACAATTTGAAATCTGAGTTTTTACAAAGAATACAGACACATTTTATTAACGGTTTTACAAGCGTCGTTTAGTGATACAGAGGCATCCTGCCAGTGGAAATGGAGAGTTCGCGATTCACGTCTCTGGATTTCTCATCGTTAGATTGCCTGGGAAGTTCCATCAGGAAAAGAGACTCCTTCCTGAATTGTAACTAGTCGTACCTGCGTATTTTGTCCTGTTGAATTTTCGGGACGTAATATGAGGCTGCCTCGGTTGATGGTTGGACTGTGGTAGCCACTAAGAAGAAGCATTTTTGTTGACCCGGGCGGTACCAAGCACTCTTCTGGTGACAAATATTCACAGATGGTGCTTCGATGTAGCCCGAGAGTGCTGATGTCATTTGTGGCAACGCTATAGACACATTCACTCAACCTGTCTGTCGTTCGGTCCTCGAGTAGCTTCTCAGCACCAGGACGCACTCTTATTGCTGAACCTCCATGAAATGCGGGAGCAGTGACGTCACCTAACGTCCCAGGTACGGAACACTGTACAAGTATTTGCAAACACTGAGAGTGCACTTCAGAACTAACCATCCGTAACTCCCTGACTCCTTTCGGCGAAAGCGAGAACCGTTCCGTCTGCTTTGATGAGATCTTTCTTAAGTCGAATGTGAGTGATATTTCTAGTTCACGCACCCGTTAATGAAACTGTCTAGTCTGTTACTCTAGCGATATTCACATATACAGATGGCGGCAGCCTCGTGTACACGAGGTATAATTGGGCAAGGCATAGGCGGAGCTGTCAGATGGTTCAAATGGCTCTAAGCACTATGGGACTTAACATCTCAGGTCATCAGTCTCCTAGAACTTAGAACTACTTAAACCTGACTAACCTAAGGACATCACACACATCCATGCCTGAGGCAGGATTCGAACCTGCGACCGTAACGGTCGCGCGGTTCCAGACTGTAGCGCCTAGAACCGCTCGGCCACCCCGGCCGGCCGAGCAGTAGTAAAAGGTACCCCCACCCCCAACAGTGGTGACTTGCGGAGTTCGTATATAGTTATAGATTGACTTCCCGCTTCGCACACTTCAAGCACAGTCGGTACTTTCTGAAGATGACAAAAGTGTTAAAAATAATCTGAGTAGAGAGGCATCAAAACAAGAAATTGTTGCTAATGTTTTTCAAAAAGGAAATAGTTGTGTTTTAGTTGCCAGTACTGATGGGAGATGACGCGGCTGACTGTACACGTGATTCGCCCCGTCTCGCTCGGCCCCGGCTGGCTGGAGGCACTTTTCCGGCCAGCCGGCGCTGCAGAGTGCTGTTTGCCCGCTGCTCTCTTCACGGAAGCGACCGGACAAGTCAATATTTGCTGTCGGCACTCGAGACCTTGACCGAGACAGGCGCAGGTTGACAGCCAAGGGCAACAGTCGCCCGCACCACGCACGTGGACGCTTCTTCACGACCATTACGTATCCTCGCACCCTTGTTGTTCCCTTCAGATGTGTAATTCTGCTTTCTGAGTGTCCGGTTCATTCCCTGGCTCGCTATTGACATCAGCAAATTCCGTTAACACGTGCTATCGCGCAGTGGCGTGTCGTCTCATGATTTGAATACCCTAGCCCAACTGGGCGTTGTCTGTTGCCTTCGTCCGCTGTTGCTATCACCGCAACCGAACGAGGTCGCGCAGTGGTTAGCACAGTGGACTGGCATTCGGCAGGACACGGTCCAAACTCGCGTCGAGCCTTCCAGATTTACGTTTTTAGTGATTTCCCTAAGTCGCTACAGGCAATTGCCGGGATAGTTCATTTCAAAGGAAACGGCCGATTTCTTTCACCATCCATGATACAATCCGAACTTGCGTTCCGTCTCTAATGACATCGACGCCGACAGGACGTTGAACTCAATTTTCCTTCCTTCCTTCTGCTGTCACCCCGTGGTGAAGACTAGTACACATCTTCTTCACCACTGGAATCCAGACGTCTTTCAATTTCAACCCCTCCTCCTTCCTGTTGGATTTCCTGGGGTATTTAACAATCTCTACGGCCTCTCTGTATAGTCTTTCATGATATTCGCTTGTATCTGCCAGTACTTTCCTACCGAAATGAACGTCATGGTCTCCTGGCTGCAAAGCATGTTCCGCAAAAGTTGATTTGTCAATGTCTCCCGTTCTACAGTTGCCCCTATGTTTCTGTTTTGATCAAATCAAATGGCTCCAAGCACTATGGGACTTAACATCTGGGGTCGTCAGTCCCCTAGACTTAGAACTTCTTAAACCTAACTAACCTAAGGACATCACACACAAGCCGGCCGAGGTGGCCGAGCGGTTCTAGCCGCTACAGTTTGGAACCGCACGACCGCTACGTTCGCGGGTTTGAATCCTGCCTCGGGCATGGATGTGTGTGATGTCCTTAGGTTAGTTAAGTTTAAGTAGTTCTAAGTTCTAGGGGACTGATGACCTCAGAAGTTAAGTCCCATAGTGCTCAGCGCCATTTGAACCATTTGAACATCACACACATCCATGCCCGAAGCAGGATTCGAACCTGCGACCGTAGCAGCAGCGCGGTTCGGGACTGAAGCGCCTACAACCGCTCGGTCATAGTTGCCGGCGTTTTTGTTTTGACCTTCTTTTTGCAGTGGCCACCTACACATCGCCACAACTACACGGAATCCTATATATTCCTGCTTTTTCCAGCGATTTTGGAGTATCCTTGACCAATATTAGGTGATCCTGTATCTTCCAGGTGGGTTTTTAGGTGATCCGTTTCGTCAAGAGTTTTCCTTTGCGCTAACTGAAGTCGTTAATGAAAGCCATAAAAGCTTTCGATATTACAGGCGCTTGTGCAAGGCTATGATTTTTCTCCGGTGATTTTAACGTTCTTTTTAACTCAGCGGACCAATAACCATTCTTGAGCAATGCGTTGGTGAGATATTTTAACTCTGTGCTAAGCGGATCCGGTTCACAGATGTTCCTTGCTCTATCCACCAACGTTTTTATGCCGCCTCGTTGTAAAAAGCAAGATGTGGGGAGGTGTACCTGAGTACTACAAAAAGAACGGTCAGAAAAAAAGACTGGAAGAGCACAAGAGTACGTGTAGAAGGAGACAACCATATTCACTTTGATAGGACTCAAATAGTAGCAGCCACAAGCGGATAGCATGAAAGGCTTTACGGAGAGGCCACAGATCGTTAAACATCCCAGGAATTTCAGCATGGAGGAGGAAGGACTGAATCTGAATGACGTTTGGATCTCACTGTACTAGTGTATCACCATTGGGTGATAGCAACAGCGGACGAGGGCAACAGACAACGCCAAACTGAGCTCAGGTATTCAAATCATGTGACGTTACGCTACTGCACGGGAGTACGCGCAAATGGAACACTGCTGCAGTCAGTAGCAAGCCAGGGTGTGAATGCGACACTCAAAGGAGCTACGATCCCCGCTGAGAACGTCCTCAGCAGATACGAACGAAACGTGAGGTTTTAATGTGAAAACCATTCGAGTGTAGTGTAAAACCGCGGAATATTTTAGTGACTGTGACATTTCCGGCCTGAAAATTTTAATTACTGTCATCAGATCTGTAATTAAGATTAAAGCAGCATAAGAAGTTTTTATACAATTTCAGGCGACAAAATATAAAAAAGTTGAAACATTAATAAAAAATATGAAAGAAAGTCAAATGTTTCGTGAACGATTTGTAGGAAATAGATTAGAGAGATTTTTGACGCACCTCATTTACTCCACATGATTTCGAACATCATTCAAAACCGCATCAGATGCTTCTATAATGTATTGCATTTCTTTTTTTAAAGAAAACACTTGACCGATACTGATTTGAAACTTCCGTTTTTTTTCAAGTTGTGTTCAGAATGCATGAACTCACTGACCCCTAATTTGTCTTCCTGGTGTCTGCTGCTCTTCAAATGTCCCAAATTTAATACTTGATTCCAGAGAAGCCATTTTTAAAATAAAATAACACACCAATGCAACTTCTATTTGCCTTCCTGCCGTCCTCTGTTCTCTAAATATAAATTTATAACTTGATTCGAAGGAAACCTTTTTTACAGTTAAATAGCACACAAATATAGATTTTTATGCGCAAAGTAGCTATGCCTTGAACAGATGAAATGTTTGACACTTCTGTTAGAGACCTAGCAGTAGCTTTTCGTGAATTTTTCACTTTTCCCTGAAATCAGTAATTTATTACTTCTTGACGATAAAGATGAAATAAGTCGGACTACAATGTAAGCATTTTACTTATGTTCCATTTCATGTAATTAAATTTGAAGTGGTTTACTTCTATTGAGGTTTATATGTAGTTCACATAGATGGCGCCATATAACCAACCGATGTTTTCTCCACACAGCCCGCCTTCCGCAAAAATTAGTATTCCATGAACTGTTGACAAAGCCAGACCGACAGGAATCACATGCATTGACCAAAAAAGAATAATGGCATGTAATATATAAACCATATGAGTTAAGCCATTAATCGCAACTTTTTTATGGCATCATCTAACTATGTAGCTGTTGTATTCTTAGCACTGAGAATGGCTAGTTGCTAGCTGAAATCTAGATCTGCCAGTAAAAATTCCAAAGGACGACTGATATCTGAAATCTATTATTTACAAATCAAAATAACGGTCGCTGCGTGCAACAGGCTCGGAATGGAGGGTAACCTGATCAGTAATGAAGTTTCTTAATTACGCTGATTATTTTCAAGCAATTAAATTTATTTTCGCAAATGGACCTCAATCTGGTCAGTTCGGTACCCTATGGGACGGAAATGGGTAGATGCTATGTACATGTACAGACAAATGATAAGTTGTATCGTTTATTGAAGAGAACAGCTTCACAAATTGAGCAAGTCAGTAAGCGTTGGTCAACCTCTGGCCGCCATGCAAACATTTATTCGGCTTGGCATTGATTGATACAGTTGTTGAATGTCCTCCTGAGGGATATCGTGTCAAATTCTGTCTGTTCTCCGTTGGAGAGAGATCCGGCGATCTTGCTGGCCAAAGAGGTGTTTGGCAAGCACGAAAACAAGCAGTAGAAACTCTCGCCGTGGGTGGGATAGCATTATTTTGTTGGAATGTAAGCACAAGATGGCTTGCCATTGTTGTTGTTGTTGGGTGTTGTGTGATGTCCTTAGATTAGTTAGGTTTAAGTAGTTCTAAGTGCTAGGGGACTGATGACCATAGACGTTAAGTCCTATAGTGCTCAGAGCCATTTGAACCATTTTGTTGTTGTTGTTGTTGTGGTCTTCAGTCCTGAGACTGGTTTGATGCAGCTCTCCATGCTACTCTATCCTGTGCAAGCTTCTTCATCTCCCAGTACCTACTGCAACCTTCTGGATTTGCTTAGTGCATTCATCTCTTGGTCTCCCTCTACGATTTTTACCCTCCACACTGCCCTCCAATACTAAATTGGTGATTCCTTGATGCCTCAGAACATGTCCTACCAACCGATCCCCTCTTCTAGTCAAGTTGTGCCCCAAACTACCCTTCTCCCCAATTCTATTCAATACCTCCTCATTAGTTATATGACCTACGCATCTAATTTTCAGCATTCTTCTGTAGCACCACACATCGAAAGCTTCTATTCTCTTCTTGTCCAAACTATTTATCGTCCACGTTTCACTTTCATACATGGCTACACTCCATACAAATACTTTCAGAAACGACTTCCTGACACATAAATCTATACTCGATGTTAACAAATTTCTCTTCTTCAGAAACGCTTTCCTTGCCATTGCCAGTCTACATTTTATATCCTCTCTACTTCGACAATCATCAGTTATTTAGCTCCCCAAATAGCAAAACTCCTTTACTACTTTAAGTGTCTCATTTCCTAATCTAATTCCCGCAGCATCACCCGACTTAATTCGACTACATTACATGATCCTCGTTTTGCTTTTGTTAATGTTCATCTTATATACTCCTCTCAAGACGCTGTCCATTCCATTCAACTGCTCTTCCAAGTCCCTTGCTGTCTCTGGCAGAATGGCAATGCCATCGGCTAATCTCAAAGTTTTTATTTCTTCTCCATGGATTTTAATACCTACTCCGAATTTTTCTTTTGTTTCCTTTGCTGCCTGCTCAGTATACAGATTGAATAACATCGAGGAGAGGCTTTAAGGGCAACAAAACGGAGCGTAGAATATCGTCGACTTTCCGCTGTGCTGCAAGGGTGCTGCAGAGTACAACCAAAGCGATCCTGCTGTGAAATGAAACGGCACCCCAGTCTCTCACTCCTGTATAACTACCGTATGGCGGACTACACTAAGTTTGGTATCCCAGCGCTGTCCTGGGAGTCTCCAGAACTGTGGTCGGGGCTCAGTTCGAAGCGGGATTCATCACGGAAGACAATTAGACTCCGGTCAATTAGATTCCAGGCCAGATGTGCCAGACACCACAGTAAACGGTCTTGTTGGTGTACAGAGAGGAATGGTATCAGCGGAAGGATCGCCGTGAGTTCGCTCCCCTTCTGTGAGGCACTTCTTAATGGTCTTTGTGACCACTGAAGCATCAGTTGCACGTCGGATCGATGATAATGATGAATCGGAGCACTGAGTGCCTCTGTAACTATTTCACGGCCCTCATGTTCTGTTATCTTTCTAGTTACATCGCTTCCTTCTTGGTGCTGTGTTCGGTCATGGTTCACCCATTCCTGCCAACATTATGGAATAATGGCATCGCCGCTGTTCAAATATCAAGTGTTTTGGCGATTGCTCCAACCGGGTTTCTTTGAGCGCACTTCGCGTCCTCTCTCAAATGCTGGCATCTCCACGTTTGGTTCACGTGCCTGTTGCAAGGCATAGGTACTGTCCAACTGTGTACGCGGAATGAAATTCTCAAAGACTTTATGCCCTGCTATCGACATGTGCCCATTTAATTATCCTCGCCGTGTGCGCGATGAAGTTGCGCTGCAGCGTCATACGTTCATCCGTCGGCCGCCAAAGTTTATAATTTGGTATTCTCCATAGATTCCTGTATGAATGTTTTTTGTGACCAATTTTCATGTCTACTTCGTGGTGCGTCGTGCTTTTTTGTTTTTATTTTTTTCAGTTTGTTTTACGGCGACCAGAACGAATCTATAAATCAATGGCTAACTCAACTGGAGTTATGAAACCGTGTGAATGCGAAAGTTGTGTGGATGATAGGCATCGTTGGGACATTTTCCGTGACCATAAAATATGATAAATTCAGTGTATCATAGAAATTGTTTCAAGAGACCTTACTGAGCGATTTAATGACTTTGGTTCAAATGGCTCTGAGCACTATGGGACTTAACATCTGAGGTCATCAGTCCCCTAGAACATAGAACTACTTAAAGCTTAAAGCTAACTAACGTAAGGACATCACACACATCCATGCCCGAGGCACGATTCGAACCTGCGACCGTAGCGGTCGCGCGGTTCCAGACTAGAACCGCTCGGCCACTCCGGCCGGCTTTAATGAGTTTAGCGACTTAATTATGTGTAGGGCACATGTCACTTTGGCACACGGTTAGAAACTTTATTACTGTGACAGAGGTACCTTGGAAGTAAACCCACTCGTCTAAATCAATAGGCCGATACCAAACGAATTCGACAGCAATCTACAAAGTAAATACTGTAAAACCAAAATTTAATCCAAATATAGGGTGGCGCCATACATCTGTCATACACATTACAAGCATGTTTTGTCGCTTTGTGTAAAGTGAACTTTGGACCTATAATGAGGTAAGACTGAGCGCTACGAAAAAGTTTCCGGTTGAAGAGTCTAGTGTGGAATCTTTTGTGTACCGGTGCATTATTGGGGAACACTGGCAATGCTCCCACGCACTAGATATTTGGACCAACTCTTCCAAACGCTGGCTCACAAGCAATTCAAAACGCAAAACTACTACCTAGCATTCATTCAGCTTTTGAAATACAAGAGAACTGTTGCTTTTGTGCCCAAAGAGACTGCAAGGCGGCTATCGACTTTAATTTGTGCATGTGTACATATTTTTAATCCTTCTTTTTCCGAAGTCTGCAGTTTTATCCATACCGTGCGCTTGCTCATCATGAATGCTAACAGCATTCCATTCATCTTCCGTCGCATTGTTTGTTGACATGAAGTCTGTATTCATATCCGCCTTCTTTTGTGTTCCTGCGTACAACAAAGGAGCCTAACACAAATGTTTGCCGACATTTTC
The DNA here is from genome assembly GCF_023897955.1 of Schistocerca gregaria. Lineage (NCBI taxonomy): Eukaryota > Metazoa > Arthropoda > Insecta > Orthoptera > Acrididae > Schistocerca > Schistocerca gregaria. The sequence goes on from NC_064921.1 coordinate 231,090,470, forward strand.
CGTTACTATGAGGTGACAGCCGTAGTAGGAGGGATTACAGCGACCTCCCTCAATGAAACTGGTAGTTGCACAATGGTCACTGCACTGAAATTTAGGCTCTTTAAGAAGCTTACGTTCAGTTTCGACCTTTCATGGATTATATACGAATGTCCGTCTACCTTGAAGAAAACTCCCTCATTATACCACCTGTTCTTTCAGACGGTTAGGAAGAATTCGGCCCGCAAAGTATCGTATCTGCCACACTCTCTCCCCTATAACGCGATAATACAAAACGAGCTGCCCCTTTTTGCACCCTTTCGATGTCCTCCGTCAATCCCACCTGGTAAGGATCCCACACCGCGCAGCAATATTCTAACAGAGGACGAACGAGTGTAGTGTAAGCTGTCTCTTTAGTGGACTTGTTGCATCTTCTAAGTGTCCTGCCAATGAAACGCAACCTTTGGCTCGCCTTCCCGACAATTTTATCTATGTGGTCCTTCCAACTGAAGTTGTTCGTATTTTAACGCCCAGGTACTTAGTTGAATTGACAGCCTTGAGAATTGTACTATTTATCGAGTAATCGAATTCCAACGGATTTCTTTTGGAACTCATGTGGATCATCTCACACTTTTCGTTATTTAGCGTCAACTGCCACCTGACGCACCATACTGCAATCTTATCTAAATCGCTTTGCAACTGATACTGGGCTTCGGATGACCTTACTAGACGGTAAATTACAGCGTCATCTGCGAACAATCTAAGAGAACTGCTCAGATTGTCACCCAGGTCATTTATATAGATCAGGAACAGCAGAGGCCCCAGGACTCTTCCCTGGGGAACACCTGATATCACTTCAGTTTTACTCGATGATTTGCCGTCTATTACTACGAACTGCGACCTTCCTGACAGGAAATCACGAATCCAGTCGCACAACTGAGACGATACCCCAAAGCTCCGCATAGCCCTCCCTCGGGCACGGGTGTGTGTGTTTGTCCTTAGGATAATTTAGGTTAGGTAATGTGTAAGCTTAGGGACTGATGACCTTAGCAGTTAAGTCCCACAAGATTTCACACACATTTGAACATTTTGAAGGCTTAATGGCAAGTGTGTCGGTGCACGAACGACAACACACAGGGCAGAAAATGATTATACGAGCATTCTAGAAAATATAACTGCGAAAAACAACACTTGTGGATTGAGAAAGACGTGCTTTAGCTTTTGGCAGTGTTAAAGGTAGGCCGCGGAATGGAACCGAGAAGACACGAGAAGAAACATATGCCGGAATCTCTGCTTCGATTGAACACTCTCTTACGAAATCGACACGTACATGTACTTCACGACTGCGTATACTGAGGACAACAATGCGAGATCACGTGAAATAAAGACCTTCAGGTCAGGCCTTTGAAAGTATCTAACCAAAATTGTATCCTTTTATTCAGTGAAAGTATCATTGATAAGATTGTTCTAAATTACTTATTTAGCAAACCTACATCTGATTGCGTCTGTGAACTTGTTGCTTGCACTCCTCCATTTTACCAGAAATGCAACATGTATCTGACTCAGCAATAAAATTTAAGAGAATAATGCCGTTTGTGCAATGGCATTAAGATGGTACTGGAAAATTAACTTTTGGCCCTGATGTTTACTTGGTTCTTTCATTGGTGGGTGTCCGGCCCCGGTAGCTGAGTGGTCAGCGTGACGGAATGTCAATCCTAAGGTCCCGGGTTCGATTCCCGGCTGGGTCAGAGATTTTCTCCGCACAGGGACTGGGTGTTGTGTTGTCCTAATCATCATCATTTCATCCCCATCGACGCGCAAGTCACCGAAGTGGCGTCAAGTCGAAAGACCTGCACCAGGCGAACGGTTTACCCGACGGGAGGCCTTCGCCACACGACATTTCATTTCATTGGTGGGTAACTGTACTCTACTACTCATTTACAAATTCAATTTAAGCAAAGGATTTGGATTATGATTCAGGCTGTTACATTTAAACACATTGTTGGTCTCAATATATATATTGTTATAATTTCAAGTCATCCACAATACCTACCGTAGTATGAAACAATCTTATAAAAATGTTTACCAATCGCTTACTGTGTCGAACCTTGGACATCAGTTTGAAATCATTATATATCTTCTCTCATTTACGCGCTAAGGTTTGGTCTGGGACAGTGAGCGCGACCTACCTTAACGCTGTCACCACACGTCTGCCTCCTCGGTTTTTTACTGCACGCGCCCGCCTCTCTTAACCATCAAAGAACCTCGTACTCAAAGATATTATACGCGTTCCACCTTGCGGTTGGCAACTATCGACTATATTCTGGAGCTGCCCTGATCAGACCTTAGCACATACCTTTCACCTTTTCGACGGACGTTCGTAAACGAGTTATGGGATGCAGGCGGGAACGAGCACGTTTTGGCATGCCGAGCATTAACACAATTTCCAAATACAGTGAACTGTGCCAACGTTGTGTTTTCAGATGAACATGCCACTTATCGCAGCTCATGTGCTAGAAATATTGTCATTTGGGCCAAAGAGAATCCTCATTACATAGTCGAGCTATAAAGGAACCCACCTCACATAATGATATGGGCAGCGACGAGATCACATCTGCTCTAACCGCACTTTTCTGAAGGGACTGTGAATGGCACAAATTATTTACACACGTTACAAACATGGCTAATACCTTAGCCTGAGGAAAGGGGCATATGGTTGCGGCAAGACTGAGCACCGCCTCTGCCGTGGGTAGGTTGTGGTTCATCAGTGACACCTGCTCCCTTTAAATGGCTACCAGGAACTCCTGACCTCACCACACCTAACGACTCGTTATGGCGAGTCATTTAGGTAATTTATCTGCACGTTTTTATGCTGCAAACGAAGAACTGCGCTATGCTGTTCAGGATGAATTTCGAACTACAACACTGGACATGCTCAAAAGCATGTAAAAAAAAAAAAAAAAAAAAAAAAAAAAAACGTGGAGGCGTATGGAAATGTGTTAACAGCATGATAGGGAACATACCGAAGTTTTAAATGCGAACATTTTAGGTTAGGCTTTGCCGTCACTGTTACTGATATCGAATGAAACAAAAAGTTTACTGATACCAGTTACCTGTTCAAAAATGGTTCAAATGGCTCTGAGCACTATGGGACTTAACATATATGGTCATCAGTCCCCTAGAACTTAGAACTACTTAAACCTAACTAATCTAAGAACATCACACAACACCCAGCCATCACGAGGCAGAGAAAATCCCTGACCCCGCCGGGAATCGAACCCGGAAACCCGGGCGTGGGAAGCGAGAACGCCACCGCACGACCACGAGATGCGGGCAGTTACCTGTTATCGTGGAATTTGAAAGAGAGTGTGAATTCCAGCCGGTCCATTAGCTCATTCATGTGAGTGGAAGGGATTTTTTTTGTGCTTTTGCAGGTTACCATCAATTTTTTATAGTGTCTGATCTATTGATACAGAAGGTTTTGTATGTCAAATAAGACAAATGTGGCTACATCAGGAACTTTCATGTTTCTGGCATGTCGTGTAAATTCTGCTGGGTTTGTAAGTGTTTTATTATTACGGTGTGTGTTGAGAAGCCGGCCGGGGTGGCCGAGCGGTTCTAGGCGCTACAGTCTGGAACCGCGTGACTGCTACGGTCGCAGGTTCGAATCCTGCTTCGGGCATGGATGTGTGTGCTGTCCTTAGGTTAGTTAGGTTTAAGTAATTCTAAGTTCTAGGGGACTGATGACCTCAGAAGGTAAGGCCCATAGTGCTCAAAACCATTTTTTGTGTTGAGAATGTTGAAGAGCTTTGTATTGAGTCAGAATGTTGGGCTTTCCCTACAGTTCTCTATAGGCCTGTGAGGGTCTTATTTCTGGGTACCTTCTGTTGTGTCTAAGACAAGATGCATCTGGGCAGCTTAGTGGGAGCTTCTTGGATCGTAAGTAGGAAGTTTACGTTGTTTGAGACATATTTGATCTCTTTTTTATATGTTTTTACTGTTGGTTATTTAGGTACTTCTGTTATACCATTGACTCGAAAGAAATCTAAAGTTTTTTCTATGTGTTCATTACAATAGTTTTATTGCCCTTGTCAGCTCTTACAGTTATTGCACTATTCGTATGTAATTTAGTCTTAATGGTACGTGCGAGGGCTTCTTCTCTTTTCGTGTCTGCTGGGAATGGTTTTGCAGTCACCTTCTCAATAATTTCGTTGATTTTATGGCAGGCTGATATTCTGTCATTTCGCTTCTTACAGGCTATGGTTGAAATCTGTGTGAGCTTGAACGTTATATTTTAATGTTAGCTGAGTAGTGCCTCTTCTTCTGCAGTAAATATTATGTCGGTGGTGTTGAGGAAATATAAGTAGAATGTGTTTCTTTCGGCTCATTTGGTTCAATTTGAGGGGGGGGGGGCAATGCTGTTTCTTAAGATTAGCTAGTTTTTTTCTTCAGTGTGGCTTTCGTTTTCTGTACAATGAATTCGGTGTATTTTTCGACCCTTTCAGTTATGAAATCATAGTCTATGAATGAACTTTGGCAACTGTAACTCTACCCTTTTTTTTTTTTTACTGTTGGGGTCAAGGAATTCTGTAGTAACTACTCTAATAGTGATGGGTTAGGTTTTCTAATTTTAAAAAGGATTGTGTTGTTTTTGGAACATTTAAAAAAAATTTACACGGTGAAACTTGCGACAAGTGTAAAGCAGGGGTGACTTGATTGCACTAGAACGGTCATGCTAAGGGTCAGATGGAGTGAATAGTATTATTCATTTGGCACAGTGCTGTGCGCTTATATTACCGTCCGACGCTGTAAGGGACGCCCACTTGAGAAGTTAAGCGCATGGTGCATTCATTACAGCATAGTGTTTTTCAGTTTTAAATGTGCATAGCAGAGCCTAAATGGAGATTTTTTTTTAAAAAAGTTTAAGCCGTTGGGAATCATTGGCGCGTACGAAAGCTGCATTTATCACAAGGGCTGTGCACCGGTTTTTTAACGCGAGGTGGCGCACCTACGAGGGGGCGAAATCGTCGCTGCGATGGAACAACACTCAGTTAGCGAACACGAAATAAAAGCAAAGCGCGCTCAGTTTTTTTTCCTATCAGGCGGCCGTGGGTAGTATTGCTGGCGCCGCGCCGCTCCACCCGGGCCGTGAGGGGCTACGTGTGTGTGTGTGTGTGTGTGTGTGTGTGTGTGTGTGGATAACGGTCGAAACAGCGAGGGTGGAATGAGCCAGCATTGTGTCTCGCCAGGTTATTTCATTTGTACGTGGAGAGACAGTGCGAATGTGTGTATGTGAATGTGTGTGTGTGTCCGCCCATTTTTAGCGCCTCGTTGATGCCGTTGTTTATCTGGCGACTTTACAGTTAAAAAACTTTTGCCTCAAGCGCAGATTTGCGTGGCACTCCCTCAGGGCCAGCAAACGTGCGTGAAAATGTAATGTTGATCATTTTCAGGTTGGGTCCATGTAAGCGCAGCTAGATAAAATCGATTGTATTGTGCCATACTCGTTTCGCCTTTATCTGTTAAAAGGTGTCATCATTTAAGGTTCTTCCGTTCATCTGCTTCATTAGAATTGACACTAGCACAGCACGACCGTCCCATTTATTCTGCCACAGTTGTAATACGTGGCGAAATGAATGGAGGACTTAAGGCACAGGCAGCAAAGTATGTATACACTGATGGAAAAGCAATCAAAACACCGAGAAGGCGTTGTGTAACATAAACGAAAGTTGGTAGGGGTGTTTCTACATCTGAAAGATGATGTCTATTCAAATTTCACGCCAGTCACATAGGAGTGGCGCTCGTAGCGCCATTATGAGAATGTAAATTATCTTTGCTTTAAATAAACGCTGTAACGATTGTGAGTGTTAGTTACACTACTGGCCATTAAAATTGTCACAGCAAGAAGAAATGCAGATGATAAACGGGTATTCATTGGACAAATATATTATACTAGAACTGACATGTGATTACATTTTCACGCAATTTGGGTGCATAGAACCTGAGAAATCAGTACCCAGAACAACCACCTCTGGCCATAATAACGGCCTTGATGCGCCTGGGCATTGAGTCAAACAGAGCTTGGTTGGCGTGTGCAGATATAGCTGCCCATGCAGCTTCAACACGATACCACACTTCATCACGAGTTGTGACTGGCGTATTGTGACGAGCCAGTTGCTCGGCCACCATAGACCAGAGTTTTTAGTTGGTGAGAGGTCTGGAGAATGTGCTGGCCAAGGAAGCAGTCCAACATTTTCTGTACCCAGAAAGGCCCGTACAGGACCTGCAACATGCGGTCGTGCATTATCCTGCTGAAATGTAGGGTTTCGCAGGGATCGAATGAAGGGTAGGGCCAGGGGTCGTAACACATCTGAAATGTAACGTGCACTGTTCAGAGTGCCGTCAATGCGAACAAGAGGTGACGGAGGCGTGTAACCAATGGCACCCCATGCGTTTACGCGGGGTAATACGCTAGTATGGCGATGACGAATACACGCTACCAATGTGCGTTCACCACGATGTCGCCAAACACGGATGCGGCCGTCATGATGCTGTAAACAGAACCTGGATTCATCCGAAAATATGACGTTTTGCCATTCGTGCACCCAGGTTCGTCGTTGAGTACTCCATCGCAGGCGCTCCTGTCTGTGATGCAGCGTCAAGGGTAACCGCAGCCATGGTCTCCGAGCTGATAGTCCATGCTGCTGCAAACGTCGTCGAACTGTTTGTACAGATGTTTGTTGTCTTGCAAACGTCTCCATCTGTTGACTCAGGGATCGAGACGTGTCTGCACGATCCGCTACAGCCATGCGGATACGATGCCTGTCATCTCGACTGCTAGTGATACGAGGCCGTTGGGGTCCAGCACGGCGTTCCGTATTACCCTTCCAAACCCACCGGTCCCATATTCTGCTAACAGTCATTGGATCTCGACCAACGCGAGCAGCAATGTCGCGATACGATAAACGTCATCGCGATACGCTACAATCCGACCTTTGTCAAAGTCGTAAACGTGATGGTACGCATTTCTCCCCCTTACAAGAGGCATCACAACAGCGTTTCACCAGGCAACGCCGGTCAACTGCTGTTTGTGTATGAGAAATCGGTTGGAAACTTTCTTCATGTCAGCACGCTGTAGGTGTCGCCACCGGCGCCAACCTTGTGTGAATGCTCTGAAAAGCTAACTATTTGCATATCGCAGCATCTTCTTCCTGTCGGTTAAATTTCGCGTCTGTAGCGCGTCATCTTCGTGATGTAGCAATTTTAATGGCCAGTAGTGTACTTCTGAAAGATGGCGTCTATTCAAATTTCACGCCAGTCGCATAAGAATGGCGCTGGTAGTGCGACTATGAGAATACAAATCATCTTTGCTTTAAATAAACGCTGTAAGGATTGTGAGTGTTAGTTACCTTTGTGACTGGACGTGGTGAGTTAACAATGCCTTTAAGGCCACAAAGACGCTGCTATCAGCACCTCGCTGAGTTTGAACGAGGTCGTGCAACTGGGCTACTAGAAGCCGAATCTTGCTCCTACGATATTCCAGAAAGACTAGGCAGAATGTAGCCACTGTATATGACTGCTGGCAGTGGTAGTCACGAGAATGTAGAGTCGTAAGAAGGCCGTGCTCCGGACGGCGACGTGCTACTATCGAGAGGAAAGACCATAGTGTTCGGCGAATGGCTGTGGGTCATCGTATTACACATGCAGAAGGAATTTGAGCGGCAGTTGGCACCACAGTGTCACAATGAACTGTTACAAATCGATTACTTCAAGTAGAGCTCTGAGACAGACGCCCTGTAGCGTGCATTCGACTGACTCCAGTCCACCGACATTTGCGACTTCAGTGGTGTCAAACGAGAGCTCTTTGGGGGGCAGGATGGAGGTCTTTTATTGTTTCTGATGAAAGTTGGTTCTGCCGCGGTGCCAGTGGTGATTGAATATTGGTTTGAAGGAGGCCATTTGAGATCCTGCGACCGACCTGTCTGCGCGCTAGACACCCTGGACCTACACCAGGATTTATGGTCTGGGGTGCGATTTATTATGACAGTAGGTGCTCTCTCGTGGTTACCTCACGCCCGCTGACTGCAAATTTTTACGCCAGTCTGGTCATTCGGTCTCTTGTGCTGTCATTCATGAACAGCATTCGTGCCCAGGAGGCGTGGAACGCCATCTCACAAAAGCACCTGTACAACATACTGCATGCAAGTTTGCATGCTTGCATTCAACACTCTGGCGGTTACTCCGGTTATTAATGTACGAGCACTGAGCATTCGCATCGGCTTATCTCGCCCTTACATTAACCTGTGATCTCGTAATGTTTCTACATCTACCTCTACATCCATAGTCCACAAGCCACCCGACGGTGTGTGACGGAGGGCACTTTGAGTACCTGTATCTGTTCTCCCTTCTATTCCAGTCCCATAATGTGGAAAAAAAAGATTGTCGGTATGCCTCTGTGTTGACTCTAATCTCTCTGCCTCATGGTCTCTTTGCGAGATATACGTAGGAGGGAGCAATATACTGCTTGACTCCTCAGTGAAGGTGTGTTCTCGAAACTGCAACAAAAGCCCGTACCGAGCTACTGAGCGTCTCTCCTGCAGAGTCTTCCACTGGAGTTTATCTGTCATCTCCGTAACGGCGCGATTACTAAATGATCCTGTAACGATGCGCGCTGCTCTCCGTTGCATCTTCTCTATCTCTTCTATCACCCCTATCTGGTACCAATACCAAATAACTTTGTGACGCTGATGGTGGCTCGAGGCGTAGAGATAATGTGCTTGGGTTTTCTACACACGCTGTGACCAAGGGTACCGTCCGGTCCTCTCTCAACTAACACCTCGGGGAAAGGTAGCTGGTCATTTTTCTCAAGTTCCATAGTTAGTTTTATATTAGGACGGACAGAGTTCAAATGTTTCAGGATCTCTTAAATCTTTTCGTTGCATGCGGCCACGCCAGAAATGTGTCATCCACGTATCAATACAAACGTGGTGGTTTGAACTTAGTCGACTCGGGAGCCTTTGCTTAACAACAGGCGATAAGGGACTACAGATCGCCGCCTCATCGGATTGTTCATAATACTTTCCGTCGAACAAAACAATGACTTGAGGACGTGCCTAAAAGAGTTCAGTGAAAACAGCAAGTCCGCTAAACATCCGGAAGCACTCCAAGAATCAAATCACCCCGAGAAAACACGAGAGATAATATCGTATCTTTCCGTCTACTTACGAGCATTACGTTGTATTTATTTAGATTAAAGAGTCAGCGCCAATCTATGCATCAGACGCTGCTCATCTGCAACTCTCCCTGTATTTCCTAATGATGTCAACTCCCTATACACAAGTGAGTCGTTAGCGAAAACCTTCTAGTTAAAGGCGCACACCCATAGCACAAAAGATAACGTAATACAACAGATAAGGGAAATCAAGCTAAGTGATTCAGACAAGATAATAATATTCTATAGTAGTTTATTCTGTGCAGTTAAGTGGCGATCTTCTCGGTATAAACAAACATATAATATTCTGGTATTATTTTTCAGGTAGTATTTTTGCAGTGCTCCATTGGGTTCCAGTTATCGTTTTTTTTTCTTTTTCTTCCCTTTGAAGTCTTACGCTAAGGGCTCGAAGAGGAAGGAAATGAAGGAAGACTAAAAGTACTGTTGCAGCCCACAGTCAGCTCTTTAAAGGAATGTACGAGCGTAGTGGTAGATGTGTTACGCAGAGCAAGTGTGACGTAAAAGTATGTTACGTTCAATGGAAGGAGAAAAAAGGCGCATACTTGTCTTGCAGAATGTGTTAGTCTCCGTTCTTTGTGTGAAATTCTTCTCCGATGACCAGATGACTGGCGTAGCTGCACAGCTGCGCGCTGAAATACTTGTTTCAGCTTCCTGACTTAATTCTGAAAGCCGGATAAATATTTTAATAACCACAATGACATAAAATTTCCTGTGGAATATGTTCTTCAAAGCTAATTACCAGTGTTTCGCGTAGTGTGTAATGCACAGATTAACTCTAATTTCTGTTTTGGTTGCTGAATTCTTACTTCTGTGCTTCTTGGTGTTTCCTATTAACTTCTTTTGTAACAGAAAAGGACCAATAATGTAATCGTAGGCCATACGAAATTAAAAGATTGTGGAACTCGGGCTGTATAAGAGATCAAACACGTTGAAATACGCTGTGTGCCAATGCGCTCCGATATTTAACTGATGTGGCTGTTTTTAGAAACATGCTGTCCTTTTCATTCTTAATACATTACATTTGTTTATACTGAGGGTCTGCTGCCAATCCTTGCAACGAGCGTTGATCGTATGCCGGTCTCCCGCATTTGTGTGTAACTTTTTAGCTTTGCGGCCGGGAACCAAGGGAAGCTATAAAGGCACTAGCAGATATCTTAGAATTACTTACATATGAGAATTTGTGCCGGACAGGGAGCCGAACCCTGATATTATGCTTCCCGGACCGACCGAAACATCCGTATGTTACACTGGCTACATTTCTATGCCATAGTCCCCTGTTTTCATCACTTAATAGTCGCAGATTTACTCTCCGTATTCCCATACCAGTGGTAAAGAGACTATGAGTACTCGAGTCCCGTGATATTATAGTCTTATCCTCGCTTCATCACGTGGTACTGACTTGCGTGTCTGAGTGAACAGACATTAGTGACGACAGCCGTCCGAAATTCGTTCGATATTCGCACTCAGTGGATTTATTTTAAAATAAGAAGAGGTGTCCGCTGAGGCGACCCTCTCCATGTTTATTCATTTTATTTGTAGATAATAAAATAATGGGAGTATGCTGAAAACAAGCATCAAAGGACCAAAAGTAATTGTAAACAAATACACTCAATTGAATTTGCTGATGAAATTCTGAAAAGAACATGGGTTACTTGTACAGATTTTTCTATAATGCATCGACAAACACAAACTGAAAATAAACACACCTAATCCTAAAATAATAGTGATAGATAAACTGAACAGGTAAAGGGAAACATTAAGACAGGAAGTAAAAAACTAAAATACGTAAATGAAGTTTGCTACTTGGGAAGTACAATAGCAGATGACAACAGAACTGTATAATAGATGCTGAAAGAAGGATTACAGTGACTTTAAAAGTCTTCAGAAATAAGTGTAATTTACTGGCCGAGCGGTTCTAGGCGTTACAGTCTGAAACTGCGGGACCGCTACGGTCGCAGGTTCGAATCCTGCCTCTGACATGGATGTGTGTGATGTCCTTAGATTAGTTAGGTTTAAGTAGTTCTAAGTTGTGGGGGACTGATGACCTCATAGTGCTCAGAGCCATTTGAACCATTTAAGTGTAATTTAGCACCAAAAACTCACCATATATAGGAACGAGAAAGAAATTTATCAACACATTTAGTTGGAGTATTTTCAGGGTGGACAATTCGGAAATAAGAAAACGAACAATGAACAAGTACTAAAAGAAATTAAACAGAAAAGTGCGTTGAGTAACATGATACAGAAAAGCAAAACTAAGTTAACTCCATAAAAAAGTCGCGGTAGATGTGTGTATGGAGAAGACCCACAAAACCCTCCTGGCCTGAAAGAAAATCTAATGCAAAATTGCTAAAAGAAATTAAACAGAAAAGTGCGGTGAGCAACATGGTACAGAGAAAAAAATGAAGTAATTGGACACGCAGGTCGATGTAACAGCTCAATAAAAACGTCTTAGAAGGAAACAATCTGGGTAAAAGATCGAGAGGCAATGTCAGAACGTCCGTGTTCCAATGTATTACCAGTGGAATGAGCTGCAGCGACTGTAGACAAATGGTATGGATGGCGAGGGACAGGGCGGCATGGCTACATCAACAAGCTCTCTGACCGAACACGCTGAGCAACCATGCTGGCGCCCACTCAGCTACCGGGGGCGGACATAGGTGCTTGTGAAACCACACCACATAGTCAATAACGACGAAAGCATTGGCTCTTCGTGCGCAATTTGCGGTTTAACAGTACGTTGCTTTTAGTGTTGACGATGATTACGACTTCTATATAATGGATGGCATCATCCGTGTACAACCTGATGGAGCTTCCGACGTTACGCACTACTCCATTCATATAGTAATAGTTTCTTTGGGTTCTCCCGTAATTACCACGTGTTTATAATTTAAGTGAAGCTACTCACGGAGGTCCAGTGTGGGCTTTAACAATGCCAGCGAAACTTGGTAGATATTGTAATGCGTTAATACAGAACCGAGTTTCCCTGGAAACCAAGGTAGTTACAGTTCAGGCTACCAGGTGCAAATCTGGCGCTGTGCACGGTTTGTATCCACAACGTGAGTGAACAGTGTGGCTGTCGAGAAGAGAGACCGTGCGCTTTTAATGACACTGTTCTACGTGAGCGGCAGCAGTTACAGAGGCGCATTGGGAAAGTATCGGCGACGGAAATGTCTAAGGAGGGGCCCGATCTCATTACGTGGTTTAATGAAGATGATAAGGAAATTCTAAAACGCGGGTGAACTTAATGTGATAGTTAGATGAGAAAAGAGTCCTATCCCGGCTGAAGTTATTGACGATTTGCTGCTCTGTAACTGACCATGCGGCACACGCCCGAGTAGGGCTACTGCTCGTCCAGTGTCACGAGCACTGTCCAGTTTTCACTGGTACCCGTACAAGATCCAAATGGTGGAGCAACTGAAACCTCAAGAGCCGCAGCAACGTTCTGAATTTGCTCTTCGGTTTCTGGCGTGGATCGAAGTAGATGAATGTGGCCGGGCAGTATTCTACGGAATGACGAGACTTTTACGCTACAGACCGCGGTGAATACACGGAACTTCCGAATTTGGGGTACTGTTAAACCGCAAATTGCGCACGAAGAGCCATTGCTTTCGTCGTTATTTACTATGTGGTGTGGTTTCACAAGCACCTATGTCCGCCCCCGGTTGCTGAGTGGTCGCCGGCATGGTTGCTCAGCGTGTTCGGTCAGAGAGCTGGTTGGCCCTAGTTAAAAAAAAAGGAAGGATCAACACACAAAAACAAAAACAATGTCGGCGCGACAGAATGTATATCCTAAGGGCCCGGGTTCGATTCCCGGCTGCGTCGGAGATTTTCACCGCTCAGGGACTGGGTGTTGTGTTGTCTTAATCATCATCATTTCATCCCCATCGACGCGCAAGTCGCCGAAGTGGTCACATCGAAAGACTTGCACCCGGCGAACGGTCTACCTGACGGGAGGCCCTAGTCACACGACGTTTACATTTTACAAGCACCTACACTTTCAGTCCGTTCTTCTCTGAAGAGAATAAACCCAGAGGGACTGGCAGGTGTACCGTGACGTCAGCACGTTATCGAGACCTCCTTGAACAGCATATGATTCCTGCGTTGGAAGAACGCAACTATGTGTAAACTCCTTTTTTGATGCAAGATGTGGGAACACCTTATGTCGCTCGCCCAATGAAAGATCTGCTTGATGCAACGTTCTACGAAAGCGTTATCTCCGGAGGTTTCCCAGATGTATGACCTGCAACATCACCTGATCTGACTCAGGGTGATTGTTGTCTCTGGGGATATCTAAAACAACGTGTTTACCAGGGAAAACATTCGGCCTCTACCTGAAGGGCAGTCTACGGGCACACGTTGTTCATATTCCACCGAAACTGCTGCGAGAAACTGTTGATCACGTCGTTTTACCGATGCAGCATCTCGTCAACGTCTCCGGTGCTCTCACAAATTGTGTAAGCGGAGGTTAATAATAAAGCAACGATATACCTTTCTCACTTTTTTGACATTTCCTGACCATGTCCTGTTCCTAGTCCATTACATATAACAACATTTCTATACGTTGAAACGTCTCTGTGAAGTCGTTTCATAAGAATGATTTTAGCTCAATTCATGAACAATTCCAGAAAGACTGAGCACTCAGATAAGGCCTATTGAATATTATATGTACGTGTAAGCGTGAGGTTTCAGTTCTGTTTTGTGGGAAACGCTGAGTTGGTTATCGTCTCCTTCTCGTTCGAAGGAGAGCACAGGATAACCAACTGAGGTTTCCAATACCTGTACAGAGAGTTTACCCATTTTAGTCGAAGACCGTTTTTGTGTGTGAGGTTGGTGACGGAGGGCTACCCCTCTGGTAGCTTCCGCTGGTAATCTCGAAAGAGAAAGGGGCACTCTTCGGTGAACGCTTGGTGAGTACGGATCGTAGCTCTTAAGGGGGGTTTCAGGTGATAGGAAGCAGGCTGAGTTAGGACTTCGTTATGTTTAACTGGTGAAATGCTTTAGAACTTCAGCTTAATTTAAGAGTCTGAAGCGAGTTTTTTTTTAAAATCATTTTTAATCTTATATTTTGTGGAAGTTGCTTAGGCCTTTGGGTGTCGATTTTGTGCCACGTGTTTAGTAATAAATGACCCTTCTGGTCCACCACGGCACCGCAATAGGCTTTATTTTAACAGTTTGCTTGTTTAATGAGCTATAATTTCTGCTAGAATATCTGTGCTTTCGTGTGCTCTTTCTACAAAGCAGCACAACAGTTTGATTCGCAATGCACCACGTGCTCTAGTTCGGCCGTTTGCAAGCGGCAGACGCAGCTAATATGTTGAATAATTATCGCACAGCCTCGTGCATTGGTTAAACCTCGGTCCAGAATAGTTCTACGTGTTTCTTCTTGCTGTAGTTAAACTGTGCTCTGTTACATTCTCATGTAATTCTTACTTAAATATTTCTAGTCAGGCACGAGTTATGTGTAGTTTGGATGTGCAACCAAATACTTAGATACAGTAAATAATCTACGTGAAAGATAAATTCTGTGGTGTTGATCTTATCCACTTACTCCGATTTCCAATCCTGAATTAATCAAGTTGCTTCATGCACGACATGGCTGCTTAAAGGAATTTGCATATTTGTAATTAAATTATTAAAGTAATTAAACTAATGATTTCCCAGCTCCGTTTTTTTAATAAATGGTTAGGAAGGACTTGGGCTGGTGGCGACCCTGAATTTCTGGATTTTTATCATTATTTGTGTGAGAGAAGCGGCGAGAAATGAGACATAACGTATATGGCTCGATGAGAAACGTCGTAAAGATAGTAATACGTTAGAACTTCTTTCATGGGTTCACAGCTTCATATTCGCTCCTGGTGGCCAAATTTGGAACTAATTGTCTTTTTCAGCACAAATCGGTTAAGCATAAGGCATTAGAATATTTCCCAGCTTTCGCTGCCATACGGTAACTGCAGCCAACATTGGACATGTGTGATTAGCTGCAGTTTAATTGTAACCACCCGGTACCAGTGCGTCAGAAGATTTTCTCTTTCAGTAGTGACATGGTGTGTTCCACTTGCTAGTGACTGTTGAGTGCAATACAAAAATCCTGCTTCATATTCCTTAAGCTTGTATTCTGCTCATTGCGAGTGACGGTTCGGATAGCGAGTATACAGCAAAGACGTAACTCGCAGACGGCTTTGGGAGGCTCGGCTCGGCTGCCAGGCCGGCTGGTAGCGGCGCCGCCGGGCCACCGTGCTAGGTGCGCGTCGCCTACGCAGCCTGGGCGCCTCTCGGGGGCCGGACAGGTTTCTGTGGCCCCCATTGCGTCACCTCGCCGTCTCCGCGTCCGCGTCACGTACACGCGCCGTGCCCTGCCGTCTCGACACCGGCCTCGCCGAAATAACTCGCGCCGAAGCTCGCTGGGGACGCAAACGAGGAAATTACGACGTGCCGAATTTGTGCAGAACGGCTGCGATATTGCACTTTTCGCCGAAGACGCTGCGACTTACATGAGCTGTCGCAACCTTCTTTTTATTCGTAGGTTTTAATTATATTTACACTGTGTATCGTAATTAATAATGAAATCTGAAACGAGTAGGCTGTACGGCCTGCACAGATGTTTTTTGTTTTTGTTTTTCTGTAATTAAATTGTTATGTTCTTCACAGATTCTAGATTTTTCACACTGAGTTCGGCCAATAAAAGCATGGTCTTTTCCGATGATACTTCCGACCGAGGAACGGTTGTGGTAGCTGGAGTCCAAAGTTTTTGTTAATTGTGCTTTGTGCGTTCTTCTGGTGATTTTGCCGTAGAAACTTCCATCTCCTAAAACATACACTCCTGGAAATCGAAAAAAGAACACATTGACACCGGTGTGTCAGACCCACCATACTTGCTCCGGACACTGCGAGAGGGCTGTACAAGCAATGATCACACGCACGGCACAGCGGACACACCAGGAACCGCGGTGTTGGCCGTCGAATGGCGCTAGCTGCGCAGCATTTGTGCACCGCCGCCGTCAGTGTCAGCCAGTTTGCCGTGGCATACGGAGCTCCATCGCAGTCTTTAACACTGGTAGCATGCCGCGACAGCGTGGACGTGAACCGTATGTGCAGATTACGGACTTTGAGCGAGGGCGTATAGTGCGCATGAGGGAGGCCGGGTGGACGTACCGCCGAATTGCTCAACACGTGGGGCGTGAGGTCTCCACAGTACATCGATGTTGTCGCCAGTGGTCGGCGGAAGGTGCACGTGCCCGTCGACCTGGGATCGGACGGCAGCGACGCACGGATGCACGCCAAGACTGTAGGATCCTACGCAGTGTCGTAGGGGACCGCACCGCCACTTCCCAGCAAATTAGGGACACTGTTGCTCCTGGGGTATCGGCGAGGACCATTCGCAACCGTCTCCATGAAGCTGGGCTACGGTCCCGCATACCGTTAGGCCGTCTTCCGCTCACGCCCCAACATCGTGCAGCCCGCCTCCAGTGGTGTCGCGACAGGCGTGAATGGAGGGACGAATGGAGACGTGTCGTCTTCAGCGATGAGAGTCGCTTCTGCCTTGGTGCCAATGATGGTCGTATGCGTGTTTGGCGCCGTGCAGGTGAGCGCCACAATCAGGACTGCATACGACCGAGGCATACAGGGCCAACACCCGGCATCATGGTGTGGGGAGCGATCTCCTACACTGGCCGTACACCTCTGGTGATCGTCGAGGGGACACTGAATAGTGCACGGTACATCCAAACCGTCATCGATCCCATCGTTCTACCATTCCTAGACCGGCAAGGGAACTTGCTGTTCCAACAGGACAGAGCACGTCCGCATGTATCCCGTGCCACCCAACGTGCTCTAGAAGGTGTAAGTCAACTACCCTGGCCAGCAAGATCTCCGGATCTGTCCCCCATTGAGCATGTTTGGGACTGGATGAAGCGTCGTCTCAAGCGGTCTGCACGTCCAGCACGAGCGCTGGTCCAACTGAGGCGCCAGGTGGAAATGGCATGGCAAGCCGTTCCACAGGACTACATCCAGCATCTCTACGATCGTCTCCATGGGAGAATAGCAGCCTGCATTGCTGCGAAAGGTGGATATACACTGTACTAGTGCCGACATTGTACATGCTCTGTTGCCTGTGTCTATGTGCCTGTGGTTCTGTCAGTGTGATCATGTGATGTATCTGACCCCAGGAATGTGTCAATAAAGTTTCCCCTTCCTGGGACAATGAATTCACGGTGTTCTTATTTCAATTTCCAGGAGTGTATTTCTTTCTACCTAACCGAGAAGTGAAATGCCAATTATCACAGATTTAGCTTTAAATTCTTATAATATAATGAAATAAGTTCTTAAAATTTTTCATCCCCTATTTCATCCTCTTAGGAATTGAATTTCCAAAAAACAGTGAAACACGATTTTTTAAATTTCTAACAGAGAAGCCAAATAAAATTTCATTGATATAACTTAAAAATGCTCACTTAGTGAAATATTTCCATACAAACTTTAATCCCCTATTACACATTCATTAAGGTTGAATTTCCAACAACAGTGAAACACTTGCCGGCCGGGGTGTCCGAGCGGTTCTGGGCGCTTCAGTCTGGAACCACGCGACCACTACGGTCGCACGTTCGAATCCTGCCTCGGACATGGATGTGTGTGATGTCCTTAGGTTAGTTAGGTTTAAGTAGTTCTAAATTCTAGGGGACGGATAACCTCAGATGTTATGTCCCATAGTGCTCAGAGCCATTTAGTGGAACACTTATTTTTGTACTTCCAACTGAGAAGCCAGTTTCAAATTTTCATAGATTTACTTCACAAATGGTTTCATAATGAAATACTTTCTCGAAACTCCTCCTCTCCTTTATCATCCCATTAGGGGCGGAATTTCGAACAATCCCTTCTCAGACGATGCCTGCAATATGAGATCCACAACCTCTCCAAATTTTAAGTTTTGTCGCTGTTTCACCACCTCAGGGGTTGAATTTACAAAAACTCTGAAACACTTTTTTTGTGTAACCGAGAAGTCGAAGACCAATTTTCATAGATATAGATTGAAAATACATTATTGGCACTTTCATACTAATTTTTTTTTAGAAAAACTTCAAGCACTATTTCACCATTGTTGTTGTTGTTGTTGTTATTCTTGTTGTGGTCTTCAGTCCTGAGACTGGTTTGATGCAGCTCTCCATGCTACCCTATCCTGTGCAAGCTTCTTCATCTCCCAGTAGGTACTGCAACCTACATCCTTCTGTATCTGTTTGGTGTATTCATCTCTTGCTCTCCCTCTACGATTTTTACCCTCCACGCTGCCCTCCAATACCAAATTGGTGATCCCTTGATGCCTCAGAACATGTCCTACCAACCGATCCCTTCTTCTAGTCAAGTTGTGCCACAAACTTCTCGTCTCCCCAATCCTATTCAGTACTTCCTCATTAGTTATGTGATCTACCCATCTAATCTTCCGCATTCTTCTGTAGCAACACATTTCGAAAGCTTCTGTTTTCTTCTTGTCCAAACTATTTATCGTCCATGTTTCACTTGCATACACGGCCACACTCCATACAAATACTTTCAGAAACGACTCCCTGACACTTAAATCTACACTCGATGTTAAACAAATTTCTCTTCTTCAGAAAAGCTTTCCTTGCCGTTACCAGTTTTCATTTTATATCCTCTCTACTTCGACCTTCATCAGTTATGTGGCTCCCCAAATAGCGAAACTCTTTAACTACGTTAAGTGTCTCATTCCATAATCTGATTCCCTCAGCTTCACCTGACTTAATTCGACTACATTCCATTATCCTCGTTTTGATTTTGTTGATGTTCATCTTATATCTTCCTTTCAAGACACTGTTCATTCCGTACAGCTGCTCTTCCAAATCCTTTGCTGTCTCTGACAGAATTACAATGTCATCGGCGAACCTCAAAGGTTTTATTTCTTCTCCATGCATTTTAATACCTACTCCGAATTTTTCTTTTGATTCCTTCACTGCTTGCTCAATATGGAGATTGAATAACATTGGGGAGAGGCTACAACCCTGTCTCACTCCCTTCCCAACCACTGCTTCCCTTTGAGGTCCCTCGACTCTATAAGAGTCATCTGCCATCTGGTTTCTGTAAAAATTGTAAATAGCTTTTCGCTCCCTGTATTTTACCCCTGCCACCTTCAGAATTTGAAAGAGAGTATTCCAGTCAACATTGTCAAAAGCTTTCTCTAAGTCTACAAATGATACAAAAGTAGGAGGAAAAATGAGGAGGTATTGAATAGAATTTGGGAGAAGAGGAGTTTGTGGCACAACTTGACCAGAAGAAGGGATCGGTTGGTAGGACATGTTCTGAGGCATCGAGGGATCGCCAATTTAGTACTGGAGGGCAGCGTGGAGGGTGAAAATCGTAGAGGGAGACCAAGAGATGAATACACTAAGCAGATTCAGAAGGATGTAGGTTGCAGTAGGTACTGGGAGATGAAGCTTGCACAGGATAGAGTAGCATGGAGAGCTGCATCAAACCAGTCTCAGGACTGAAGACCACAACGACAACAGTATAAATCTACTCTAGGTTTCAATATGTGACATATCAACGAAGCAGACATCTGTGCTGTAATGTGTCAAGACAAAAATTCCACGCTCCGATCCATAGAACGCCAGTTTTCTTTCTCCTGATAATGACATCCTCTTGAGTAGTCCCCGCCCGGAGATCCGAATGGGGGACTATTTTACCTCCGGAATATTTTACTCAAGAGGACGTCATCATCATTTAACCATACAGTAAAGCTGCATGCCCTCGGGAAAAATTACGGCTGTAGTTTCCCCTTGATTTCAGCCGTTCGCAGTACCAGCACAGCAAGGCCGTTTTGGTTAGTGTTACAAGGCCAGATCAGTCAATCATCCAGACTGTTGCCCTGCGACTACTGAAAAGGCTGCTGTCCCTCTTCAGGAACCACACGTTTGTCTGGCCTCTCAACAGATAACCCCTCCGTTGTGGTTGCACCTACGGTACGGCTATCTGTATCGCTGAGACGCGCAAGCCTCCTCACCAACGGCAAGGTCCATGGTCATGAGGGGGGGGGGGGGGGGAATTTCACCATCATAGGGATTAAATTTCAAAAAAATTCTGGAACACGTATTTGTTTCTTTCTGGACGAGAAACGAAATACAAATTTTCGTAGGTCTAGCTTCAAAATTGCCTCTCATCCCTGTTTTACCCTCGTAGGGGTGGAATTTCGAAAACTCCCTTCTTAAACGACGCCTGTAGTATAAGATCTACACCCTTTACGAATTTCAAGATTCTGTCGCTGTTGGTTTGGGCGAAAATGGGTCAGTGAGGGAGTCCGTCAGTCGGGATTTATGTATACAGATGATCTTCTATCATATGTCCAAAAAGCTCTTTGCAAATGATAAATCATAATTCAGCACTTGAAAATGTACGTAAACAATAATTTTTTTGGAAATTACTAATTGGTGTTCTGCAAACTGACTGACACTGAGTCTAGATAAAATTCAGTGGTGTACTTTAGTACAGTCTTGGCGTGAAATACGACATTTCTGTTACTTTCTTGCATTCTTCTGCAAAACGTGTCTCTGTACGTTTTTGTGTGAGCAGTATTACCAACTTAACTGCTGGTTTCGCTGATCCAAAAATGTTCTATCCATCTGTGAATTGTCATACGCGCATGAGATCGTTTTAATGATGTCATTATTTATGAAATTAAGTAGTAGAGTAGGCGTTGAAAATCCAAGTGGAGCATGGGGAAGGGGCAGAAGATGGGCCAAATATGAACAAAGGTAACGAACAGTGAATGTATAATGAGTGAATGTATAATGAGAATTAGTTGGTAATGAGATAGAGAAAAAAGCGGGAGAGAGGCAATAGAGGTGAATTGGAGGGGTGTATTTTTTATGAAATTTCTTCATCGAAATTGTATAGTGTCTGGAGTGCTGTGTGTATGTAATAGCTGTCTTGAGAAATGAGAGGAGATGTCCGATTTTACTATTTTTTAATACTAATATCTTATTCTATTGTCCTTGGCCTGTGATATTCCAGTTTCAGATGATCTACAAATGATGAATCGTTTGCACTGAATAAATATGTAGCCGCGCGGGATTAGCCGAGCGGTCTGAGGCGCTGCAGTCATGGACTGTGCGGCTGGTCCCGGCGGAGGTTCGAGTCCTACCTCGGGAATGGGTGTGTGTGTTTGTCCATAGGATAATTTAGGTTAAGTAATGTGTACGCTTAGGGACTGATGACCTTAGCAGTTAAGTCCCATAAGATTTCACACACATTTGAATAAATATGTACTCTTCGTAGGTGAACAGACTGATTAAAATATCTTTAGTAACGGACACTATGCCACACAAATGATGAAATTAATTCCTCAACATTTGCAGTATGGTAGCAGTCCAGGAGTAAGTGGCTCATAACTATGCTAAGAGATACACAATATCATACCGTCCTCTGCGCAACCTCTTGCCCTCCGTAATCTCTCGTGCCTATGCGTTTGCGCCACTTTGATGACAAACCGTCGTGCAGTGATTCTCGTGTGTCGGGTCCCGCTGTGAATGACTGTTGTAGATAACAACACGTCTCGCCCGGTCCCATTCGTAACAAGAGGGGCATTTCGTAAGTGATAATTCCGCCATCGGTAGGCAGCGGACACCTGAGACAACAAGGCGCTGTTACGTCAGTGGCGGTGCGTGCGAAATGCGCGGTTTGTCGGCCACACAGGCAGACAATGCAGTCCGCTCGATCGCCATGTGCCGCACGTCGCGACGACGACGTGACCGCCCGGCCGCGGGGCCGAGAACAGGTGGACACACAAGCGTCAGAGGTTGTAAGCGGCATCTCTCACTGTTTCACTAAATGAAATACGCGAGACCAGTGATAGCCCATCAAGTAATTGAGTGATTGCCGCTTCTCACAGTGTTTATGCTGGACAGATTGTCCCAAACTTGTTGTCTCGTCATCGTTGTTGTTGTTGTTGTCGTCGTCAATCAGAAGGTTCTTTTGATGCAGCACTTCACGCTAGTCTATCCTGTGCAAGCCTCTTTATCTCTACATCCATTTCCACCTCCTTAGCCGTCCGGTGTGGCCGAGCGGTTCTAGGCGCTTCAGTCTGGAACCGCGCGACCGCTACGGTCGCAGGTTCGAATCCTGCCTCGGGCAGGGATGTGTGTGATGTCCTTACGTTAGTTAGGTTTAAGTAGTTCTAAGTTATAGGGGGCTGATGACCTCAGATGTTAAGTCCCATAGTGCTCAGAGCCATTTTTGAACCACCTTCTTACTGTCTTCGAGCCGACCGCCCCGATATCGCCGACACGGTAGCCCACCGCGTTCGGTCAGAGTACTGGTTGGCCTTTGTGGAAGAAAGAAAGAAAAAAAAAACTGAGTGAAATTATCACAACGAACTTGAACGGATGTCATGAGACGTCCGCAACGGCCAAACATAATGATCAACAACGAAAAAAATGAGAAAAAAAATAGCTGAGTGGTCAGCGTGACGGATTGCCGTCCTACGGGCCCGGGTTCGATTCCCGGCTGGGTCGGAGATTTTCTCCGACCAGGGACTGGGTGTTGTGTTGTCTTCATCATCATTTCATCACCACCCGGCGGCACGTCGCCCAATGTGACAGCCGGCACGGTAGCTCAGCGTGTTCGGTCAGAGGGTTAGCAGCCCTCTCTAATAAAAAAAAACTGAGTTAACCGATAAAAGACGAACTTAAACGGATGCCTTACGACGTCCGCCAAGAGCACATACAACGAACGAAAACAAACTAAATGAGAATTAAAATAAAAATAAAAAAGTGCTCAGTGTGACGGATTGCTGTCCTACGGGCCCGGGTTCGATTCCCGGCTGGGTCGGGGATTTTCTCCGATCAGGGACTGGTGTTGTGTTGCCTTCATCATCATTTCATCCCCATAGACCTGCCTCGCAAGGGGCCTCCCGGCCAATGACGCCAAGTGCTCATTTCCATTTAAAACAAAAACTGTATTCTAGCCATAGTTCTTTCTACAATTTTTACCCACCTGACTTCACAATACTGCCAAATTCATGATTTATTCACGCCTCAGAATACTTCTGTTGTGTACATAGTTCCGCGTAGACAGCGCGCACACAACGTTCCGACTAGAGCGCACCCCGCTAAGCACAACAACACAGGCGCAGCACTCGACCGTCTGCGCACTACGAGATGGTGCTGCCTTAGAGACGGACCAAATTCTGCTTCCGCCGATCCGCGTATTAATATGTAACGCAACCAATGAGATTGCTGCTAACGTAGAACCTTTGCTCCCTGCGGATCACACTCGCGCAGTGATACCT
Organism: Schistocerca gregaria; assembly: GCF_023897955.1. NCBI lineage: Eukaryota > Metazoa > Arthropoda > Insecta > Orthoptera > Acrididae > Schistocerca > Schistocerca gregaria. The sequence continues at coordinate 231,113,971 of NC_064921.1, forward strand.
GAACGCGTTGTCTGTACCAGTCTATAGTCAAGTTTCAGTCTGCACCTAATAAGATTATCATATTCCTGTACATAACCATGAAGAGAAATGTATAGACACCTTGTCAAGTATCAGAGACATGTGAGAATAAGATTAACGTACCAAGACCAAAGGAACTTCAGATTGTCAATTGTAAACAGCATCCACAATCAAGATATGTAATGTCTATGCTTTTTATTATTTTAATAAATGTGTGTGAAAATTTAATCAAGTTCTGTTTAAAGTTGGTCACCGTCAATCTGCTACTCTAAGCGTGCAAGTGGCATTTCTATCGTCTGACATAACGGCAGAAGATAAACACGCCACAATAAGACCACGAGACATATTGTTCACGCTCGCCTACTTCGTTAGAGCGACAAGTCAAATAATCTGATGGTGTGTGTACCGAAGGTCTTAAAGTACACACACCACAACTTGTTATCAAATGATACTCCCTTTCAGTCAAGTTGTGTCATAAACTTCTTTTCTCTTCAATTCGATTCAGTGCCCCCAAATTATTTATTCCATGTGACAGTTGAATCTTCAGCATTCTCCGATTGCATTTCTCTATAAGAAGCTGAGGGAATCATTGTAATTTGTTTCAAGAAAACGATATGGATGATTCTACTGACATACGGACAGATACTATCGCTTTCCTAACGTAAAGCATGTTCCATGTTTTAATTATTTACACAGCACAGCACAGTACTAACATGAACAGAGCCATTGCCAAAAACTTTTGTTATTCTTCCTCGAATCTGAACTACAGAAACACTCTCTGCTGTTGGAAACTCGGTAACAGCGCTTGTTTTCGTTCGCAGTGGTGAGTTCCTTTCACACAGTTCCATTTTGACGACAATAACCAGGCAATAAACCACAGTAACAGTTTGTGGCTAACAGAGGCTCTAGCGACAAACCAGTTACGACCCAGAGCTGCCGGTCGTTGAGAATGCGCTTTGTGGAGGCAGTTCTTATCATTCAACTCACGGAGTTGCCATAAAGTCCGTTTACAAGCTCATTTTACCGCACAGCAATAGTCCTCAGAATGCGCTGCCTGCCTAAACTCATGCTGCTTAACGAATGTGGAAGTGCCAGTAAGCTACGTTTTAGTAAGGTTTCTACCTACATAACGTGTTGTGGAAGTTGTTCTTGTAAACTGATTGGTATATGCAAGACCATATCTGTAATATTCGACATGTACATTTGTGGGGACGTTTCTGTCACCACATAATGCGAAACAAACACTTTTACATGTGATACATACACTTCACCAATATCATACATTTGATATGACCTAAGGCCAGTAATGTCATTTATGTGCGTGATCCATTAAAGGCATTAAACTGACGGTCTGCGGCGGTTAAAATGGTTCCATCGTTTAGACGATGCATTGAGGTTGTGGATCCGTGCACGAAAAAAATTATAGGAACAATTGTGGTACAGAGTTAAGCTAAGTACACTGTACTTACAAAGTGTAGACCGCAGACAACAGTGAAAGAAATTAAAAAGAAAGCTTTCTGACAAATTTCGTTTCAACAGTGCCTCGAAATCTTATAATAGCCCATAACTTCCCGTAGAAAGTACAGGGTGTTTGTAAATTTCTTATACAAAAGTAAACTTTTAATTGTGAAGAACGTAAATAAATTACAGAAATGTTTGATACAGCAATGAATGCTTTATATCTTCAAGTTATAATTTTTTTTAGTGTGGCTACCTTTTGTGACACGACAAATGTCCCATCTGCAATCAATTTCCTGCCAAATCCTATGAAGCAAGTCATGGTGTACGGTGACGACGACTTGTGTTATCCGTTGTCGCAACTCGCCCACGTTCCCAGGAAGCGGAGAAACAAACAATCCGTCTTTAATGAAACCCCGTACACAGATAGATAAGCGACAACTTCAAGATGATAATGCGGTGGCGCTCCATCTTGCTGGAAAATAAATTCTGTGCCTATGTCCTTTTGTAACTGAAGCATTAGACAAAGTTGAAGCACGTCCAGGTGAGATGTGCCAGTTACAGCCGACTTGGCAAAGAAGAAAGGACAGTTAAGCTTATAGCGCAAAAAAAAAAAAAAATTACCTAGGGTGAGTCCCGTCCATGTTTAGTTGCTTGACGTGTTTTGTGCTCACCTCACATCCGAACATTATACCCATTCTCTTTACCGCAGGTCTGGAAGGTGGCCTCGTAACTGAACACAAGTTTATTAAGAAAATCATCTTCAGTCTGCATTTTGTTAAAACATTTATACACAAAACTAAGCTCGTTTTTTCTTGGTCTCTTTCTCTTAAAGCTTGCAGCAGTTCCAGTTCGTACGGTGTGAATGACAGGCATTTCCGTTAAACCTTCCGCATCGTATAGTCGTATTCAATTTTAATCTGGTACCTGTCATTGATTTACACGGACAATGAAAGGAAGACTGCCGAACTTGTTCAGTTGCTGCGTCAGCAATTGCTTGTCGACCCTGACACGGCGTCCAGTGTGATACACACGATTGTAACAATTACTAAAACTTTAGCTTTGAAGTTGTGGCTTGCAATATTTGGTTCTGAATCGTCTCTGAACTGTCGTAGCGGATTTGGATTCATGAAATCACAACACTGCTCACATCCTGCACCATTATGCGACTACATGATGAATCGTGAAATAATTCATTCGCGCGTGCCACCTAGCGGGAACGTCGGGAACTAACAGTGTTAGGCAGGAGTGGAACTTGAAGCTTACTTCATTCAGTGGTGTGAGAAACGTTTCTGTGAGTTACTTGGACTTTCGCAGTTAAAGATGAACTTTTGTATAACTAATTTATAAACATCCCGTAGTTGCTTTCCCGCCACAGCGTCCTGCTTCGTTAATTTCTTCTGCACTAGGTGTAGTATGAATCGTTTATTCTACTCGCTCATCCTCAATTTCTAAACGAGTATTCGTTCTTGGGAAGACGTTATTTTTGAAGAAATGACAAGCTTCCCCTCTCACCTCGTGTGCTCATTCATTTTGTCACCCATAAAGACCATTTTCTTCTTTTTTCGTTGTCACTGCCACAGAATATAACACAGCTGCCGCAGAGAAAGCGAGAACGACTTTTTAGCACTCGAAGCCACTATAGCTCTCTGTGCCTGCAGTAATGACGTGCGCTTTGTGGGCGTCTAACCACACGCGACTTCCCCATTCGCTTGGTCTCGCTTTGTTGCGTCCTTTAAGGTTCGTCTGAATGGTCACTTAGTCTTCTCGAATTTCACAAAGAGCTTTGATCATTGACTGGTGACGAGCTGCATGCAGATGGTGCAAGGGTCACAGTGACAGAATGCGCGCACGCTGTGAATGGAGGTACGTTCCGGTAATGCTATTAGACGCTTTCTGCCACCGTTATACAGGGCAGTTCAAAATGAATATAGATGTTAGAAACAGCTTCAACTTTTTGCTTCATATTATACAGAACGTACCTGTAAAAGAGAGAGTTCGATTTTTCTTATTTTACTATTTTAATTTTTATTTTTCATTTCATTTATCTATTTACTTTTTACTTTATACCTGTTCTGCATGACTTCCCTTGATCACGCGGGGACAACATCTAAGCGGTAATCCATTAACGACATACATTCTCAAGCATATGTGGAGCCACTGTCGTGAGCGCATTTTCACTTCTGGAATTGTTTGCAGCAAACGAGGCACTTACACAAGGTCTTTCACATAACCCCATAGAATGTAATCCATAGGTCACATTGTAGGTTTCTTCCACCATTGTCGATGTACAATTTGGACGTTTGGGGTATTCTGCCTGTTTCAGTTACAATAAAATTTGAGTTATGTACTGTTTCACTTGTTAGCTTCATTTTGAAAACGCGTCAAATCGTTGTTTCATGTCTGCTGACTTTGTTTCTTGATTTCCGTGGACTACGTCCGAACAAAAGGCCAATTCTTTCATCGTCTGGTGCTGATTCACGTCGCCGGCCGGTGCTATTTTCATTTGCACAGACATCTTGTTACTTCAAACTGACGAACCACCTGCAAATTTTTTGACATTTGGAGGTTCTTAATTGTATCACTGACGAAATCTTCTCCGCACTGTGAATACAGAACGACGAGTGTTAAATTCTAATCTGCTGCACAGGATCTGCCATGTTCATTTATGAGTCAGAACTTCTCACTTGTACGTAACCTCGAACGCTCCGGCTTCAAATACTCAGCGCTTGCTCAACGATCGAAATTTTGGAATTTCTTTTACATCATCAATATCATCTTACAGAGTTTGCAGCTCCCGCCTGGGTCTGTTTGGAACATAAGCTCTCTTCTTCACTCATTCCTTCGCTCCAACGATCCATCTGGGTCTCCTGCCTTCCATTATTTCGTGGTCCTGTCTCGGTATACCGCCAACTTCCATTAATGACATGCCGTCTTAATCGTGACTTTTATATGGTCATCTGCATGGGTTTCTCTTTCATTATTTCTCCCAGCGTCTCATTCCTTGCTTTTTCCTTCTAGTTAGTAATACCCTGCTTATTAGAAAGTTCATATCACAAGCCTACCTTTTCTTCATTACCCACGTTTCCGATACGTAAGTGAGTATTGAAAGATGATATGCTCTGATAATTATTTACTTTTTGGATGTACGTTCTCGCTACAGACCAGACTTCTTACACCCTGCACGAATCCATATGCGTAGCTTCCCTTATCACTGATCTTGTCACTCCTCCTTCTGTCTTGTATTACGTTCCCAGTTACTTCTAACTTTCCGCATTTTGTAGTACATGCCCCTTTGTCTCCACGGCCTCTCAAAATTAACTTATCAGCAAACACAGTAGCTTGCTAACTATCCAGTGCGCTCTCTAGTTTCTGTTCATTTTTCTGTTCTAACCAGTTTGTTTTCTCCGACTTCTTAGTCTCCCTTAGTACTTTTCCGTCCTCCTTTTCTGATATCCTTACTGTTTAGCGCGCGCCACGTCAAAACATCCACACAAAACTTGACAGTGTCCAGGAATACCATTACTAAATCTTTACTATATTCGCAGTGCCTGTCTTGAAGCTGTCTTACGCATAAATTAGATGCACTTTCGACCTTCCTCATCTGAGCCCATGTTGTTTCTCATCTCAGTCTCCCAACTAATGTCTTCCGTACTCTGTTTTCGAGAGTCTTCTCAGGTAACTTGGCAACGTGACACATCAGAGTAACTCCTCTGTAGTTACGATATAGGTTCCTGGAACACTCTGTAAAAATTCTTTTACGTTCTTTATAATTCCTATCGTTGCGATGCTATTAGTTAGTTACCTACAGCCGTTTGTAATCTCTATATTCATTTTGAATTGCCGTGTACGGTACCTCTTGAAGAAGAAACGGAGCTGCAGATATAAATACATTGTCAACACAATAAAAATTAAAGGAGGAATGAACTGAAAGTTAATGGTTTGAGAGGGTAGGTCATGGCATTTCAGTGATTACAAAATCGAGTCAAATTTACAAAGAAATTGGCAGTACGAGCCCATGTATCAGTATGACGTTGCACCCCCTCTGAGCTGAATGTGAATGCACTGATTCTCTTGGGAAGGAAGTCGTAAGGCCGTCATATACTCTCCTGGCAGGTTGGCCCACAACTATCGTAACTAGTCCATGATATCGTTGGTACTGTCACTGGGTCGGATTTTATGTCGGAGCTCGTACCACTTAGGTTCTGTCGGCGTCAGATCTGGGGATCCTGTTGACAGCGAGAGTACCTCAACATCACGCAGACAGTTTATAGATACGCGTACTATATGTGGACGAGCACAGTCTACATCTACATCTACATGATTACTTTGCAATTCACATTTAAGTGCTTGGCAGAAGGTTCATGGAACCACAATCATACTATCTCTCGTCCATTCCACACCCGAACAGCGCGCGGGAAAAACGAACACCTAAATCTTTCTGTTCGAACTCTGATTCCTCTTATTTTATTTTGATGATCATTCCTAGCTATGTAGGTTGGGCTCGACAAAATATTTTCGCATTCGGAAGAGAAAGTTGGTGACTGAAAATTCGTAAATAGATCTCGCCGCGGCGGAAAACGTCTTTGCTTTAATGACTTCCATCCCAACTCGCGTATCATATCTGCCACACTCTCTCCCTTATTACGTCATAATACAAAACGCACCCTTTCGATGTCCTCCGTCAATCCCACCTGGTAAGGATCCCACACCGCGCAGCAATATTCTAAGAGGACGAACGAGTGTAGTGTGAGTTGTCTCTTTAGTGGACTTGTTACATCTTCTAAGTGTCCTGCCAATGAAACGCAACCTTTGGCTCGCCTTCCCCACAATATTATCTATGTGGTCTTTCCAACTGAAGTTCGTAATTTTAACACCCAGGTACTTAATTGAATTAACAGCCTTGAGAATTGTACTATTTATCGAGTAATAGAATTTCAACGGATTTCTTTTGGAACTCATGTGGATCACCTCACAGTTTTCGTTATTTAGCGTCAATTGCCACCTGCCACACCATACAGCAATCTTTTCTAAATCGCTTTGCAACTGATACTGGTCTTCAGATGACCTTACTAGACGGTAAATTACAGGATCATCTGCGAACAACCTAAGAGAACTGCTCAGATTGTCACCCAGGTCATTTATATAGATCAGGAACAGCAGAGGTCCCAGGACTCTTCCCTGGGGAACACCTGATATCACTTCAGTTTTACTCGATGATTTGCCGTCTGTTACTACGAACTGCGACCTTCCTGACAGGAAATCACGAATCCAGTCGCACAACTGAGACGATACCCCATAGGTCCGCAGCTTGATTAGAAGTCGCTTGTGAGGAACGGTGTCAAAAGCTTTCCGGAAATCTAGAAATACGGAATCAACTTGAGATCCCCAGTCGATAGCGGCCATTACTTCGTGCGAATAAAGAGCTAGCTGCGTTGCACAAGAGCGATGTTTTCTGAAACCATGCTGATTGCGTATCAATAAATCGTTCTCTTTGAGGTGATTCATAATGTCTGAATACAGTATATGTTCCAAAACCCTACTGCAAACCAACGTCAATGATATAGGTCTGTAGTTCGATAGATTACTCCTGCTACCCTTCTTAAACACTGGTGCCTCCTGCGCAATTTTCCAATTTGTAGATACAGATCTATTGGTGAGCGAGCAGTTGTATATTATTGCTAAGTAGGGAGCTATTGTATCAGCGTAATCTGAAAGGAACCTAATCGGTCCTGTTCAAGAATAGCACACCGATATTCTAACATGGGAAGAAACGCGTGAGAACACAGCATGTTCATGACGTACAGTTGTGTCGTCAGATTTCCTTCAGTCACTACCAGCCGTGACCTGATTGCGTACCCGATGGTTCTCTACACCATAACCAGATGTGACATCGCTATACCTCTCCAAAACATTGGAAGTGTGGGACCTATCCTCAGGTCGCCGCCACACTCGTCGACGATACTCATCTGGGGCAGAGCAGAAACGCCATACACCGCCGAAAACAATACAACGCCATTTATTAGCACCCAAAAGCATCCGTGCTGTTAACAGCAGTCTATGCATGGGACGGTAATTCAATGGCCTGGCTGTTGCTAGGTCCCGAACAATCGTGCGGAGCGGCATAGATAGTTGGAAGTAATTAAGTAGTTGTTCTTAGATGGCAGGCGCTTATGATGTGCTTGGTAGATGGCGGTTCTCACTTTCGGTGGTCAGACGTGGTCAGTCGGCGTCTTAACGACGAGTCCGTCATCGAGCCACTGCTACTTCCGAATGTCCTACAAATCTGGATATTGCACGATGCCACCACGCAGTCAAGTGTATCTTTCTAACTGTATCCGGTACTGATAACGCTGTCTCACACGACAACATGGCATGTTCCTTTCCTTCATGGTGACTACTCGGCATCTGAGGCCGTTCACCTCTGTTACGTATCCTACCAGGCCTCGTACCAACCTGACGTCCCGCCAGCAGTGCGTTATGTCAGGCTCCGGAAAGTGACAATAGAGGCAGGCTATGTCAGTCGTCCCCTACGGTTCGGTATTAGGTCCTATACTCTTTTCATTGTACGTAAACGATGTGACATCATTTTTGCTCTTGAATACCGATCTTTGTGCACTATCAAAATGGGCCCAGGATATAGGGTTAAACTATCCAATATCCAATTGGTAGTGGTTGGCTGTTCTAGAGAATCCCTATTATCTGAATGGGACAAATGTCAACTTCTCTCTTCCAGTAAGGAGCCTAGGAGCAGTAACAGATGAAAACCTAAAGTGGACTGAGCACTTAACTGCAATGTACAAGAAGGCATCAGCATCTGTCTATGTCTTACAAAAATATAGAAGGTTTCTCCCTACTGTCTTGAAAAAGAAGCTTGTACAAGCACGTATACTACCACTTATTGATTACAGAGATGTTATCCGGCAAGGTCTTTGTCAGGGAAGCTCACTGCGGTTGGATTTGGTTATGAATGCCTGTGTGTGATGTTATACTCTTTCATCGCATTTCAGTACCATATGCGCAGCTGTGCTGGCTGCGTGCAGACAAGCGCAGAGATTTCCATACCCTCTCTCTTCTCTATTGTCTTATCAATGAACGCTGTCCCTCGTATCTCTCCTCGACCTTAACACTCTTGGTGAACGACACGGCAGAAACATCCGTTCCCATCAGAGCAAAATCCTTTCTGTTCCATTCCATCGTTCAGCCACTTTCTCGTAGTCCTTCTCAGCAGCAGGACCTTGACTCTGGAACAACCTCCAGCCTTATATCAGGGAACTAAATAACATCTCCAGCTTCATAAAACAGTTAAAGAAATGGTTCAAATGGCTCTGAGCACTATGGGACTTAACATCTGAGGTCATCAGTCCCCTAACTTAGAACTACTTAAACCTAACTAAACTAAGGACATCACACTCATCCATGCCCGAGCCAGGATTCGAACCTGCGACCTTAACAGTCGCGCGGTTCCTGACTGTAGCGCCTAGAACCGACCGGCCACCGCGGCCGGCAGACCGTTAAAGACATATCTTCTAAAGCACACATTAGATTACCATAGTCCCTGCACACACTCGTTGCCCTTATACATCCCTCTTTCCAACCTGATCTTCCTCATTTCCCAGTAGTCTTAGCCAATGCAATCTCTTTAAATTTCCTTTTCCCAGAACTCACTATATCAGGAAACATGCATTTTATAGAGCTATAAATTCTTCCTATATCTGCCATTATTGTTAATAATGTCACAGTTATTGTCATTTTTTATTACTATTATTGTTATTATTCCTATTAGTGGCCGCAGCTGTAGTAGTAAAATTAATCTTAGTATTAACTGTGTTAGTTCATAGTTAGTAAAATTTACTCACACTGCCATTTCAGACACACATGTCATTTTAATACCAGTTGTCGTATTAAAACTGTTATTTTTTAGGTAACTATGATGTAACAGATACTGTCTGTCTGAAGCCCTGGTCCGATGTAAGAGAGGACCTGATAGCCCCAGTCAGAATAGCTTAATAAACATTAAACACCAACAATAAAAAATGGTTCAAATGGCTCGGAGCACTATGGGACTCAACATCTGTGGTCATCAGTCCCCTAGAACTTAGAACTACTTAAACCTTACTAACCCAAGGACATCACACACATCCATGCCCGAGGCAGGATTCGAACCTGCGGTCACGCGGACCCAGACTGACGCACCTAGAATCGCACGGCAACACCGGCCGGCCCACTAACAACACTAATGCGCTCTCGTGGCCATTCTACCTACCAAACATAACGAGCTCTTAATCATTTAGTTACATTGACTTTCGTCCTTGCCTTCAGTGTGCTTCAAATTTATTTGTTTATTTTTGTCGTGCAGTGTATTAACTGTCGTCATATTTTTGGGGAGTTAATCGTGACGGAGCAGGGCGCACGTGCGTACTTCTGCTCATCCAGGGAGGATGGGACAAGTCGATAGAGCAAATAAAATCCCCGCGAGGGCAAACAGCCAACGGCTCTCGAGAAGACGCGATTCGCTGACGCCGTGTCGCAATTAAAGCAGCGCGCCAGGGCGACTCATCCGGATCGCAAACAGCACGTCGCCAATGCAGCGCCCGGCGCTGCCATGGAAATGAGGAATTCAGTCTCAAAGCTGCTCCCACCGTCCCACCTGGGTGATCACATTGAACTTCACAGCCTTCATATCCGACAAGAGAAAGATAGTTGTAGAGTGATATACGTCATCGTGGAGCAGCAGAATCGACTAAAAACGAACAACAAAAGAACGGTGACTGTACCTGGTGGGGCACCTGTGTGATTCCATATAGGTTTATGCGAAGACCTCCTTCCCCGTCTATTAGCAATTTCACGGTAGTATGGTGGAACAATAGAGCGTTTAAAGTGTTTGGAAAAGGCTCACAGATCATATCAGTCTTCGATATTTATCGTTTTTGGACCTATTTCCTTGACGTTGATCGGTTACAAAATTATGGGAGAGGCTAACAATTACGAAATTTCACTTATTGTGCTTAGACAGTGTAAGGGGTCAACCGCATCTTACGTATTGAGTACGATATATCTTTGCCTCATGCAGCTCGCAGTAAGTGCTATCGATAGTCGAGCGCCGAGTGCACCAGAGAGTAATCAGTGTTGATACTCCGAGCAAGCAAGTTGTTGACTGATAAACATAAGGGGGGAGGGGGGGGGGGGGGGGTTCGGCAGGACTGCCGACCGCATTTACAAGTGTTTAACGGCTGTGTGTGTCACCCAACGCCGTGGGTCTGACCTCCAGTAAATACGGAAACTGCATTAATTGAGTGATTTGTCGACGTGTTTAAGTGTTCGTCGGTGCACCGTGATTACGCGACAACGGCGCCGGGCACCCACGATTTGGATTGCAGTGAGAATTGTGCTTTCAGTGCCACGTGGAGAATATTGGCGTGTGACGAGATTAATAGGCGACCTGTGTGATGAGTTAACCGTTTTTTCTTGTCAGACGAAGGGAGTAACTGCCTCATTCGTGCTGTTGAGACAATATATATAGAACTTTAACAAAGTATGTACCTATTATTGATATCTGAAATCCAGATTAGCTTTGTCGGATTTGATACGAAACAACTCCCGTGCAAATATTAACCGATCAGCCTTTATCAGTTGCACACGGTCGAACTATGCTCAACTGTTAGGCTGTAATCCACTAGTCAGTTACGGTGGTTAGCTAAAGGAGTGTTTAAATAGTATATAAAATTAGTGGAAAAAATCTAAAACGCGACGGTTATTTTATTTAAAATGTCCGGTTTCGGCCTAGTTCTAGCCCACCCTCAGAATAGCAGCATGAGCTGAAGTTGACGACGTTCAGAACAGTCAGTAGACCGCAGTCGCTGAAACTGCGAGCATCGAAATGGGTCATTTTGAATAAAATAACCATCACTATCTAGACTATTTTTTCGCTAATTTTATAGTGCTTACAGGGTCACTGTTCCTCAAAAATGCCACCAAAAAATTTTGACAGCACAGTTGGAAGGATACGTGATTAATTTTGTAGGGTATGAAATTTAGTACGCTTGTGGCAGCAAGGGTGGTTCTAAGCCAACTGGGCATCGAGCCGAACTGAACTCGGAAGTTCGCCTTTCCATGCTGCTCTAGCGGTATGTCATGGTGGCAAGTCAGTCTCTCTGTAAGCCACGACCAGACGTTTTCAGTGAGTGAGAGAACTGGAGAGACGTACTGGAGCCGGCCGTTGTGGCCGAGCGGTTCTAGGCGCTTCAGTCTGGAACCGCGCGACCGTTCCGCAGGTTCGAATCCTGCCTTGGGCATGGATGTGTGTGATTTTAGGTTAGTTAGGTTTAAGTTGTTCTAAGTTCTAGGAAACTGATGACCTCAGATGTTAGGTCCCATAGTGCTCAGTTTTTGAAACGTACTGGGGACGGCAACAGTCAAACACCCTCTGCTTCGATGTGCGCCAGGAAATCATAGGCAACATGCGAGCCTGGTTCAAAAATGGTTCAAATGGCTCTGAGCACTATGGGACTTAACATCTGAGGTCGTCAGTCCCCTAGAAATTAGAACTACTTAAACCTGAGTAATCTAAGGACATCCCACACATCCATGCCCGAGGCAGGATTCGAATCTGCGACCGTAGCGGTGTCCCGAAACACATGTGCTACAAAATGCCACTGTTTCCTGCGCGCGACATCAATATGGGATATGATCACCATGCACACGTACACAGCCAGCACAACGGGTCTGGATCTGGTGGTCGAGAAGCTACGGGGGTGTAGCCTCCCATTCTTCCACCAGTGCCTGTCGGAGTTCCTGAAGTGTCGTAGGGGTTTGAAGACGTGCAGCGATACGTCGACCGAGAGCATTCGAGAAGTGCTTGATGGAATTTAGGTCTGGAGAACAGGCAGGCCACTCCATTCGCCTGATGTCTTGTGCTTCAAGGTACTCCTCCACGATGACAGCTCGGTGGGGCCGTGCGTTATCATCCATCTGGAGGAAGGTAGGACCCTGTGCACCCCTGAAAAGGCGGACATACTGGTGCAAAATGACGTCCCGATACATGTGACCTGTTACAGTTCCTCTGTCAAAGGCATGCAGGGGTGTACGTGCACCAATCATAATCCCATCCCACACCATCAAACCACGACCTCCATACAGGTCCCTTTCAAGGACATTAATGGGTTGGTATTTGGTTCCTGGTTCACACAAGATGAAAACCCGGCGAGAATCAGTGTTCAGACTATACCTGGACATATTGCGACACCTGCAACAAAATGTGAGACGGAAACGGCCTGAAATGTGGCGAGAGAATTCGTGGTTCTTGCACCACGACAACGCACCCGGATATTCATCCCTGTTAGTGCGTGACTATTGCACAAAAAACGGAATCACTGTTCTGCCTCATCCTTCTTGTTCTCCAGACTTGGTCCCTGCGGACTTTTTTTTTATATCCAAAGTTGAAAACTCAATTGAAAGGACGAAGATATGCAACGATAGCAGAGATAAAAGAAAATTCGAAGACGGCTCTTCGCTCGACTCAGCAAGAGGCGTTCCAAGACTGCGTGGAAACGGTGTTGGAAGCTGTTAGTTGTGGAGTAGAATATTTCGCAGGATACCATGCACAATAAGTAAACGGTGAGCGTAGCAACATTTTGTGGACATAGTTTCGGAATTTTTTAAACTGACCTCGTATGTAAACGTTTGGGATATGCTGAGAGAAGTTATGTTCAAATGCGTGAGAGGCTGTACTACACTACTGGCTATTAAAATTGCTACACCAAGAAGAAATGCAGATGATAAATGGGTATTCATTGGACAAATATATTATACTAGAACTGACATGTGATTACATTTTCACGCAATTTGGGTGCATTGATCCTGAGAAATCAGTATCCAGAACAACCACCTCTGGCCGTAATAACGACCTTGATACGCCTGGACATCGACTCAAACAGAGCTTGGATGGAGTGTACAGGTACAGCTGCCCATGCAGCTTCAACACGATAACACAGTTCATCAAGAGTAGTGACTGGCGTATTGTGACGAGCCAGTTGCTCGGCCACCATTGACCAGACGTTTTCAATTGGTGAGAGATCTGGAGAATGTGCTGGCCAGGGCAGCAATCGAACATTTTCTGTATCCAGAAAGGCCCGTACAGGACCTGCAACATGCGGTCGTGTATTATCCTGCTGAAATGTAGGGTTTCGCAGGGATCGAATGAAGGGTAGGGCCAGGGGTCGTAACACTTCTCAAATGTAACGTCCACTGTTCAAAGTTCCGTCAGTGCGAACAAGAGGTGACCGAGACGTGTAACCAATGGCACCCCATACCATCACGCCGGGTGATATGCCAGTATGGCGATGACGAATACACGCATCCAATGTGCGTTCACCGCGATGTCGCCAAACACGGATGCGACCATCATGATGCTGTAAACAGAACCTGGATTCATCCGAAAATATGACGTTTTGCCATTCGTGCACCCAGGTTCGTCGTTGAGTACACCATTGCAGGCGCTCATGTCTGTGATGCAGCGTCAAGGGTAACCGCAGCCATGGTCTCCGAGGTGATAGTCCATGCTGCTGCAAACGTCGTCGAACTGTTCATGCAGATGGTCGTTGTCTTGCAAACGTCCCCATCTGTTGACTCAGGGATCGAGACGTGGCTGCAGAATCCGTTACAGCCATGCGGATAAGATGCCTGTCAACTCGATTGCTAGTGATACGAGGCCGTTGGGATCCAGCACGGCGTTCCGTATTACCCTCCTGAACCCACCGATTCCATATTCTGCTAACAGTCATTGGATCTCGTCCAACGCGAGCAACAATGTCGTAATCGCGATAGGCTGCAATCCGACCTTTATCAAAGTCGAAAACGTGATGGCACGCATATCCCCTCCTTACACGAGGCATCACAAAAACGTTTCACCAGGCAACGCCGGTCAACTGCTATTTGTGTATGAAAAATCGGTTGGTAAATTTCCTCGTGCCAGCACGTTGTAGGTGTCGCCATTGGTGCCAACCTTTTGTGAATGGTCTGAGTAGCTAATCATTTGCATATCACAGCATCTTCTTCCTGTCGGTTAAATTTCGCGTCTGTAGCACGTCATCTTCGTGGCGTAGCAGTTTTAATGGCCAGTAGTGTAGCTTCCTGTGCACGTAGTAGCGACGCTTGGCGTCAGGAGGCGCTCGTTGTTGGCGGTAAGCGGGGCCGCAGGTGGGAAACTGCGAGCAAACGGATGCAGGGGCGGCTGCGACACGTCAGCACATGGCGCCCCGCCTGCTCCCCAGGGGTGGGTTCCGGCCCGGGGGCGCCGTTGCCTTCGCCAGGTACCAGCCGCCACGTCGCTTCGCTACCCACCGTCTTTATACTACTGTTGTAAGGCCTCAGGAGGCCAAAGGACCTCCTGGCTTTACGGCCTCTAATGACGCTAATATTTTACACACACTGCCGTTAGAGCTCGAAGTCTCGTCTGGGTTCACACGATGAGCCACAGCAAGAGCGAAAAAAGAAGGAATTTATTTAGCAAGCGTAGTTTTGAAACACACTCATCATCTACACAAATATACAGGGTTTCAAAAATGACCGGTATATTTGAAACGGCAATAAAAACTAAACGAGCAGCGATAGAAATACACCGTTTGTTGCAATATGCTTGGGACAACAGTACATTTTCAGGCGGACAAACTTTCGAAATTACAGTAGTCACAATTTTCAACAACAGATGGCGCAGCAAGTGATGTGAAAGATATGGAAGACAACGCAGTCTGTGGGTGCGCCATTCTGTACGTCGTCTTTCTGCTGTAAGCGTGTGCTGTTCACAACGTGCAAGTGTGCTGTGGACAACATGGTTTATTCCTTAGAACAGAGGATTTTTCTGGTGTTGGAATTCCACCTCCTAGAACACAGTGCTGTTGCAACAAGACGAAGTTTTCAACGGAGGTTTAATGTAACCAAAGGACCGAAAAGCGATACAATAAAGGATCTGTTTGAAAAATTTCAACGGACTGGGAACGTGACGGATGAACGTGCTGGAAAGGTAGGGCGACCGCGTACGGCAACCACAGAGGGCAACGCGCAGCTAGTGCAGCAGGTGATCCAACAGCTGCTTCGGGTTTCCGCTCGCCATGTTGCAGCTGCGGTCCAAATGACGCCAACGTCCACGTATCGTCTCATGCGCCAGAGTTTACACCTCTATCCATACAAAATTCAAACGCGGCAAGCCCTCAGCGCCGCTACCATTGCTGCACGAGAGACATTCGCTAACGATATAGTGCACAGGGTTGATGACGACGATATGCATGTGGGCAGCATTTGGTTTACTGACGAAGCTTATTTTTACCTGGACGGCTTCGTCAATAAACAGAACTGGCGCATATGGGGAACCGAAAAGCCCCATGTTGCAGGCCCATCGTCCCTGCATCCTCAAAAAGTACTGGTCTGGGCCGCCATTTCTTCCAAGGGAATCATTGGCCCATTTTTCAGATCCGAAACGATTACTGCATCACGCTATCTGGACGTTCTTCGTGAATTTGTGGCGGTACAAACTGCCTTAGACGACACTGCGAAACCCTTGGTTTATGCAAGATGGTGCCCGGCCACATCGCATGGCCGACGTCTTTAATTTCCTGAATGAATATTTCTATGATCGTGTGATTGCTTTGGGCTATCCGAAACATACAGGAGGCGGCGTGGATTGGCCTCCCTATTCGCCAGACATGAACCCCTGTGACTTCTTTCTGTGGGGACACTTGAAAGACCAGGTGTACCGCCAGAATCCAGAAACAATTGAACAGCTGAAGCAGTACATCTCATCTGCACTTGAAGCCATTCCGCCAGACACGTTGCCAAAGGTTTCGGGTAATTTCATTCAGAGACTACGCCATATTATTGCTACGCATGGTGGATATGTGGAAAATATCGTACTATAGTGTTTCCCAGACCGCAGCGCCATCTGTTGTTGACAATTGTAACTACTGTAATTTCGAAAGTTTGTCTGCCTGAAAATGTACTGTTGTCCCAAGCATATTGCAACAAACGGTGTATTTATATCGGCTCTCGTTTAGTTTGTATTGCCGTTTCAAATATACCGGTCATTTTTGAAACACCCTGTAGGACATAGTCCATAGGTGTGGAAACACCGCTCAGAACCAGATCTTGTGAGATGGTAGAGGGAAGCAAACCCGTGAGGTTATGTTACCAAAATGGCGACCATTTTGGGTGCTCCGTCTTGTATGCAACTCGTAATTTGCAAAGGGAAACGGTGTCATGTGACGTATCATACACATGGGGACTTTCACAAGAAAATCAATAGTTCCTTTCATTTTAGCGTAGCGTTATTCACTCTTCATCTGCATCGCGTTTTGTACAGAATGTGATAAACACGGTTGTCGTTATCCGTTCACCCTTTACCCATGGACTTGAACCACGTACCGTGATGCGAGCAGAAGCATCAACAACTCCCTCCCTGCGGTGTGCAAGTTTCCAGATCTTGTGTCCTCACAGCGAGAAATCTACCAAAAATCGTCATGTCTTGTGATCCGTTTCTGCTACCTTTGCTCCAGGTAATTAGTTTTAGTGTATTTTTCGTCATATTTGAAAGAAATGTGATTGCAATTATTAATGCAGTTCCAGGTCTGTGATTACATTTGAAAATGACTACTCAGTGGGTCGAAACTAGTAATGTAACCTCTTAAAAATTTCATTGTTTTTGTGACTGTGGCTTGACCACTGTTTGTGGTGTCAAACATTTTAGAAATCTAATGCACTTAAATCCGAAAGACATGCCGACCACTCCATCGGACCTCTAGGACCTATCCACCTCCAGGGAAACTGTACATACACTTTGCCAGAAAAGCTGGTAACGATCTGGGGGGTCCGGCCATTGTGACCGAGCGGTTCTATGCGCTTCAGTCCGGAATCGCGCTGCTGTTACGGTCGCATGTTCCAATCCTGCCTCGGGCATGGATGTGTGTGATGTCCTTAGGTTAGTTAGGTTTAAGTAGTTCTAAGTCTAGGGCACTGATGACGTCAGATGTTGAGTCTCATAGTGCCTAGTGCCATTTGAACCATTTTTGAGCTGGGGCAGCACCGTCGTGAAAGGAAGCTATAAAAATTCCGTCTTTAGACAGCAGCGACGGAAGCGCATGCTCGTCCATCAATTGCAGATAACGGGCTGGAAAATTCATTTCTCCACACCACAATCACTTTTGAAGCGCCAGGTACTTTCGATGCATCAATCCAGTGAGGGTTGACTCCTAGCCAGTATCTCTGATTCTGTTTACTTCACCATTTCGCGACCGTTTTGTGTGTCTGGATAACGGTGGACACGTGTACTACCCTCTCCTGATATCAGAACGACCTCCGTGCGCTCGTTTTCTGTTGACGCCATCGATTTAGCAAGTCAGCTGTAAGAAAAAAAAAAGGACAGTTACCGTTGTTTTCCCCATGTTATTCTCTGTGTGATACTTCGTATGACTATCTTCCCATTTGAGAATTAAAAGGTATATCATGAAAAAGCTTCCAAAATAGCCGCCATATTGGTGACACAGCCTCCTTGGTTTTCCCCCGTCGCCCACTTCATACTACTTGACTTTAAACTTGTGTTTACCGACATCTTGTTGTTTCAGAAGGTTGTTTCCCCATCTAATGAGCACACTTGCACATTACATAGTTAAGAAACCGGAAGAACAAAGGACAACCTTCCCAAGCACCCATTGTTCAGCTAGTTTTTTTAAATACTGACCGCATTTTGACACACGCAATATATGCAGGACGTCCGCAGGTGCTCAAGGTCATGATGAATGAAAACTCCGCTGACAGCTGGTAAGTCTTGGTTTTAATTAAGCACACTACTGATTTCACGGCTTACAGCTGCATCTTCAGATGCAACAAAAATTATTACATTAACCCATCATAGGTGAACCCAACGTTCTTACTCAAGTTAATGCCATTCAGGGAATACTGTCAGTATTAAAAAAACTGGACGAATAAACGACCACCTTCCAGAAGCTTTCGTTCGATCGGGGTTTTTAATTACTGACAGTATTCTTTGAATGGCAGTACCCTGACTAAGAATGTCGTCTTCACCTGTGATAGACTAAAGTAACAATTTTAGTTGCACCTGAACATGCGACTGTTAAGTCGTCAAACCGGTAGTGTGGCCAATTAAGACCAAGTTTTACTTGCTGTCAGCGGTGTTTTCATTCATAATTTTTGAAATATATTCAAAACGAGTTCTAGCCACGAAATCATTAACTGTCGCACTAATGGGTCGTGTGGTACTTTCGTAAGTAGTGCCGCGATACCTGTTATTACAAACATGGAACTTTATGGTTCAAATGGTTCAGAGCACTATGGGACTCAACTGCTGTGGTCATCAGTCCCCTAGAACTTAGAACTACTTAAACCTAACTAACCAAGGACATCACACACATCCATGCCCGAGGCAGGATTCGAACCTGCGACCGTAGCAGTCGCACGGTTCCGGACTGCGCGCCTAGAACCGCGAGACCACAGCGGCCGGCGGAACTTTATGCACGGGTAAACAGAAACTAGGCAGATTTACAAAAATGCTGCGGAACTTCAGAGTTATGTTTCATGCGCAATACTAATCGCGTTCATTTCTTAAGCCGACGCTAGACTTTCACCGGTGATTCCCCTCATTATACCCCGATAAGCGTCAGATAACAAAGGAAGTCACCAACTTGACACGTGTCACCTGATAGTACGGGATATCAGTACCGCTAAGTGGCTGAACAAGACATCGTTGTACAGAAGCTCAGAATGCTGCCTGCCTATGTGGGAAGTCTGACCGATATCGAATAACGCACCCTTGGGAGTACTTGCCCGCGACATTGATATTTATACGAGCGGAATTAAGAAATCGCAAGTCACGCAGGAAATGGGGTGCAGCCCTATCCCCGCGTGTAGGCAACACTGTATGCTGGTGTTGCCCTTCGAGCAGTGGCTAAGCTGAATCGTGTGAGCAACGAAATGCTTCCTAACTTATTGTTAGAGCCCTGTAAAAATGAAGTTATCGTGTGGCATCGTTGGCCGGAAGGTTCCATCCGAGGAAGTTCGACCACCAGGTGCAAGTCTTATTTCAGGTGACGCCACACTGGGCGAATTGCGTATCGATGGTGATGAAATGATGATGAGGACAACACAACACCCAGTTCACGAGCAGAGAAAATCGCCAATCTGGGTGGGAATCTTGCTGTGTGACAAAAGGCGGCCAACGCACTTTAACAGCCAACTGGTTGTTTTGAGACACAGATACGTAATCTTGAAAAGAGTACAGGAATAGGAATAAGCACGACTAGAACTCCGACGACAAACATTGCAGCTAGCAATGCAACTAGGAGTTACGACGTAAGTCGCAGAGGCCTGGGAACCACACATA
This sequence comes from Schistocerca gregaria, assembly GCF_023897955.1. NCBI lineage: Eukaryota > Metazoa > Arthropoda > Insecta > Orthoptera > Acrididae > Schistocerca > Schistocerca gregaria. Next base: position 231,133,832 of record NC_064921.1, read on the forward strand.
AACGACACATGACAAAAAAAGCAAGGGATGCACTAGGATTAATACCAACGACCTATAATTATATACCTCTTTGATTAATACGACGGAAAAACTCGGCACGCGGGAAATCGCTAGTCCAAATGGAAAAAAAAGTTTGTAACACTTCTACTATGAGGGTTGAATGAAAAGTAATGCCTCCACTTTCGTTAACTGGGTTTGGATGGGAAAATCTTAATAAATCAAACGGAGAAATAGTCCTTAGAATGTGATCTTTTATTACCGATATTCACTTTTCCAGATAATCACCAGCCAATGGGATACGTTTCTACCAACGATGAACAAGTTTTCTGAAGCCGCCACGGAAGAAGTCTGCACTGTTTTCGCAACCACAGTCTCGCGGTTCTCTCAGCGTCTTCATCAGAAGCATAATGATGTCCCCAAAGATCGTCTTTCATTATCGAGAACAGATGGAAGTCAGACGGCGCTAAAAAATGGTTCAAATGGCTCTGAGCACTATGGGACTTAACATCTGAGGTCATCAGTCTCCTAGAACTTAGAACTACATAAACCTAACTAACCTAAGAACATCATACCCATCCATGCCCAAGGCAGGATTCGAACCTGCGAACGTAGCGGTCGCTCGGTTCCAGACTGTAGCGCCTATAACCGCTCGGCCACCCCGGCCGGCGACTGAAGCGCCTAGACGGCACTAAATCTAGACTGCATATGGATGTCGTACGGTGGTGAGAGTCAGTCTCTGAAGTTTTTCTGTGGCGGCACGTGAAGTGTGTGGTTTGGCTTTGTCATGCTGCAGGAAAACATTTCCCTTTTCCTTTCGGACCCTTGTTAGCCGTCGTTTCAGAGTTCGCGGCATTGTGATGTAACACTGAATTTATTGTTGTTCCACGATCAAGGAAATCAACATGAATAACACCATCTGCGTCCCAGAACAGTTTGCCCATGATTTATCCAGCTGAGGGCTGTGTCTAGAATTTCTTTTTCTGGGGTGAGTCTTTTTGTCGACATTCCATAGACTGACGTTTTGTCTCCGGGTCGTAATAGTGTACCCACGTTTCGTCTGTGACAATTGAGTAGAGAAAGGCGTCATCTTCATTCTCGTAACGCGAGAGGAGTTCCTGGCAAATTTCAGGTCTGTGCGCTTTCATTTCAGGAGGCAGCATCTGGGGTACCCATCGTGCACAGATCTTCTGGTAGCCAAGCAAAGCAATAATGTGACCCACACGTTCTTGTGAAATGCCGACTGTGCTTGCAGTTTCTCTCTGAGTGATACGACAATCGTCCTGAATCAATTTGTCAACATTTTGCTTGTGAAACTCTGTCGTTGCTGTCACAGGGCTTCCTGTGAACGTGTACGCGTTATGCAGGTCTTGGAGTCACTCATGTCCATCTAGAAAGTATTTACTGAGGTTAACGAAGGCGATGTTGGCCTGAAGCACTCGACGATGCCCTTTAGCTACACTGTCTGAAGGATCGCCCTAAGCAGTACCAAATTAATATCAGCCTGAAGATGCCTAAATAAGGTGAAACGCGTAGTTGATAAATAAAAAAAAACTAAAATTGCAATCAAGACTGTTTTTAACTAATCAGTCAAGACTGGTGTTAGTAGGAACTTCATGATACAACATTACACACATAATGACAACTTCCTACTGTCTGAAAAACAATTATCTCACCAGTGGTCCCTGTTATCCGCGGTGTGGAGGGAGTTGCCTATTGCAGGGGGAGAGAGAGAGAGAGAGAGAGAGAGAGAGAGAGAGAGAGAGAGAGAGAGAGAAGTCTTTCAAGCTCTGTTTGGACTGTGCCTTGTCTGAGGCCAGGTTTTTGATGGTTGCTGGCAGTTTGTTGAAGGTGTATATTCCTGAATGTTGGGCCCCTTTTGGACCAGGGTAAGTGATTTTAGCTCTTTAACAAGAAAAATCTACATAAAGACCTAAAATCAATTACATTTTCCATGTGTTGTCTGGTTTCCGATGGATCACAGTTTGCGCAGAGTTTAGGAGACTTTTTGATAGGTGACTCCTTCTATTCTGTGGATGAGTATTTTAACAAGAACTGTCAGTCGGGCTTAAGTAAAAATGTCAGATTTCAGTTTTTACAGCCCTCGTTTACAACAGTCAAGATTATGTATTTTATGTATGATAAAAAAAGATAGCAGTTCCAGTGTACTGTGACGTATTGACATATTTTGACAATCTCCTGACAGATGGTCAGGGTAGTGAGTATTATATTCAAACATTTTGTGTTTTTAGTGTTATACTTTCTGATCTGTTCCACACCCTTCAGATTCATTTCATTTTTGAGTCTACGAACGAAAACTGAGTCTAATCTAATCAAACGTGAAGGAAAGCAGATGGCCCGCAATGATATCCACGTAGTACCACGTCTAATGGTTTCTTCGATTACTGCCACAGGTTCCATGGAAGCCCAGGTGAACGTTCCCCATAACATAACATAGCCCTCGCCGACCTGTGTCCTTGACGCGATACACGTTTCGAGAAGCCGTTCGCCTGTGTGATTGCGTATCTGTGTACGTCATCGACCTGGTCTAACAAGGAATCAGATTCTACCGACGAGGCGACACGTTTCCAACTACCCACGGTGCAATCTGGATGACCCGATCCTTTGCCCTCTGCAATCGTAATTGACGATTTCGTTGGGTCAACAAGGGAACACATAAGGAAGAGCGCCGTTTTCAATAATGTGCTGTCAACAGTGTGCTCCGAAACGTACCAGCATTGTTATCTGCCATGATATCTGTCATATATGGCCGCTTATCCTGCTTTAGAGAGTGGGCGATCCTCCGACTGCCACATTCTATGATGAGGCGTGTACGTCCAACACACTATCGCCTTCTTGTGGTTTCATCGTCTTTCGACGGCTTGCCATAGAGGCCGACTAATTTTCGTGATGCTCATTCTCAGGTGTCGGGTAACAACAATCTATTCTTTGTAAGAGTCATTTGTGGCACTGGATTTTCCCATTGCGGCCCATATAGTTGCTAGAATGATTCTCCATTCGTCTCAGCTCCGCTTATATTTCGTTCCCCATCACGTCACATGCCCGCATCGCAATTAGGCGACTTTCAGTCTCGCTGTTAGCAATAGGGATGGAAAAAAGCGACTGGTTAAAACAGATACAAGTATATTAGTTCTAAATAACCGGAATGTTTCGTTATTTATTTGGTCTCTGCTATGGAAATGGAAATGCCGTGTGGCTAGGGCCTCCCGTCGGGTAGACCGTTCGCCTGGTGCAAGTCTTTCGAGTTGACGCTATAAAATCTGTTTATTTTTTACTGATAAGCGCGTAAAAACCGAAACATCAACTAGCCACAGTAGCAGTGCAAATTTTTTTCCGTTTTTGATGTATATTTATATTTTTTATTTATATTTTTTTGATTTGTTTTTTATAGAAAATGGGAAAAACGAAAAGTGGTATTTTAATAACAATGCTGGCAGAAACGAGCAACAAGCACGTGACATAAGATCTGGTACAGCATGGCTGAGACAATACGTACTTTTGATTAACTTCTCATGGTTGGGGTTCAAAGTCCTACAATATTTCTTAAAAGACATCATAGGCGCCATTGACTGTATGAAATATTTCTTATTACGACTCCAGTTTCGGCCTTATGGCATTATGCGGAGGCATTGTGATGTTTTGTCCCAATTTGTGGTGCTGCACAGTGAATAGGATTGGTGGCGAGCGTTTTACGCCATTCATATTCGTGAAATGTTTACGCATACAAAGTATTATATATCAGAACTCTGTCTTCGTCTCATTTACGAGCACTTTATTAATGTGAGAGCTTATGAACAGATAACATATGTATTATCCTCTATTATGTTATGAATAAATATTCCCATCCTATCCTAGTGCCCCTTCCAATCATAGCACCATTTAGAAAGCTGTATGATGTCGACAGATGAAAAGACTTTACGATATAAACCTCATAAGTTGTATCCTTGGTGTGCACTATCTTTGCTACGCGCACAGGAAGTATCTTTAGTAAATTTATTTTCGCGGCAACGGACTTAGCTCCACATGTTGTCAGTGCACCTGAACTTGTATGTGTGATAAATTATTAGAACGGTGGTAACATTGGCAGTTTAGTACATATTTAACAACATATTATGATGTAATAAGTGTCATACTCATCGGATCTTGTGGGACTCTCACAGTCAAAAGACTGCATTTTGACGACGACATGTACTCATGTCAGATAGTTTTATATTCTGACAGAACGTAAGTAATGTACATTTCTTACCAGTTTTTATAAGTGCGCTACTATCTTAATGAAATGTTTGCTTAATTATGTATATACCCTCTGTGCTTCAGATAGTTTTATATTCTGACAGAACGTAAGTAGTGTACATTTCTCACCAATTTTTATAAGTGCGCTACTATCTTAATGAAATGTTTGCTTAATTATGTATATACACTCTGTGCTTCACTTTTGTATTTTTTGTGTTTAGGTAACTTTTGCAGTGTTACTTGAAAATGGCCATAAGGCCGAAATTGCAGTCGTAATAATAAATATTTTAAACAGCCAATGGCGACTATGATGTCTTTTAAGAAATTATGTACTCGTTGTCGTGTGGCGTGGCCTATTAGATGGTAAACGTGTACATACAGAATGGAAGACTTGCCCCTTTTGGTCTATACGGTGGTTTCTAAGTGCCGTCGCTGGACATCCACCGTATATCAGATGGGATATCGGATGGGGATATTTTACTGATGAAATTCATAGAAAGAAAGGAAAGAAATTATGGCAACAGTAATAAATTAAACCTTAATAGCAATTCGTTCATAGTTTACAATAAAAACAGAAAACAACTGATCTGCTGCTTCTGTCTACATAATATGCTTATAAATGCTCGTAGCCCAGGAAAACGGACAAATTAACACGAAAAACAGAATTCTTAAACACCAGTTTTCACCGTTTAGCACTGACTATTCGTAATGCTGAAGTAGTAACACCATCACCGATAACAACATGATTTTTGAGCAAAGTTTCAAAAAATAAATATCAGTAGGGAATACTGGTGTTTTCAACCACTTCTCACTTTTCGAGAAAAACACAGAAGGAACGACGGACTAAGTTTTCTCTTATGTGCTTATACAATTCAATATTTTGATTCTATGCATTTTGAAACTGAGGGAGTCAAAATTTTTGAATCTTTGTTCGACTTCAAAGTTTCTTTTTTTACAGGAAATAATAGGAATAAAATGCCAAAATTGGTTATTTGACAAACCGGTTATTATGAGCAGTTTTATCAGTCAGGTTAAACTGGCGTGGCAAAAATCGATATAACCGAAAACTGGTTGTTTCAGCGATAACAACCATACCTAGCGAGCGGTGGTCACAGTGTCCTGCCTCGTCAGTGTTGTGTTCCCCCCGACACTGCTTCCCGACAATCTGTTCCATTTATCAAATGGTTCAGATGGCTCTGAGCACTATGGGACTGAACATCTGAGGTCATCAATCCCCTGGAACTTGTTGTTGTTGTTGTTGTTGTGGTCTTCAGTCCTGAGACTGGTTTGATGCAGCTCTCCATGCTTCTCTGTCCTGTGCAAGCTTCTTCATCTCCCAGCACCTACTGCACCTACATCCTTCTGAATCTGCTTAGTGTATTCATCTCTTGGTCTCCCTCTACGATTTTTTCCTTCCACGCTGCGCTCCAATGCTAAATTTGTGATCCCTTGACGCCTCAGAACATGTCCTACCAACCGGTCCCTTCTTCTTGTCAAGTTGTGCCACAAACTCCTCTTCTCCCCAATTCTATGCAATACCTCCTCATTAGTTATGTGATCTACCCATCTCATCTTCAACATTCTTCTGTAGCACCACATTTCGAAAGCTTCTATTCTCTTCTTGTCCAAAATGTTTATCGTCCATGTTTCACCTCCATACATGGCTTCACTCCATACAAATACTTTCAGAAACGATTTCCAGACACTTAAATCTATGCTCGATGTTAACAAATTTCTCTTCTTCAGAAACGCTTTTCTTGCCATTGCCAGTCTACATTTTATATCCTCTCTACTTCGACCATCATCAGTTACTTTGCTCCCCAAATAGCAAATCCGCTTTACTACTTTAAGTGTCTCATTTCCTAATGTAATCCATTCAGCATCACCCGACTTAATTCGACTACATTCCGTTATCCTCGTTTTGCTTTTGTTGATGTTCATCTTATATCCTCCTTCAAGACACTGTCCATTCCGTTCAACTGCTCTTCCAAGTCCTTCTGTCAGACAGTCCTTCTGTCAGTCTGACAGAATTACAATGTCATCGGCGAACCTAGAACTTTGAACTACTTAAACCTAACTAACCTAAGGACATCACACACATCCATGCGCGAGGGAGGATTCGAACCTGCGACCGTAGCGGTCGCGCGGTTCCAGTCTGAAGCGCCTAGAATCGCTCGGCCACAGCGGCCGGCGTTCCATTTATCAGTGTCGCCAATATCCGCATTAGCTGCGTACTTCGCGCAGGTATCGAGCGTCCAGTGTGTGTGTCCTAGGTCACTTGAGCCGCTAGCGTCCACTCACAAGCCAAAAAATGGCTGTGAGCACTATGGGACTTAACATCTATGGTCATCAGTCCCCTAGAACTTAGAACTACTTAAACCTAACTAACCTAAGGACATCACACAACACCCAGCCATCACGAGGCAGAGAACTCACAAGCCAGTATGGTTCTGTTGTAAAGCCCACTGCTCTCTGTCGATGGATCGCGTGTCGCACTTCCTTTTAGCAGGCGGCCATTAGCGTAGCGGCTTCCTTTCAGAGAGGCCTGCTGCTTAGGCCCCTGTGCAGCGTACAGCGTTCCTCTCAGCAGCCGCTTTCCTCAGCTGGCGCCCGCTGCACTTTGCAGTAGTAGGGCCACTGCCGTACTACTCTACTCAGCCTTTGTCGCCCTATAACGTCGAGTTCCACAGGTTTTTCTGTTAAGGTGCAGTCAACCCTTTGTTCGTACTTCTTTGACGCTGACGTCAGCCGACAGGGGTACAAGTACTTCTCTGAGATTAACATTCTTTGAGTGCATGGAAATGTGATTGAGGCAGCATGTAACAAGAAGATTGTGTCCGACTTCCAGAACGTCAGTGATGTCCGCTTTTAATGATTTTGAGTGAAACGAAATACATTTCAGTGACATTAATTAAGTTCTCCATCGATGCTTGGTGGAACCTGATAGCCACATCAAAAAAGACACATTGAAGGTGGGCTTAATTTATGCGATTGCGACTGTAAACTGTACCAGGCATTTTCCTACACTCTTGCTCCTAAATTAAGGATAAGTGCAGAATGTGGTGCCACACACACGGGTGGATGACGGTTCAAACCTGTGCCCGGTCATGCTGATTTAGGTTTTCCGTGATTTCGCTAAATCGCTTCAAGCAGATACCGGGACGGTTACTTTGAAAGGGCAGGGCCGATTTCCTTCCCCATCCTTCCGTAACCAGAGCTTGTGCTCCGTCTCTAATGACGGTGGGAATGTTAAACACTAATCACCACCATCAAACTGCATGTGCCGGTAGCGGTGGCCGAGCGGTTCTAGGCGCTTGAGTCCGGAACCGCGCTGCTGCTACAGTCGCAGGTTCGAGTCCTACCTCGGGCATGGATGTGTGTGATGTCCATAGGTTGGTTAGGTTTAAGTAGTTTTAAGTTATAGGGGACTGATGACCTCAGACGTTAAGTCCCATAGTGCTCGGAGCCATTTGAACCATTTTTTGAAACTGCATGTAGGGGGTGGACCCAAAGGATGGATGCATAGTTGTGTTGAATTATGATGAGACCACCCAGGGAACGTCCTCTGGCCTGGACGACGGTTGTGACAGGGCGTTTGCTTTCAGGCGTTCCGCGCCATGACCGTCTCTCCGATGGAGTATAAAACGCGATTCATCAGAAAAGACCACCTGTCGCCACTCTGTGGACGTCCAATTGGTGTCATATGGGTGCATGAGGAGGCCCCATACGCTGAATGGTGTTCGTGTTGGTGGCCCCTTGGTTCACGTGGGCGGTCAGTTGCCCAACAGCGGCACGTCTATTCGCCTTACACATCTCCACAGCCGTCGTCCACCCTTGTCATCTACGGCCGTGGTCCACCACAGCTGCCGTGCCGCCGGTTTTGGGAAGCACCAGTTTGCCATACATTGGTATACTTCAAGCACGGCGGCAGGCGAACAGTTTAACAAAAACTGGCATTTTGCAAATGCTTCCTCGCTTGCCTCGAAAGTGAATGTCACGCACTTCTGGACGTCAGATAAATCACTCCCTTTCCTCATTAGACAACGACTGCACTGGTTTCCGCGTCCCCCCGACACGCTTCATGTACCCTCCTAGTGCTGCCACCTGCCCTCTATGAGTGGTTATCGCGCGTTGGCGTCGAAACTTGGTGGTGGTCACATTAATGTGACTGTACCGTGTAGAACTGCGATTTCTCTCTGTCTCTGTCTCTCCGTCCGTCTCTCTCTCTCTCTCTCTCTCTCTCTCTCTCTCTCTCTCTCTGTCTCTCTCTCTCTCTCTCGCCCTCCTTTAAACACACACGGCTGCAATGTTATGTCGTAAATGTAATGTAATAATAATGAACGGAATGAACCAGATTAGCTAGACATGTGAAATTCTGCGGAAGTTGCAATAAAACTAAAATTGAAACTGTAAAATGGACCTGTGCACTAAAAGAAGTCCTGAAGGAACCTGGGGAGCAACGCAACTTGATACGCCAGACGGAAATAAATTTAGGCGGATTATTCACGACTGGACACCTGGCCTGGCAGAAAACCCAAGAAAGATTGCAAGAACTTTGATTCAAATGGCTCTGAGCACTATGGGACTTAACTTCTGAGGTTATCAGTCCCCTAGAACTTACGACTACTTAATCCTAACTAACCTAAGGACATCACACACATCCATGCCCGAGGCAGGACTCGAACCTGCGTCCGTAGCGGTCGCGCGGTTCCAGACTGTAGCGCCTAGAACCGCTCGGCCACCCCGGCTGGTACTTAGTTTAACTAACGGAATAGGGCCCGTACTGAGAGAATGAAAGTAAAGTGGGCACATACGAAAACTAAAACAAAACTCTGAAAATGCCGGTTGTACATTTGGGCGTAAACGTGAACAACAATAATGAAGCTGTTGTATAAATTTGTCATAGTCGGTAATATTGGTATTTTTTTCTGAACTTAATAGCTTCTAATACGCCATGTTTGTTCCGTTTTATGTATACAAAGTGTATGTGATGTAAACACAAGAAAAGTAGCCTGTGACCACGGGAGGTATTTATATTTTTATTTCCGTTGATCTTTGCAGTTACGGACCCTCACTAAACGTAGACTCTTGTAGTAAAGTAGTTTTTCGTTTTCGGCTTCTGCCATAAGACAGTGCCACATGTTACCCAGCTCCTGGCGGAGGTTTAAACCTGTGAAACCCGAAGTGGGAACAGAGTTAGTAACTGGTAATAGTAAAACTAGCAGTTGCAGTTGACCTCCTCATAACCACTCCAGTTAAGTATTTCCAGCTAAACTCGTACGGAGCTGGAGTATCGCGAGAGTCAGGATTTCACTCGACCAGCCACGCTGCAGAGAGGCGTCTCCGAACCACCGAAGCGTTTGCAGCCAGTGCAGCCTCGCGACCTCCCACTGGCGCAAGGTATTTGCGGAGGAGCGGCGTGGGCGGCAGCCGTGACGTCATCAAAGAACACCGCCGCCATGGCGAGACACCGGCCAGACAAGAAGAGGGAGAAGCAAAACGCCGGTATTGTGATGAGCGGCGGGGGGGGGGGGGGGGGGGGGGCTGTGTGAGGGCTCTGTGCATTCGTCTTCCACGTGCTGAATACCAGTGCTGAATAGCACTGTGAAGGCGCTATCGTACACAGCGGGCACGGCTGGTAGTGGTGATTGCGACGGCGACGACGACGACGACGATGTATATTACAGACATCCTGATCAGGGCAGGTTTTTTACTCGTGGTTCTGTCCTCTCTTGCCGGCATGGGTGGCCGAGCGGTTCTAGGCGCTACAGTCTGGAACCGCGTGACTACTACGGACGCAGGTTCGAATCCTGCCTCGGGCATGGATGTGTGTGATGTCCTTAGGTTAGTTAGGTTTAATTACTTGTAAGTTCTAGGGGACTGATGACCTCAGTTGTTAAGTCCCATAGTGCTCAGAGCCATTTTGGCACCATATAGCGCAACACTCCTTACCAAGCACTTCACTAATCGTATCCTTAACTTTTATTTAAAAAACCTCAGAAAATACTCTCCCTTCTATTAAACATCTCTGCAATAGGTATCCATTAAATATACTTTGAATTAATATGTCACGGTGTTTCGAAGATAGTAGAACTCCTTTATTCTGTCTACTAAAAGGTCCCGAATTGTGATGTTACTTTAATCTTACTTCTACTAATCCCATTTCTGTTACTCCTCATTACTTTCGTTTTTCTTTGTTCTATTCTCTGTCCATCAGTGCGGTTGTACTGTTCATTCCATTCAACAGGCCCTCTTGGAGTTATCGATTAAGTACGCTATCTAGTTTTGCATGTGACTGTCAGTATTCGGCCAACTGTCATTTTTGACGCGCGCGCTTTGAACTCCCCTGTACAGCATTCGAGTGAAATGGCTTTGGCGTCTCAGTAAATTAATAAGCACGTTCGTTTGAAATCAGAAGCCGGCTGCAGTGGACGAGCGGTTTTAGGTGCTTCAGTCCGGAACCACGCGACTGCTACGGTCGCAGGTTCGAATCCTGCCTCGGGCATGGATGTGTGTGATGTCCTTAGGTTAGTTAGGTTTAAGTAGTTCTAAGTTCTAGTGGACTGATGACCTGCGATGTAAAGTCTCATAGTGCTCAGAGCCATTTGAACCATTTTGAAATCAGAACCGGAGTCGCCTTGGTTGTGGCTCAACTGGTAAAATCACTCCTACAGGCAAAATACTAGCTCTCTCACAGGCAAAATTGAGGCTCTCTCACAGTTTCTAGTTTTGAGACGTTATTATCGTAAAGAAAAGTCATAAAACTACGTTGTCCTTTCAATATGCCACACTGCTTATTTGAAAGCATATTGGCCCAAGATAATTTATTGTGTCTACGACTACGTGAGTATGAATGTTGCGTGTCTTATAGGTGCTTACTGAAGAAGATGGGTCCCAGCGCCGTCAGCTCTGTTACTTTTCTTGGGATATGGTTCGTCTAATGCAACTAAATGAATTACTGTTTCGGTTGTGGAATACGGTTTTGGCATCGTCAGTGATGTGTAATACATGTTTGTTTTTTATTATTATTTTCGATTATTCCCTTTTAAGAGAGAGATTGGCCTTGAATAGTCATGATTTCTTCTTCGTTCTTCCCAAATTCTTTTCACACGTTCACTGTGTTCTCTCATGCATTCTCCCGACCATCTTCTTCCCGTTCTGTTCTCTGTGTGTTCTTGTTTAAATGTGTATTTCTATATGATCTTTCTAAAACTGTTCTATATTGTTTATGTTGTCTTGTGTTATCCCCAGTTGCGTAATATCTTTTTCTGTTTCAGTGATCTACTTTGTCTTGTTTTTGCCCTTGTTTACTATCTCAAAGATTTGCCTTGTGAGTCTGCTTTTATTCATCCTGATGATATGTCCATAAAATTTCATCCTTCTCCTTCTAATGGTGTCTGTTAATGTTTCTGTGTCTTTGTAAATCTCTCTACTTGGATTTTATATACAGGGTGTTACAAAAAGGTACGGCGAAACTTTCATGAAACATTCCTCACACACAAACAAAGAAAATATATTATGTGGACATGTGTCCGGAAACGCTTACTTTCCATGTTAGAGCTCATTTTATTACTCCTCTTCAAATCACATTAATCATGGAATGGAAACACACAGCAACAGAACGTACCAGCGTGACTTCAAACACTTTGTTACAGGAAATGTTCAAAATGTGCTCCGTTAGCGAGGATACATGCATCCACCCTTCGTCGACTGGAATCCCTGATCCGCTGATGCAGCCCTGGAGAATGGCGTATTGTATCACAGCCGTCCACAATACGAGCACGAAGAGTCTCTACATTTGGTACCGGGGTTGCGTAGACAAGAGCTTTCAAATACCCCCATAAATGAAAGCCAAGAGGGTTGAGGTCAGGAGAGCGTGGAGGCCATGGAATTGGTCCGCCTCTACCAATCCATCGGTAACCGAATCTGTTGTTGAGAAGCGTACGAACACTTCGACTGAAATGTGCAGGAGCTCCATCGTGCATGAACCACATGTTGTGTCGTACTTGTAAAGGCACATGTTCTAGCAGCACAGGTAGCGTATCCCATATGAAATCATGATAACGAGCTCCATTGAGCGTAGGTGGAAGAACATGGGGGCCAATCAAGACATCACCAACAATGCCTGCCCAAACGTTCACAGAAAATCTGTGTTGATGACGTGATTGCACAATTGCGTGCGGATTCTCGTCAGCCCACACATGTTGATTGTGAAAATTTACAATTTGATCACGTTGGAATGAAGCCTCATCCGTGACTAAAATCAGCTCTAACACGGAAATTAAGCGTTTCCGGACACATGTCCACATAACATCTTTTCTTTATTTGTGTGTGAGGAATGTTTCCTGAAAGTTTGGCCATACCTTTTTGTAACACCCTGTATAGCATTTGTGTTATATAATAATTACAGATTTGTAAGTTCATTAAAGTTTTTCATTATTCTTTTGTTGTTAGGTGGGAAACATCTGTTTTGTAGCACAAGTTTCGTGAGGTTAAATTGCTGTTTGTTTCTACTTAGGATTTGTTGTTTTGTTTGTGCATATGTGACGGCCTGGAGATGTACTTGGATTGTTTGCGTACTCAGGATCTCCGATTTTTGGAGTTTTACGAAGAGGATTCGACATAGCACGTAATTTCCGCTGTTCACTGTGTGTTGGTTTTCTTTGTTTATGTATGTAATGGTGCTAACTGTCGCTCTGTATTCTTCGGTCGTCTATTGTTTGTGTTGTGTTGTGCGTGTATGAACTACAGCAGTGTTTTCCGTGTGTGTGTGTGTGTGTGTGTGTGGCTTATTTATTTGCTCGTTAGCCTGGATATGTTCTACATCTACATGGATACTCTGCAAATCACCTTTAAGTCCTGACAGAGGGTTCATCGAAACACCTTCACAATTCTCTATTATTGTTCTACATCTGTGTTATTGTAATAATGGTTAATGTGATCGATTTATTGTTCCTTATACTGATTTGGTCATTTTATTACATTCTTGTTCATTGTAAGAGCTCTTTGTGTATGAAAGTTTTCTACAGTGTTAGGAATTTTCTGTTTTGATTGCTTTTGCCACAGTTGTATTTGTTGTGTCTACACAACGGACAGTGATCGAAATAGGTGCCTCTTTTCAAATTTATGGAAACATAATGGATTAAAGAAATGACAAAGAGATCTAAGGTCTGTGTCGTTTATCATTCTAGTTTGTAACGTGGCAAGGAAGTCCAGAAACTCATAAGCGCGTCTACAAAGAAAATCCTGAATTTAAAAAACGGCGCAATAAAGGGTTAAATATGAAGAAACACGCACAGTAAAGAGCTGTATGCTATGCGCTTCTTAAGAAAAATATTGAAACTTTAGAAGTAAGACAGTTTGATGTTTAAGCTTGTTAGACTGTAGCTGCTTCCCCGCTTCGGTACGTGAACGGTACCGACACGGTAACTCAGCGTCTCTCTATAATATATCTATATAGTGGCTCTGAGCACTATGGGACTTAATATCTGAGGTCGTCGGTCCCCTAGACTTAGAACTACTTAAACCTAACTAACCTAAGGACATCACACACATCCATGCCCGAAGCAGGATTCAAACATGCGACCGTAGCAGAAACGCGGTTCCGTACTAAAGCGGCTAGAACCGCTCGCCCACAGCGGTCGGCAACTACACTCCTGGAAATTGAAATAAGAACACCGTGAATTCATTGTCCCAGGAGCAACAGTGTCCCTAATTTGCTGGGAAGTGGCGCTACGGGCCCCTACGGCACTGCGTAGGATCCTACGGTCATGGCGTGCATCCGTGCGTCGCTGCGGTCAGGTCCCAGGTCGACGGGCACGTGCACCTTCCGCCGACCACTGGCGACAACATCGATATACTGTGGAGACCTCACGCCCCACGTGTTGAGCAATTCGGCGGTACGTCCACCCGGCCTCCCGCATGCCCACTATACGCCCTCGCTCAAAGTCCGTCAACTGCACATACGGTTCACGTCCACGCTGTCGCGGCATGCTACCAGTGTTAAAGACTGCGATGGAGCTCCGTATGCCACGGCAAACTGGCTGACACTGACGGCGGCGGTGCACAAATGCTGCGCAGCTAGCGCCATTCGACGGCCAACACCGCGGTTCCTGGTGTGTCCGCTGTGCCGTGCGTGTGATCATTGCTTGTACAGCCCTCTCGCAGTGTCCGGAGCAAGTATGGTGGGTCTGACACACCGGTGTCAATGTGTTCTGTTTTCCATTTCCTGGAGTGTATATATAGGACGCCTCAGTGCATGCAACTGTACGTTTCGTAAACGCTCACCAGTGTGGCTTCCATTATTGTACGAGGGTAATCGCAAAAGTAAAGTCTCCAATTTTTTTTAGTCTCCAATTTTTTTTATAAGTACAGAACTCTGTATGACAGTTGGTCACATTTTATGCTTCACGCGCTGTGTAGAACATAACGCACGCCGCGCTGAGACGCTCAGTCTTGGCTTGGCAGCCGTTAAGAAAGGAGCTCCCGTTGGATGTTAGCGCCCTGTGCGAATTGCGCGCAGTTATTCGGTTTTTGAGCACAAAAGGCACTGCGCCGACTGAAATCCATCGCCAATAGACGGAAGTGTATGGTGAGTCGTGCACGGATGTCCAAAACTTTCGTAAGTGGTGTAGAGAGTTTGCAGCTGGTCGGACCGAATTTCACGACGAACAAAGGAGCGGAAGACCGTCAATTTCTGAGGAGACAGTATTGAAGGTTGAGCAAAGCATGCGTGAAGATCGGCGGATCACCCTGGATGATCGGTGCGCGTTGGTTCCCCGAAGCACCGATCACAGAATTTTAACGGAAACATTGAACTACTGGAAGGTGTGCGCAAGATGGGTGCCACGCATGCTGACTGAGGACCACATGCGGCAGCGAGTTGAAGCATCCCGCGCATTTCTTCACCGCCTTGCAGCCGAACAGGACAACTTCCTGGACTCAATTGTCACGGGTGACGAAACCTGGGCATACCACTTTACACCTGAGACCAAGCAACAATCACGCCAGTGGCGGCATCCTTCTTCGCCAAGCCGTGGAAACTCAAACAAACACAGTCTACCTGTAAAGCCATGACAACCGTTTTTAGGATCGGAAAGGGGTATTGTTGGCCGACTTTATGCACACTGCGACCACAATTAACGCTGACAAGTACCGTGAGACTCTGAAAAAAATCAAACGAGCAATTCAGAACCGGAGAAGAGGAATGTTGAGCAAGGACGTACACATTCTCCATGACAACGCTCGCCGACACATCGCTCGGCAAACCGTTGCTTTCCTGCAACAGTTTCAGTGGAACATAATCACCCACCCACCCTATACTCATACTTGGCGCACACTGACTATCACCTGGTCCCTTGGGCAGAAAGCGATTCAGCTCCGACGATGAAGTGAAAGAAGAGGCTTATAACTTTCTTAACAGCAAGGCGGCGAGCTGGTATGACATGGGCATACAAAAGCTGCGACAGCGTCTACAAAAATGCATCGACAGAAATGGTGATAATGTCGAAAATAGCTAAATGTTCAAGCTGTAAACTGATGTAAACCATTGTACAAATAAATAGGATTATGTACTCATAAAAAAATAGGAAACCTTACTTTTGGGATTACCCTCGTATTTACCCCTAAGCCACATTGTTTCACCATCTCTCCCATTCCCCCTCCATTCCGCCATAATAAAAAGGGAAAACTGAGTGGAGTTTCTCATGGATGGGATCTGAAAGACGTGAATATCCGCAGAGAACCCCCGGTTAAAAACGACAGAGAAGCAGACCGAAAGACAGATCTGACTCCGATGCGGGCGATCTTGCTTCAATTCCCGGTACTGCCAGGGTCTTTTTTTTGTGCGCTCAGCCTCAAACATGATGCCAGCTGAGGAGCTACGTGGATGAATAGGGCCGGCTCCAACGTTTCGAAAGTCGACAACGCCCGGCGGAGCGGTATGCTGACTCAACGCCCCTTCATGCAACATCCGTATTAGGCCACAAGGCACAGGATGATACGGCAGTCGGTGGATATTGACCTGTGTTCAGGGCCTGACTGCTAAGTTTAGTTTTTTAATGTAGTTACTTCATATGTCTGTCATTCAAATTGTTTTTCTAAATACGTATACGGGTGTTGTGCACACACCTTAAACTCACCTGGTTCGTGCATTTTACTTCTCATTACGAACGAAAGTACGAAACGAACAAGTGAGGGGCACGAGGTGCGGACGCTGCCATGGAGTGGAAGTACAGTATCTCAAGATTTTAAACATGGCTGAAACAGCAACTGTTGAAATTCTTCACGGTAAATGATGACAACCAAAGCAGTTGCAGGATAAAGATTTATTAAAATTCTTGACCACGGTTTCGGTATATCTAAATACACTCCTAGAAATTGAAATAAGAACACCGTGAATTCATTGTCCCAGGAAGGGGAAACTTTATTGACACATTCCTGGGGTCAGATACATCACATGATCACACTGACAGAACCACAGGCACATAGACACAGGCTACAGAGCATGCACAATGTCGGCACTAGTACAGTGTACATCCACCTTTCGCAGCAATGCAGGCTGCTATTCTCCCATGGAGACGATCGTAGAGATGCTGGATGTAGTCCTGTGGAACGGCTTGACATGCCATTTCCACCTGACGCCTCAGTCGGACCAGCGTTCGTGCTGGACGTGCAGACCGCGTGAGACGACGCTTCATCCAGTCCCAAACATGCTCAATGGGGGACAGATCCGGAGATCTTGCTGGCCAGGGTAGTTGACTTACACCTTCTAGAGCACGTTGGGTGGCACGGGATACATGCATTGTCCTGTTGGAACAGCAAGTTCCCTTGCCGGTCTAGGAATGGTAGAACGATGGGTTCGATGACGGTTTGGATGTACCTTGCACTATTCAGTGTCCCCTCGACGATCACCAAAGGTGTACGGCCAGTGTAGGAGATCGCTCCCCACACCATGATGCCGGGTGTTGGCCCTGTGTGCCTCGGTCTTATGCAGTCCTGATTGTGGCGCTCACCTGCACGGTGCCAAACACGCATACGACCATCATTGGCACGAAGGCAGAAGCGACTCTCATCGCTGAAGACGACACGTCTCCATTCGTCCCTCCATTCACGCCTGTCGCGACACCACTGGAGGCGGGCTGCACGATGTTGGGGCGTGAGCGGAAGACGGCCTAACGGTGTGCGGGACCGTAGCCCAGCTTCATGAAGACGGTTGCGAATGGTCCTCGCCGATACCCCAGGAGCAACAGTGTCCCTAATTTGCTGGGAAGTGGCGGTGCGGTCCCCTACGGTACAGCGTAGGATCCTACGGTCTTGGCGTGCATCCGTGCGTCGCTGCGGTCCGGTCCCAGGTCGACGGGCACGTGCACCTTCCGCCGACCACTGGCGACAACATCGATGTACTGTGGACACCTCACGCCCCACGTGTTGAGCAATTCGGCGGTACGTCCACCCGGCCTCCCGCATACCCACTATACGCCCTCGCTCAAAGTCCGTCAACTGCACATACGGTTCACGTCCACGCTGTCGCGGCATGCTACCAGTGTTAAAGACTGCGATGGAGCTCCGTATGCTACGGCAAACTGGCTGACACTGACGGCGGCGGTGCACAAATGCTGCGCAGCTAGCGCCATTCAACGGCCAACACCGCGGTTCCTGGTGTGTCCGCTGTGCCGTGCGTGTGATCATTGCTTGTACAGCCCTCTCGCAGTGTCCGGAGCAAGTATGGTGGGTGTGACACACCGGTGTCAATGTGTTCTTTTTTCCATTTCCAGGAGTGTATACCTTCATCAGAAGTAAAATATACTAAAATTACATCCTGCAATGGAGATTCATAAAACAATTGTGCGAAATGCGTCGTCAGTAGTTAAGAAATGGAGATGATGTTTTAACTACTGACGACGCCTTTGGCACAATTGTTTTATGAATCTCCATTGCAGGATGTAATTTTAGTATATTTTACTTCTGATGAAGGTATATTTTGATATACCGAAACCGTGGTCAAGAATTTTAATAAATCTTTATCCTGCAACTGTTTTGGCTGTTATCATTTACCGTGAAGGAAGTACAGTACTAATTAGAGCGCCAAGTGAAGCGGTGGTATGGAGGTGGAGTGGGGAGGGATGGTGAAATACTGTGGCTTAGGGGTAAATACCATAATAGAAGCCACGCTGCTGAGCGTTTACAAAACCTACAGTTAGGGCATGCGCCGAGGCGTCTCTCAGTTGATCGGCTGATCGTGTTACGACGCCCGCAAAAGTCTGGACACTTGGTAACGCTAGCAGGTAAAAATAAGGAAGCCACGAGGCGCAGCGGCGAAGGGTAACGGGTGTGGACCCTTTGTGGGCCAACAGCAGAGTCCGCGAAAAGCAAGGTCGCGACAAAGCGCGGTCTGCACACACAACAGGACGCGGAAGAGCCGCCATTGTGCCGACTGGGTGATTTATGACGCGCGGCTTTCTGCGAGGCCCGCCACGAAGGGGGTAGGGCAAGGGCCGTGAAGGGCCGCGAAGGGTACGGAAGAGAAGGGGAAGGGTCAGAGGGAGGTGTGGAGGGCCGCGTCATCACGGCGGTGCGGTGCGAATAACGAAGCGCGGCGGCACCCGGCGCACCGCCACAGCAAACCGCCCCTGTCCGGGGGGCAGACCACAGCACAGCCACGAGGGGCAGGGGCAGGCCAGCTGTCTGTCTCCGGGAAGGGCAAAGCTGTTACTTTTCAGGTAGAGAGTACCTGGCCAAACGTGTTCTAGCACACTCTGCCATCGTAGTATCCTACGCTTTTAATTTGCCGGAATGTACTGCAAATGCTTGCAAACCCTCGTGTCGTATTTATTTCATTGGTCTCAATCTGGTCATTATGTAGAGAAATTTCTTTCCATTGCCGTCCATCACAATTATATTTGTGACCTGTTGTCTTCATCCATCATTAACGTTCTTATTAGGCTGTCATGTATTAGTTTCGTCAAGTTCCGTTTACTGTGTGTATTCCGTTTCCTGCGTGTGCTACTCTCTGACTTTGCTGCTCCAGAGATCTCCCATACATCTGCCGACAGTTTATTAACATGTGGCCTGTAAATGCGTTCCGGCAGAACGCTACATCTGACCAAGAGTCAGTTTCCCGTGTGGCTGTGCAGTGCAGCGTGTTGTGAATGTTGTGATTTACGTGGACTTTGTTCGTGTGCGTTTCTAGCGTTAGTTACATGAGTTACTCATTTCTGAATTTAGTAGTGACGCATTTGGTGGAAATAAACACCCACTGAGCGTGTCTGCGCATCGTGTCGCCACTGATTCAAAGGGCGCACTGCGGAAGGACTTCCTTCCTCGCCCTTCAGACGTACCATAACGCCCGTCTTCTGGGCAGCAAACCCGCACGGCGCTTTGATAGGAAGAGGTTCACAAATTCCATATCTTTCACTTCCTCACACCTAAATAACACACTAAACCTTTATGTGTTGGATCAGTTGAAAGTTCTTCTCTGTCAAACGGCAGTACAAGAAATAGAGACCTTGTTTTGTGGAAGGCTTCAATATCGTAAGCAGTATTCGAGGAGTGCGATGGTGGGTGGATGGATGTGCTGTACCGGATGGTTACAATTAAACTGACGGTGTTGTGGGTGCTGCAGTGTGGGCTGTATACATCGCAGGGTGCTGAAACATTGTAGGTATAATCACTGCACTTAAGGAGTATGCTGAAAAAAAAAAAGCTCCAGTTTCTACCATGAGGTGAAAATATGGCTCTGTAAGCAGTCAGAATGTGGTGTGGGTGCAGGAAAAGGAGAGGAACGATCAAACACATGATAACGGTGGTTCTGGCACACTCATTGGGATACGATCGTAAGTAACAACATGTGTTCAGTATGGTCTCAAAAACATGCTGCATCTGTAACGTGGCATGGTCGGCAATTTCTCACAGTATATTCGGTGCAATCAGAGCGATATGTCGTCATATTCTTATTTCACATCAGGAGCAGTGAGGATACATCTCTGATAGACACGACCTTTCAGAAGTCCCCACAACTAGAAGTCACATGACTTTAGGTCGGGGGATCTGGAAGCCAAACATCTTCAAACAGCCTACAGATGGTAACGTACGTCGTTACTGACAGTTTCTCGAAGCAAGTCTTTCACCTGTCAAGCAACATATAGTGTCATCCCGTCTTGGATGGAAATAAACTCATGCTCCTAAATTAAGGATAATTACAGAACGCTGTGCCACATAACGTGACACTACACAAAACAGGCGCTAATAGCATAGGCACATAGGAAACAAACACAACACAGATCTGTAAATCCACGGTATTGGTGATAAGTTGAGAAAACGGTCCCGAAATACATGTGATACAAAACGCCACTGTTTCCTCCGCATGTATCCCGACATCAATATGGGATATGATCACCATGCACACGTACACAGGCCGCCAATGGGTTGGCATACTCTGGATCATGTGGTCGAGCAGCTGCGTGGGCATAGCCTCCCATTTTGCACCAGTGCCTGGTTCAAATGGCTCTGAGCACTATGGGACTCAACTGCTGTGGTCATTAGTCCCCTAGAACTTAGAAATACTTAAACCTAACTAACCTAAGGACATCACACGCATCCATGCCCGAGGCAGGATTCGAACCTGCGACCGTAGCAGTCGCACGGTTCACACCAGTGCCTGTCGGAGCTCCTGAAGTGTCCTAGAGGTTTGAAGACGTGCAGCAGTACGTCGACCGAGAGCATCCCAGATGTGCTCGATGGGGTTTAGGTCTGGAGAACAGGCAGGTCACTAAATTTGCCTGATATCTTCTGTTTCAACGGACTCCTCCACTATGGCAGCTCGGTGGGGCCGTGCGTTATCATCCATCAGGAGGAAAGTGGGACCCACTGCACCCCTGAAAAGGCGGACCTGCTGGTGCAAAATGACGTCCGGATACACCTGACCTGTTACAGTTCCTCTGTCAAAGACATGCAGGGGTGTACGTGCACCAATCATAATCCCACCCCACATCATCAAACCACGACCTCCATACGGGTCCCTTTCAAGGATATAAGGGGTTGGTATCTGGTTCCTGGTTCACGCCAGATGAAAACGCCGCCAGAATCACTGTTCAGACTATACCTGGATTCGTCCGTGAACATAACCTAGGACCACCGTTCCAGTGACCATGTAGCCTACTTTATCCTTGACACAAGGCTTTACGGGCTCTCCTGTGACCAGGGGTCAGTGGAATGCACCTTGCAGGTCTCCGGGCGAATAAACCATGTCTGTTCAGTCGTCTGTAGACTGTGTGTCTCGAGACAACTGTTCCAGCGGCTGCGGCAAGATCCCGAGCAAGGCTACCAGCAGTATTCCGTGGCCGTCTGCGTGCACTGATGGTGAAATAACGGTCTTCTTGAGGTGCTGTATACTGTGGACGTCCCGTACTGTAACGCCTGGGCACGTTTCCTATCTGCTGAGCCATTTTCAACACACAGTCACCATTAGCACGTCTGAAAACGTCTGCACACCTACTCGCTGCACAGTACTCTGACATGCACCAACACACCTCTGCGTATGTGGACTGCTGTCAGCGCCGTGTGACAACCGCAGGTCAAATGCACTGCATGGTCATACCACGAGGTGATTTAAACCCGAAAACGGCCCACCAGAGCGTTGTTTCACCAAGTATCAGCATTATCCTTGATTTATGAGCATGATGTAGTGTAGTAATGTGGACATAGTTGCGTTCTTGGAAAGCTTGAATCACGTGTGCACAAGGAGGTCCTTATGTAAATGTGCACCTAACAGAGCCGCGAGGTGTCATGTCCTGGAAGAAAAACGGACCGAGATTGGAGCTTGTGAAGCCACACCATACAGTCACATGAGCCGAGTGCAGCGGATATTCCTGTACAACAGGTGGAGCAGCTCTGAGCATTCACGGCACTGTGCCGTCCAAAATGTGCAACGTCCGTCCATAGACTATTCTCAGGCCACCCGTATCCATTTATATGCGTGCCAAAAAACGAATGGCAAAGTCACTGGGGCTTCATTTGGAGCATATTCTGAATCTTGTTGGGACACCAGTCAGTGGGTCAGTGGAACATTTTTCTGATCATGGCGTGTA
Source organism: Schistocerca gregaria (assembly GCF_023897955.1). Lineage (NCBI taxonomy): Eukaryota > Metazoa > Arthropoda > Insecta > Orthoptera > Acrididae > Schistocerca > Schistocerca gregaria. The sequence continues at coordinate 231,156,169 of NC_064921.1, forward strand.
TAAATATAGGATGGTTCATAGCTGTATCTACGTTATCAACCATAATAATATTCCTCGATATCTATATCCTAATTTCTTCCACATACGGAGGGGAAACAGCGCTTCATAACAGCTTCGTGTTTGATTGGGAGGTATTTAACTTTACTGTGTGCCCTAACGTCATATGCACTTGTCGAAAATGCCTTAATGTCTTACTTCATGGAAACGTCCTACTTTATGGAGTTAACGCCGTCCTGTAAGGCCCAATGCTAAAATATGTCTCGGAGAAACGTATCTTCCCCTGATTACTTCGACCTCTTTTTACGTTTCGTTGTACTGTAGTCGCCGCCGACTCCAAGTAAATATCCAAAAAATTGATCACTTCCCGTTCTTACTATAAGTCTTAGTTATAGATTGTGTACAACAAATGGTAATAATAAATTATCTGTTCTGTTACAGGTAAGCCATCCCCTGTGCACTTTACAATGCAACGGCAGTGCAGCCATTCGAGAGGGTTACTCCGACAGTCAGCGCGGGATGCAGGCACGCTGAGTCAATTTTAACTACAAAGTATTCTTATAACAAGAAACGGGCAGTGTCCTGTTATTATAAATAGAATGACAAGTCAGTAATTAAAGTTTGAAATTATTTTGACAGAAACTGAAGCTCATTTTGGGTTGTTAGCTTCCCTATACCCGGATTCACTTTGCACCCTGCATTACGATATCTGTATGCATTACTCGTGAGTACTACTCTCGGGAACTGTATACCCCACTGTCAAAAAAATTGTCACTATTGTAATGGGTGAAATTAATGTTCTATTGCTATGAAATCATCGTTAACAGTGCAGCAATAGTGAAATTATTTTTCACTTGACAGTTTACATTCAACCAAGGAATATAGACACCACGTGTGCTGCAATCTGCTACATTCTTCACACTTAACTGTTGTTTTTCTGTTGTTCTACCGGCCACAATAGCGTCCTGTTTTAACAGTATTTTCTTTTGGGCTTGATTGTACCTCTGGAACTTGAGGTCCTTATCCAAAATACAGTTCATCATCGACTATCACCTTCTCTTGAACATGATTGTCATCATTGCATTTGTGTACGTCTATTTCACTGCGTCCTATTAGTCTCCTCCTTCAACGTCACTTTCCTCTTGACAGTAAAGTATCCTGAGAATCTCTTCGTCTTTCAATTTTTTCCTGCTATTTCCACCAAATATGATTGATAACAAAAATACTCTCTTACCACTTGGACCTGTAAAACGTCCGATTATAAGGCCTATTATTAGTGTTGTTGTTCTTAGTGTTGTAATTGTTGGAATTCTATCACACTTTTATATCGGTATTTCAAACTTCATAAAGACGGTAATGGGGAAAGATGTACGTACAATAACATCATACTGGTGTCCCAACAATGCTGTTCATGAAAAAACACGCCGGCCGCTGTGGCCGAGTGGTTGTAGGAGCTTCAGTCCAGAACCGCGCTGCTGCTACGGTCGCAGGTTCGAATCCTGCCTCGGGCATGAATGTGTGTGATGTCCTTAGGTTAATTAGGTTTAAGTAGTTCTAAGTCTAGGGGACTGATGACCTCAGATAAGTCCCATAGTGGTCAGAGCCATTTGAACCATGAAAAACACAACCACTTTAAATATGTTTGAACCTGCTACTCGACAGATCCCTAGCTGCTTAAAGATTAACTGGAATCTCAAATAACGAGGTGGTGCCCTCTCTGAGGAATATTTAAAAGAATAATAAATTTGGAGTACAGTACCCCAGCATAGTTTCCAAGATTAATGACGTTGTAGTGCCAGAAAGTGCAACAATAAACAGTGGAGGTAGATCCATTAGACTTCTATTTGTGATAATATTAGAAAGGTATTGTTTATCGAAAAGTTCGAGCGAAATGCGTTCGCAAAAGGACACCATGGTGTGCGCAGGCCAACGAGGTACAAATCCAGGTGAAATATACGTCATAATATCTCAAAAAATGTTATGTAGAACCAATCGGTGATTTAACCTGAGGAAAGTTGCGTCCGAAAACGTTGTTCCTTATCTAACAATAAGAGAACAAGGGGGAAAAAACTGTAATATAGTAACAGATATGGAAACGTTATGTAACATGTATTACGATAGGCAGAGGATTCTAAGCGCTCATAGCATAAGACAAGCAGCATTTTATATAGTTGCATCGACGTATGTCTCCAAGAAAATAATAATAATCGCCTCCTTTTTGCTGGCTGTGTGGTAACACCGGTTCCGGTCAGATCACCGAAGTTAAGAGCTGTCGGGCTGGGCTAGCACTTGGATGGGTGCACATCCGGTCTGCCGAGCGCTATTGGCAAGCGGGGTGGACTCAGCCCTTGTGAGGCAAACTGAGGAGCTACTTGATTGAGAAGTAGCGGCTCCGGCCTCGGAGACTGGCATACGGCCGGGAGAGCGGTGTGTTGAACACACGCCCCTCCATATCCGCATCCAGTGACGCCTATGAGCTGAGGATAACAAGGGGGACGGTCAGTAACGTTGGGCCCTCATGCCATGTTCGGGAGGAGTTTTCTTGCTGGCTGTATCCCGTGGCTTCAGATGGTCGGCATTTTATTCTGGATATGGCAGTGTTAGTGGTAGAAGGTGACCAGATGGGCTTCTTGTTACTGAGCGTCCCCCCCCCCCCCCCCCCCACACACACACACACACCCACACACACACACACACACACACTCAAACCCACGCAGGAGTACGAAATTCGCCTCCATCTGCCTGCGTCTAATTTTATGCATGTGGAAATGTGAGAACGTTTTCGAAATGTCTGCTGATCGTGTAACTAAAAATGGTTCAAATGGCTCTGAGCACTATGGGTTAACATCTGAGGTCACCAATCCCCTAGAATTTAGAACTACTTAAACCTAGCTAACCTAAGGACATCACACACATCCATGCCCGAGGCAGGATTCGAACCTGCGACCGTAGCCGTCGCGCGGTTCCAGACTGAAGCGCCTAGAACCACTCGACCACAGCGGCCGGCTGATCGTGTAACTGAGACAGGAATTGGGAACCAGCCTATAATTCTCCTTGTCGGGTGTGGGAAACCACCTAAAAAAACCGCATCCAGCCTGACTGGCACACTGGGCGTTGACCTTAATCCAGCGGGTGGATTCGATCAGAGGTCGGCACGCCTCACCGATCCCGGAAGCAGTGTACTAACGCTCACGGCCATCCGGGGGTGTGAGAATATAATAATAATAATAATTATTATTATTATTATTATTATTTCTCCTTCAGTGTATGAGCAATGTGACCTCAACGTAGCTCTTTTTTTCCGCTCGTATATGTTAAAATGCAAGTATAGCTGCTTTCTGCTGTCGAGAAGCACGTACCTTCTTGGCAGACCACCAGTGGGCGCGGAGCTGAATGTATCATTGTGTACACTGGCAGGCTTCAACCGTGCGAGATAAGTGGTTCAGTCGTCAGAAGGCGGGCGCATTAGCGAGCGAGGCGCCACTAAAAATAGCGCGCGCACTTCATTAGCGGAATGGATACGGCGGTGCAGCGCTGCTGCTGCTGCTCTATCGCGTGGAGGAGCGGCCGTAATTTTAGCCCGCCGTCTTCATTAGCTGACGTCATCGCAGCGTGCACACCAGCACTCGCTGCGCAGTCTCCAGTGTAAGTGCAGTCGCGAGCCCGCTAGACGAGCACTAGTTCGTCGCGTGTGTAATGGGAGACAAGTGAATGATGCGGCGTGGCTTGCGGTGAAGGCGCAGCTGACGGATAAGCAGTGCACTTTCGTACAGCCCTTTCGGCTCTATGCACAGTGCGAGTAACAGCCGCTTGTGTTCGCAGAGAGCTGGCAGCGTCAAAAATAGTCTCAGTAGCCTACACACACGACTGCATCGCGGCGGTAATAACGCAGCAGTACTAGATCGGAAGGCAAACAGTATGGATGTAGGCAGAAGAAGTCAGACAATGTGACTGCTTTGCAGAAGGCAGTGATTCTTGAACGCCGAAATAACAGAGCATATGCCGAGGTGACAAGATCATGGAAGACCTCCTAATACCGTGTCGGGCCTCCTTTTGACCTGTGTAATGCAACAACACTACATCTACGTGATTACTCTGCTATTCACAATAAAGTGCCTGGCAGAGGGTTCAATGAACCACCTTCGAGCTCTCTCTCTCTCTACCATTCCCCTCTCGACCAGCACGCGGGGAAAACGAGCACTAAAGTTTTTCTGTGCGAGCCCTGATTTCTCTTATTTTATTGTGATGATCATTTCTCCCTATGTTTTCGTAATCGGAGGAGAAAACTGGAGTTTGAAATTTAATGAGAAGATCCCGTCGCAACGAAAAACGCCTTTGTTTTAATGATTGCCACTCCAATTCACGTATCAAGTCTGTGACACTATCTCCCATATTTCGCAATAATACAAAACGAGCTGCCTTTCTTTGTATTTTTTCGATGTCATCCATCAGCCCCACCTGATGCGGATCCCACACCGCACAGCAATACTCCAGAATTCCAATAAATGGTCGGATCAGTTGGAGCAGAGGACCCTGTACATCCCATGTAAACACAGCACACTCCATTATGGAGCCACCAACAGCTTGTAGAGTGCCTTTCATGACAATTGTATCCATGGGTTCGTGAAGTCTGCGCCACACTTAATCCTTGTCGTCAGCTCGTACCATGAGAAATCGAGACTCGTCTGAGCAGGCCACGATTTTCCAGTCGAAGGTCGTCTGCCACTGCGTTGTTCGTGGTGAGAGTTAATGCGTAAAATTTGATGTTCTCGGCGCACGCTCTTGACATTGTGAATCTCGGACTACTGAATTCCCAGAAGATTTCCGAGATGGACTGTCTCATGCGTATAGCTCCAATTACCATTCCGCGGCCATAATCACATCGGAAACCTCTTCAATCGGATCACCTGAGTACAAATGACAGCTCCACCAATGTACTGCCCTTTTATACCTTGCGCACGCAATACTACCGCCATGTCTGTAGCATATTGTTATCCCATGAGTGTGCACTGCTCTGCAAACTCCAGGACGAGATAGAGGAAGCAAAATAAAATTATTTACTCGTTGGAAGTGAATGAAAGTGCTGGCACATGTTGCTAGTGGTGTCCCAGTCGCGCATTGAAAGCTGGACGTCACATGGTGTTAGGTCAGCGTGACTATACGCCAAATGGAACTGGTCCCGGGACACAAGGCAGTTTAAGGAATGGTAAAAGATTACATCTACATCAATGCTTTGCAAACCACCGTGAGGTGCATCGCAGAGGGTACGTCCCATTGTGTCAGTTGTTAGGGTTTCTTCCTGTTCCATTACGTATGGAGCGCAGGAAGAATGATTGTTTGAATGACTCAGTGCAAGCAGTAATTATTCTGATCTTATCTTCACGATCCCTCTGTGAGCGATACATAGGGGATTGTAGTATATCCCTAGAGTAATCATTTAGAGCCGGTTCTTGCAACTTTGTCAATTGACTTTCTTGGGATAGGTTCTGTCTTTCTTCAAAAGTCTGCCAGTCCCGTTTCTTCAGTATCTCTGTGGCACTCTCCCAGAGATTAAACAACGCTGTCACCATTCGTGCTTCCCCTATCTGTATGCGTGCGCGAGTGATTTGTAAGCAATCTCTTTTGCAGACCTCCCCCCCCCCCCCCTCTCTCTCTCTCTCTCTGTGTGTGTGTGCGTGTGTGTGTGTGTGTGTATCAGTCAGCGAGCAGTTGCAGTCCACTGTGGTGCTGTTCTACAGTACAATATGGCCGCGGAAACAACATTTGGATGACTTTACACAGAGAAGAATCATCTGGAAACTAGACTAAGGACGAAGTGTGGCGAGTCTAGCCCAGAAGCTTGGTGTTCCCTGTTATGATGACAACGATCGAATCGTCGTCTATGTGTGTGACTGGTGGCCAATGCTAAATAGACACAGACAAACCTCTTCTTTGCATGTACAGCAGGTTTGTCAGTGAAGTCGATAAGGAGCTGGCTGTAGGGTTTACAACGACTAAAATAACTAGTAGGCGTTGGTTTTTTTAAAAAAAATTGTACTTAACTGGTGGTACAGGAGTCTTCATAGTCAGGAAGAGTATAATTACAAACAGAGAGCTCTAGAGGTATCACATAGGCCATCATTAACTAAGCGCCTTGTTAGAGGTTGCTTCCTATCAGCTGCTGGCCGGAGTGGCCGAGCGGTTCTAGGCGCTACAGTCTGGGACCGCGCGACTGCTACGGTCGCCTCGGGCATGGATGTGTGTGATGTCCTTAGGTTAGTTAGGTTTAAGTAGTTCTAAGTTCTAGGGGACTGATGACCTCAGAAGTTAAGTCTCGTAGTGCTCTGAGCCATTTGAACCTATCAGCTGAAAGATATACTACTTTCCTACTTGACGTCCCGAGGAAGCGTGGCCGAACGTACGCTAGAGACTTGTTGCAAGCCGCGGAGCGGCGCTAGTCTCGACTCGCGGGTCCAGAGATACTAGTAAGGACCGCGGTCGATAACTGCAACCCCTAACAAGTGTGGTATCGAACGTTAATACCACATTCCCCAAAGCATTGTTTCGCGTGCATGGGTATCTTTCGGAACCACAGCACTGCTGCACCTAAGAAGAGATGGTCGACTACTGTCAACTGCAGCAGCAGGTGACCGCGATATGTGCAACAGGCGAGGTGAGACGCGCGTCAAACAGCAGGTGCAGTTGCAACCACATTTAACGTGATTACGATTTCACACTCGACAGTGGCACGGCGAAGCGCGTGTGTGTTTACTTTGACCGGTGACCCGTACGTTGTTTCCCTGTGGCACTTCGGCCGCTTCGTTTGCGATGTAGCCAAGAGCGTAGGTAGTTGACCAACGAGGAGTGGAGTCGCGTGCTCTTCTTGGATGAGGACAGGTTCGGTTTGAATCAGTAAGTGCCCTTATATGGCGAGAGGTGGGAACACTTAATACACACAAGAATATAGTTGAACATGATCGTTTTGGTGGTCCAGGTTGTGCCCACACATCCACCGTCGTCGCGACTGCACAGATATCGCTCCGCCGTTTCCACCCCGGCAGCGGAGCTGATCCCAGAAGTAAATGTATATATATTGTCCCGGCTAATTAAGAATCACTCCCTGCCGTGTGGGTCGGACATAAAACATCTCTGAATCACGTTGTGAATCTATTTGTGTGAACTAGCAGTTGAAAATTGATCGCGTTTTTCCAGAGAAATTTCATACACTTTCAACCACGACGGATCCAAAGACGCCTTTTTAAACTAGATATTAATTGAGTTCCAGTCTAGGGATAGATAACATTCCATCGGAATTTCGAAATAATTGCGGAGTTTTGCAACATAACGACTATTCGTCTGATTAGCAGTGTTGGGGGGGGTGAGACGTTGTCGTGAAACAAGATGATTCCATCAAACAACATTCCTTAGCGTTTCGGCTTTATGACGTGTCGCATTTTCAGTAAAGTATGTTCCTAGTGCCGAGCATTGATTGTAGTCCCACGGTCGAGGACATTAGGTGGTGCCATAATATCGAACCCAAGGGAAAACTGCGGAGTCAACAGAAGAAATACAAAGCCGTTCATACAAGTTCGAGTACGGTCATGATGGCTTCCTTAGACTGCAGGGGCCCACTGTTTGTTGAGTTCCGCGAATGTCGAACCACAATAAATGCGCAGCACTTTGAAGACACTGCAGAAACTGCGACGCGTCATAAAATCAAAACGTCCTGGAATGCTATCAGACGGAAATATTCGGTTGCACGATAAATCCCGTCCCCCTCACTGCCAATGGTACCAAGGCAATGCTTCAGCAATTTGGTTGGGAAACACGGGAACGTCCTCTGTTCAGCCTGGTACATTCACCGTGTGACTTCCACGTCTTTGGCGATCTCAGGAAAGGCATGCGTAGACGCTGGTTTCAGTTGGACGAAGAAGTGCAAGAGTGGGTGCGGTTGTGGATCCGTCAGCAACCGACCGCGTTCTACGGAACAGGAATTGATCGTCTTGTTTCCCACTGGGATAAATGTCTTAAGGGTGTGGTGATTGCTTCTGAATGGAACCTTTCCATGCTTCCGGGTGTTCGATTTTCATTTGACTACCTCTTATTCATACTACTTCGTTGGCATGACGTCGGCCGGGTGGATGGTCTGTGACTACCTTTCACCAGAGGTAGACAATGTACAGGACTCCAAAGCAATCAGTGCGATCTACATCTACATACATTCTCCCTAATCCACCATACGGTGCGTGGCGGAGGGTACCTCGTACCACAAGTAGCATCTTCTCTCCCTGTTCCACTCCCAAACGGAACGAGGGAAAAATGACTGCCTATATGCATCTCTACGAGCCGTAATCTCTCTTATTTTATCTTTGTGGTCTTTCCGCGAAATGTGAGTTGGCGGCAGTAAAATTGTACTGCAGTCAGCCTCAAATGCTGGTTCTCTAAATTTCCTAAGTAGCGATTCACGAAAAGAACGCCTCCTTTCCTCTAGAGACTCCCACCCGAGTTCCTGAAACATTTCAGTAACACTCCCGTGATGATCAGACCCACCAGTAACAAATCTAACAGCCCGCCTCTGAATTGCTTCTACGTCCTCACTCAATCCGACCTGATAGGGATACCAAACGCTCCAGCAGCACTCAAGAATAGGTCGTATTAGTGTTTTTTAAGCGGTCTCCAATACAGATGAACCACATCTTCCCAAAATTCTACCAATGAACCGAAGACGACTATCCGCCTTCCCCACAACTGCCGTTAAATGCTTGTCCCACTTCATTTCGCTCTGCAATGTTACGCCCAAATATTTAATCGACTTGACTGTGTCAAGCGCTACACTACTAATGGAGTATTCAAACATTACAGGATTCTTTTTCCTATTCATCTGCATTAATTTACATTTACCTATATTTAGAGTTAGCTGCCATTCTTTACACCAATCACAAATCCTGTCCAAGTCATCTTGTACCCTCCTACAGTCACTCAACGACGACACCTTCCCCTACACCACAGCATCATCAGCAAACAACTGCACATTGTATCCACACTATCCAAAAGGCCATTTATGTAGATAGAAAACAACAACGGACCTACCTCACTTCCCTGGGGCACTTCTAACAACCCTACCACAACAAAGGTCAGAATTTAATTACGATTGTGGTGTTGCTCACGCTGCTAAGTACTGCATTTTCGGGCAACAACAGTCATATCATGTGGCAGGCGTCATTAGAGCACAGTTAATAAAGTCATTTATATATTAATCAAAAAACTAGGCATTCATCTTTTTGTGTTTCCCACGCTGATCTCGTCGTAAAATCATGGCTCAATCATTGAAAATCTAGGTGGTTATGATTCCAAGCTCGGATGCAAAAAAGCCTAGGTTTTATTCCGCTATATTCAAAAGTTTTGTAGATGCGCTTCACAAACCATTCTTAAAGATTACACTTTTACTGGACAGTGGTGATGGAAAAAAAAAAAAATCTGCACTCCGAATTTGAGTTACACTTCCTTTTAATTACAATATCACGTCACTCACAAACATCACTTCACAATACAAAACATACTTGAATACATCTTCCTCATATTTTATAAGCCAACTATAAAATGCATCTTTCCAACATGACGTCCAAGACTTGACCTTTTCAAGGTCCGACTCTCTAACAACTTAACAACTAACTAACTATCGCTTACGCGCCCAAAAATCAGAGTTACAAGTACGTCAAAGATCATAGTGACAAAAGAAAGAATACACATAAGAATAATATCATTGAAATATAAACATATCGATGTATCACAGATGAAATCAAATCTGAATGTTGTCTCAGAAATATGTTAAATAGTTAACAGAAACACAGTAGAATATTACTGGTATCGATAAGTTCAGGTGAGGTGCCTTAATGGTTGCGTAATTCAAGTACCAATACACACTCCAGATGATACCCTCGCTTCCAATGAACACTCGCCATCGAGGACAACGTACTAGGTTCTATTACTTAAGAAGTGACTAATATTTTGTCCAGAGACCTCATCTTGTTAGATTTTCATTTATAACTAAAATTTTATTTCGATAGGAGAAGTACAAGGACGCGTTGTAGACGTCAGACAAAAGCAACGGAGCGCCCGACGTCGTCACACCACAGAGGGCAGCACTACTTCACACGGTCCGAAACGAGCTGGCAGACTAGGTGAAGAGCTTCGTGTGTTCCACGAAGTTGGCAACTCGGCCGGCTAACTTCAGGGCGAGGCCCGCGCGAAAAGAAAGGACGAGGCGTAAAAGAGAGGCGGAAAGTTTGTTCTGAGATACGACTGGACTCCCTGGCTGGAATGGCAATGGTGGGGGAGAAGCGGATGGGGGGGGGGGAGAACTTATACATCTGCCTAACGAATGCCACGGAGGCGACTGCGTCCTCTTGGCCGAGTTCGACTTCCGAACGCCAAGGCGCGACATTGGGCCGCGTGTTCGCTCGTGGGAATATCGCTAATTTGACTTCTTCGAGGGATGAAGTTAGACGGTTGGCTGTTTCCTTGCCCTTTGACGTTTCGCCGCTCGTAGAAAGTTCCTTGCAAGTTTTAATGAAAGTGAATTTTTCATCTCTGCCCGAGAGCGAAGGTGAGAAACTTCGGACACGTGTCAGACTTCTGTATCGGCAATACGAGCGACGAGAATATTTCAGTCGTGTTCTCGTATTTGATAGCTAATCTTTCTAGGCACGTGTGTGCACACAGAAAGGAATTGGGGTGAAGGAGAAGTAAGCAGTTAATTTCATTGATACTGAAAGCGTGATTACAGTCCACACAAGAAAAAGGTAAGGTAGTAATTGCAGGTTATAATATGTATTCTGAAACTCTTCAAAGGAAAGAGGAGAAATGGCCAAGCGCAGGCAGTCATGCGATTTTGGACCATTATGACAACTTGCGTGTAGGAATAATAGTGCGAGAGTAATAGACAGCAAATCATCGAGTAAAACTGGATATCAGGTGTTCCCCAGGGAAGCGTCCTGAGACCTCTGCTGTTCCTGATCTATATAAATGACCTGGGTGACAATCTGAGCAGTTCTCTTAGGTTGTTCGCAGATGATCCTGTAATTCACCTTCTAGTAAGGTCATCCGAAGACCAGTATCAGTTGCAAAGCGATTTAGAAAAGATTGCTGTACGGTGTGCCAGGTGGCAGTTGACGCTAAATAACGAAAACTGTAAGGTGATCCACATGAGTTCCAAAAGAAATCCGTTGGAATTCGATTACTCGATAAATAGTACAATTCTCAAGGCTGTCAATTCAACTAGGTACCTGGGTGTTAAAATTACGAACAACTTCAGTTGGAAAGGCCACATGGATAATATTATGGGGAACGCGATCCAAAGGTTGCGTTTCATTGGCAGGACACTTAGAAGATGCAACAAGTCCACTAAAGAGACAGCTTACACTACACTCGTTCGTACTCTGTTAGAATATTGCTGCGTGGTATGGGATCCTTATCAGGTGGGATTGACGGAGGACATCTAAAGGGTGCAAAAAAGGGCAGCTCGTTTTGTATTATCACGTAATAGGGGAGAGAGTGTGGTAGATATGATACGCGAGTTGGGATGGAAGTCATTAAAGCAAAGACGTTTTTCGTCACGGCGAGATCTATTTACGAATTTTCAGTCACCAACTTTCTCTTCCGAATGCGAAAATATTTTGTTGAGCCCAACCTACATAGGTAGGAATGATCATCAAAATAAAATAAGAGAAATCAGAGGTCGAACAGAAAGGTTTTGGTGTTCTTTTTTCTCGCGCGCTGTTCGGGAGTGGAATGGTAGAGAGACAGTGTTATTGTGGTTCGATGAACCCTCTGCCAAGCACTTAAATGTTAATTGCAGAGTAATCATGTAGATGTAGATGTAGAACAATCTTCTCACAGTTGTGTATCGTGGGAACTTCGCCAGCCGTTTTGGCGGTATGAATGGGGCTGCCACAAGTCCAGGTTTCCCCAGGTTTTTTTATAGTTTAAGAGGACGAACGGAGGGATTTTGGTTTCTTTTTTTATGCAGCTGTCCAGGGTAGACCCCAACATTTTTTGCGTATGGAGAAATTCGGTTGATTGGAAGTAAATAAATTTTAATATGATCTCTCAGGTTTTCTGGGAGCGATTGATATTATGCTTCCGGGAGTGCTGCCGAGTTGTTGTTTCCATTTCAAGCACAATATATCTAGGAGCTACTCAGCCGGCTATTTGAGGTGCTGCGAGGTTTGCTCTTAAGGTGTGCTATCTGCCTGGACTCCACCCAGGCAGCGAGTACACGTAACTCACAGCACCTCAAGATAACGGCTGTATCGTTCGTCGATATATCCTGCTTAAAATGGTAATAACTACCCGGCAGAACACCAGGACGCACACTATTTATATTTTAATAGACCTTGTGTTGTATTGTGTGTTAACCGGGGGCCTAGAAATGACGGAGAGGTTCCGTCCCCGCCGCAGCCGCAGTGGTCCACAACCCCACGACGACTACCGCAGCCCACTTCACCCCTTCGCTTCCCACACGGAACCACTATTTCAGAGTCATTGTGCGGTTCGGCCCCCGGTTGTTTTTTTGGAAGACAAAATATATGTTGTGTGAAAATTGAGTTACTAAATTGTTTATTTCATTTACGCGTGTATGAAATTGCATTGCGATGTCAATTAAGTCTGCGACGTGTATTGCACGTAGCCGTTAATAGGCGCTTAACTTCAGCGTGAAACGATGTTTTGTTAAGAAGAATACCTGTATTTATTTTGCGGTGTACAGGTGGTCACCAAAATATTTTTAATTGGTTCAAATGGGTCTGAGCACTATGTGACTTAACATCTATGGTCATCAGTCCCCTAGAACTTAGAACTACTTAAACCTAACTAACCTAAGGACATCACACAACACCCAGCCATCACGAGGCTATTTTTAATTCAACCTGAATGTAATTGCTTACGTACATGTGTACAGTAACTAATTAAACAGCTTCTCTCCAGTAACTCGATTTCTTGTTTTAGGCTCTTAACCCCTTTGATAGTCCAGGGTTTCGGTTAAGCACAACTTACTTGCCCGGGCTACGTGTAAAAGGTTTATTCTGTTTATCAAAAGCGATGTTTTTGCGACAGCATTTCAGCGATGGAACTCTAGATATAACAGGTTATTAGTATGGCTCTGAGTCTCAGGAACAGGTCGTATTTCTAAAATAGTGTGCTGAGATATACATCTCTAAGGCGGAACTGACTGCACCAGATGTCATGTATTTCGCAAAGCAGGAGGGTAATGCTGTGATGTGACACTATACGACCATTTTGTTACTTATGCGATCTTTAACGAAGGCTTAGACTCAATCCAGGATTAGAAATGTGGTATCGTATCTGATTTCTATAAAGAATATACTAGACGTGGTCACAATAGAAACTTTGGCAATTTGTTAAAATTTGTATTTTATTATTAGTGGTACTAGGAGGAGCCGTAGAGAGTAAAAACAGTTAGGTATAATATAGAATAGAATATTTCCAACAAATAATTATGGACATTTAGTGTAAGTCCTACTCTGAGATGAGGAGTTTGGATCACGAAAGGAATTACGACGGGCCGCATCAAACCAGACACAAAAAGTATTTTTTTAAAAGTGGTATAAATTTTAATAAAATTAAACTGGGACAACAATCTGTCACCGGAACTACGGTATTGACCACTGATGAAAATCACGTGCTCACTAAATTGTTGTATATTCTATTCGGCTTGCGGCAGTCGTGTAAGTGAATTTCGCCAAAATCCATAAATAACGTTATATCTAAAAATATTGTAATAAACGTCGGTAGAGCATGAGACTCTTAATCTCAGTCTCATGGGTCCGGGCTCCACGTTGGACGAATGTTTTCAGTTTTGCGGTGCTGGCAGAGGTCCGAGTCCTCCCTCGAGCATGGGCGTGTGTGTTTGTCCTTAGGATAATTTAGGTTAAGTAGTGTGTAAGCTTAAGGACTGATGACCTTATCAGTTAAGTCCCATAAGTTTCCACACATTTTTCTGTTTTGTCTTTTCCTTATTGCGTCCTCAACATCAACGCCAAATATCCCATGTCAACGAAAAGCTAACCAGAAAGAAAGAAGATACATTACTTTTATTACGAAACCAATTCTTTCTTTCTTTCGCTTACGCCATAGTCCTGCAGCGATCGCAGGATCGGCGTGGTTACAACGGATTTGGCAGTGTTAGTGTTAGGGATGGCCGGTTTCCCTTCCTGCCGCCACCCCGTACCCCCCAGGACGGAATCAGTGTACCCCAACTGTCTGCGTCTAATGTAAATCGTGAAATAGTGCGCATGAGTTGCAAATGTCTGTGACGCGTGTAACTGGGGCGGAACGTGGGGACCAGCCTGGTATTCACCTAGCGGGATGTGGAAAACCGCCTAAAAACCATATCTAGGCTGGCCAGCACGCCGACCCCCCTCGTTAATCCGCCGGGCGGATTCGATCTGGGGCCGGCGCGCCTACCCGAGTTCAGGAAGTAGCGCGCTCGTCTACTCTGGCGGGTTTTACTAGGAAACCAATGTCGTAACAAAAAGAAACACAAATAAAAAATTCTGTTGAAAAGAAGACAGCAAACCGGACTCGTACATGTACCGGCGATATGACATTACGGGCTGAAGCAAATTAAAAAAAAGATAAAAGAAAATTGTTTTTCAAACTTTTTCTGCAGTCAGCATCTACTCCGGAACGTCACGGGGAAACGTCTCCGTAACTAGAGATTGTTAAATGAAGGCTAGGATACTCATAAAGAGGAACCTCAGGATGCGCAAGAAAACAAATGTGCTGCCACTTTTAAGACTGAATGTGAAGATGATTCCCAGTCTTTACGCTATGAATGCTGCAGTTGCCAATTGCAGCTAGGAATTTACTTACACATGCATTCTCACAGTAAGCAAAACATTCTTTTTCAGTTTTTTTTATAATGGAAAAAGCACTTTATCAATCTTAATTATGATATTCTTTACACAGTCACTCATACATATTAAATCGTATGAAATGAAACTGTTACGCAAAAAAATAATTAACTTGCTCTTTGACTTCTGTTTTCAACAAAGATAAGACAGATGTTGTTGTTGTTGTTGTGGTCTTCAGTCCTGAGACTGGTTTGATGCAGCTCTCCATGCTACTCTATCCTGTGCAAGCTTCTTCATCTCCCAGTACCTACTGCAACCTACATCCTTCTGAATCTGCTTAGTGTACTCATCTCTCGGTCTCCCTCTACGATTTTTACCCTCCACACTGCCCTTCAATGCTAAATTTGTGATCCCTTGATGCCTCAAAACATGTCCTACCAACCGATCCCTTCTTCTAGTCAAGTTGTGCCACAAACTTCTCTTCTCCCCAATCCTATTCAATACCTCCTCATTAGTTACGTGATCTATCCACCTTATCTTCAGTATTCTTTTGTAGCACCACATTTCGAAAGCTTCTATTCTCTTCTTGTCCAAACTAGTTATCATCCATGTTTCACTTCCATACATGGCTACACTCCAAACAAATATTTTCAGAAATGACTTCCTGACACTTAAATCTATATTCGATGTTAACAAATTTCTCTTCTTCAGAAACGCTTTCCTTGCCATTGCCAGTCTACATTTTATATCCTCTCTACTTCGACCATCATCAGTTATTTTGCTCCCCAAATAGCAAAACTCCTTTACTACTTTAAGTGTCTCATTTCCTAATCTAATTCCCTCAGCATCACCCGATTTAATTGGACTACATTCCATTATCCTCGTTTTGCTTTTGTTGATGTTCATCTTATATCCTCCTTTCAAGACACTGTCCATTCCGTTCAACTGCTCTTCCAAGTCCTTTGCCGTCTCTGACAGAATTACGATGTCATCGGCGAACCTCAAAGTTTTTACTTCGTCTCCATGAATTTTAATACCTACTCCAAATTTTTCTTTTGTTTCCTTTACTGCTTGCTCAATATACAGATTGAATAACATCGGGGAGAGGCTACAACCCTGTCTCACTCCTTTCCCAACCACTGCTTCCCTTTCATGCCCCTCGACTCTTATGACTGCCATCTGGTTTCTGTACAAATTGTAAATAGCCTTTCGCTCCCTGTATTTTACCCCCGCCACCTTTAGAATTTGAAAAAGAGTATTCCAGTCAACATTGTCAAAAGCTTTCTCTAAGTCTACAAATGCTAGAAACGTAGGTTTGCCTTTTCTTAATCTTTCTTCTAAGATAAGTCGTAAGGTCAGTATTGCCTCACGTGTTCCAACATTTCGACGGAATCCAAACTGATCCTCCCCGAGGTCCGCATCTACCAGTTTTTCCATTCGTCTGTAAAGAATTCGCGTTAGTATTTTGCAGCTGTGACTTATTAAACTGATAGTTCGGTAATTTTCACATCTGTCAGCACCTGCTTTCTTTGGGATTACAATTATTATATTCTTCTTGAAGTCTGAGGGTACTTCGCCTGTACTGCATTAAAAATACTCTCTTTTGATTTTTTTTTGCCTAGATGCATAGATTATAAAATTTTTACCTGCCTAATACAAACAATCTGTGAAAAAAATTGATTATAGATGAATGTTTCTCTTCGTGGCTGCTGTAAAGAGAGAACTGGTTAAATACAGGATGAGTTGGCGGTCGGAGGTTTCTGCGTCTCTGGTTCGCAGAGAACGGCAGGCAAAGTCGAAAAAACTGCTCCAACTCGCAGTGAAGACGCCGTCTCCCGTAGCAGCTACAATATTCACAGTCGCCGTAAGATTTTCTTTTCCGGGAACACTTTCAGAATGATAAAGTTAAACAACAGTGGCAGTATGATATTTTCTGACTAACAAATTGATCGTTTAGGGAACATCTTGAACACACAAGCTGACGGCGAAATATGGCGCGTCGTTCGGACCGTGATAGTAGCAGATTCGCCCAGTATTGCTAATTCACGAAAAAATCACTATGCACTATATTGCTAAACACACTTATAGTTTTTATGAAGGTCTGAGGATCTAACATCGAATAAAGGTTCGTAAACATATTTACCTTTCTTTTTTCCACAAATTCAGTTGTTATTCTTGGTAATCGCGAAAACATGTTGGTCTCTGCACTTGAAATTACTCCTATATGCAAACTTATCTTACGTCAAAAAGGCACAATGTCCAAACGGCATTACGTATCTCCAACAGTTCCAACGAAACATAGATGCTCCTTTTTTTTCATCAAAGAGCGTTGTCGTCAGAGCAAAGAGTGTTGTCGTATCAAATTACAATAGCGCATCATCGCTGGTACTCACAGCCGGAATATTACAATCTTACTACATTACGTTGGGGCATTACACGTATTAGAATTGGAATTCCGTGTTCAAATACAAGAACAAGAACTAATTAAAAGGTATATTAAAAAGTGCATCCATACTTGGTTTTAAAGCCAAAGATCTGAGGTTCGACCCTCATATGGTGCTGGGATTGTTTTGTGTCAGTTGCTGCTGTTTTATTTCTGGCAAAGATTTGTTAACGCGAAAAAGAAGCTAGATTGCACCATGATTCGGGATCCAGTTCAGACAGTAGGAGGGGAATATTACACCCTCTCTAACAAGGAGATCCCGACTACTGTTGAAACTAGTGGTAATCTTCAGACGGATTACTCTAAAGGTAACAAACAGTAAGTACAGCAGGGACTTTTTAAGGAGTGAACATTAGTAATGGTGAATAACTGCGTGACTGGAAATCAATAGGAGCCTGTCTATGTTAACTGTCAATAAAAGCAGTGTAATCAGTAATCATGTTCACATTTAAATACCCTCATCAATTAAGTCAAAACCGAGTTGTAGTTTATCACAGGTGCGTTCCTGTTTAAGTGAAGCGCACGGTGAATCTTTATTGAATTAAGTACTTCGCCTGATAGTAAACTGCTCCTTTTGTGTTAATGCTACCGATGCCTTTCCTGCTTAATTAGCCACAAAATGTGTGTGTGTGAATTGCTGATTCCAGTTTATATATGCAACCAGTATAAATCGAAAGAAATAATCTCCACCAGACCTTAAACATTTATTAATTTAAGCACTCTGCACTTATGTCGTTCAAAAATACACTCCCCGTCGTCGAATAACTTGGTACAAACATGATAACGTGACTTTAAAACATCGATAAAGTATATGTGACTAATGTAGCCTTGACACTGAGCAATGAGGTCCGCTAACGTCGTCATTATTGAAAAAAAATTGTACATTCATCCTCTGAAACCCGATACTGTGTTAACGTACAACCCTCGAAAGCTGCAACAAACTATGATATTAATTCTTTGCATGGATATAAGAGAGAAGTTCTGTGAATTTGTAGTCTTCGGTTGAAGTATAATGAATATCCAGTCCTTCCAAAATATATCGTTCGATTTAAATCAGAAGGTGCGAGATCTACAATTATATTATAGTGTAATCGTGTTTTTCATGCACAGCGATAAGAACAAGACAGACAGATTGTAATAGTACCAGATGTAAATGAGTTCTTGGCAATACACACATTTCTCTGCTCTACCTGATGAATTAAGCTCGGATTTAAAATCATGCATTTTTGGGAACCGTTGCGCACTCCACGAGTAAACATCAAAGCTGCACGTTTCTTTACTGTGTAGAAAGGCACGAGATTTTTATTTGAGAGATCAGCCGAAACCGAGAACCTTTGCTGGACGTGTTTGCGCTTCATACGGCTTAACGTTTTTAGAAGGTAGTGCTTTCTGATGTTGAAGGAACTTATGAGAAATAGAAGGAATATCTGTAGCATATGAGCGGAAAGTTTACGTAAAGAGGAAGTCGCCCACACAGTGCGAGGAAAGGAAAAGCAAAGAATGTCACAAGAGGAGAGGGAAAGGGAAAAGAAAGATGGCGTAAAAACGTGCTGCCTCGGCGTGTGCGCTGTACGAGGCACCTTTAGACGCGAATTAAATATTGGCGTAAAATGGGCTGCGCAGAAAAGCCATAAATATCTGGGAAGGCAGGAAGATTAGGTCTTAGTTTATCGCGGCAGCGAGGCCATTACAGGCTGCGGTGCTTTGGAACGGGACGACTAAGGAACTGGGACATGTCCTTTTGAAAGAAACCACAGTGGCACTTGACTGAAGCCATTTCGAGAAACGACGAAAAGCCACACTGATACGAAGGCGCACAGAGTGTGTCAGAGACAGTAGAGTGAAGTATGCACACACGAAAAAAGCAGCTGAAAGCTGTTAAGTCACTGTAGCTTCCAGCTTGCTAACGGGCCTCATCATGTCTTAGTTTAGTGCGGACGAGGCAGCAAAAGCGTTTGTAAATATTCCGCAGATTTTACTACTGTCTATTAAAGGCTGCTTATTTTTATTAATTGTGTGATGTACCTCACGCGCCCAATGAAATACTCTTTCATAAGCGACAAATTAGACCAAGTTATTTATCACCTCTCTAAGTGATCCCTGTATCATTTCTGTTAATTAACATGAAAAGGTAATCAATCGCACTCAACAGTTTAACTGATTTTTTTTAATAAAAATAATTATAAATGTTCTCGATAATGTTTCCTTTCGTACCAAAGCCAGCTCCCATCCCACATTCGACTTACCGCGTTTTTCTCATATTACATTTGACGTGTTTCAGAAACAATCGTCGTTATATTCTTCAGTCCGAAAACTGTCTTTCTGGAGCTCTCCACACTAGTCCGCCATGTGCAATCCTCTTGATTTATGTATAACTAATTTAACCAACATCCGTTTGAACATGCCTACTTTATTCTAGCCTTGCTCATTCGATTTTTTTTCTTTCTTGTAATTTCATTTCTCTGCCCCATGGGCAGCGGAGGGCTGGCAGTGGCACAGTCCACCGCTCTTCAGCCAAACGTTTGTACGAGGGGCATTTGGGAAGTCCGTGCAAAGTCCGAGAGATGGCCTCACCGGCGCTTATCGAGGTCATATTTAGTTAGTAGCGTCTTTGGAAAGAACGCACACCAAGTTTCAACCATATTGGTCCATTTCTTTGTGTTTGGCATTCATGTGAATCAAGGAAGTCGAGTGACTGTCAAAAAATTGACGAAAAAGCATTTCGTGTGGTGATTAAACATTAGTTCATGAAAGGCAAAACGTCTGAGGAGACTAAAAAGAACCTTTACAAACATTATGGTTACTCTGCACCTTCGATTAGAATAGTTTGTAAGCGATTTCAAAATTTGCGGAGTGGTCGTATGCGCACAAGTGATGCTGAACGCTCTGGATGGCATGTGGAGGTTACAATCCCAGAAATCATTGATAAAATAAATGATATGGTGATGGATGGCAGAAGATTTAAGGTGCATGAAATTGCTGGTGCTGTGGGCATCTCGAATGAACGGGTACTTAATATTTTGCATAAACATTTGAGCATCAGCAAGATGTGTTCCGCAATTGCTTACCCTTGACCAAAAACGGAATCGTGTGAAGAGTTGCAAGGATGGTTTGCAAGTGTTCAAGAACCCACAGGACTTGAAGCGTCGTTTCGTCACTGTGGATGAAACATGAATACATTACTATACTCCCGAGACTAAATAACAATCTAAACAATGGGTTACCAAGGGAGAATCTACACAAAAAAAGGCGAAGACCATTCCTTTGGCCAGATAGGTTAGACTGTCTTTTGGGATGCACAAGGGATAATCGCCATCCACTATCTGGAAAAGGGTAAAACTGTTACAGTCATCGTTATTGAACCGTTGAAAACCGAGCTGCAAGAAAAACGCCAGCGATTGGACTGCAAAAAAGTCTTTTTCCATCGCGACAATGCACCAGCACACACCTCAGCAGTTGTAGTCGCAAAATTAATGGAAATAGGATTCCAACTCGTTTCACATCCCCCCTACACTTCAGACTTGGCTCCCTCAGACTACTATTTGTTCCCCAATTTGAAGAAATGGCTAGCGGGATAAAGATTTTATTCAAACAAGGAGGTGATTGCAGCAACTTATAGCTATTTTGCAGAATTAGACAATTTCTGTAATTCGGAAGGGCTCAACAAATTAGAACGGCGTTGGACGAATTGTATAACTCTGAAAGAAGACTATGTCGAAAAATAAAAAAGGTTTACCCCAAACACGTAAGTAGTTTTTATTTTTGCACAGACTTTCCATATGCCCCTCATACAACATACATGAAAGGGGGAATGCTTGAAAAAAAAAGGGGGTGATAAAAGGGGGGACATGAAAAACACAACAAATGGAGATGATAAGGATTAAAATATACACTAATACTGGGACAGGCACAAGGGGGGGACAGTTAAAAAGTTGACATAAAGTTAAAAGAACACCACTGGCAATTCGCTGTGCATTTAAAATCACAAGAGTCAAACACAAGTTAAAAGTCGGCCACAGTATAAGAATCACACAGAGCGAGACACTTAAAAAACAAAAGTACTGAAAACGACAGAACACTCACAAAGAATAAAACCACTGGTAGGGACCTGCTGAGGGACTGGAATTCGGAGGGGAGGGGAGGGGGATGGGGGGTGGGAGGAAGAGGAAAAAGGGGGGGCAGGGGGCACACCAAGAGGAAGGAGACGGGCAGGGCGGAAGGTGAAGAGGGAAGACAAGGCAGGAGGGAATGCAGAGACACAGAAGGGGAGTGTGGGAGAGGGAGGGGGTGTAGGTGGGGAAAAGCCGCTCAGGGGAAGGGAGGGTGAGTACGGAGCCCTGAGGATGAGGGTGGAGAACGTTGGGGTTAGAGTATGTAGGAGGGGTATACGTCAAGGTGAAGCTCATTCATCTGGGAGGGGTAGGTGCTGGAAGTTGTCTTGGGAAAGGAGGTGTAGGATGTGGAGATGGAGAGAGGGCAGTACACAATGGTAAAGGTGTGGCAACTAGCTGGAGGTGGAGAGGAAGAGTGGCCCTTGGGGGTGGGGATCGAGTCGGCAGACAATATACAGGATGCAAATGTGTTCAAGGAAAAGGAGAAGGTGGAGGAAGGGGATGAGGTCATAGAGGATGTGCGTGGGTGATGGAAGGCAGATACTGAAGGTGAGGCTGAGTGCATGGCGTTCTAGGATTTGGAGGGCTTTATAGAACCTTGGAGGGGCAGAAATCCAAGCAACGCTGCATAAAAAAGTATGGGGCAATTCAAAGATTTGTAGGGGGAAGGATGGTGGAAGAATGTAGTCCGCATGTCCGGCCAGATAGGAGTTTCAGGAGGCAGAGTCTGTTGTGGCCTTTGTGTTGGATTGTGAAGAGGTGGGGAGTCCAGGTGAGGTGGCGGTCCAGTGTGAGGCCAAGGTGTTTGGGGGTAGGAGTGAGGTGGATAGAACGACCATTAATGATTAGATAGAAATCATAAGGAGAGAAGGAGTGGGTGGTGCGGCCTATGATGATCGCCTGGGTCTTGGGGGGGGGTTGATACTAAGAAGCCATTAGTTGCAACAAGTGGTGAATTGGTAAAGGTGGCTTTGGAGGGTATGTTGGGACCGTTGAAGGGTAGGATGCTCTTTCGACTGCACCGGCGGTTTTAAAAGCCTGCTTGGCGTGTACAATTTACGACCTAGACTCTTAGCTTGCCTCGTTTCGGTTTACCAAAGAACTGGCCCTTGGACCACAAAACTAGGGGAGCTCAATAAGTAATGCAACACATTTTTTCTCGGTCAATCGCGGATGAAAAATACGGAATTTGATGCAGGACATCGTGGAAAGTTCTCGCTTCAGCCCCTGCCACGTAGTTACACTATGTTCCGGTAGGTGGCGGCTCTATACGTAGCCTTCAAAATGGCGTCTGCAAAGGAGATGAGTCGCAAGCAGAGAGCTGTCATTGAGCTTCTTTGGATCGACGGATCACAATCGAAACACCTCGCTGGTCAACTGGACGTTTCGTTTGGTAGTGCTGACACACTCATCTACCAGTTGGGGTACCCGAAAGAAGTGTGACCGGTGTGCTCCTCATCGCCTAACAGGAAATTATAAAGAGGAACGAAGTAGCACATGTGCGGAATTGTTTGCACGTTACGAGGCTGATTATGACAATTTTTTGTCGATCATTGTCACAGGTGCGACTTCAGCGTGTTCGTCGCCACAAAAATGCAAACGAACTTCTCCGTCTCCATGGCAAAGCAAGACCTCACCCACGTTTGCGCAGTCACGAGGACCACACAAAATTCATTAGACTGTTCTTCCTCATCTCATACCTTCCCACTTCCATCTGTTTGGCCCAAGGGAGGATGCACTCCGCGGGAAGCAGTACGTGGATGATGAAGAGAGAGGTTACTAATGCAGCAAAATGTTGGTCCTGACTTCGGCCAGAAGAGTGGTACCATGCGGGCATACAGGTCCTGCTGGTAAGGTGACGTGAGGCCGTCGTATTGAACGGAGATTATGTTGAAAATCAGACTTCTGTAGTTAAAAGATTGGGGGATAATATGGTATATTGGAATCATGAGTAAAACCAAGCTGCTTTCAGAAAAAATGTTTTGCATTACTTATTGAACGCTCATTGTAATTTAGTATGCAGTTTAACTGATTAATTTAAACTGCGTAGCTAAATCTCATGGGGTTAATAACCTTGTCGAAACAGGTTAATTATCGTGTAAATCAAATAAATGTTTACTGATAAAAATTTGAATATTTGTGAATGGTGGCCTTACACAGTTGCGGATTCAGATGAAAAGAAAGATAAACAATAATTAACGGAGTGCAACAGAGCAACATAAACATAACACATGCGTGGAAAACTCGTTCAGCAGCCCATTAATTACGAAATTAGAAACTAAAATATTCGAAGTTCGACAGCACAGTTTCTCATTAGTAATCATGGTACAAAACTGTGGTTCATTATCCTTAATAATCACTGCAAAAACAAGCAAACAGGTTCGTCACACGCGAGTCTCAGTATTAAGGGCAGCAGCTACGTCAAGTCCCACAAATAAAATTGAAGCTCTTGTAGGTGGTCACACTCAATTATCAAAATACACTCCTGGAAATTGAAATAAGAACACCGTCAATTCATTGTCCCAGGAAGGGGAAACTTTATTGACAGTTTCCTGGGGTCAGATACATCACATGATCACAATGACAGAACCACAGGCACATAGACACAGGCAACAGAGCATGCACAATGTCGGCACTAGTACAGTGTATATCCACCTTTCGCAGCAATGCAGGCAGCTCTTCTCCCATGGAGACGATCGTAGAGATGCTGGATGTAGTCCTGTGGAACGGCTTGCCATGCCATTTCCACCTGGCGCCTCAGTTGGACCAGCGTTCGTGCTGGACGTGCAGACCGCGTGAGACGACGCTTCATCCAGTCCCAAACATGCTCAATGGGGGACAGATCCGGAGATCTTGCTGGCCAGGGTAGTTGACTTACACCTTCTAGAGCACGTTGGGTGGCACGGGATACATGCGGACGTGCATTGTCCTGTTGGAACAGCAAGTTCCCTTGCCAGTCTAGGAATGGTAGAACGATGGGTTCGATGACGGTTTGGATGTACCGTGCAATATTCAGTGTCCCCTCGACGATCACCAGAGGTGTACGGCCAGTGTAGGAGATCGCTCCCCACACCATGATGCCGGGTGTTGGCCCTGTGTGCCTCGGTCATATGCAGTCCTGATTGTGGCGCTCACCTGCACGGCGCCAAACACGCATACGACCATCATTGGCACCAAGGCAGAAGCGACTCTCATCGCTGAAGACGACACGTCTCCATTCGTCCCTCCATTCACGCCATTCGCGACACCACTGGAGGCTGGCTGCACGATGTTGGGGCGTGAGCGGAAGACGGCCTAACGGTGTGCGGGACCGTAGCCCAGCTTCATGGAGACGGTTGCGAATGGTCCTCGCCGATACCCCAGGAGCAACAGTGTCCCTAATTTGCTGGGAAGTGGCGGTGCGGTCCCCTACGGCACTGCGTAGGATCCTACGGTCTTGGCGTGCATCCGTGCGTCGCTGCGGTCCGGTCCCAGGTCGACGGGCACGTGCACCTTCCGCCGACCACTGGCGACAACATCGATGTACTGTGGAGACCTCACGCCCCACGTGTTGAGCAATTCAGCGGTACGTCCACCCGGCCTCCCGCATGCCCACTATACGCCCTCGCTCAATGTCCGTCAACTGCACATACGGTTCACGTCCACGCTGTCGCGGCATGCTACCAGTGTTAAAGACTGCGATGGAGCTCCGTATGCCACGGCAAACTGGCTGACACTGACGGCGGCGGTGCACAAATGCTGCGCAGCTAGCGCCATTCGACGGCCAACACCGCGGTTCCTGGTGTGTCCACTGTGCCGTGCGTGTGATCATTGCTTGTACAGCCCTCTCGCAGTGTCTGGAGCAAGTATGGTGGGTCTGACACACCGGTGTCAATGTGTTCTTTTTTCCATTTCCAGGAGTGTAACTTTATTATCCTAAGCTCAGTGAAAACTTCAACAGTAACTAGCGCAGCTGTTTCGCAGACGTGACTGTCTCGACTACCACGAAGCAAACCCACACACACAGCCTCCACCAAAGAGATTCCGGGGACGAAAGGCATTCAAATAAACCCACAGTTATTACCGTCATTTTTTGGATGCTCATTACAAAAATAATACAGTATTATGTAAGTTATTAGCAAAATTCATAAACATGCTTACATCCAGTATTACAATACGAAACAGTTACGTTAAAACTACAAGGTACATTTGACCTGCTTCAAGAAATTGCGTCCTTCTGCCCTCCAGATACCTTTCCTATTATTCTTGTTTTACTTTATATTGTTCGCACTTCCATGGTGGTATACAATAGGTTTTATTAATGGCCACATACATAAATAATCATTTAACGAATATCTAATAACTAACTACGCTCTACCCTTCTGAGCCACCGAGGGCACAGAGGATAGCGCGACTGCAGGGACTTATCCCTTGCACGCTCGCCGTGAGACCCACATTCCCAACATGTCCACACCACTCCATTCGTTGTGCGCCTAAGAGATGTTTGATGGCCAAACATTTTCGACATGTCCCTAATGAAGTACATCAACGCCTGTTTACAGCTAGGGTGTCCATTTAATTATCGTTTCATTTCTAGCAAAGCTGCATGGTCATATACGGTAACTGTTCTTTCGGGAACAGATACTATCGTCATGTATAGTTAAAATATGGCTTACCGGCCATTGACCTTCTTGTGCAAACGCACACAGTATGCCCGAACTCGTACGGGACCTGGTAGATTAATCTGCCACGAGTAATGAGTATGATGGGCAAACATCTCTTAGGCGCATTACGAATGTAGTGGTGTGGACATGTTGAGAATGTGGGTCTCACGGGGAGCGTGCGAGGGATAAGTCCCTGCTGTCGCGCTATCATCTGTGCCCTCGGTGGCTCACACCAGCGGCGTGTAGACTCCGCGCAGCAGTGGTTGCCATTGATTTTGACAGCGCATTCGACAAAGTGCAGCACCCTTTTCTGTTCTCCGTGATGAACCGCATGGGTTTTCCACCAGCCTTTATCGACGTAATCCGGTGCCTATACTACACCGCCGAATCGCTGATTCAGGTTAATGGCCGTGTGGCGGGACCAGTGGCGATCCGACGTTCCGTACGGCAAGGCTGCCCACTTTCTACCCTACTCTATGCCATCAGCCTGGAGGCACTCATTGGGAGTCTGACGAGCCACCTTTCTGGTCTCACTTTGCGACAGCACAGTTTTCGATGTCGTGCGTATGCGGACGACCTCCTCCTCTTGATCCGCTCACGGGGTGAAACACACACGGTACTTGATTTGATATCAACGTACGGCACTGCAGCGGGCAGTAACATGAATGTGGCTAAATCCGCGGCGATGCCCATTGGACGCGGCCTCTCACACGACGACTTAGCACCTCTCCCGTGTGTACAAAAACTACGATACCTTGGTATCATTTTCACCTCCACCGTGCGCCGCTCGGCTGCCATCAATTTTCGGCGTGCTCTCCAAAATATCCGCACGACGGTGCGACAAAATCTTCTCCGACGACTCGATTCATTACAACGTGTCCAATACCTCAATCAACATGTGGCGTCCAGAATGGTCCACATTGCACAGGTCCTCCCGCTGCCATCAACTATTGGACGCAGCCTCCAGACTGCCTTCGGATACTTCCTTACGGCCGGTACGCTCTTTAAGGTCCGCTATGACACGCTCACCCTTCCCCCGCGAGCGGGGGCCTCGGTCTTGTCAATGTGCGACTCCGCGCGGCGTCCTTGTACAAGCCCACCATGCACCAGCAGTGGCACGGGGGCACCTCCCTTAAGCGGAGCTTGCTGGAAATCCTTGTGCCCGCGACCATAACACCAGCAATACCAGTCGGACACATCAAGCACAATCTTTCGCACATTTCTGATTTCATCGTCGACTTCAGTTATGCTCACAGATACTTACCGACCACCCGTTCTCCTCGACCTAAAGATTTTTACACCCCACTCCTTCGTTCCATATCCAGCAACAATATCGAACTGCGACATCCGTCCACGCGGTGGCCCACGGTTTGGCGTCACATCCACCAGCCTTTTCTTCCCTCCAACGTCCGGGCAACATGGTACCAAGTCGCGAAAGAAAAATTCGCCACAAATCATCGTCTTCACGCCATCGGACTAAAGGACTCTCCACTCTGCTCCATTTGCCACCTCACGGATGACGATGTCCATCAAATGACTTGTGCTGCCACCAGTGACGTCTGGAAACCTGCCCGACAGTTCGTTGCCTGTTACCTCCGTGTTCCGCCGGACTCGATTGACCCATGGACTTTTATCCGTCCTGAGAATACTTATTTCCCCGCCACCAAAAATCATGCGATTGTATGGGTCAAGGGATGGACCATCACCTACATGTATAATGATGGCGACAAATCACGCCTTGATTTCTGGCAGTACTTACAAACCGCCCACAGTGAAGCCGAACAGCGTCCGCGCTACCGCGCCTTCTTCGCTAATTACCTACACGCGATCTTTACGTCACCCCCGCCCAGTTGGATGGTGCCACACGCCGACAGCACTCCCCCCCCTGCTGACATCTGAGACCACTCGCGCTGCTTTCTACAATTGTAACCCACAGTGGAGTAGGCGCCTCCTTTCTTTTATACACTACACCAGAAAACACTGGTTTTTCCCTCAATCCACTGTATATTGCTTTACACCTCTTAGCTTCCATCGGTATTATTAGTTTTTTTTCCTACACTTTGTTCATAAAAAAAAATTGCTCACCTTGTACGAGTATCATGTCTTGTGTTATTTTCGCCGGAAGGATGGCATCTTTGTTGTATTTAAGTTTGTACCAATAAAGATCTTTTGTTCATTTACCCTGTTCCTGGTGCAGAAAAAAAATAATAAAAGTAATAAAATAAAACAAAAATAAACAACAAGGCTTGTTTGAGGGAGTGATTCAGGGACGGGACGGGGGGGGGGGGGGGGCGCATTGCGGCCAGGCCTCGGGTTCCGACCCATGCCCGCCTTAACCCCACCTACTCGTAACTGAACACCCTTTAATTTAAATTTTTAAAAATCTAAAAAAAAAAGAAAATAAGATGGGTAGAGCGTCTCCCATGTAAGCAGGAGATCCCGGGTTCGAGTCCCGGTCGGGGCACACATTTTCGACATGTCCCTAATGAAGTACATCAACGCCTGTTTGCAGCTAGGGTGTCCATTTAATTATCGTTTCATTTCTAGCAAAGCTGCATGGTCACCTCCGGTAACTGTTCTTTCGGGAACAGATACTATCGTCATGTATAATTAACTGTAGTTAGTCTATATCTGGGATGAAAAGCTGAGGAACTAGGTAACTCATCCCGTCTCCATACGACATTTAGCTTGTGAAGTAGTAATGGCTGTGGCACATTAATAATTTATAACGTCGTCTGTAACTTTTGTTATAAACGCAGACTTGAAATGTAGCCTATTTGGGTGTTTTCTGATGCCGTCGACTTTCACTTGATGCTTCATATGACGTGATCGCTACGGTGGTTTATTATTATTAATTTTTTCATGTGCAGTGCAACATTCATAATTAAACGTAGTTGTAGCTTTCTGAATACTTATCGTAGAATCATGTTTAAAGTTGCCTTGAGTTTGTCTCATTTTATTGTTTCGTGTTCATAAGATCTGTAACGTAGCTTTCGTGAAAATGAAAACCCGCCTTATATTTCGTTCAGTGTAATCGGCATTGCGTCTTCTCCAACTGCCTCAGCCATGTGCCGACATGAACTCGCCGGCGAAACTGCTGCGTCCTGCTTGCTTGATACAACCAGTTCTCACTTCGCCAGCTGACTACTCGCAGTAACAGTCCCTGATTTTTACCCTCCACACTTCCCCTCCTATTTTTGATGCCTCATGATACGTCACTCCAAGCGATCCGTTGTTTTACTTAAGTTTTCAATAAATTTATTTACTCTTCATTGAATATCTCATCTACGTATATAATCTTCAGCATCATCTGTAGCACCACGTTTTAAATGGATATCTTATTATCTATGCTTTTTATAGTCCATGTTTCGCCTCCGTAATGGGCTGTAACCTAGGCAGATACTTTCAGAAAGGACTTCCGAATACTTAAATTTATTTTCTGTATTAGCGCATTTTTTGCTATTGTTAATCTGCATTTTATATTCTCCTGCTGTCGTCAGTTGTCTTGTGTCCGAAATAGCTAAATTTATCTACTACGTTTTAGTATCTCATTTCGTAATATAATACTCTCGACATAAAGTGATTTAATCCGGCTATACTCCACTACACTTGTGCGTTTATATGGCACCCTCCGCGCTGTACACTTGCAACGAACACAAATGTCCCACCGCACTATTTGCCCCGTTGTCCTGTTTTATTTATTTTGACGGCTTCCTCTCCTCAGGGGTTTGATTTTTTAGTACGAACGTTGGGGGCGACTTGGTGCGCTAATGTGACACTGTTTTCACCTGAGGATGCTGTTTTAATGCAGCGAAACTGGTTGTGACAATAAAGAAATCACCAATTACTGCTATTCTTGCGGTTCATTTTATTTCCATTCAGTAATCGATGAATTCTTTAATCTCATTTCAATTTTGTGTTAGAGAGAAGAGGTGTAGTTCTGAGTGAACTAGTTGCATATTATCCTGTTCATTAACTGGAGGCAGTTTGCTACTGTGGCTAACGTATCTGTAGTTAAAAAAAAATTAAAACGTAATATTACAGTACTAAAAAACGTTACTCATTTATTTATTAACTGTTTTCAAGCTTACTAGAAATGCGTGTTTTTAAAGTACGTGCCATAGGACCCACGTTTTGTTCACATGTACATAACGATTATTGGTTTCATTTTTGACGCAATGTTTAGGTAACTTCCCTAACAATCGTGTAAGTTATTTATAAGCGAGGAGATTTCGATGGCTACCTAGTTCTTTTATTCAGCACATTACAAGCGATGAGCTTCGACGTGCACTCTGGTTAGAGACCTGAAAACCCAAGGAGGAGTGAGTTTGCTATAAAATCGGTGTTATTCGCGCGCAGAGGCACTTTTTCTTGCGAAGTGTGAGCGTTCTGTCTCAGACGCAAGTCTCAACTTGAAATATAATCCAAAATAACTCTGGTATTGGATACTGGTTTAAGAACATTGCGTGTGACGGAAGTTAAGGAACTAACTAACGTTGCCACACTTTAATAAGTACAGAACTTACGACATAGCTGTGCCTAGGAATAAACGCTGACGCGCCAAAGAAACTGGTGTGGGCATGCGTGTTCCAATACAGAGATATGTAAACAGGCAGAATATGGCGCTGCGGTCGGAAAGACAAGTGTCTGCCGCAGTTGTCAAGATCGGTTACTGCTGCTACAATGGCAGGTTATCAGGATATAAGTGAGTTTGAACGTGGTGATACAGTCGGCACACGAGCGATAGAACACAGCATTTTCCCGTGCGATAATATCACGAATGTACCGTGATTACTATGAATCCGGTAAAACATCAATTCTCCGACGTCGCTGCGGTCGGAAATACATACTGGAAGAACGGGACCAACGACGACTGAAAAAAATCGTTCAACTTGACAGTAGTGCAACACTTACACAAATTGCTGCAGATTTCAGTGCTGGGCCATCAACAAGTGTCAGCGTGCGAGGCCGCGCGATCTAGGGCGCCTTTTCACGGCCCGTGCCTCCCTTGGGCATGGGTGTGTGTATTGTCCTTAGCGTAAGATAGTTTAAGTTGGACTAAGTAGTGTGTAAGCATAGGGACCTGAGCAGTTTGGTCCCATAAGACCTTACCACAAATTTCCAAATCAGCGTGTTCAACGAAACGTCATCGATACGGGCTTTCGGAGCCGAAGGCCTACTCATGTAACCTTGATGACTGCACGACACAAAGCTTTAAGCCTCGCCTGGGCCCGTCAACGCCGACATTGGACTGTTGAGGACTGGAAACATGTTGCCTGGACGGACGAGTCTCGTTTCAAATTGTATCGAGCGGATGGTGGTGTACGGGTATGGAGACAACCTCACCAATCTACACTCCTGGAAATTGAAATAAGAACACCGTGAATTCATTGTCCCAGGAAGGGGAAACTTTATTGACACATTCCTGGGGTCAGATACATCACATGATCACACTGACAGAACCACAGGCACATAGACACAGGCAACAGAGCATGCACAATGTCGGCACAGGTACAGTGTATATCCACCTTTCGCAGCAATGCAGGCTGCTATTCTCCCATGGAGACGATCGTAGAGATGCTGGATGTAGTCCAGTGGAACGGCTTGCCATGCCATTTCCACCTGGCGCCTCAGTTGGACCAGTGTTCGTGCTGGACGTGCAGACCGCGTAAGACGACGCTTCATCCAGTCCCAAACATACTCAATGGGGGACAGATCCGGAGATCTTGCTGGCCAGGGTAGTTGACTTACACCTTCTAGAGCACGTTGGGTGGCACGGGATACATGCGGACGTGCATTGTCCTGTTGGAACAGCAAGTTCCCTTGCCGGTCTAGGAATGGTAGAACGATGGGTTCGATGACGGTTTGGATGTACCGTGCAATATTCAGTGTCCCCTCGACGATCACCAGAGGTGTACGGCCAATGTAGGAGATCGCTCCCCACACCATGATGCCGGGTGTTGGCCCTGTGTGCCTCGGTCGTATGCAGTCCTGATTGTGGCGCTCACCTGCACGGCGCCAAACACACATACGACCATCATTGGCACCAAGGCAGAAGCGACTCTCATCGCTGAAGACGACACGTCTCCATTCGTCCCTCCATTCACGCCTGTCGCGACACCACTGGAGGCGGGCTGCACGATGTTGGGGCGTGAGCGGAAGACGGCCTAACGGTGTGCGGGACCGTAGCCCAGCTTCATGGAGACGGTTGCGAATGGTCCTCGCCGATACCCCAGGAGCAACAGTGTCCCTAATTTGCTGGGAAGTGGCGGTGCGGTCCCCTACGGCACTGCGTACGATCCTACGGTCTTGGCGTGCATCCGTGCGTCGCTGCGGTCCGGTCCCAGGTCGACGGGCACGTGCACCTTCCGCCGACCACTGGCGACAACATCGATGTACTGTGGAGACCTCACGCCCCACGTGTTGAGCAATTCGGCGGTACGTCCACCCGGCCTCCCGCATGCCCACTATACGCCCTCGCTCAAAGTCCGTCAACTGCACATACGGTTCACCTCCACGCTGTCGCGGCATGCTACCAGTGTTAAAGACTGCGATGGAGCTCCGTATGCCACGGAAAACTGGCTGACACTGACGGCGGCGGTGCACAAATGCTGCGCAGCTAGCGCCATTCGACGGCCAACACCGCGGTTCCTGGTGTGTCCGCTGTGCCGTGAGTGTGATCATTGCTTGTACAGCCCTCTCGCAGTGTGCGGAGCAAGTATGGTGGGTCTGACACACCGGTGTCAATGTGTTCTTTTTTCCATTTCCAGGAGTGTATTTACCCTCATGTCAGCAGGGGACTGTTCAAGCTGGTGGAGGCTCTGTAGTGGTGTGGGGCGTGTGCAGTTGGAGTGATAAGAGACCCCCGATACGTCTAGATACGACTCTGACAGGTGACACGTACGTAAACATCCTGTATGATCACCTGCATCCATTCATGTCTATTCTGCATTCCGACGGACTTGGGCAATTTCAGCATGACAGTGCGACACCCCTCACGTCTAGAATTGGTGCAGAGTGGCTGCAGGAACACTCTTCTGAGTTTAAACACTTCCGCTGGCCGCCAAACTCCTCAGACACGAACATCACTGAGCATATCTTGGATGCATTGAAACGTGCTGCTCAGATGAGATCTCCACTCCATCGTACTCTTACGGACTTACGGACAGTCCTGCAGGATTCATGGTGTCAGTTCCCTTCAGCACTACTTCAGACATTAATCGAGTACATGCCGCGTCGTGTTGCGGCAGTTCTGCGTGCTCGCGGGGGCCCTACACGATATTACGCAGGTGTACCAGCCTTTTTTTTTTGTCTTCAGCGTATTTTAGCCGAATAACTTCAGATTTGATTTTGATGTCTCATACACGTCAGGATCATTGGACGGAAAATAGGTCCAGTTAGACACGGATGAAGAAGGTCTGTGACGTTGCGGAATATTTTGTCGCGTTGCTCGCAGGTTGGTGAAATTTTTTCACTATTATCTGTCCAGAAACTCTTACAACCATCTCTAACATCCGAGTAATATGTAATTGAAAATACTTTTGTTTTCCGTGTGTCAATCATCGCTGTTTTATTATCTCAAACTGACCGGTTTCGGGCAGTATCGTCTATCTTCACACCATTTGTCGTAGTTACTGTGTAACGAGTCGTAATTGTACGCTATATGATTCACTGTCCTGCAATCAAACTGAAGTATTCCATTAAGACTGGTTAAATTACGAGACATGATCCGAAAATGGGCGACACTGCACGGAACCGGTCAGTTTGAGGCAATAAAAAAAGCTATCGTCTGTCTGAAAACGAGTGTATTTCCTACAAATAAGGATCGCGGATAACTCCCTGCCGACAAGCATGTCCAGTTCTGAATATTTCTTTTTCTTCTCGCCGGACTTCTCGCAATAGAAAAAGCGGATCCTCGCTGTATACTGCCGCCACTGACAGCATCCGCCTGCCACATGTGTCTCGTGCAGCTGGCTGCGTCTTCTCTGTTAACAAGACTGCCGTCACGGGAGACCTCTCGCCACCAGGCCGTCCCGCTCTAATAAACAGCGGCATATTCACAGGGCGGCGCCTCAGGCTACAAGCGCCATCTTGTCCTGTACTCCAGCCACTCTGTCTCTACTTACTCGCCCTCGCACTGTCATCAACATTAAACATGCTCCATCTTTGACGAGTGCAGCCCTGGTGGAACAATGGTTCCCACAGCGGACTTGAGTGTGGCTCAGACATCAGTCCAGCATCGTGGTTTACAAGGGGACTGCGCGTACTCGTCATCGCCGATTTCGTCCAAATTAGTGGTATATTCAGGGTTTGGCCAGATATGAAAGTGACAAAAGGGGGGAACACCAAAATGCCAAACGAGCTTGTTTTTATTTATTTTTTAAATTGTGTCTGTTGGTCGAGACATGATACATTTATTACGTTTGCATAGTTTCCAGGCAGCGGTAGGCGCTGCTGAAAAGGTTACAGAACACTAATAGGAGGGTCGTGGGTCGAGTCCCTGCCTCGAAACTTTTTTAAAATTTTCATGTTTTGCGTTATTTAAACTGCAAATGAACCAAAATACTTTTCAATATATCGTATTTATTAATATCTTTATAAAAGACATGGAAAGGTACAGCGAAAGAAAATTTGGGGTTGCAAATAGCCTGCCGCAGTGGACGAGCGGTTCTAGGCGCTTCACTCTTGTACCGCTACGGTCGCAGGTTCGAATCCTGCCTCGGGCATGGATGTGTGTGATGTCTTAGGTTAGTTAGGTTTAACTAATTCTAAGTTCTAGGAGACTGATGACCTCAGAGTGCTCATAGTGCTCAGAGCCATTTGAAACATTTTTTGATTGCAAATAATTTCCAAAAGAAAACTGTACCTACACTGCCCAACCCGCCAGGGTAGCAGAGAGCGCTAACGCGCTGCTTCCTGGACTCGGGTAGGCCGCCGACCCCGAATAGAATCCGCCCGGCGGACTACAGACGAGGCCGATATGCCGGCCAGCCTGGATGTGGTTTTTGGGCTGTTTTCCACCTACTGCTAGGTGAATGCCGGGCTGATCACCACGTTCTGCCTCAGTTCCACGACACGCAGACATTTGAGACACGTTCGCGCTATTCCATGGCTTACATTAGACGCAGACAGCTGGGGTATACTAATTCTATCCTGGGGGGTTCGGGGTGGCGGCAGGAAGGGTATCAAAAATGGTTCAAATGGCTCTGAGCATTATGGCATTTAACATCTGAGGTCATCAGTCCCCTACAACTTAGAACTACTTTAACCAAACTAGCCTAAGGACATCACACACATCCATGCCCGAGGCAGGATTCGAACCTGCGATCGTAGCGGTCGCGCTGTTCCAGACTGAAGTGCCTAGAACCGCTCGGCTACACCGGCCGGCCAGGAAGGGCATGCGGCCACCCTCTGCAACTAACACTAGCAAATCGATAGTAACAAGGCCGACGCCGCATTGCAGCGGGTATACGGTCTCAAGTCAGTGATGATGATGACTGTACTTATACTGCCCACGAGGACTCTGCAAATAAGTTTCCAAGAACAGATTAAGGTGTACGTGACTTTTGTTTGCTTTCATTTAGACATTCATTCAGTCCTCAGTTGCTCGTCACGAACTACAGGTTCCCTCTGTTTTTACCATGAATACCCCAGCACCCGTAAAATAATAAAAGAATGTAAATTTATATACGAATTTCTCGTGTATACCGTACAATCCATTCCTGGGAATTTAGTTGCAGTTCCATTCCTTCTCATTCCTTGTGTGAAGATATTAAGAAATACAGAATATTTAGCATTATTTCCAGTTTATTTGCAATGTAAATAATGTAATGCTTGAAAATAAAACAAAAAATGTTTCCGCAATGGGGCTCGGCCCTACAATCCTCGGATTAGCCTTATGCACTCTTTCAACTGCGCCAACCGCTTCCTACAAATTATGCTAACATAAATCGCTCACCTCACGAGACTCGATTCCTGCTGACATAACAGACGTGTTTTGTGCTGAATTATTGTAGAAGGGAGCCTACTCACCATGGCGCAGCCAAAAGAGAAATTTCCCGAGTGTAATAATTATAGCCGAAGGGGCATCTACTCGAAAACTTGGGAGATGCGAAGCAATGAAATGGCAAATAAGTTGTCGAAAGAGGTAGTTCGTGATGGAACAAGTGTTAACGGAGGTATTTCAGTTACAGATTACCTCGCAATTTTCTGATGCATGGAGAGGCCTGGAAAAAGCGTTCGGCAATGTAAAATGGTGCGAAATGATCAAAATTCGGAGAAAAGTAGGGGTAAGCTATAGAGAAAGACTGTAATAAACGATAGGTACAAGAGCTAAGAGGGAATAATAAGACTAGACGGCCAAGAACGAAGTGCGCGGATTAAAAGGGATGTAAGACTGGGATGGAGTCTTTCACATCCGCTGTTCAAACTTTACATCGAACAAGCAGTGATAGAAATAAAAGACAGGTTCAAGAGTGGAATTAAAATTGAAGGTGAAAGGATATCAGTGATAAGATTCGCTGATGACATTACTACCCTCAGTGAAAGAGAAGAAGAATTACAGGATCGGCTGAAGGGAATGAACAGTCTAATGAGTACAAAATATGGGTTGAGAGTAAATCGAAGAAAGAGGAAAGTAATGAGAAGTAGAAAAATGAGAACAATGAGAAACTAAACAAGGATTGGTGATCACAAAGTAGATGAAGTTATGGAATTCTGCTACCTTGGGAGCTACGTAACTGATGACGAATAGAGCAAGGAGGACATAAAAATCAGACTAACACTGGCAAAAAGGGCACTCCTAGCCAAGAGAAGTGTGCTAGTATAACGTAGACCATAATTTGAGGAAGAAATTTCTGGGAATGTTCGTTCAGAGTACAGCGTTGTATGGTAGTGAAATCATGGACTGGGAAATCCGGAAAAGAAGAGACTCGAAGCATTTGAGATGTGACGCTACAGACGAATGTTGAAAATTAGGTGGACTGATAAGGTAAGGAATGAGAAGGTTCTCTGCAGAACTGTTGAGGAAAGGAATATATGGAGAAGAATGACAAGAGGAAGGGACAGTATGGTAGTACCATCAGTTAAGACATCAGGGAATAACTTCCGTGGCACTAGATGGAGATGTAGAGGGTAAAAATTGAAGAGGAAGACAGAGATTGGAATACATCCAGTAAATAATTGAGGACGTAGGTTGCAAATGTTACTTCGAGATGAAGAGGAACGAATCAAATCAGCCAGAAGACTGATGACTGGAGAGAGAGAGAGAGAGAGAGAGAGAGAGAGAGAGAGAGAGAGACGCATGGCTCAAGGAGTGACAAGTATCATCCCGGACTTGAGAACAAGCGTTATAGCAATGTACCCGTCGATTCCTTGTCATTGTTGGTATAACGATAAGGCTAGCTTACGACAGTTTCAGCTATAATCGCAAATACCGGCTTCATCTACAGCAAAACCGTATTACGGTGTGTGGCAGAGGTTGCATCTGGAAAGATCATTTTTCCCCCTTCTCCGTTCCATCCGCGAATGAAGCGTTGGAAGAACGACTGTCTGTAAAGTTCCATAATAGCAACAGGTTCTCCGATTTTTCTGGTCGCGATCATTTGGCGAGAAATATATGGGAGGAACTTGCCCGACTCGTCTTCGAAAGTACACTCTCGGATTTTGAACAGAAACCCTCCCCGTGATACAAAACGCCTCTCTTGTTGCGACTGACACAGTCATCCCCGTAACGCTCTCGCGCTGGCTAAACGGTCCCGTGACTAACCGTGCCACACTTCATTGGACACTCCGTACTGCTTTTGTTAATCTTACTTGGTAGGGGTCCCATTTTGATGGAAAATAGGGGAGCCCGCCCCTTTGGAGCAAATTTTTGAGGTCTCGACGATGAAAAAACATTAAAAAAATTTGGAACCTTTTATTGAAACATTTTTTGTAATACGATTTACCAATGAAGATACCAAATATAAAATACGCTTTGTGATCAAAAGTATCCAGACACTCCCAAAGACATACATTTTTTCATATTAGGAGCATTGTGCTGCCACCTATTGCCAGGTACTCCATGTCAGCGACCTCTGTAGTCATTAGACATAGTGAGAGAGCAGAATGGGGCGCTCCGCGGAACTCACGGATTTCGAACGTGATCAGGTGATTGGGTGTCACTTGTGTCATATGTCTGTACGCAAAATTTCCACGCTCCGAAACATCCCTAGTTCCACTGTTTCCGATGTGATAGTGAAGTGGAAACGTGAAGAGACACGTACAGCACAAAAGCGTACCGGCCGACCTTGTCTGTTGACCGGCAGAGACTGCCGACAGTTGAAGAGGGTCGTAATGTGTAATAGGTAGGCATCTATCCAGAACATCACACAGGAATGCCAAACTGCATGAGGGTCCACTGCAAGTACTACGACAGTTAGGCGGGAGGTGAGAAAACTTGGATTTCATAGTCGAGCGGCTGCTCATAAGCCACACATCACGCCGGTGAATGCCAAAAGTCGCCTCGGTTGGTGTAGGGAACGTAAACATTGGACGATTGAACAGTGGAAAACGTTGTGTGGAGTGACGAATCACGATACACAATGTGGCGGTTCGATGGCAAGGTGTGGTATGGTCGTGTTCTTCATGGAGGGGGCTTGCACCCGTTATTGTTTTGCGTGGCACTTTCACTGCACAGGTCTGCACTGACGTTTTAAGCATCTTCTTGCCTTCCAGTGTTGAAGAGCAATTCGGGGATAGCGATTGCATCTTGCAACTGGATCGTGAACATGCTCATAATTCACGGCCTATGGTGGAGTGGTTACACGACAACATCTCTGTAACGGAAAGGCCTGCACAGAGTCCTGTCCTAAATCCTATAGAGCACCTTTGCGATGTTTTGGAACGCCGACTTCGTGCCAAGCCTCACCGACCGACATCGATACCTTTCCTCGGTGCAGCACTCTGTGTAGAATGGGCTGCCATTCCCCAAGAAACCTTCCAGCACCTGATTGAATATATGCCTGTGAGAGTGGAAGCTGCCATCAAGGCTAAGGGTGAGCCAACACCATATTGAATTCCAATATAACCGATGGAGGGCGCCACGAACTTGTAAGTCATTTTCAGCCAGGCATCGGGATACTTTAGATCACAGTGTATTTCGTTTGTTATATCAATAAACTAAGAAAGTCTCTTCAAGTTCTTTCCTGTATGCGGGGCTGAATGGATACCCATGTTTTTTTACTTTCTTCAAAGACTCATAGTACAAATAAACTGGGCATCATGGTTTTCACCATCTGTGCCAGCACACGAATTACGAGCAGCCTGCGCGTACTTGTGAGATGCAGTCAAATCCTCAGTTAAAGTGCAATATAATTTCTTGCAATATATATATGCCGCATCTTTGTCGTTTTGGGATATTTCTTTTTCTGGAGAGTCAGTTACTTTTTCCTTTTTTTTTTCTTTCTGTTCTTTGACTGAATATCTTTTCCTTTCACTTTCTTCTTCTCTTATCGATTTATTAGCATGACCTCCTTTACCGTCCAGGGATTTTTTGACCGCGTCTTGTATCTCATTCTCTTATGTGATAAAAGCAGTTTCACCTTTCTTGCCACTCATTTCAGCCCTGGTAGAGCTGTGGATATTGGTGTAACATTTTCCGAGCTAAAGTTACGGAAGCTTGACCAGTCGAGTTATTGACGGATGCATGTTTTTCGTGGACCAGTTTTGTCTCTCCGTTTTCCGTACATAATGACGTAAATCTGCAAACAAAAAGACAAAACTTGCCGTAGACTTCGTCAAATGAAGAGTAAGAGGCGACTGGGCCGGAACGCACTATACCAGTAGACCAAAGGCATATCTGTTGTGAAAATAATCGGTGTCTACCATAAATAAATTTTTCTCAACTGGGTTGTAGACAAAGATAGCTAAGGGCAAGCTTATTTAGGCAGAATAAACGTTGATTCTGAAGGAAAAAGCGTAACAGACGTAGCTTAGTTGGAAACAGTCCAGTAAATTATAACTGCGAACTGGCTCACTTTTATAGGCTGACTATGTAACGGGCGCCCGATAACAATAGCAACCTCAGTAAACTATAACAGGCATTGGTTTGGTAAACTCTTGTCAGTTTGAGCGCACTCTAGCCCCTCTAGACGAAATTAGAATACCGAGGCTGTTTTACCCCGGTAGTTCTTTAGATTAATCCCATTTCCTGAAGATTATTCATACGAATCTGGGCCTGGCAACGGCTGTGCTCGTGATAAGCCCACGTGATAGAAGACCGGCGTAGCCGATGCGAGATTTGAGAGACTCGTCCACAAGTCGCTGCAGCGTAACTCAGAATCGGAGTTCATCCTTTAATGCATCCGGGATACAACACTGCAAAAGTTTCATTATTTACCATAACCGTTAATGGTTCTGGTAGCTAATGGCTCCGTTTCGTGAATTGATGGCAGTTTGTCCAATATAATGACTAGACTGCCTTTTTTTTGTCACTTGACAAGTAGAGTAGGCTTCTCTTACCCAGACAAACATGTACTATAGTCGCGGATCTTGAGGGGTACGTGGGGTTAGCATGAACCCCTAGAGGCCTGCTTACGGGACAGCTGTTTCGGCGTCGCGTCGTTAAGGGGCGCCGCGTCCTCTCTCTCCTTCTGCCCTCCCCTCCCTCCCTCCTCTCTCCTCTCTCTCTCTCTCTCTCTCTCTCTCTCTCTCTCTCTCTCTCTCTCCACTCTCTCTCGCTATCTCTCTCTCCCTGTGTGTGTGTGTCTAGTGTGCGTGCGGCCGGCTCCGTAATGAGCGTCGGCCGCCCACGCACGCACATACGCAGTAAGTTCTGCGTCGCGGACAAACTCTGCCTGCCGCGTGCGCGGGCGGCGTTTGTTTGGGGGCTCCCGCAGGCTACGCCATCTGCCGAGCCGGCAGATACGCGCCGACCACAAAAGCCCCCA
Source organism: Schistocerca gregaria (assembly GCF_023897955.1). Classification (NCBI taxonomy): domain Eukaryota; kingdom Metazoa; phylum Arthropoda; class Insecta; order Orthoptera; family Acrididae; genus Schistocerca; species Schistocerca gregaria. The sequence goes on from NC_064921.1 coordinate 231,197,146, forward strand.
ACAGCTCCGCCTCGTTAATGCGTCCTAAGCTGGCGCTCTTGGCAGCTGTAGGATTCAAGTTTAATTCTTCTTACAGAGAATAAAGGATCTTTTCTTGCTGTTTTTCCTCTAGTCAGCTGTCTTTTTCGTTTTTGGGGTTCCATACCTAAATCGGTAAAAACGGAAACATTATAGTATTACTTCGTTGTCCTTCTGTCTGTCTGTCCGACAGACTGTTGAAACTTTTTTCCCTCGGGAACGGATATCCATTTCAACTTGGAACTTATATCACATGACGAGTTCTGATGTAAGTTATAGTATAAAAAATGGAAGCTTCCAAGTCAATGGATCAAAAGATACGGTCACTAATGTCACACATTTTGATACTCGCAAACTCACTCATCAAAACCTGAATGGTACTTCCCTTTGGCCTAAAATCATAAAATTTAGCAAGGAGCAAAGGTTGACTGTATAAATGAAGGAAAATAATCCTAGAAGTGTTAATTTATAATTATAATACACTCCTGGAAATTGAAATAAGAACACCGTGAATTCATTGTCCCAGGAAGGGGAAACTTTATTGACACATTCCTGGGGTCAGATGCATCACATGATCACACTGACAGAACCACAGGCACAAAGACACAGGCAACATAGCATGCACAATGTCGGCAAGAGAGGACAGAACCACTGTTCTCAACAAGATGCTGTTCGTCGCTACATGTATGGCATGTATGCCAACTATAAAAAATCTATGCATTACTTTTCGCGAGCCAGAGTTATTCAGAGGCAGCAAGACGACATTAGTAACGGTTGTCGGAGCCCTCGGTTTTCCGTACAAAAAAGTTAATGGACGGAAAATTACAATGGAGAGAGGTGACATAGTAGCGTGGCGTTGTCGGTTTTTAAGAAATATCGTTAAAGTGAAGTTTGAAGACATTTTGTAGCTCGACGAAACATTGATAAAAGCCGGTCATTCCGTCAGAAAAGACTGGACAGATGATAGCATACGTGGTAGTTCTACCGGTCCCGTGGGCAAGAGCGCAAGAACTGTTGACTTGGGGCATTGGAACTGCGTCTGGTTTCGCTTCTAACCGTCTCCTCGTTTACAAATCGAGGAAAACAAGCGACTGCCACGAGGAGGTGAACCGCGACAGTTTTGTGAAGTGGTCCAAGGTGCCGCAACGTTAAAATTCTGGACGATTTATGTAAGTTGCAGCTTACGGAAATAGCATGATTTGGGCGCATATTAAACATTACGAGGCAACAAATGACAAAGGCTTCACAGTGGTAGAAATGTAAAGAATGTTAGAGGAAGCAGTGGCACAAATAACACCAGAGAAATGGTGTGATGTTGTAAGCCACACAGAAACGGTTGTTACGGGAGGCATTTTAAAGTGAAATGAATGTAGGAAGTAATATTCAAAGTGTAGTTACACTCTGGGGCAATTGTCAGTGACACTTCCACAGACCAGAGCTCAGATAATAGCAGTGTCAAGGAAGAAAGTGATTCTGAACTAAGAGGTACCCACCCTTTACCTTAATTCGCCTTTATTTTCGCATTTGTGTCGTATTTTTGACTGAACGGTTTATACTGAACAAATCTCACCTCATTTTTAAGGAATGCTCCTTTGCACAAATATGACCCTATACATACCTACTACAGTAATTCGTGAGTACTCATGCAGTTTATATTACTTTGATGTTGTTAGTTAATGTATTTATATGAACGATTTGTATCAATTTTAACACACCTGTCGAATCGAATATGACAACTGAACGTGATTCATTCTGATTATTGTAAGACAGTGTGCTTCCTGCTGATTTTGTTGCGATGTACAAATAATAGAAACATGGTATCATTTTATAAACGGGAGTGCGTCTGTTAAGCCACAACGATATTACGATCTTGTAAAGTGAACTTAGTACCGCTCATTAAAAAATGCGTGAGAAGGCAATACGGTAAAGAACTGCCCAGCTGCTGCTGCTGCTGCTACAGCCATACTGCGCGCGCTCACACCGGCGAACCGACAACATCGCCCCCTTCCATGTTCAGCTGTGTTTCGCTATGTCACTTTGTTATTTTGATCAGGGTATAGGCCTCGTGATACCCGCTGAGGAACTACCTGATGGTAGCCGAGTAGTAGCTGCCCCACGTCACGAAAACTGCCAACGCCACTATATCCTCATCCGGTGATTGTAGTCACCTGACGAAGATGATGGTGATGATGATAGATTTGTGGAGCGCTCAACTGTTCGGTCGTCAGCGCCCGTACAAATTCCCAATATGTACACAGTCCAATCTAGCCACTTGCACGAATGATGATGGAATGGCAACACAAACACCCAGCCCCAGACAGAGAAAACATCGAACCCGGGATGCCATGATCCAGAGCTAGCAACGCTAGGCACTAGAACACGAGCTGCGGTCTATGCTAACGATGACACGACGGTAGGTCGGTACCGTTGGGTCTCTCCGCATGGAGTCAGAATAGGTATGGTTCCAAACATACGTGCACCGCCATCAGATTGTCCGCAAACAATGCGGTTGTCTCTAGAGGAAAGTGTCGTTACTGGACGATAGTAAGGAACGGCTGAAAGACTTGGACAAAATTCCCGCTTGTTGGCAGCTCTTTATAAATGTGGATAAACGCGACACAAACCAATATCGCCCGATTTCAAGATATATGTAACACTTTACGTAGTACAAATATTTAGAGAGATTGATGAAATGGCACGAACACATGAAGTCTATTGTAAGGAAGGAGACTGGAATATTTAGATTTGTTGAACAGGTTCTGAGTTTGGACATGGAAAGGCACTCCCTTACAAGACGCTAGTGCGACTGGCTGCAGTATTTAGAGTCGTTATCCTGTAGATGTGACGGGAGAAGTAGAACGAATACAGAGGACAGGAACCTAGCGGGTCTTTATATCCTCTTCCAAAAGTATAACAGCAATACTAGAGGATTAAAAGGGGCAATGGAAGCCGTAGTGTTGGGCTAGGGGGCGAGCAACGCTCACAGCCGTGAGGGTAGCAATTCAAATGCCCGACCGGCCACACTGATTTAAATTCTCCGTACTTTCCCTAAACCACCTAAGGCAAATGATGGGATGATTCCGTTCAAAAATATACTTCCTTCCGCAACCTTCCCCTACCCGATCTGATATCGATCTTCAGTGGCGTTGTCGTGAACGATGTTTGACTACTAATCTTCTTTCCTTCCTTGCATGGCAATCTTAAGAAGTGAGCTGTAGTCATAAAAAAACCTAGTTACGTAAAATTTGACCTCGGTATTGGTGGAAGGTAGTGTGACAGTTATGATGTCAGCACCGTAAATATCATGCAGGGAACAAAAAAAAAAAAAAAAAAAAAAAAAAAAAAAAAAAAAAAAATTGGGCGCGTAAAGAGATATTAAGGGTGTCCCAGGAGGAAGGATCAGTGTTCAGGAACATGACAGGAACGCTCATTTGAGGCAAAATTTCATTTTTATATGTCCTATTCCGAGGTGTTCCCGAAAGAGAACATATTCAATGTCATTTTTGTGTGTTTTTCTTGGAATAATTCGAAAACCGCGGGCTCTAGTGAAAACATGGTGCAGTACAAAATTAAACTACATTAAATTTCTCACAAAAAGGCCCCATTCATTTTATTCTGTAGGACTAATAGCTTGCGCGAAGAGGGCGAAAGGATAATGAAAATCTCTTCGCGCCACCAGCATGCGCTGTAGCTTAAATTTTGTCGGCCAGATTGAAGTATTTTCCAGACTTCATAGCCACAACTGTTCGTCTCGACGTCCTCTACAGTGCTGTGGTACGTTGTAAACAATAACGATGTGCTGAATAATACAGGAAATGAATAATAATTTACACCAAATTTGTTTTATCGCGGAAAACATTCGTAATAGGACACATGTCCCTGAATATTGACAATTTCACCTGGAACACCCTGTTTAATTTTTTTTCCTCCGTGACTTCTGACAAGATTGATTTACTCTCCATTGCCAACATCTCAGCATAGCACGTAACACCCAATGTCCTCAGTTATTTGTTGGGACCTATTCCAGTCTCTGTCTTTCCCCACAGTTCTTACCCTCTGTGGTTTCCTGTTTTACATTGGAAGTTACTCCCCGATGCCTTAACACACGTCCTATCACCGTGTCTCTGGTTGTAATCAGTGTTACGTACATTTTCCTTTCCTCTTAGATTCTGGAGAGAACTTCCTCATTTCTTATATTATCCGTCCACTTTTTCAGCTCTTCATTAGTTATCCGTTCAGTTCGTCTGATCGTCAGCGGCGCCATAATTCAAACGGTTGTCTTCTCTCTTTTATGTACTCGTTTTTCCGTACACGTTTCACTTCCGTACAAGGGCAAACGCCAGACGACAACCTTCAGAAAAGACTTCGTATCACTTCAAATTATATTCAATGTTAATAAGTTTCTCTTCAAAAATTTCTTTTGTGCTATCACCAGCCTGCTCTTTACATCCTCTGTACTTCGGCCATCGTCTCCAAACAGCAGCCCCATTTACAAATCCAGTTGCCTCAGCGTCACCTGATTTAATTCGACTACTTTCCATTACCCTTGTTTTACTATTGTTGATGTTCACCTTATAACCTCTTTTAGGAGACTAGTGCATTCAAGTGCTCTAACAAGTGCGTTGCCGTCTCTGAAAGAACCATCGCCAGACATCAAAATTTTCATTTATTCCCCCTGAACATTAACTCTCTTTCCAAGTTTTCCCTCAGTTTCTCTTGCTGCTTGCTCAGTTAACAAATTGAATAACAGGAAGGTCAGGCAACAACCCACTCTTAGCCATTTTTCAACTATCGCCTCTATATCGATCTAATTTTTGCCTGAGCTATTAAATGATCTAACTGTTGCCTAGGTTAGTAAATGAACTTTCGTTCCCCGTATTTTATCTCTTCTACCTACAAAATGTCGAAGATTGCTTTCTGTAAACCTACAAATGCTATAATCTTGGACATATAGTAAGTCATTTTTCTCTTGAACGCCGGTGGAACAGGACGGTCATGATGGTACGAAGAACCCTGCGCCACGCACGCTACAATTGTACGATACCTCCTCGCAAGCAGGAAAGTAATTAGCTGACGCAGAGTGACTATGTCCGACTGCAGCGCCTGGCAAATTGGTACGCAGCTCTCACTGCACAGGACTGTAGCAAAATTATGTACAGGTTTGTCGGGAGGCTGTGACATAATTCAGTTTTGGAGCGGCTGCCGTAACGCGGAATACGTTTTTGCGGCGAGACAGGCTGGCTGGTTTCTCCTTTTGCGGCCAGTGCTGGAGCTGACTAGGAGACTGATGGCTGCGTATCGGCAGAGAAGGCGTGTAGTGCATATACCGGTCTAGTTAATTGGTTTCCCCCCGACACCGCCTGTCACCGACTTGACGTTCTCATTTCCACGTCAGCGATGTAGCGCACAGCCTACATCGTTATTCATCCCGTTGTAGCGCAGTTTTTTTATTGCTGCGTGAGAGCTGACCTCCGCGCAGTTCATCGAGCTGCCGAGAGAAGTGCATTTACTCTATCGCCTAACCGGTCTTCCGTGTGTGTGGAGTGGCCGCGAGTGCTGTCACCGACCTCCGGGTACCAACAACCACTTACAGCACATTCGCCGCCAACCACTGTAGAGTCAGGGCCCTATTTAGCCGTAGTGCCGGCCCCACCGGGGGAAATTTTGTGATAACTGAGCATTTTAGACCAATTTTCGATTTAATAGCCCATATAGAGGGTCTATACAAGTGCTATGTTCTTGAGGACAATATTATGGAAATGGAAGGGAATGTAGATCAGGATGAAATAAGAGATATGGTACTGCGTGAAGAGTTTGACAGAGCACTGAAAGACTTAAGTCGAAACAAGGTCCTGGGTGTAGAAAACATTCCATTAGAACTACTGACAGCCTTGGGAGAGCCAGTCATAACAAAACTCTACCATCTAGTGACCAAGATGTATGAGACAGGCGAAATACCCTCAGACTTCAAGAAGAACATAATAATTCCAATCCCAAAGAAAGCAGGTGTTGACAGATGTGAAAATTACCGAACAATCAGTTTAATAAGCCACAGCTGCAAAATAATAACACGAATTGTTTACAGACCAATGGAAAAACTGGTAGAAGCCGACCTCGGGGAAGATCAGTTTGGATTCCGTTGAAATGTTAGCACATGAGGCAATACTGACCCCACGACTTATCTTAGAAAATAGGTTAAAGGAAGGAAAACCTACGTTTCTAGCATTTGTAGACTTAGAAAGCTTTTGACAATGTTCACTGGAATACTCTTTCAAATACAGGTGTAAAATACAGGGAGCGAAAAAATTTGTACAGAAACCAGATGGCAGTTATAAGAGTCGAGGGGCATGAAAGGGAAGCAGTGCTTGGCAACGGAGTGAAACATGTTATTCAATCTGTATATTGAGCAAGCAGTAATGGAAACAAAAGAAAAATTCGGAATAGGAATTAAAATCCATTGAGAAGAAATAAAAACTTTGAGGTTCGCCGATGACATTGTCATTCTGTGAGCTGTGATGTGTCACTTCGTGATAGAAATCTGCCAAGGATAGTACTTCCACTTATGACATGTATCGGTTAGAAAAAGGCACCGATGATGACTGATATCAGTCGAAATCGATTTGCGACAAGATAAATAAGATATGTTTTCGCAACTGGTTGTTGCGTTGTTTATAATTTTATATTCCACGGTCGCTGCACAGAAACGAAACCCTATGGAGCCCAACATTCATATAGGATTAACGGAATACATCAAGTTCAAAGAAGAGCAGCACGTTTTATGTTATCGAGAAATAGGGGAGAGAGCGTCACGGACATTATGCAGGTTTGGGTTCGACATCATTAAAACAATGGTGTATCTCATTGCAGCGGGATCTTCTAACGGAATTTCAATTACCAACTTTCTCCTCCGAATGCGAATATATTTTGCTAACGCCGACTTACATAGGGAGAAACGATGTCATAATAAAATATTGGAAATCAGAGCTTGCACGGAAAAATGTAGGCGTTCAGTTTGGCTGCACTACATTAGGACTTTGTTTTTATGGAACAGATCTGATGATGGTCATTAAAGACCGAAACCGGTAATCTGTTAACAAAAAGTTTGTGACCATAGACGTAAATTAAAGGGAACTTACTGGAGAATTATTGTGAAAGTGGTTCGATGAACCCTCTGCCAGGCACTGAAGTGTGATCTGCAGAGTATACATGCAGATGTAGGTGACATTGGAGGTTTTCAAATTATTGTCTGATTTTCTGGCGGCGGTAGAAGTGGAACTCCTAGAGTATGTAGCTCTTCCATAGCAAAGGAACAAGGCCATTCGCAGACAGCAAGGGACTTGGAAGACTAGTTGAACAGAATAGATAGTGCGTAGAAAGAAGTTTCCAAGAGGAGCACCAACTTTTCTGAGAAAGAAAAATCTGTTGACATCTAACATAAAATTAAATGTTAGGAAGTTTGGAGCGTAATGTTATACTGTCCTAAACTGTGGATGATAAACGAATCGTACAGGAAGAGAATATAGGCTTTCGAAATGTTGGCTACAGAAGGATGTTGACGATTAGATGAGTAGATCGGATAACTAATTAACAGGTACTGAGTCGAATTAGGGAGGAAAGAAATTTACGCCCAACTGGAATAAAACAAGCGATCTGTTGATATAACACATCTTGACGCACCAACGACTCATCAGTTTGGTCATTGGGGCGAGATGGGAGGGGTAAAATTGTAGAAGAAGACAACAACAACAACAACAACAACAACATGGTGTTGTTTGTGTCCACTCCTGGAAATTGAAATAAGAACACCGTGAATTCATTGTCCCAGGAAGGGGAAACTTTATTGACACATTCCTGGGGTCAGATACATCACATGATCACATTGACAGAACCACAGGCACATAGACACAGGCAACAGAGCATGCACAATGTCGGCACTAGTACAGTGTATATCCACCTGTCGCAGCAATGCAGGCTGCTATTCTCCCATGGAGACGATCGTAGAGATGCTGGATGTAGTCCTGTGGAACGGCTTGCCATGCCATTTCCACCTGGCGCCTCAGTTGGACCAGCGTTCGTGCTGGACGTGCAGACCGCGTGAGACGACGCTTCATCCAGTCCCAAACATGCTCAATGGGGGACAGATCCGGAGATCTTGCTGACCAGGGTAGTTGACTTACACCTTCTAGAGCACGTTGGGTGGCACGGGATACATGCGGACGTGCATTGTCCTGTTGGAATAGCAAGTTCCCTTGCCGGTCTAGGAATGGTAGAACGATGGGTTCGATGACGGTTTGGATGTACCGTGCACTATTCAGTGTCCCCTCGACGATCACCAGAGGTGTACGGCCAGTGTAGGAGATCGCTCCCCACACCATGATGTCGGGTGTTGGCCCTGTGTGCCTCGGTCGTATGCAGTCCTGATTGTGGCGCTCACCTGCACGGCGCCAAACACGCATACGACCATCATTGGCACCAAGGCAGAAGCGACTCTCATCGCTGAAGACGACACGTCTCCATTCGTCCCCCCATTCACGCCTGTCGCGACACCACTGGAGGCGGGCTGCACGATGTTGGGGCGTGAGCGGAAGACGGCCTAACGGTGTGCGGGACCGTAGCCCAGCTTCATGGAGACGGTTGCGAATGGTCCTCGCCGATACCCCAGGAGCAACAGTGTCCCTAATTTGCTGGGAAGTGGCGGTGCGGTCCCCTACGGCACTGCGTAGGATCCTACGGTCTTGGCGTGCATCAGTACGCCGCTGTGGTCCGGTCCCAGGTGGACGGGCACGTGCACCTTCCGCCGACCACTGGCGACAACATCGATGTACTGTGGAGACCTCACGCCCCACGTGTTGAGCAATTCGGCGGTACGTCCACCCGGCCTCCCGCATGCCCACTATACGCCCTCGCTCAAAGTCCGTCAACTGCACATACGGTTCACGTCCACGATGTCGCGGCATGCTACCAGTGTTAAAGACTGCGATGGAGCTCCGTATGCCACGGCAAACTGGCTGACACTGACGGCGGCGGTGCACAAATGCTGCGCAGCTAGCGCCATTCGACGGCCAACACCGCGGTACCTGGTGTGTCCGCTGTGCCGTGCGTGTGATCATTGCTTGTACAGCCCTCTCGCAGTGTCCGGAGCAAGTATGGTGGGTCTGACACACCGGTGTCAATGTGTTCTTTTTTCCATTTCCAGGAGTGTATATGATCTTATGTCATGGCAAACTAACTGTGCGAATTTATGAAAGGAATGATGGGCGCAAGTCGAACATGTGTGTCAGTGATCAAGAGCGAAGTTAGATACACCCTTTGTTTTACTTTATCGGGAAAATATGCACACAAAAGCACAGTTAAAAGTGTGAGTGCAGTTTTTCCAAAACGAGTCCGTCGCCGGTAGCCCATTCCGTCTGCTCAGCGTCTGTCTGTTTGTCATGTAATTTCCCGTCGATGATTCTGGAAATTGGATGTCTAGCCAGGTCCCTATGGAACGACTGAAAAAAAAAAGTGGTATCCGGTGAGAAAATTCCCCAGAAACACCAAAACCACGGATATCGCTGCGCCTCACAAGGCAGCCACACTAAGTGCAAGAACAGCAAAGAAAAACAAGAAAAAAATGTTTATTTTGCGTGTTAAAAAAATACTGCGTTTTGGGAGCTTGGAGAGCCAAGAGTTTAATGAATAACTGCACCCAGTGACCGAATTAACTCTTACAGCAAAATATTTTCCTGCCATAAATATTCATAGCAAGCTAATGAATATTTGGGAAAAATGGCGGTTCCTAGTAATTTAGCGGAGCGGTTGATGTCACTCGCTAGGAGGTGCGGCAAACTTTTTTAATTTTCCTTGCTTAACTCTTCCATTACTCGGCGTGACATCGGGAGCCAGAGTTCTCATGAATGCGCGCGGCGCCTCCATAATTAATTTTCAGCTCCTAAAGCCTTACTAGAAAAATATAGTCGGGATGCCGCACATAAAGGGCATAGCACTCTTGAACCCATATACGTTCTCTGAATGTGCAGTGCAGCGGGGGATTAGCCGAGCGGTGTGGGGCGCTGCAGTCATGGACTGTGTGGCTGGTCCCGGCGGAGGTTCGAGTTCTCCCTCGGGCATGAGTGTGTGTGTTTGTCCTTAGGATAATTTAGGTTAAGTAGTGTGTAAGCTTAGGGACCGATGACCTTAGCAGTTAAGTCCCATAAGATTTCACACACATTTGAACATTTAGAATGTGCAGTCGGTATTTCTTCCCTTGGATATCTTGCTTTGGAACCCTGTGATCCTTGGTTAGGTCACATATAGGTTTGTTGTGGAGGACAGCGCTTTCTAATGTGAGTGAAAATATTACAATACCTGGGTCATTTACAATGATTCTACGTAACTCATACGCGTTTCTACGCTTACGTGTGATCATATTTTATTTGATTTCTCATTTATCTGACTTATTTCAGTCAGTTCCGATTTCCTTTTCAGTGCTATGCTATTCATCTCAGAGAAGCACCTAATTCTCACGTCCTCGGTCGTTTGTTGAACATATTCCCATCTCTGGTTTTTGCAGCGAATTTTGCCCTCCACGGTTCCCTGTAGTAACTCGGGAAGTTGCTGTGTGCTACAGATATATGTCCTCGGAAAATTCTTCCTGAATTAAGACTGTGTGGAAGAATCAGAAATCCATACATATTATAAAAATATGTGGAAATATCTCTCTCTCTCTCTCTCTCTCTCTCTCTGTGTGTGTGTGTGTGTGTGTGTGTGTGTGTGTGTGCATTTCTATACGTATTTTTACATTTGTACGTAAACTAATTATACATTAACACTTGTTTGGTTGTAACCGAAAATCAAAAATTAATGTTGTACGAAAAATGTTACTGGGTCGGGATATGAATTTATTTATATGTATCGTGTTGTATACTAGAATGCGCCCCTGACCAATTCTACGAGGTGCATTCAACTTTAAGGCCTCCGATTTTTTTTTCTAATTAACTACTCACCCGAAATCGATGAAATTGGCGTTACTTCTCGACGTAATCGCCCTGCAAACGTACACATTTTTCACAACGCTGACGACATGATTCCATGGCAGCGGCGAAGGCTTCTTTAGGAATCTGTTTTGACCACTGGAAAATCGCTGAGGCAATAGCAGCACGGCTGGTGAATGTGCGGCCACGGAGAGTGTTTTTCATTGTTGGAAAAAGCCAAAAGTGACTAGGAGACAGGTCAGGTGAGTATGGAGCATGAGGAATCACTTCAAAGTTGTTATCACGAAGAAACTGTTGCGTAACGTTAGCTCGATGTGCGGGTGCGTTGTCCTGGTGAAACAGCACACGCGCAGTCCTTCCCGGACGTTTTTGTTGCAGTGCAGGAAGGAATTTGTCCTTCAAAACATTTTCGTAGGATGCACCTGTTACCGCAGTGCCCTTTGGAACGCAATGGGTAAGGATTACGCCCTCGCTGTCCCAGAACATGGACACCATCATTTTTTTAGCACTGGCGGTTACCCGAAATTTTTTTGGTGGCGGTGAATCTGTGTGCTTCCATTCAGCTGACTGGCGCTTTGTTTCTGGATTGAAAAATGGCATCCACGTCTCATCCATTGTCACAACCGACAAAATGAAATTCCCATTCATGCTGTAGTTGCGCGTCAACATTGCTTGGCAACAAGCCACACGGGCAGCCATTTGGTCGTCCGTCGGCGTTCGTGGCACCCACCTGGATGACACTTTTCGCATTTTCAGGTCGTCATGCAGAATTGTGGGCACAGAACCCACAGAAATGCCAACTCTGGAGGCGATCTGTTCAACAGTCATTCGGCGATCCCCCAAAACAATTCTCTCCACTTTCTCGATCATGTCGTCAGATCGGCTTGTGCGAGCCCGAGGTTGTTTCGGTTTGTTGTCACACGATGTTCTGCCTTCATTAAACTGTCGCACCCACGAACGCACTTTCGACACATCCATAACTCCATTAGTACATGTCTCCTTCAACTGTCGATGAATTTCAATTGGTTTCACACCACGCAAATTCAGAAAACGAATGATTGCACACTGTTCAAGTATGGAAAACGTCGCCATTTTAAGTATTTAAAACAGTTCTCATTCTCGGCACTGGCGGTAAAATTCCATCTGCCGTACGGTGCTGCCATCTCTGGGACGTATTGACAATGAACGCGGCCTCATTTTAAAACAATGCACATGTTTCTATCTCTTTCCAGCCCGGAGGAAAAAAATCGGAGGCCTTAGAACTTGAATGCACCTCGTAGCATAAGCTGCAGAAAGTCATCAAAGACAGTTTCAGGTAAGGTTACGTGTCCGATACTACCGGACCTTCTCGTCCGGAAGTCAGGCCCGGTGACATTAGTGCAGTACAAGTGTAAGGTGTGAGAGCTGGCTTATGCAGTGTGCTTTGTGAGAAGAGACGGTGAGTGGGAGGGCTGCTAACCCCGCTTGTGCATTGTCGGCTGCAGGTATGGCGCTGAACGTGTGCACCGCCGAGCGGTCGTGCTGCTCGGCGAAGATGGAGCAGGAGCTGCTGCGGCTCGTGCGGAAGGACTTCGAGGCGCTGCTGCACCACAACTCCAGGTCGCTGCAGGGGCTGCTCGTCTCCGCCGCCGACACCGTCAGAGGTACTGTATGGGTCTCCACCAACACTGCCGCTAATCTCAGGCTTGTCTCACTCGGCACACTTTGCGCCGTGCGGCAAATCGACGGCTTCTCGATAGCCCACAGCGTTAAACGGGCGTATCCACACATTACGGCAATGGGATGGGACGCACAAACTGCTTTGGTCAATTTTGTTTCGTGGGCATTAGGCCGTGGCAATTATCGTGTTTCTGTGCCTCACATTTCGTCTGCTACAGCTGGAGCCATTATGAGAGGCTGGTAAGTCTCAGATACATAGGGCGGACAGAAATATGCACTACACATTAGCATGTCCAACACTCAAAACAGCTTCCAGCCATGTCGAAGTGGATAAATACAGGTCCAGCATATTTCTCAAGGGAAATCACAAAGTCTGCTTGATGTCATTACAGTTATTTGATGCCACATCACATTGAACGTACGTAATGTTCGCCGGTGGTGTTATTTACACAACATTCCTCACGCTTTGCCTCAGGCAACAACTATCCTTTATAGGACAGAACAAAAAGTGTGACTTAAGCTAATGTTCAAAGAATTTGCGTTCGAGCCGAGGTTTTCTTTTCATCTCTCGCATTTTTCGGAAGTTCTAATTGATCTTGAATGATAGTAAATACGACAAAATTAACATACGTTGTGAACAAAGCCTATAAAACTGGAATTCAAAATGGCATTTTTTTGCATTTCCGATTATTGAAATCATACGCACATCAATAAAACTTTTGCATCACCCCAGTTCCCAGAACTGAAGATAGACGTTGACTGTGGATATTGTATCACAGACACAGTCCCTTCGACTGTTCAGAGATGTCACTAAACCCGCCCAAAGATGTAAACAACCACCTATTAGACGGAGGGGGTCCGACAGCCGATCACTTCCAGTCATTCCACCAGGAAGGAGGTACACTACTCGTGTTGTCTGTAGTTCAATCACACCTAGACAGTCAATACCGCATTGCTACTTTGTGCCAGGAAGGACTCTCAACGAAGGAAGTGTCCAGGCGTCTCGGAGTGAACCAAAGCGAAGTTTTTCGCACATCGAGGAGATACAGAGAGGGACAGGAACTATCGTTGACATGCCTCGCTCAGGCCGCCCAAGGGCTACTACTGCAATGGATGACCGCTACCAAAGGATTTATGGTTCGGAGGAACCCTGACAGCAACGCCACCATGTTGACTAATAATGCTTTTCGTGCAGCCACAGGTCGTCGTGTTGCGACTCTAACTTTGCGCAATACGCTGCATGATGCACAACGTCACCCCCGACGTCCATGGCGAGGTCCATCTTTGCAACCACGACACCATGCAGCGCGTTACAGATGGGCGCAACAACATGCTGAATGGACCGCTCAGGATTGGCATCACGTTCTCTTCACCGGTGAGTGTCGCATATCCCTTCAGCCAGACAATCGTCGGAGACGTGTTTGGAGGCAACCTGGTCAGGCCTGACGTCTTGACACACTGTCCAGCGAGTGCAGCAAGGTGTTCTTCTGTTTTGGGGTGGCATTATGTGGGGCCGACGTACGCCGTTGGCGGTCTTGGAAGGCGCCGTAACGGCTGTATGGTAAGTGAATGCCATTCTCCGAGCGATAGTGCAACCATATCAGCATCATATTGGCGAGGCATTCGTCTTCATGGACGACAATTCGCCCCCCCCCCCCCATCATGCATTTCGCTCGACTAGAGTGGCCAGCATGTTCTCCAGACAGGAACCCCATCGAAGATACCTGTTTCTGGACGACGTGACCCACCAACCATTCTGAGGGATCTACGCCGTAGGAGGAGTGGGACAGTCTGAACCAACAGTGCCTCGATGAACTTGCGGATAGTATGGCACGACGAATACAGGCATTCATCAATGCAAGAGGACGTGCTACTGGGTATTAGAGGTACCGGTGTGTACAGTAATCTGGACCACCACCTCTGAAGGTCCCACTATGGTGGTACAACATACAATGTGTGGTTTTCAGAGGCAAAAAAAAGGGCAGAAATGATGTTTATGTTGATCTCCATTCTAATTTTCTGTACAGGTACCGGATCTCTCGGAACCGAGGTGATGCAAAACTTTTTTCGATGTTTGTATTTTACAGGCCTATTCTTGTTTATTCCGTATTGGTTATGAAGATATGTGAGGTTAGCATGTTGGTGGCAACACTTAATGAATATGTCAAGTTACCTATCGAACATGCCTATTCTGGACGACGTGACCCACCACCCATTCTGAGGGATCTAAGCCGCAGGAGGAGTGGGACAGTCTGGAGGTGTTGGAGGATTTGTGTGAGATAAAGAGAGATGGTAAAGAGGCAGGCGATTGGGTTGGGTTGCTTTGTGAGAGGAGACCAAACAGCGATGTCATCGGTCTCATCTGATTAGGGAAGGATGGGGAAGGAAGTTGGCCGTGCCCTGTCAAAGGAACAATCTCGGCATTTGCCTGGAGCGATTTAGGGAAATCACGGACAACCTAAATCAGGATGGCCGGACGCGGGATTGAACTGGCTGTCTCCCGAATGCGATTCGAGTGTGGTAACCACTGTGCCACCTCGCTTGACATGAACGGGCGAGTGAGGGGCGCTCGTGCGTGTATGTGTCTGTTATACAGCAAATGCGTATTTTGGAAGATTAAGGATTGTTTAAAATTCCGAAAAAATGGTTTGTTTTATTAAGTCAATTTCTTCATTTAAGATGGTATAGCTTGAGTAATGGTTATTGGTGAAAACCTTTAACTGTTCCAGAAGGCCTATGTTTATCCGGTTGCCTAAATGTCTAGGACATGGAGGTGTTTTTTTATAATTGTAACGGACTGACTAATTCGTGCTAGGTGGCCAGCACTACAGGTGAATGTGGCTGGCAGATCACTCGAAAATAAATGGACGAGCTATTGTTCTGTTACACATGAAATCATCAATCTGACAGCCTAGGGACGAGGTCCGACGCAGTACAAGATTTGTGCTGGTGTCAGATGTACTGGCGGCAAAATCCAAGGACTACTGTTTTATTAGCAACAGCCTCAGCTGCATAAACTGGTTCCATATGTGCATTTTATTTCAAGTGAAGTAGCTACGTGCACAAAAGCGCTCTCTGTTGGGAAATTCGTGTTGGAAGTATAAGCAAAGCCAGTCGACCTTATTTAATCGTAATAAGTTGCGCCCGCCGTGTCCATTACTGAGCTAGGATGTGCCTGCTGGTAACCTGTTTTTAGCGAACTGCAGTAAAGAGCCATAACAACAGCAAAAACAAAACAACTGATTCCGTACAGGTAGCCTGCGTTATTTAGATAATATCGCGTGTAATGAGTTCCCTAAACGGATGAGAGACGAGCGATGCGACGAAGGCACGTTTCGCCCGTGTCACGAAGCGGTTCAGCGCTGGGAAGGCCGCCCATCGAAAGCAAACGACTGTCTGGTCCGTGGGCACGTCCACGAGTCCGTACTAAATACTCGCTGCCGGTTAATATTTTCAACGTCTGTATTATTTAGTGGCCGCCACGACCGGTTTCGTGTGTGAAGCGCTCGCGAGGAGGCGGTACCCAGCCCAATAATCGCAGAATGCGAGGAACAGGATGTCAGCAGCTGGTGCGTAGAAACGTGACTTTAAACTGATGACTACCTAGCTTTCACGCAATGCGTAACGCGACCGGTTACGATTGGAAGCTACTGTGTACCGTGGAATTCTGGACAGGTCTTGACGGGTAGCACACACGAAGCTCAGTCATCCACTTGTTAGGATTAGAAGCGGTGACGTACAAAATTCTCTTATGGGGAAAAACAGAAGTATCAGTGGTCACAGATGATGACAAATCTAATTATCCTTAGTACACATGGTTATTCTTTTAGTATAAACGAATACGTAAAAGGAGCGTACTGTGGAAATCGAGAACAGCGGCCAACGTGAGTATTAGAAGTAGGCATCTTTGCTGTAGCGAAGCAACTAAAAGCACTTAATAAAGGCAAGTCTTCCGGTCCAGAAAGCACGGCAGTTAGGTTCATTTCAGAGTATGCTGTCAAATAGCTCCACGTAGCTCCAAGTAGTAGCTCCAAGTAGTAGCTCCAAGTAGTAGCTCCAAGTAGTGTTCCGCTGTTGTTTTCTATCTACATAAATGGTCTTTTGGATAGGTTGGATAGCAATGTGCGGCTGTTTGCTCATGATGCTGTGGTGTACGGGAAAGTGTCGTTGAGTTACTATAGGAGGATACAAGATGACTTGGACACGATTTGTGATTGGTGTAAAGAATGACAGCTAACTCTAAATATAGATAAATGTAAATTAGTGCAGATGAATACGGAAAAGAATCCTGTAATGTTTGAATACTCCATTAGTAGTGTAGCGCTTCACTCAGTCACGTCGATTACAAATTTGGGCGTAACAATGCAGTGCGATATGTCTTCGGTTCATTGGTAGAATTTTGGGAAGATGTGGTTCATCTGTAAAGGAGACCGCTTATAAAACACTAATACGACCTATTCTTGAGTACTGCTCGAGCGTTTGGGATCCCTATCAGGTCGGATTGAGGGAGGACATGGAAGCTATTCAGAGGCGGGCTGCTAGATTTGTTACTGGTAGGTTTGATCATCACGCGAGTGTTACGGAAATGCTTCAGGAACTCGGGTGGGAGTCTCTAGAGGAAAGGAGGCGTTCTTTACGTGAATCGCTACTGAGGAAATTTAGAGAACGAAATGGTTCAAATGGCTCTGAGCACTATGGGACTTAACATCTATGGTCATCAGTCCCCTAGAACTTAGAACTACTTAAACCTAACTAACGTAAGGACATGACACAACACCCACCCAGGCAGAGAAAATCCCTGTCCCCGCCGGGAATCAAACCCGGGATCCCGGGTATGGGAAGCGAGAACGCTACCGCACGACCACGAGCTGCGGGAAAATGTAGAGAACCGGCATTTGAGACTGACTGCAGTACAATTTTACTGTCGCCAGCTTACATTTCGCAGAGAGAAGATAAGAGAGATTAGAGCTCGTACAGAGGCATGTAGGCGGTCATTTTTCCCTCGTTCTGTTTGGGGGTGGAACAGGGAGAGAAGATGCTAGTTGTGGTACGAGGTACTCTCCGCCACGCACCGTATGGTGGATTTCGGAGTATGTATGTAGATGTAGATGTAGGATATACAATCGCTCCCTCGACGGAAGATCCGTACCTAAAGACGGAAAAGTTGCTCCGGTCACAAGGGAGGAAATAGTGTTCCGCTGAATTACAGACGCATGTCACTGATGTCGTTATGAAGTAGAGCATGTCACTGATGTCGTTATGGAGTAGAATTTTGGAACATTTACTGTTTTCGAACATTATGAATTATCTCGAAGGAAACGATCTATTGACGCAAAGCACGGATTCAGAAAATATCGCACGTGTGCAACACAACTAGCTCTTTACTCTCGTAAAGTAATGAGTGCTATCGACATGGAATCTCGAATTGATTCCATATGTCTAGATTCCTGAAACACTCTTGATATCGTTCCTCAGAAGTAAATTGCGTGCCTATGGAGTATCGTCTCAGTTGTGCAACTGGATTCATGATTTCCTGTCAGAAAGGTCACACAGTTCGTAGTAACTGAAGGAAAGTCATCGAGTAAAACTGAAGTGACATCTGGTGAACCGTCCAGAAACTGACTGAGGATATATAACGGGCCGCGTAATCAACGGAACATTTATGTTCTGCATAGTTATTCACCTGTATGTTGTTTAAAAATAAATAGTATTTATAGCAAAATTGAAAATGTCAATGTTGTTTAATTCAAGTTTTATTTGTAATGTGAAACAGAGGGCTGTTACAGTAAAAATAAAAAAAATACAGGTTGTCATATAACGCTAGAAAACGCTATTTCATTAAAATAATTAAAAATAAAATAAAATTATGACAAAAGAAAAATATATCAAACATCGCTTCAATACTTCGTGGTGCTTATACAAAACATGTTTCTGTTACTCATGAACATCTTTCTCCTTTATCAGTAATAGCAGAATACTCTTTCCTTTGACCATGGTGAATAACGTTCTTTTTACTACAAAATATCAATAATAGTTACATAGATTGTTTTATGCTTGGCATCCCGCGCCCGGGTTCCCGTGTTTCGATTCCCGGCTGGGTCAAAGATTTTCTCTGCCTCGTGATGACTGGGTGTTGTATGATGTCCTTAGGTTAGTTAGGTTTAAGTAGTTCTAAGTTCTAGGGGACTGATGACCATAGATGTTAAGTCGCATAGTGCTCAGAGCCATTTGAACCATTTTTATGCTTGGCATGTAAACTCAACTCGCATCAAAAGTAATTCCTTTGCTTGCACAAAAGCGCAGGAGTTACGTAATCAACTAATTTTTATTACTGATAAAATCAAATTTTTATTCTGTGAGGATATAGAATACCCAGTGAACTAAAATTAAATAATGACTGTTCTAATTATCTGCAAAGCAAGCAAGCAAACAAACAACCAAACAAAAAATGGGAGTGTTCAACTCGCCGGTAATCCTACCATTTACTACATCATTTATGTCGTGTAACAATACTAACGAACCGAATTTTCTCAACGATTTAAGTTTGCGCAATTGAATGGCACTTACAGATCGCCAAAAACATAAGAAGTACGTACAACTATGTTGGTACACCGTATTTCCTCAACTTTTGTATACTTACCATATGTTTTGGATAATATGTTAGTGGACTGAAGAATTTACATTTCTGACCACATTTTGATATATTTGAAATATTTCCCTTTTCGGCTTTAGAGCTCTTTAAAATCAAATCTAGAATTAGTGAAATAAAATACTCGGATCTATTACATACACACGAAATTATGTACAGTAATTGCCTTACACAGAGCAGCACGCCTATGTAGTATAGTGTTAGATTTGATTAACAGGGTGCGTAATATTTAAGTAACTGGTGAAATGCGACAAACTAGGCACTAATGCAGCTCGTGGAAGGAACGACGACAGACGTTTAACAAGCGAATATTTACCAAGAGAGAGTAAATGTCAGAAAGTGCAGTCGAAGACAAGGTTCAAACATCCGTCAGTTACATATGACAATCATGTGGCAGGGCAATATTCTTTGCAATGAGGAGGCACATTCTGCATTGTAGAGTGCAATGAATACACAGAACTGCCCACTATGGGGTACTGCTAAAGTACTGCTAAACGACTTGTTGTGCACGAAGAGCCATTGCACTCACCGTATGAGACTGTGTGGTGTTGATTCACAACCTCCTTTACTATCGGTCCGTTCTTCTTTGAAAAGAATACACCGAGAGAGCCTGTCAGGTTTACCGAGACTTCCATATACAGCGTGTGATTACTGCTTTGGAAGAGAGCAACTGTGTGGAAACCACTGTTCTCATGCAAGATGGGGCAACCCCTCATGTCGCTCGCTCACTGAAAAATCTGCCCCCTCCCCCACCTGGTCAGCGCGACAGACTGTCAATTCAATCCTAAGGGCCCGGGTTCGATTCTCGGCTGTGTCGGAGATTTTCTCCGCTCAGGGACTAGGTGTTGTGTTGTCCTAATCATCATCAATTCATCCCCATCGACGCGCAAGTCGCCGAAGTGGCGTCACATCGAAAGACTTGCGCCAGGCAAACGGTCTACCCGACGGGAGGCCCTCGTCACACGCCATTATTAGTGAAAGATCTGCTCAGTGCTACCTCCTACGAATGTGTTAAGTCCAGACGTTTTCCATATGCATGGCCTACAAGATCACCTGATCTGAATCCACGCGACTTTTGGCTCTAGCGGTGACTAAAAGAACGCGTTTACCAAGGACGCGCTCGGTTTCTACCTGATCTGAAGGCAAGCATGCAGGAACAGATTACTCAGATTCCACCGGAAATGTTGATCAACTGCTCACGACCGGTTCGTAATCCGCTACTTATGGAAACATTTCATCACGTGAAACTTCCTGGCAGATTAAAACTGTGTGTCGGACCGAGACTCGAACTCGGGACCTTTGCCTTTCGCGGGCAAGTGCTCTACCAACTGAGCTACCCAAGCACGACTCACGCCCCGTCCTCACAGCTTTACTTCTGCCAGTACCGCGTTTCCTACCTTCCAAACTTTACAGAAACCCACCTGCGAACCAATGCTTGGGTAGCTCAGTTGGTAGATCACTTGCCCGCGAAAGGCAAAGGTCCCGAGTTCGAGTCTCGGTCCGGCACACATTTTTAATCTGCCATTACGTTTCATATCAGCGCACACTCCGCTGCAGAGTGAGAATCTCATTCTGGATTTTATCACGTCTTTCTTGCAGTCACAGCGCCAGATTTGTATCTGGTGGCCAAAATCGGAACTAATTTTCTTCCCGTTGTAAAACGGTTCCGCATCAACGCACTACAGTATCTACCAAGTTTCAGTGCCATATGATAATTACAACCCACAATGGAACTCCGTGAGTTGCTGAACTTTTAATTATAACCACTCGGTAAGTTGCAGTAGTTACGCAGAGGTGAAGCGGCTTGCACATGAGAGACTAGCGTGGACAGCTACTCCAAGCCAGTCTTCGGACGGAAGACCACAACAGCAGTTTGCAACTAAATAAGACAACGTGTTCTGTGAAGGTTCAGCTGAGTGGCTGCTGGTCGCTGCGATCAGACAGCCGACATAGGTCGGTCGAGCGCCTTCTGGGCGAACCGGCTGTCAGCTGCTTTTTGCGCCAGCTGCCGTCCGGTGTGCATAATTGGCCATTGGAACGCCTCCTGGCGTTGTGGCGTGTAATTAATTCACCAGCTACCGTTCGCCTACTCCTCGCTGCGCCCTCGACATGTTAATGAGGCAGAACAGAGCCACCTCCTACGAGTACTACTGCTTTTTGCTAGAACTCCACACACCGTGCTGGAAATGTTTACTGCCGCTCGTACACGCGTTGTGCGCTGGTGATTTATTTTCTTTCATTCATCGGAGCGGAGTGAGAGGAAAATGCAGCGACTGTATAGTGTCTTGTGTGCACGTCAACATCTATACGATTTTGAAGCCATTTTGACTATTTTTCGACCGTGACTGTCTCAAGAAATATGTATTTTTTGTTTTTGTTTTTTGTTTTTAGTTACCGCTACCAGTCACAAACTTTGACAATTGTATTATTACTTATTTATTTTCTCAAGCTGCGACATCGTCGCGAAAAAAACAGTGACCCGTGTATGTAATAAGTTTACGAAAACATTAGGACTTAGTTTTTTTTAAACAGATCTGATGATGGTCATTAAAGACCGAAACCGGTAATCTGTTATCAAACAGTTTGTGACCATAGACGTAAATTACAGGAAACTTATTTTTTTTGGCGACATGTTTCGAGATAAACCTTATCTTCAGGCTAAATGACATTACAAAAACAACTTTAAAATAAGGCCATACTGATGTTACATAGTCCTTTCGTAAATTCATTTACGGAAAGATGACCCCAGCATTTACGAAAAGACTATGTAACATCAGTATGGCCTTATTTTAAAGTTGGTTTTGTAATGCCTTTTACCCTGAAGATGGGGTTCACCCCGAAACATGTCGCTAAATAAATAAATAAAACAATAGTTGACAAAGTTGGTGACTGGTAGCGGTAATTTAAAAAAAAAACTGTGCATATACACACGATTACTATGCAGTTGAAGTTTACGTTACAAAAAAAAAAAAGGTTCAAATAGCTCTGAGCACTATGGGACTTAACATCTGAGGTCATGAGTCCCCTAGAACTTAGAACTACTTAAACCTAACTAACCTAAGGACATCACACACATCCATGCCCGAGGCAGGATTCGAACCTGCGACCGTAGCAGTCGCGCGGTTCCAGACCGAAACGCCTAGAACCGCTCGGCCACCGTGGCCGGCGAAGTTTAAGTGTTTGGCAGAGGGTGCAAGACAACATTTTCGAACTTATCTCGCTGGACAAAAGAGTCATCAATAACTCCCTTAAAAGAGGAAACTATTCGCTTTGGGCCGCTGTGTCTCATTGTAGAACATGTACCAAGCGTCCTGTTGCCTTCCACCAAACGTTTATAAAATAACGGCCATAATTCAGACCTGTGTGTCCAACCTCAGGAACAATCGAGTAGCTTAAACGCGTCATAACGGCTGGGAAGGAATTGCTCTTGATTACTGTCCGACACTAAAGTATCTGGGAGTGACTCTGGATCCTACGCTTACATACAAGAAACACTGCCTAAACATGAAACAGAAAGCGTCTGCCAGAAATAACATATTGCGGGAACTGACAGGTGCCAGATGGGGAGCTCACGCATGCGCCGTGAGACCTAGCGCGTTAGTGCTGTGCTATTTCGGTGTTGAATATGCATGTCCAGCATGGTACAAGTCCATTCGTGCCGGAAACGGAGATATGGCGCTTAATGAGACCTGTCGTGTTATAACGAGTTGTTTAAGACCTTCACCCGTAATAAACTCCGCTGCCTTATTGGTATAGCCCCTCCTGAAATTAGATAGCTGCTAGACACGACAAAAGCAAGGTTATAACTACAGAAGCCAGCCTTTATATGGCCGGCAGCCAGCACATCTTCGGATGAAATCAAGAAACAGCTTCTTGGCAAGCTGATACAGGTACAAAACTGTAAGAAGAATCTCAAAGTGGCGGAGGAAAAGTCAACAGTTTGAGAAACGCGTTGTTCCGAAGGAGCAACTCCCTCCTGGTCATTCCGAGAATGGACAGCAAGGAAAGCTCTCAACAGACTGTGCTCTAGTACTCAGCGGAGTCAGTTTTTTGCATGTTTGGTGCTGTGCAATCAAACAGCCACCTGCTACAGCGTTCTTCAGCTCCAACACACACACACACACACACACACACACACACACACACACACACCATGAGAGGCCTGATGAGGTCGACACGTGGCCAGTTTCTGGTCGGCCAAAATCTCCATGAGAGGTCAGCGCTAGCGCAACGAGTTGATCACATGATATTCATTGGACTGTTGCTTGTAAACACGTGTCAAGTCAGTGCTCTTGGAAGAGAGGTGTGGCGTTGACGCGGCTCTGTTGTCCCCGCGTACTGTTTTCCGAAGATGAAAAAAAAAAAAAATCGAGATTCGACCAGTGATTGAATACTTCGTAAAGAAAGGTATGAAAGCAAAGGACATTAATGCCATTTTGTAGAATATACTGGGGGACTCTACTCCTTCATATTCAACTGTCGGACAAATGAATTTAAATTTGGTCGGGCGAGCTTAGACGATGATCCGCGCAGTAGTCGGCCACGATGTGTCACTATTCCAGAAATCATTGCAAAAGTGCGCAAAATGGTCATGGAATATCGCTGATTGAAAGTGCGTGAAATTGCTCATTCTTGCCAGATGGAGAATTAGAAATGAAAAAATTATCTGCAAGATGGGTGCTGCGACTCTTGAAGCTGGATCAAGAACATGTGCCGTCACCACGGCAAAATTACACGAACTAAGGTATGAATTGTTGCCACACCCGCCTTATTTTCACCTCTTTCCAAGACTGAAGATTCACGTTAAACGAAGAGTTGATAGTCGGAGTTGACAACTACACTACTGGAAATGGAAAAAAGAACACATTGACACCGGTGTGTCAGACCCACCATACTTGCTCCGCACACTGCGAGAGGGCTGTACAGGCAATGATCACACGCACGGCACAGCGGACACACCAGGAACCGCGGTGTTGGCCGTCGAATGGCGCTAGCTGGGCAGCATTTGTGCACCGCCGCCGTCAGTGTCAGCCAGTTTGCCGTGGCATACGGAGCTCCATCGCAGTATTTAACACTGGTAGCACGCCGCGACAGCGTGGACGTGAACCGTATGTGCAGTTGACGGACTTTGAGCGAGGGCGTATAGTGTGCATGCGGGAGGCCGGGTGGACGTAGCGCCGAATTGCTCAACACGTGGGGCGTGAGGTCTCCACAGTACATCGATGTTGTCGCCAGTGGTCGGCGGAAGGTGCACGTGCCCGTCGACCTGGGACCGGACCGCAGCGACGCACGGATGCACGCCAAGACCGTAGGATCCTACGCAGTGCCGTAGGGGACCGCACCGCCACTTCCCAGCAAATTAGGGACACTGTTGATCCTGGGGTATCGGCGAGGACCATTCGCAACCGTCTCCATGAAGCTGGGCTACGGTCCCGCACACCGTTAGGCCGTCTTCCGCTCACGCCCCAACATCGTGCAGCCCGTCTCCAGTGGTGTCGCGACAGGCGTGAATGGAGGGACGAATGGAGACGTGTCGTCTTCAGCGATGAGAGTCGCTTCTGCCTTGGTGCCAATGATGGTCGTATGCGTGTTTGGCGCCGTGCAGGTGAGCGCCACAATCAGGACTGCATACGACCGAGGCACACAGGGCCAACACCCGGCATCATGGTGTGGGGAGCGATCTCCTACACTGGCCGTATACCTCTGGTGATCGTCGAGGGGACACTGAATAGTGCACGGTACATCCAAACCGTCATCGAACTCATCGTTCTACCATTCCTAGACCGGCAAGGGAACTTGCTGTTCCAACAGGACAATGCACGTCCGCATGTATCCCGTGCCACCCAACGTGCTCTAGAAGGTGTAAGTCAACTACCCTGGCCAGCAAGATCTCCGGATCTGTCCCCCATTGAGCATGTTTGGGACTGGATTAAGCGTCGTCTCACGCGGTCTGCACGTCCAGTACGAACGCTGGTCCAACTGAGGCGCCAGGTGGAAATGGCATGGCAAGCCGTTCCACAGGACTACATCCAGCATCTCTACGATCGTCTCCATGGGAGAATAGCAGCCTGCATTGCTGCGAAAGGTGGATATACACTGTACTAGTGCCGACATTGTGCATGCTCTGTTGCCTGTGTCTATGTGCCTGTGGTTCTGTCAGTGTGATCATGTGATTTATCTGACCCCAGGAATGTGTCAATAAAGTTTCCCCTTCCTGGGACAATGAATTCACGGTGTTCTTATTTCAATTTCCAGGAGTGTATTTTGCAGGACTGGAGGAAATCAATTTTCGAGATGGGATCAAGGCACTGGAGCATGGTTGGACCATATGCAGTGTACCTTCCGCCGGCCGTCCTGTACCACGGTGGCAGAGGCCGCTCGCAGCGAGAGCCGCTGGAGGTGTGACTCAGTGGGCGCGCGCCATCGGGTCCGACAGATCCCGCCCTACTACTATCAGCGGAAACTTGGGAGTTCCATTGACAACTCGAGTCCGCAGCTCTCGCGGTCGCGGTCTCGTTCCCGATCACGGGGTCCCGTGTTCGATTCCCGGGGGTCAGGGATTTCCACCTGCCTCGTGTTGACTGGGTGCTTGTGTTGTCCTCTTCATTTCATCATCATTCATGAAAGTTGCGATATTGGACAGGGCAAAGGTTGGGAATTTGTACGGGCGCTGCTAATCGCGCTATAAATTGTTGCAAGGTTTCATGGAGGTACGTTTTCATCATCTTTGAACATAAATACAAGATCTTATCACCAACTCAAAGAGACAACATTGATCTGTTGACCATTACTGAATGTACAATCATGTAGGTTGTTGTTGTTGTTGGGAAAGTGACACATTTAATGACCCATCGGTGGTAGCTGGCGTGTGGTTCAGTATGTGTCTGTTACAACAAAGTTCTCAAACTGTCGGGCGACGTGCGATTAGCTAGTAGTTTTTATGAGAGTTTGTGAGAAACGTCCGTCAAAGTTTCGTTTTGAGTGTTCATGAAATAAGGATTGGAAAAGTTACATGTACACATCGAAGAAACAAAATTAGCCGAAGGCTGCAGCCATTTTGCAACTTACTGCGCTTTGTTTGTCAGCAGGTCGTGGTCTTGTGGTTAACCTTGCTGACTCTCTACCATGGGGTCTCGGGCTAGGTTCCCAGCCTGGTAGAGGATTTTCTACACTCTGGGCCGCGTGTGTGTGTTGTCTTCATTATTATTTCCTTAGTACTGACGCACAAGCCGCTGAAGTGGCGTCAAATGAAAAACTTGGACTAGGCGGGCGAACGCGCCTGAAATGGACTCCCGCCGAAATATGGAAAATTAAATTTATTGTTCTTTCTTTGCTGTCAGGCGAAGAAATTTTGTCGGAGGCGTATTGAAAGTAAGGCATGTAGAGAGAGGATATTGTAACACGATTATTACAGTTAAAGTTTCTGAGGCATGCGTACATATTATTTTCCAACATATTCACCAAGGTTGTCTAAGCATTTGTTCCATCGGCATACCGTTCAGTCGAAACCACCATTAAAAAGATCTGGATCCAACGAGTGGTGCACGATATCCACCACGCTGCCGATGGAGACGTTGAATCTATGTGCGGTCTGCCTCGCATGAATGCGACAATACGTTTGACTCAAATCAACCTTTCGACACGGCACCCGTTCGCATCTGAGGTCGAAGTACTTGGGCGCCCTACCCTTCGACCGCCTCGCACATCTCTATTTTTGTCTAATTCCTGACACCAAAACATCGCACTATAATCCCCCAACGCTTCTCTCTGAACTGTATTTCGAAGAACTGCAGCACTCCTACCTGTATATGGCGGCGGAATTTGAAAGCTTTGATTGTCTTTTTATACTAGGTTTGAAATTTAATTCACACGGGTTATTTATACATCTGTGAGAGCTCTTGTCTAACCTACTGATTCACCCTTGTTTTTCGAACCATACCCATATGATCATAAATTTGTTTATTATTATTATTATTATTATTTTATTCTGAGAGTACTGTTGTTAATTCAGTCATTTGAAATTTCTGTGTAATTTATTCGCTGTTTGTTTGCTAGTTTCAGTTGACACAACAATTTTGTGCAAAGCAAGCTGTATTAAAAATGTGCTGTGAACAACGTAATTTCATTATTTTATAATTAATCGTGACTGAATCCTATCGCTGCTTTTAACTGAGCAACGGTCACTCACAAGCCACAAGGGCATCACGTTCGTACAGCTGACATAAGCATTGTGACAGAATGACAGCTGGAGACGTTTCAGATTTCTCACTCGCAGCTCATAATATTTTACCGAAGAATAAAATAATGATAAACATGCAGTACGATTGTAGACAGTAACTGAGAACGTAGTTGAGTAGGGGTGACATTTGAAATACCTGTCCTGCGACACGAGTCACTATTATGATAGTGAAACTGGTAAGAAGGTGCACAAATTTCAAGCAATATGTGGAACTATAAACAAAACTCTACAAAACCCAGGAAGATGCGAACATAAAATTTTATAAAATTATGGCGATACCATTACCCATGTATGGAAACAAGGGATGGATGAATAAAAAGACAGATGTCAAAAAATACAAGCAGCAGGGATGAGAATCTTGGGAAGAGTGAAAAGCCGCACAGGATGAGATTTAAGTAGAAATGAATCGCCCTTATGAGCTGAGTACATGAATGAGGAAATTCGACACAATATTTTCTATGTGATGGCTCCAACTTGAGTTGTTCTTTAGTGTCATCCTTAAATATGTAACTGAATCGACAACGTTTAAGTGTGTGTGGTTTATAATGTAACAGAAATTTAACGAAATTTTCTTTTTAGTACTGATGTGGACGATCTCGAAATTTTTTATTGTCTCTGGTCAACTGCCAATTTTCGCGCCAAACGTCTATCTTGCCTAATCATTTTGCAATTCATTTTAATCATCTTGCCATCTCCAGCCGGTTCTTATCAGTTGCTATCTGTTATCAGACTATGTTAGTAAACGGCTAACCCGGTCAATGGTGCACTGTTCTAGTTGCAGGCTGCGTATCTAACTTTGCTTCCACGGGCAACAAAGTTTTGATTTTCAATATTTCAGATTATTGTTGATCGAATTTAAAAGTTTAAAATGCTGTCAATCTACTGATTAAGAGGCGTTATATTAGAGTAAGTTTGTATAATAGTACTGTGTAGGCCTATGTGTCTGCGGCCAGCGTAACTCAGTGTGCGCAAATTATCCAGACTACAATATTTATCCAGTATTTGAGAATGAGAGCACTTAGCGATTTCCAATTAACTTTACACGTAATTTCAAACTTTTACGAAACTTGTTCTCGCTGACACCCGCACAACGTGATGTAAGGTAAATGATATTTTGTTACCCTTGTTGTTAGTCAAAGACAACTGTAATCATTTTTAACTCATTTTACCTCGGAATTAAGCCAACCTAGATGATTATGCTTTGTCCTTATTTAACAAGAAAGTATTCGTTGGTTTTATTACTTCACCGATTCTCGGTTAAGCATTTATTGACTGTAGGCGCGTATGAAGTATCATTCATCTATCCGAAGCTATTTTCGAGGTAACTGTTTTTTCTCCGGAACGCAAACTGTTCATTTAGTATTGACGGACAAATTACGTCCTAAGGATTAGCAATTCTTTGTAGTTTAGAAGCTATGTATTTTCGTTGCTATGACATAGAAAATGGTCTGTATACCTGCATGTTGTCTTGGAGGTATAATAAGGAGAGTTCTCTTGATATCACAAACTTGAAACCTACGTCCGCCATGTCAGTTACCCCAAACGTTAGCTTCTGGTGAAAGTGTTTTTATGAAAAATGACACTTGGCATCATTTACAGGTGTACTAATCGTTCCGATTATAGTCTGAAGTGCAAGAGAATCACATTTCATTCGTATGTGGACGTGTTCCAGCGATATTTTTTTGGGGATTTTGGTTGCGCTAGTTACTTTAACTGTAGTGTTTTTGTGTCTGTCATTTGATTTTATATTTTCTAATAGTCCAACTCGAAAAACTCTTTAGGCGAACGCTGTGAGAAGAAAGATTGGAAACTGAGTAAACATAGGTTCTCGCATTTTCGGGAAGAGAACATAGACCGAAGATCAGTTTTGATAGTCCATATTCAGGAACATGTTGGATTACATGTTCCTTTCTCTTCGTGGTTTTTCGAAACGTACAACGTACAACAAAAAGAAAGTTACAGTAACGAGGTCAAACACTCATGTAGGCAAGAAAACCATCTGAAAATGCGTACCTGACACTGCGTTATTCACGAAAGCACTGTTACAGTTATTATTTAAAGCACCTTTTGCGTGCACACGAATTTAGAACAATAAGCAGTCGTAAACAGTAGTCTGATCATGTTTTGGGGCATCTCATTATTTATAAAATGGTTCAAATGGCTCTGAGCACTATGGGACTTAACATCTGAGGTCATCAGTCCCCTAGAACTTAGAGCTACTTAAACCTAACTAACCCAAGGACATCATACACATCCATGCCCGAGGCAGGATTCGAACCTGTGACCGTAGCAGTCTAGCGGCTCCGGACTGAAGTGTCTAGAAGCGCTAGGCCACCGCGGCCGGCGAAAATATTTATGACTCAGGACAATTTTCACTTTTTTTAAATCTCTTATTTCACTTTAGACTATCTTACTTTCAATATAAGGTTATCTTGTATAAAAATTCAGTTATCGTAGTTTATAGACTGTCAGAAATACAATGCTTCATAATTTTCCGTCTGATGTAATTATCAAAGCAGTATTGTGTATAATATTCTTGACAGCACTAAGAAAAGCAACTTTCTCTCAAGACCGGTACCATTAAAATAAATACTCACAACACAGCTACAGTATGTTCGTTGTAAATCAAGATCCGTCGACACCGGTTTATTATCTCTAGTGAACGCACATAACAGTCTGCTACGTATAGAGAATGCACAGCGTCGTATGAATTGGAGTAATTGTATTTGGCACCATTGCTCTCAAGCAACATCAAAATTGTACACTGTTTTCTACAACGTGTTTCAGGTCTCATCCTTGGATGTGTAATGATTCTTGCAAACAACATTTAAGCTCTGATATACTGAGCTATTCTGTTGTTTCTAGTGAAAAGTTTTTGAACAGTTTACATCTTTAGCAGACATCTTGCAATGTTAGTTTCATTCAATTTTGTAGCGCTGTTTTTTTTTTTTTAATTATTCGGCAAAGAAAACTGCTTATAAATGGATAGAGGATATCTTGAAGGTGAGTTGGTGTACATATGTGTTAGCGAATTCTTATCTGGGATATTACAAACGGTCTTACCTTTTCTTTAAGAGAGAGCCTGGCTTTGCGTATTGGATTGTCAACAAATCCAGAAGAAGAAGAAGAAGAAAACAGCAGTGAGTGATATACGGTAATTTTGGTCGATGGAAAGAGTATGGGCCAAAAGCGATTACCTAAACTTTGCCCTCGGGGATAGTCGACTATAAATTGCGCAAAATGTGGAAATTTTCAGGACTTTGTAGCAAAAAACAGTTTTTTTTGTTTTTTTTTTTTTTTTTTTGTTTGGCATTTCACATGCAATAGTCCAAAATGCAACCAGTTATTCCAGCGAGACGAACGACATTGTAGTACGTATATTGTAGCACCCATGCGCCTTTCGTGGCAATGATACAGTTAACGTTGGAACAAAGAGTTTAAAATTGTTCGCAAACTATATACATCTGATTTCTGTAACTTAATACTTCTGTATTTCTGTGGGTGCCAAATTAGGATTAAAACGAATTACCATTTTTTAATGAATTGTGGGTGAGGGGATGTTAGAGATGTACACAGAAAGTGCAACACCAGTGTGGCTAGATTTCTTCCGCCTTCCGCCTGTGCATTTCCTGGAGCCTTGCTACTTATGGTTGCAACCATCACCCGAGTCAACGTTCCCCCCTCCCTCCCCCTCCACCTCCACCACCATCTCACCGACGCCAGACTGTGTTCACACGAGATAGCGAGCAAAAGCGAAAACTTCTCGTCAGCCTTCCGCACACATCCATCGCGCGTTGTTGGAACTATGCGAAGGCAATCTTCATCTCCGACGACGGAATGGATTCTTTCGAGGCTGAGCTACGAAACTGATGGACCCGATATATGCACGAGGCAGAATGGGAGTGGCGTTCAGCCATCGCCGTGTATCAACGCGGAGGCCGTGCGGCCTCATCTTTCCTGCTTGCCTGTCCGCCAGCGCCTCTTACACTCAGAGCCGGCATTGTCCTCGAGATAAAACGCGCCCGCCGAGATGGAAATGTACCGTCACGTGTCGCTTCTCTCATCTGCGTGCGGCATAAAGCGATCTCCAAAGGAACGGAGAGACAATAGCGCGCGGGCCGCGTCCGACGCGAAATACCACTGAGGGCGCAAGTGCGCCGCTGCACACGACAGTGGCGCGCTCTTCAAAGCCGCAACACGGGACAGCCCGCTCCTCTGATTCCTTCCTCCTCGCTGGCGCACATCCCGCTCTTGCCTCCCCCCCCCCCCCCCCTTCCCTACCTCTCACAGCGATCTCTTTTTCGGCGCTACTATGCGGATGACTATTGCTTTGATGACAGAAGGTAAGGCTGTTGGGCGAAACAGTACTGTAAATGTGCGCCGTATCTGAAATCAGCGTCCGTTGTGGACACCTTGCATCTTCGCGAATACGGATATCGGCTATGTTACTACTTTTTGATCAGTGGTTAAAGGACGGTGTCAAAATTGCTATTTTTGTCATGCGATAATAACAAGAGTAATCATTTTAAGTCACTATTATTACCTATTCAGGACATAGATCCGAGGATCCTACAGCTGTCACTGCACGCATCCCTGTCGCCAAACGCCTCGATCTCGTCCTTTTTCCACATCCTCTTGCATTCATCTCCTCTCCATCGTTTCTTGGAACCTCCTTAGCCACCCTTTTCGTGGCCTTCCTCCTCTTCTCCTTCCAGTAGGTTGCCGTGAAAGTACTTGGGCCATCTATCTTCTTCCTTTCTTGTGACATGTCCTTGTAAGGTAACGGGGGATAATATGAAGCTCTTTCAAGTAGTTCGTAATTTAAAGCACAGCAGTAGGAATATGTTGCGCAAAATAGACCGGAAAATACTTGTTTTGTGTTTTTGGCTCAAATGGCTCTGAGCACTATGCGACTTAACTTCTGAGGTCATCAGTCGCCTACAACTTAGAACTAATTAAACCTAACTAACCTAAGGACATCACACACATCCATGCCGAGGCAGGATTCGAACCTGCGACCGTAGCGGTCGCTCGGCTCCAGACTGTAGCTCCTAGAACCGCACGGCCACTCCAGCCGGCTGTTTTGTGTTTTTATGAGCGTTGTAGTTCCGTTGCACAGTATTTTGTTTTTCTTTTAATTGCAACGAATTATAAAACTGTGGTAATAAATGTGTGTAAAATTATATAATGTATTTAGGTTTAAGTATTTAAATCTGATAAAAACTGTAAACGAATTGTGGCCATGTTTTGAGATTATTTTGACTTACGTAGTGTCACCTGAACCGACTCGGGACTGTGGATACGAGCGGGAAAATCGGGTCTTTGGTCGTTGTCCGTTGTGGTGGTAAGTTGGGAGTGGCAAAGTGCCGTGAGTGTAAGCATGGACGCCGGTATGTGAAGGAACAATGTGTTTGTGTGTAGGTGCGAGACAAACAGTGTACGAATTGCACCGATTATTATTTGTACAGATCAGATTTATTTGTGAACTTAAAAATGCATGGCCTCAAAGTTAAAGTGTTTCTTTGAATAAATAAGTTTCAAGCTGAGCGTGTATAGTGTACCTCATTTTCGCTAGGTTGTGGTATAGACAATTTGTGTATTCATTTCACTGCTGTTCCAAAGCTAGCCACTATATGACTCAATAGTAGGGGCGCAAATGCAACCATTCACTATCAACGTCCTATGCAGACGAGCCACGTGAAAAATAGGTAGTGAACGAGCCCAAGTACAGTTGCATCCTAACCATCCTAGCTGCAGTTCTTCTATTTGTAACGCTGTAAGGGTCTGCATCTTCTCTCGTATTTCCTCGTTTCTTACGTTGTCACGTCGGGAAATTCAACAAACTCGTCTCCAGTCAAAGCTCTGAGTCTCTCGTCTTCTTTTCTGTGAGTTCCCAGCACTCACTCCCATTGAATGTTATTGGTTCCACAATGGATTTGTATAAACGCATTTTAACCATTAACCTTTTTTGAGGTTAAAAGTACAGGATTTAATGTTTTGATAGCCGCCCTTCTCTATCTGATTCATTGTTGGATATCTCTGTCCTCTCTTCCATCCCGTGATAGGATACTTAAACGCTTTACACACTCTAATAGGATGTACGCTAATATCCAAGTTACTTCCCTCTTCTCTACAATACAGGTAGTGTGTCTCCTCAAAATTTGTTTTCAGAGCCTACTTTCTATATTCTTCCAAGATTTTCCGAAGCGTCTAAAATATGTTCTCTTCATTGTTTGCTGCAACGACATGATCATCAGCATAAAAAAGTGTTAACAACAATTTGTCCATTTTATTTGGACTGTTGAACTCCGTGGCCGTGGATAATGATATTTCACTGAAAAAATACGGCAACCAGCCACTTTTTAATGCGTTTTTTATTTACGCCAATATGCATTTCGGGTTTGCACGCATCTTCAGCTGGCCAGTTACATGGATCTTCAGTCACTACAGTAGTACAATCTCGACAGCAGTTTGGATGCTGCAGCAGGCCATTTTACTTTCTAAGTAAAATGAACAGCTGATAGTGTGTGACTTTAAACTCGCGAAATTGAAGTAAATGATTGGAGTTGTTGCTTTTGCACTGGCCTGCTGCAGCATCCAAACTGCTGCCGAGATTGTACTATTGCAGTAACTGAAGATCCATGTAATTTGCCAGCTGAAGATGGGTGCAAACCCGAAATGCATATTGGCGTAAATAAAAAAACGCATTAAAAAGTGGCTGGTTGCCATATTTTTTCAGTGAAATAAAAAAGTGTGTACAATATGCAGTCTCTGGGAGAGAAAAAATGCACTATTGGCATCTACATGGGCTAAAGATGTCAACACGCCGTTCTTCCTCGTTTTCCACGTGCAATTACACGTACATCCTGTTTCCGTCGTGCCAGCAGCTCCCTTAAATCTGTATAATCGGCTGTCAGAAAGTGACGTGAAGGTTGTGTTACTATATCCATGCTTTATTGAACTCCAGATTTGTTATTCAATTAAAGATTGTAGAGGGAGACTGCAGCCAGCCACATAATGTTTTATTTTATTACCATGACCAATTTTCGGCTATCATCAACATCTTGGGATGGGTAAACAGGAGAAGAAGACATGCTACTAGTGATACGGACATGGTACTAAAACAGGAGTAGTAATCTGCAGCTGTGCTTGATGGCCCGAAACCGATCGTGCCAATAGAACCACGCTTTTTCAGAAGTATTTGTCGCTGCTCCGATATGAAGGCTATTCTAGGACACTCTATCAATTGAAATCTTCAACAATCGTCAGAGCTCCGACAATCCGAATAGGCTACAGTAGATACCGGACAGAAGGTGAACTTCTTACCCAAGATCACTTTTAAACGACCTTTATTGTCGATTACCGGTTTCGGTAATCATGATTACCATTTTCAGATACCGATAAAAGGTTATTACGCATCTCCTATATCAGCTGTACAAGTGCAGCTAGATGGTATAGGTACAGCTACACCAGCTGTATTTTCTACAAGTACAGATGTTTCAGGAGACATGCAATAACCTTTTATCGGGATCTGAAGATGGTAAGCATGATTACCGAAACCGGTAATTTATAGTAAAGGTTGTTTACGAGCGATCTTGCATGAGAAGTTCATCTTCTCTCAAGTAATTGTTACCACTCAAGATGAGACTCAGTTCAAGTGGTTTACCAAGTTTTAGTAACCGCTGATACAGCTAAGACTAGCGGATGCGGATGAGGTACTCACTCTTGTGGATAGTGCTGTTATCTGCCCCGGCCTCCAGCTATGGATACATTGTGTCGATGGAGTGAAAACGTACTAATGGTTTACTTTATCTGTAGCTCTTGGCTACCTGAGTCTTTTCGGTATGGAATGGTGTTCATTTGAGTTAGACTCACAACTGTGCAAATGAATGATCGTTATCTATTACTGCAGTTTTTGTATTTTCTCCATTTGTGAATTAAATTAAGTATCTCGTGTGTTATCCTATGAAT
The DNA here is from genome assembly GCF_023897955.1 of Schistocerca gregaria. Classification (NCBI taxonomy): domain Eukaryota; kingdom Metazoa; phylum Arthropoda; class Insecta; order Orthoptera; family Acrididae; genus Schistocerca; species Schistocerca gregaria. The sequence continues at coordinate 231,232,655 of NC_064921.1, forward strand.
TCTGTTGGGCCTTGTCTTTTTACCTAGTTATATTACTATTGCCTTCGTAATTGCATCCACCTTCAACACTATTTCTTTTTCCTATTTGTAGAGAAGTCTCAACGATGTAAAAGCAGATAGCAGATTTAGATTGATAGAACACTAAAGAACTGCAGTGAGTCTACAAAGGATCTATCTTACAATACTGCTCAAGTATGTGGCACTGGTACCAAATAGGACTAAACGGGGGTATTGAAGGTATACAGAGAAGGGCAGTATGAATGATCAGAGGTTTGTTTGACCTGTTTGAAAGTGTCATGGAGATGAACTGGCAGACACTTGAAGACAGACGCAAATCAGCCCAAGGAAGCCCACTAACAGTTTCAAGAACCAACTTTAAATGAAGAATCTAGGAATATCCTGCAACCCCTTACATAATGCTCCCCTGGAGATCGTGAATATGGGAGTAATTACAGCGGGCATAGGGGCATGTAAATCTCGCGCTCTACTGGGTGTTTGTTACAAAAAGGTACGGCGAAACTTTCAGGAAACATTCCTCACACACAAATAAAGGAAAGGTGCTATGTGGACATGTGTCCGGAAACGCTTAAGTTCCATGTTAGAGCTCATTTTAGTTTCGTCAGTAAGTACTGTACTTCCTCGATTCACCGCCAGTTGGCGCTATTGAAGGAAGGTAATGTTGACTTCGGTGCTTGTGTTGAGATGCGACTCATTGCTCTACAGTACTAGCATCAAGCACTTCAGTACGTAGCATCAACAGGTTAGTGTTCATCACGAACGTGGTTTTGCAGTCAGCGCAATGTTTACAAATGCGGAGTTGGCAAATGCAAATTTGATTTATGGATTAGCACGGGGCAATAGCCGTGCTGCGGTACGTTTGTATCGAGGCAGATTTCCAGAACGAAGGTGTCCCGACAGGTAGACGTTCGAAGCAATTGATCGGCGTCTTAGGGAGCACGGAACATTCCAGCATATGACTCGCGACTGGGGAAGACCTAGAACGACGAGGACACCTGTAATGGACGAGGCAATTCTTCGTGCAGTTGACGATAACCCTAACGTCAGCGTCAGAGAAGTGGCTGCTGTACAAGGTAACGTTGACCACGTCACTGTATGGAGAGTGCTACGGGAGAACCAGTTGTTTCCGTAACATGTACAGCGTGTGCAGGCACTATCAGCAGCTGTTTGGCCTCCACGGGTACACTTCTGCGAATGGTTCATCCACAATGTGTCAATCCTCATTTCAGTGCAAATGTTCTCTTTACGGATGAGGCTTCATTCCAATGTGATCAAATTGTAAATTTTCACAATCAACATGTGTGGGCTGACGAGAATCCGCACGCAATTGTGCAATCACGTCACCAACATAGATTTTCTGTGAACGTTTGGGCAGGCATTGTTGGTGATGTCTTGATTGGGCCCCATGTTCTTCCACCTACGCTCAATGGAGCACGTTATCGTTATTTCATACGGTATACTCTACCTGTGCTGCTATAACATGTGCCTTTACAAGTACGACACAACATGTGGCTCATGCACGATGGAGCTCCTGCACATTTCAGTCGAAGTGTTCGTACGCTTCTCAACAACAGATTCGGTGACCGATGGATTGGTAGAGGCGGACCAGTTGCATGGCCCCCACGCACTCCTGACCTTAACCCCGGTACCGAATGTAGAGACTCTACTTGCTCGTATTGTGGACGGCTGTGATACAATACGCCATTCTCCAGGGCTGCATCAGCGCATCAGGCATTCCATGCGACGGAGGGTGGATGCATGTATCCTCGCTAACGGAGGACATATTCGACATTTCCTGTAACAAAGTGTTTGAAGTCACGCTGGTACGTTCTGTTGCTGTGTGTTTCGATTCCATGATTAATGTGATTTGAAGAGAAGTAATAAAATGAGCTCTAACATGGAAAGTAAGCGTTTCCGGACACATGTCCACATAACATATTTTCTTTCATTGTGTGTGAGGAATGTTTCCTGAAAGTGTGGCCGTTCCTTTTTGTAACACCCTGTATACGTGAATGCAACGGGAGGAAGCCCTAATAACTGGCACAGTGGGAGACAGCCTCACCATACCTATCACAGTGGTTTTGCGGAGTACAGAGTAGATATTCATGACTCTTGACACATAACGAAGCCTGAACTGCCTGCCATCCGCGTAGGCATCAGTCGTTTAGTTTCTTGGTTCCAGTGGGAGTGTTAGAGCTGAGCTGATGACAGCGGCGGTCCCCCTCCAGACGGACACGCAGCGCCGCTACAGTTTCTGGGTCTTGCGGCGGAGCCTGTGCAGTGTAATATTAGCCCAGGCCGGCACCGCCCCTGCTGTGGATACGTCGTGTCCGGCCGCCGCTGTTTACTCTCGCGGTAAACACGACGCGTGCAGCTCCACGGCTGGCAGTCACGTGTTCCCCCAGGTCGCTCTCGTGGGCTCCCTCGCCAGGCCTGTGTGATATCTCTGAAAATCGTCAGCCGCCGTGAGGCCGTACTCGACAGTTGAGGCGTTACGGAAATACCGATGTGCGTCATGATAAATGTTGTGATCAGGCGAATCTACAATCGTCCGACCATAACTGATGGTTCTTTGACTGCTCTGATAGAAGGTTCATTTTTAACGAAAATAGATGAAATATTACCAGAATGAGATTTTCACTCTGCAGCGGAGTGTGCGCTGATATGAAACTTAATGGCAGATTAAAACTGTGTGCCGGACCAAGACTCGAACTCGGGACCTTTGCCTTTCGCGGGCAAGTGCTCTACCAGGAGACGAGGTACTGGTAGAATTGAAGCTGTGAGGACGAGTCGTGAGTCGTGCTTGGGTAACTCAGTTGGTAGAGTACTGTCGGTGAAAGGCAAAGGTCCTGAGTTCGAGTCTTGGTCCGGCACACGGTTTTAATCTGTCAGGAAGTTTCAGATGAAATATTACTTCACTTTATTACATAAATAAATAAAAAAATTACTTAACTTCTACATTTTTCTTTGCACAGGATTACTGGATAATTTACAACTGTCATTGATTGTCAAAACATCACTTAACGATTCTATTGAAGTACAACGTTCAATATTAACACAACTGCATGTTCCACTGAGACTTCGAGTAACACTGTCCTACTAGTTGATGCTGACTGCTGCAGCTGAGGCCTCGAACTGAGGAGAGGTCTTGCATTCTCGACACTATATTATTTAAAACCCAACTAAAAGCATACAAATTAAAACCATCGGCTATGAGCCTTCAAAATATACAATCAAACACCAGTAAGAAAAGGCAGTACAGCCAGCGGCGTTCAGAAGTTTCCGGGGATGGGTCTGCACTGGAAATATTAACTTTCCACCCGACCAGTACTCAAGGAACTCCAGTGCCAAAAGGTAAATGACGTATCCGCCCACAACCAAGTATGCATAAGCTGGCAAAACTACACGCACATGTTGGACAGCGACAACACGGCGAGGAAAGGACACTGCCTGAATTTTACGTCGGCGGCCCGGGCAGTTGACTGGAACGCTAACGGGCACAAGGTAGAAAATTCCGATGGTGCACTTGGACTTCAAATAACCCAAATACAGTTAAACTCCACCGGGTGGTGGCCGAACTTTCGCCAACTCGAACACTCGCTGTTCCTCACGGGAATACCCCAACAGCCAAACATGAAAACCAACGGCACAATGTGAACAGACTGGCTTCCTGGCTTCAGTAATTAAATCACCACTCAACTTTGATGTCCTGGGTCGGTGAGCCACGAACCCCGTAGCAATCGGAACAGCTCCCATAGACTCCGACACTGCGTAGAAACCGCCAGCGGGGCCGGTCAACTGAGCCGCGCGGAGATTTCCTGGCTGATCCACACCAACCGACCGACTGCCGCACACCGGCTAGGCGGAAAATTATAAGCACCAGAACAAAGATAGTACAAGGTGCGAATTCGATACACACAGCTGCTGCCACACGTAGACAGAGTAAGAACTACGACATAACCGCAATAACTGCGGGAAAACAAATGCAGAGTTACAGTCAAGGTTTAAACCAATGCATAAGCCGGGGTCAGCATGGCTCAACTATAAGGTTTGCCTGTGACAGTGTATTCCTTGGAAGACGGGAAGCGATGTATAAGGTGAGTTAACGGAATGGGTCTGTCCTGAAAAGAAGTTATAAGATGAAAATCAACAAAAGTAAAAACAAAAAAGAGTATAGTAGAAGTAAACGAGCTGAAAGGGAGACAGATTAGAAAATGAAACATTAATAGCAGAAGCCAAGTTTTGTGACCTGAGTAGCAAGGTACGTGACGATGGTCGAAGTGGAGAGAATATAAAACGCAGACTTGCGGGAGCAACAATAGCCTTTCTGAAATAAGGGGAACATTTTAACATCTAACGTAAATACAGGAATAGCAAGAAAAGAGTGTCAGGATTGGAGAATGTTTCGTATTCACGGTGTCCTGAAGCCTTCGTGGAGTTGACAAAAGATTTTATTTATATATACAGACAAGGACAAGGCTGCTTTTTTCGTATTTTATTTTTCCAGACCGGTATGGAGCTTCACGCTCCTCGTCAGCGGTCCTACTGAATATACATAAGAATAGAACGTGTTCCTAATTCTGTAACACTTACTCCATAGAATATAATATATCCTGTATACTATTATAACGTATCTTGTATACGACCGCTGACTATGAGCGTGTAACTCGATACCAGTGTGGAAAAATAAAAATATAAAAATATAAAAATACAAGCGGTACTCTTACGCACAAATGATGACTCCAGAATTAATTTTCACTCTGCAGCGAAGTGTGCACTGATATGGAACTTCCTGACAGACCAGGCGTTTTTAATGTAATTTTGTTTTATCATGAAAGAACAATATTTTACCATTTAACGTAAATTGGTATGCTAAGGAAGTATTTTCCGAATATTTATGTTTGGAGTGTAGTCTTTGTACGGAAGTAAATCGGAAACAAGGAACAATACATATAAGAAGAAAACATAAGTTTTTGCAGTGTAGTGGCACAGAAGCGCCTCGACACAGTATTGAAGGGGTACTGAATGGATTAGGGGAAGATAGAAATTTATGGCACAAGTTGGCTAAACGAAGTGATTGGTTGATAGGACACGTCCTAACGCATCAACGGATTGTTAGCTTGGTAATGCAGGGAAGAGTGTGTGTGTGGGGGGGGAGGGGGTGCAAAAATTGTCGAGGGAGATCCAGGCTTGAGTACAATAAGCTCTTTGAAAGAGTATAATAAGCACTTTGAAATAGATGTAGGTTGCAGCAGTTCTGTAGATGCTTACAATTTGAAGAAGGGAAAAATTTTTGCGAGATGGGTCCCACACTGTTTGGCTGCTGAAGAGAAGCAGAAACGCCTGGAAACTGCAACCTTGCTCGAACAACGATTCGACCCTGAAGATTTAGTATTCTTATGTCGAACTGCCGCTATTGATGAAACGTGGATTAAAGACATTGAACCGGAGTTGAAATCACAGTCCAGTGAGTGGAGAGCTTCAGATTCTCCACGTCAAAAAAAAAAAAAAAAAAAAAAAAAAAAAAAAAAAAAAAAAAAAAAAAAAAAATAAATAAAAAAAAATTCGACGTGCTTAATCAAAGCTCAAGTAAATGATGATTTTTGCTTGTGATCACCAAGGAATCGTAACCACAGATAATGTAGCATGTGGAACAAGTGTCACAACAGTGCATTATCGGAACTTCATGCAAAACCTGCGCAGAAAAATGCACAAGACCAGACCTCAGTTGCTCGAGGCTGGGCAACTCATTCTCCACGACAATACTCACCCGCATATTGACAATGTTATAGCCCTAAAGCTGCGTGAATACAGATGGGAAATGTTGCCTCATTCTCCCTATATCCAGGACATGAGTCCACTAGACTTCGACATACTCCCGAAGTTCAAGTAACCTATGTGTGGACGTCGTTATCTTTCTCTGGAAGAGCTTTCTACCAACGTTACCCGAGCCATTCGGCGGATGAACGGACTTGGTGTCCTGGATGGAATAATAGAGCTTCCGAGACATTGGGACTCAGTCATAGAGAAGCAGAGGTACTATACTGAATGACTGTAAAGAGATATTGAGATACAAAATAAACGTATAAGTAAAAAAAAAAAAGTGTGTATCATTTATAAAATGTCTCTCGTACTACTCCTAATAGCTATAACTATTAGTCTGCAAATGAATTGTATACTGATGAAATGTTGTTCAATAACCAATAAAAATATCTGCAGTTATACCCGTTACACCGTGTATTACACGCAGCTGATGACGACAACAAAAGTTAAAGATGTTATCGTAGAGCGTCAAGCCACCGAAAATTTGCGGTCCACGCAATCTTGACCTAGTTCACAGCTAGTGGGAAAGCGTGGGTCTGCTGTGAAATGCGCCTTCAAACTCCTCTCTCTAGCTGCAGTATGCTGTTGTCCGCAGTGGCACTGGCGCTGCCCATGGGGCTTCATTTAACGCGACTGCACGTGCGAATGTTTGGTGGAAGCTTAGGGGAACAAAGGGGAGACTCGATCGTGGTGTTAGCAATGGCTGCCGCCTCATCTGCTTGCACTGAGGTAGGTGCCCGAGGGATGGCGCCCTTACACGACATGTCACAGGGTCGTCAGATTTTGAAACTCGATTTCTCGGTAACGCTTGAGAAGTGCATCGTACTAGAGCAACGTTCTTTAGATCTAAGTGTGCCCTACAATCGTGCGAAATACAATCAACGTCTGTGTCGCATTAGGTGTATACTTTACTTTTCGTTAGGGACAGCTTGCCCCGAAACAAGAGTAGCGGGATTTCACAGCATTCGGGTCGGATCACGTGACATCGCTTGCTTGCTACTTTGGGGGCTGATTTCATCGTGTTTTGTTGTTTCTGTATTATAACTTGCCTGTTAGGACAAAATGACATTTCAAGACAATGACGTTTAGAAGATTTATCACAAAGTCACTATTGGTACGATTTATTAGCATTAAATGTCAGTTAACGACACATCAGCGATGCAAAGCCATTACTAGATCCCAACGATACTAATACACAGGGATATATGTGAATGGTGTGGCATTGTGGGTAAGGACATGCGTTTATGGTGTCAGAGGAAGCAGGTTTGTATCCTGTTACATGCTATCATTTTTTTCCGTTTCCGCCTTTGTAATGGTTCTTTCTTATTCGTGTAATAAAAGTATGCTCTGCAGTATTCGATGTTCTTTACATACAGCAGCGTACTGTTTCAGGAACGAGTTTCTTCGATTTTGTTACTTCAGTCTGATTAAAACCGGAAGATAAAACACCTGGAAGTGAGAAACGGCCAGGAATAATGTTTGTATTCTAGCTTTTTATGAATACTCTGCTGTCTATTCCGAATATATCGCAATTTCCAAGGGTGTGGACTGGCACGACTCTAAGAGGACGTTTAAATTGATGCGAGTGAAACAAGATATTTAGCTGTGATCGAACAACACTTCAGTAAATTCAGCGGTTAAAGCAAAGTCGCACCACGCAGCAAGTGATAGCGAACTTTGTGCAAAATAGAGCCTGGACATTGATGTTATGGTGTCCGATTGTGATTTGTACCATAATTTCCGTACTTCGCGTTTTAAATCTCGCTAAATGACTGTTTAAGGGCAAAATATACGCTTAATTTATCAATGAACACTATTCGCCGAGACAAATATTCAATACACTGACTGCTACAAATTACAAAACATTTTTCCGCGAAGATTCACAATACGTGCATGTTCCGCCGGCCACGGTGGCCGAGCGGTTCTAGGCGCTGCAATTCGGAACCGCGGGACTGCTACGGTCGCAGGTTAGAATCCTGCCTCGGGCATGGATGTGTGTGATGCCCTTAGGTTAGTTAGGTTTAAGTAGTTCTAATTTCTAAGGGAATGGTGACCTAAGATGTTAAGTCCCATGGTGCTCAGAGCCATTTGAACCATTTGAACGTGCATGTTCCGAAAGTAGAAGTCAGCAACAGGGGCAATCACGTATTGAAAATACGGTCCAAATTTTATTGCCGTCCGCTTTTTCACAAAAATAACTGCAATGGGAAAGTACACAATAACATGAATCATCTGCTGACAAACTGTTCCCGCAATATTTCACAACACCAAAGATAAAAATGTCTACGCCACAACCCACACAGGCTCATCCGGAACGAAGCAATCCTATTGGCTATCGCTTTCGGGAAATGCTATTCTTTATTCTTGTGTCGGACGGAGTTGTCCCTAACGACAAGCTTTACTTTCCTTAGGTCCGTTTGAGCCGTGGGCACTACGGCATGTTGTTCGTAGTTATTGTACTTAGGACAATTTTTTTATCATACCTTCTCCAGATAAGAAATGCAAAGAAAGGAAGCAGTTATTGGCGTAGACTACAGCTCAAAGCACCCTGATATTATGCGATGTGGTGACTGTAACATGAATTTTTTTTTTAGTTCGTAGTCTGCATTTCCAGAAGATGAAACTGTACAACTGGCTTTTTACTCTACGAATAAATTGAAAGTCATGTGGGCGTTACAATGAGAAAACGTGGTGTGGTGCCAGTCTCTAATATATCAAAGAACGGCCTTCTGTAAATTTAAGACGTAAACTAAGAAATAACGTCAGACTTAGAGTAGGTACCAGACAATTGTGGATGTCCTCTGACCGAACAACACCGTGTTTCACGGACGGCAGATTTGTAAAATTCTGTCAATATATGTGAAAGAAAATAGGTTATTTAGTACTACAGACCAAATTTACTTGCTGAGTTATCTTCAAGATATATATAGCATTAAGAGATCTTACGTTATGTTATAAAAAAGCAGGACGTCAGAGAATACTCCAGTCCGCAGCTCGTGGTCGTGCGGTAGCGTTCTCGCTTCCTGCGCCCGGGTTCGATTCTCGGCGGGGTCAGGGATTTTCTCTGCCTCGCGGTGACTGGGTGTTGTGTGATGTCCTTAGGTTAGTTAGGTTTAAGTAGTTCTAAGTTCTAGGGGACTGATGACCATGGATGTTAAGTCCCATAGCGCTCAGAGCCATTTGAACCATTTTTACAATACTCCAAGAGCATCGGAATTCCGTAAACCGCACTAAAATGCATAATTCCGTTTAAAGTGCGCATACGAAAGTCCAGATTCGCACTACATTACTTGGTATTAAGCTTTTCAGCGTGGTTTCGGGATGCCGATTATCGTTACGTACCAATACTGTATTATCTCATGTTTGGTTCTTTATTATGGCAAAACGCCATATGTGCCAGAAAATGTGCTTATGAAACTGAAAACACTTTAAAAATAGTGCAAATAAATTGACTGTCTTTGTGGAAAATGTTAATAAAGGCCATGTTTCTTTATTTTTTTATAGCAAACCGACAAAAATAACTTCATTGTTCTGCAAGACGATTAATGCTTTCTTGTTGATATCCTGGAAATAAAATAAAATCAGAAAACTGAAACTAATATTTCAATCTTCCGTGATTATGTGAATGTATTTTAATTTACTTGATGGCTCCCAGCCACAGAAATCCGCTATGTTTTCGTTTGAGGCGAGAGCTAAAAACGGAAACAGCAAAATAACGAAACGTTGAAACTGCTCACGTGGTGATTCCCCCCTCCCCCCTCCACTTTAACTTAAGACTGCTCTGCGCTAATCTGGCAGCTTCGGCTTGTCAGAAAAAATTTTCCGGGTAGCAATTGGCTACGTGCTGCTACTGCTCATACAGCGAACAGCGAATGTCCACACTTCAGGTAGCCGGAAGGGGGAGAAGGCGCTGCTCATATTCGGCTTCAGCTTTGCGGGTGCGCATGAACCCGCTGGCAACTGCTCATCGCACCTCTTGTAGGTGGAACGGAGCAAAATCTGTGTGCTCGAGAGCGTTGAGGTAGTGGTGCTTTGGGAGCAGGACGTGTTAACGGTTCGCGTCTGGTGATCTTTTAGGAGGGCGCCCGCTCTGGGTTTTCCGCGCGGCCAATTGTGTCCGGTAGGCTCCTGCCTGAATGGAACAGCGAGCAGGTAGAAGAAGAAAGGCGCTAATGGCGAGGGACAAAACCCGCGCCCGGGGGCGGTCTGCTGCGTCTGCAGAAGCCCACCAGGGAGCCAGAGACCTGTCCTCTGGCGCCCATTCAGGGCGGGCTCTTCTGTCCCACCGGCGTCTGTCCGTAACGGGAAACGTGTCCCCAGTCTGCAACCACGCCGCGTCTCATTATACGAGGGTCACTCCAAAAGAAATGCACACAATTTTTGTGAAAATACAGTTTTCATTCTGCATGTGTGAAAGTTTTACAGTGTGTAGGTACATCCTTCCCGCTTGTTTCCAAACTTGGTTCAACCTGTTCCCGTGAGTGGCGCCGTCACAGCATGTCTTCAAGGTGGCTGCTACACTTGACGTTCGTCAGAACCAACATGCTGTCGTAGAATGCCTGTGCTGTGAAAACGAGACAGTCGGAAATATCCACAAGAGGAAAAAGGTGTATGCAGATGCTGCTGTCGAACGCAGTACAGTTAGTTGGTGGGCAAGCAGGTGTACGTGATGAAAGCGGGCACGGCAATATTGAACATTGTCCTCGCAGCGGCCTCGTACTGCACACACTCCAGACAATGTGCAGATAGTTAACATAACGGTGACTACTGACAGACGCATCACAGTGAACGAACTGTCACGCTAAGTTGGGATAGGGGAAGGAAATGTTTGCAGAATACTGAAAGTGTTGGCGTTAAAAAAGGTTAGGTTAGGTCGGTGCCAGGTGGGTTCGGGTTCCCAGGATGTTCACAGTGGCTCACAAAGAAACAAGAAAAACGGTATGCAGCGAACTTTTGGAACAGTACGAGAATGGTGGACATGAATTTCTTGGAAGAATTGTGACAGGTGATGAAACATAGCTCCATCATTTTTCACCAGAGACGAAGAGGCAACAATGGAGGGGCATCATGCAAATTCACAAAAGGAAAAAGAAAACCTCGAAACCACACTTTCTGCTGGAAAAGTTACGGCTACGGTGTTTTTCGATTCCAGAGGACTCTTGATGCATATGTGACGACACTGAAAAAACATCAAGCTCGACTGAGTCGTGTTCAACCACATCGGCAAAAGCAGGATGTTTTGCTGTTGCACGACAATGCACGACCGCATGTCAGCCAAAAAACCATGGAAGCGATCACAAAACTCGGATGTACAACACCGAAACACCCACCTTACAGCCCTGACCTGGCTCCATGTGACTATCATCTCTTTGGCAAACTGAAAGACTCTCTTGTGGAACAAGGTTTGAAGATGATGACTTCCTTGTGTACGCTGCCAAACAGTGGCTCCGGCAGGTTGGTCCAGAATTTTAACGTGCTGGTATACAGGCGCTGGTTCCAAGATGGCGGAAGGCAGTTGAAATGGATGGAAATTATGTTGAGAAATCAAAATATTGTTCCGAAAGGTCTGTAAAACTTTCAAACATGTAGAATAAAAGATGAATTAAAAAAATAGTGTGCATTTCTTTTGGAGTGACCCTCGTACTATGTACAAAGCGCATTGAAAAAGTTTTGCACAGTCGTCTCTAATTTTTTTATTTTTTTGCAAGAGGAGAATGATTTTTTTTTTTTTTTTGAACATACTTCGAACATTTAGCTATACATTGAGCCTACTCAATGTAGCCTCCGTCGGCCATGACGCATCTGGTCCCACGTTCTTTCCATGATGTAAATTGACTTTGGTAATTTCTGGGGATTGACTTTTACACCATCGCTGGACACAGGAAATAAGATCTTTATCACGACTAAAGAGGTAAAAATCAGGCGGAGCAAGTCCGGACTGTAAGGAGGATGAGGAACAATTTTCCAACCCGTTTTCTTGATTTTCTGCTGCGTCATAATGGCTCTATGGGGTTTGGCATCTGATGAGCTGACCCTGAAGCTGTGGCCTGGGGTCTTGATGGCACGTCGCAGCTTGTCTAATGACCAACAGCAACGGTCCCGGTTAATTGTGGAGCCAGAATCCAAAAAGTCGATGGAAAGGACACCACACTGATCCCAGAAGAAGGAGACTATCACCTATCGGCCTGCTGTTCGTGAGAGTCTTGCTTTCTTCTTCCGAGGGGCACTCGGATGACGCCACTCCATGGATCGGGTTTTGCTCTCAGGTTCGGACAAAAAGAACCCTGAATGAGATTTTCACTCTGCAGCGGAGTGTGCGCTGATATGAAACTTCCTGGCAGATTAAAACTGTGTGCCCGACCGAGACTCGAACTCGGGACCTTTGCCTTTCGCGGGCAAGTGCTCTATCAACTTAGCTACCGAAGCACGACTCACGTCCGGTACTCACAGCTTTACTTCTGCCAGTATCCGTCTCCTACCTTCCAAACTTTACAGAAGCTCTTCTGCGAACCTTGCAGAACTAGCACTCCTGAAAGAAAGGATATTGCGGAGACATGGCTTGGCCACAGCCTGGGGGATGTTTCCAGAATGAGATTTTCACTCTGCAGCGGAGTGTGCGCTGATATGAAACTTCCTGGCAGATTAAAACTGTGTGCCCGACCGAGACTCGAACTCGGGACCTTTGCCTTTCGCGGGCAAGTGCTCTACCAACTGAGCTACCGAAGCACTTGCCCGCGAAAGGCAAAGGTCCCGAGTTCGAGTCTCGGTCGGGCACACAGTTTTAATCTTCCAGGAAGTTTCATATCAGCGCACACTCCGCTGCAGAGTGAAAATCTCATTCTGGAAACATCCCCCAGGCTGTGGCCAAGCCATGTCTCCGCAATATCCTTTCTTTCAGGAGTGCTAGTTCTGCAAGGTTCGCAGAAGAGCTTCTGTAAAGTTTGGAAGGTAGGAGACGGATACTGGCAGAAGTAAAGCTGTGAGTACCGGACGTGAGTCGTGCTTCGGTAGTTCAGTTGGTAGAGCACTTGCCCGCGAAAGGCAAAGGTCCCGAGTTCGAGTCTCGGTCGGGCATACAGTTTTAATCTGCCAGAAAGTTTCAAAAAGAACCCTGTTTCATCCTGGATAATGACGCCGTCAAAGCAGAGTTTTCACTTTTCAGTAAAGGTCTTCATGAGACCCTCACACATATTCTTTCTCTTGTCAATAATCTAGGCACCCAACGTGCCCAGATTTTTCTGTACTCTAGTGACTGTACCAGTGATACGACACTACCCATTGACAAACGAGTCATTTCAGCAAGCTGTCGTGTCGTCACACATCTGGCCTCTTTCACACCACTCACTGCCGTCGATGGTCTACCACATCGTGGATTGTCTAGTAGACAGAAATAACCTTTAACCGTCTGCAACCACTGCTGGATGCTGCTGTGAACCACTGTGTCCTCCTTATAAACGGGGAGCAACTTCCTGTGAATCTATGTGGCAGAGTCATCGCTGGCCTTGAAGAGGAACGCCATCACCGACCATTGTCGCAACCTGACATCTACTTCACGGTCCATTATGGCTCACCTGTAAATAAAAGAAAATACTTTTATATACCAACTTTTAGCTAAATGTTCCAAGTACGTTCACAAAAAATTTCATACCCCAACTTAAACACAAATAGAGACGATTGTGCAAAACTTTTTGAACGTCCTTTGTATCTCATGCGTGTCACCTCCTGCCTCACAAAAACACCGAGGATTCTCCGTAATCATTAGTCATTTTAGCAGATTCGCTCTCGATGAATGTGTTATAGTAAAGGCAAAGAATTACTGATGTTATGATATCAATTGACTACTGAAGCGTTTCGGGCCACTGGTGCTAATCGTCAGGCATCAAGCCATGCATACATTCTAAGACACAGATATTATCCGAATGGGGCGGAAATCACTAGGTGTGATGTGCACGTATAGGCAAACAAGCGATTACAGTTTCAGAAAACCTGTGTGATTTACTCAAAAGAAAGAGCTTCATCAACTGGGCAAGTCAATAACGCGTTGGTCCATCTTTGGCTGGATGTCCTCATTGTCATCCCCGGCACCCTTACACGGCAGCGGCACATTGACGATGTTCTACGCCTTGTTTTGTTGCGCTTTTTATAGCAAGCCACCCTGGGCTTACACGTCAGCACTACAGTTTCTGCCCGCGCACGGTGAGAGTTCTATTGCTTTTCTTCGTGCTTACCAAACCGTGCTTTGCCAACAAGGTCGCCCAGTTGGGAACGTTCTGAGCATTATGAACCGGTCCCTCCAACCACTCCGGGATTTTGAGAATCTAACGCGTCAAAAATTGGGCAGAATTTGGCCCGGTACCCTGAGAAGGACATCCAACAACTCTATCAATTAGTGCCAAGCTGAATAACTGCTTACTTAAGGGCCAGAGGTGGATAAACGCGTTTTTGACCTGCTCAATTTGTGAAGCTCTTTCTCTTTAATAAACGTTCAATTTTGCTGGAACTGTAATCATTTCTTTGTATATGTACAACGCATCTATTGATTTCCGACCAATTCGTATAATTTCTTCGTGGTGATTCGTTCTTTTTTGTCTTAGAGCGTGTATCAAGTAATTATTATCCACGTTTCTGATACTATTAACAAGCTCATCGCTAGTTTCTGAGTCACCTGGGTGTTCGTTAGGTCCAGTACACTTGCCGCCCTACACAGAAATGGAGGTACCTGTTTGTAGTTAACATTAGATAAGGTACTCACTCTACTACCTTTTTAACTGTTGGATTACCTCCTGAAACAAGCAATTTCTGACATAACAGCTTTTCACTGGCGCGGTAACTACAGCGATAACTAGAGTTGCAGGAGTGTTACTGTAGTTCTTACTCACTCTTTTAACTCTCTCTTTACGTTTCTCCCCTGCCCACTCTCTCTCTCTCTCTCTCTCTCTCTCTCTCTCTCTCTCTCTCTCTCTCTCACACACACACACACACACACACAAACACACTTAGATTTATCGAGTAGTGCAGTACCATCTTTCATGGTGGTACACCCAGCTGTCTCCTAGTAAGCATATTGCCACGTCCACTGCATGACCTTACCACGTGTCTCTCAAAATTCCCGATAAAAATGTTCCTGATTGGTTACAGTGAAATTGATAGCTGCACTCGGGGCTGGGATTAGCTGTCTCTCCTTACTTCTCCGTGTCGTCTTGTCTCACGTGCGTTGGAGCACCTTACTGCAAGTTATTTTTATTTTGGCCGTGATAAATCGATCCCAGCGTTCGTCTGCAGACTCGCGTTCCTAGCAAAGCCGAGAGTCACCTGACACGGTGTACCTGAATTTCTTGGACTGCTTTCGATGCCTCATAATGCCGTCCAGAGCACCACCTTGCTCCAGTATTAGCTTAACTACCTGTCCATCAGGCCACGCGCACGTTTTCGTTCACAGCCTACAGTTCTTTGCCAATCCTCCTAAGCAGCTTAGTTCGCCTGTGGCCCCCCTCTTTTACATGACAGCCACTTGAGCATCTACATTTGAAAAAAAAACCTGTAATAGTTTTGAGAGTCCCGTGCCTCAATCGGTAAAAACGAAACCCTTATACGTCTATCTGTTGTCCGTCTGTCTGTCAGAGCGCTAAAACCTTTTTACTCAGGAACTAGTAGACGTAAGTACGAAGTTGAAATTTATGTCACATACTAAGGCCTATGGTCCCTTGGCGGTGTAAATAATGGAAGCTACTAAGTCAACAATTTAATACTCACACAATTTAATACTCGCAAAATTACTTATCAAAACCTATAGAGTACTTCCGGCTGATCTAAAATGGTGAAATTTGGCAATAAGATAGGTTTCACAGTACAAGTAAAAGAAAAAAATCCGAAAATTGTTAATTTGTAATGACTTAACTCATTAAAAACATTTCTTTTGCAGTTTGTTATTCGACGTCAAACTTAAAATTAAAACGGTCATTAGTTCTGCATACAAGCTGACTGGGTATCAATGGTAAAAGTCAGACATCAGGCAAGGAATGACTTTATTGCTCGTATGACGTGTTTTGTAATTTATCCATCATCAGATTTCCAGGAGGGAATACTGTACGTAGATAAGGCGTTTCCAGTTGCATGTGAAACAAATATGAGCAGGCTAGTCAGTGAATGTTTCACATACAATTTGAAACGCCGTATCATTTCGTAAAACAAATATTTTTCAGACCACTAAAACATGACCTACTTATGATGGCACAGTTGTTGGTTCAAATGGTTCAAATGGCTCTGAGCACTGTGGGACTTAACATCTGAGGTCATCAGTCCTCTAGAACTTAGAACTACTTAAACCTAACTAATCTAAGGACAACACACACATCAATGCCTGAGGCAGGATTCGAACCTGCGACCGTAGCGGTCGCGCGGTTCGAGACTGGAGCGCCTGGAACCGCTCGGAAACACCGGGCGGCACGATTGTGCCGAAACAGATTCGAGCTAGAAAAAATTTTACTGTTTGCACAATCAGACAGGATCTAGTTCCCATAATTTGGTCTGCAAGCACGACTGTTGTTAGAGCATCCAAACCCAAAGAATATTAATAAGGATTGAATAGGTTGCTATTCAGGATTCAGCTGTGATTGTTCAGGGAGAAAAAACAAACGATCAGTGTACGGAGAAAGCTTTGATTTCACATTAGCTCAGTTTCTACAGCTCGTCGCAGCACATTTGTCAGAGTTAACACACAGGAGCGTAACATACAAGAATAACATATGACACTATGTTTCTTTCACGCGCGATTGTTATGATCTTCAGTTCGTAGATTGTTTTGTTTTGACTTAGCTATCCGCGCTAATCTATCCTGTGCAATCCTTTTCATCTCCGAATAACTATTGCAGCCTACATCCATTTAAAAAAAATGGCTCTGAGCACTATGGGACTTAACTTCTCAGGTCATCGGTCCCCTAGAACTTAGAAATACTGACACATAACTAACCTAAGGACATCACACACATCCATGCACGAGGCAGGATTCGAACCTGCGATCGTAGCGGTCGCGCGCTTCCAGACTGTAGCGCCTAGAACCGCTCGGCCACCACGGCCGGCATCCAGTTGAACATACGTACTGAATTGAAGCCTTGGTCCCCCTGTACGAGTTTAATCCCCTACGCCCCTCCCCCCACACACAAACTTACTCCCATTACCGTTACAACAGCAACAATATCAGCTCGTTCGGTATTCATTATGCCAATATGTTTGATGCATGTAGCAGTGCAAACAAGAGTATTTTGAACGTTTGGCGTCATAGTACATCCCTTTTCTGTGAGTTTCCCATGATTAATGCTGTATGAAGAGTTGTAGGGTGTGTGTATTAAAATGGAGATAGAGCGTTTCCGTTCCCACGTCCAAGTATCAGACGGGTGCATAAGTTCGCAGCGTTTTTGTGTTGCATGTTGGTATTCCCGTTGCTACGGGTTTATTTATGGATTGTAATTTTTTATTTGTAGTTCACTGTTGCAATCTGAGTCTATATATTGTCTTCTTGTCATTTGTAGATAGAGAGTGGATCTATGTACTTTAGAAAATTGAGTGTCAAGTGGAGAAATCGGAACATTTCCGCCTTATTTTGCTATTTGAGTTCAGCAGAGAGGTGACTGCTGCGGAGGCAGCCAGAAACATTTGCGCCATGTATGGGGATAATACCACTGGACAAAGCACGACAAGAAACTCGTTTTCACGATGAAGGAGGATCGTTTAGGCATTAGTGAGTCTCCATGTTCAGCAAGGCCTTCGGGGTTTCAAATGGTTCAAATGGCTCTGAGCACTATGGGACTCAACTGCTGTGGTCATTAGTCCCCTAGAACTTAGAACTAATTAAACCTAACTAACCTAAGGACATCACACACATCCATGCCCGAGGCAGGATTCGAACCTGCGACCGTAGCAATCGCACGGTTCCGGACTGCGCGCCTAGGCTTCGGGGTTTTCGAAGATCGTTTACACGCATTAATCCACAATGATCCACGTCAGTGTACTCGATGACTGACAAATGTGATAAACTGTGATCATTCCACCCTCATGCGACATTTGCACGTAATCGGCAAGCTTGAAAACTCGGGCGTATGGGTAACCGCATGCTCTAAGCCAAAATCACAGAAATTAGCGGGTGGCCATGTGTGCAGCTCTTCTTGCTCATCATCATTGATTCTTCAGCAATACCGACCATTCCCATCCTCTGTCATTACTGGTGACGAGAAATGGTGTCTTTTATGCTAACATATGGAAAAGAAAGGAATGCATGAGCTCAAACAAAGCAGCAACTCCCCGTATAAAGACCCGCGCGTATCCACAAAAGATGATGTTTTGCATCTGGTGGAACGGCGACAGTGCGGTGTACTACGAATTGCTTCCCCGAGGTGTAACCATCACTGTTGACATTAATGACAACAACTGAGACGTCTTGCAGACCAGGAAGAGTGTGCGAAGTGATGCTACTCCACGATAACGCCCACCCGCATTGTGCTAGACTGACAAAAAACACTGTACAGGAGTTGGATTGGGGAAGTCATTCCGCACCCACCTTATTCGCCCGATCCTGCGCCTTCAGGTTTTCTAGCGAACAACCTTCAAGAACTTGCCTTCGGGAGATGAAAACGCGCTCCGAGCATGACTGCACAAGTTCTTCGCCTCGAAACCACGTTGACAGACTGTTGTAAACAGTGAAAGAGAATACATTATTGACGACTAAAGTCTCTGTTATGTGTATCTGTTGCGTTTATTAAACTTTTGGAAAAACGTTACGAACTTATGCAGCAGCCTAATACACTAATGGCCTTTAAAATTACTACACCAAGAAGAAATGGAGATGATAAATGGGTATTCATTGGACAAATATATTATACTAGAACTGACATGTGATTACATTTTCTCGCAATTTGGGTGCATAGATCCTGAGAAATGAGTAACCAGAACAAACACCTTTGCCTGTAATAACGGCCTTGATACGCCTGGGCAATGAGTCAGTGCTTGGAAGGCGTGGACAGGTACAACTGCCCATGCAGCTTCAGCACGACACCACAGTTCATCAAGAGTAGTGACTGCAGTATTGTGACCAGCCAGTTACTTGGCCAACATTGACCAGACGTTTTCAGTTGGTGAGAGATCTGGAGAATGTGCTGGCCAGGGCAGCAGTCGAACATTTTCTGTATCCACAAAGGCCCGTACAGGACCTGCAACATGCGGCCGTGCATTATCCTGTTGAAATGTAGGGTTTCGCAGGGATCGAATGAAGGGTAGAGCCACGGGTCGTAACACATCTGAAATGTAACGTCCACTGTTCAGAGTGCCTTCAATGCGAGCAAGAGATGACCGAGACGTGTAACCAATGGCACCCCATACCATCACGCCGGATGATACGCCAGTATGGCGATGACGAATACACACTTCCAATGTGCGTTCACCGCGATGTCGCCAAACACAGATGCGACCATCATGATGCTGTAAACAGAACCTGGATTCATTCGAAAAAATAACATTTGGCATTCCTGCACCCAGGTTCGTCGTTGAGTACACCATCGCAGGCGCTCCTGTCTGTGATGCAGCGTCAAGGGTAATCGCAGCCATGGTCTCCGAGCTGATAGTCCATGCTGCTTCAAACGTCGTCGAACTGTTCGTGCAAATGGTTGTTGTCTTGCAGACGTCCCCATCTGTTGACTCAGGGATCGAGACGTGGCTGCACGATGCGTTACAGCCATACGGATAAGATCACTGTCTTCTCGACTGCTAGTGATACGAGGCCGTTGGTATCCAGCACGGCGTTCCGTATTACCCTCCTGAAGCCACCGATTCCATATTCTGCCAACAGTCATTGGATCTCGACCAACGCGAGCAGCAATGACGCGATACGATAAACCGCAATGGCGATAGGCTACGATCCGACCTTTATCAAAGTCGGAAACGTGATGGTACGCATTTCTCCTCCTTACAGGAGGCATCACAACAACGTTTCACCAGGCAACGCCGGTCAGCTGCTGTTTGTGTATGAGAAATCGGTTGGAAACTTTCCTCATGTCAGCACGCTGTAAGTGTCGCCGCCGGCGCCAACCTTGTGTGAATGCTCTGAAAATCTAATCATTTGCATATCACAGCACTTTCTTCCTGTCGGTTAAATTTCGCGTCTGTAGCACGTCATCTTCGTGGTGTAGCAATTTTAATGGCCAGTAGTGTATTTTCTTCTTTGATGTTTGATGAATGTGTCTTGAAACCTTAACCTCCGGTTTGGTAGACACCGTATCGTATGTCCAAGCGCTTTGCATGTCATTGGGTAAAAGGAGGGGAACTATATGTACCGTTACTGAGAAGGCATGGAAATAAAGCGTAATGCTCTAGTTTGGAGATTTATTGTGGACCCGGACGCGCCGTTGCTCTTGCTTCGGACGTGAAGTATTTCCTGGGCGAGTAGATTAATCGCTAGCCGCAGTTTGCCGTTAGGAAGGAACACACAGCGCGATGACACGGCACTTTATTGCTTCATTATTGGCTGCCAGACTTTAATTGCTGCTAATGGCCGCAATGCGACCGACATACGAGATAATTACCCCGCCCCAGCTACGGTCGCGCCACCAATTACCAGCTCACAGATAAGCTCCCACGCACGTAATCCTCTCCACTGGGTCATAAAAACCAAAGCAATCGTCGCCATTCTCTCGTCCTGTCAACCTCATAGCTCCATGTCTCTTGAAAATTGTTATAAATATCTCTGAAATAGAATGAGGTACTCTGAGTGACTATTGCGATCTATCCCAAGCAGGAATGTCTTGCTCCATTCCTGTACGGCTGACCTTACTTTTAATTTCCCTTAGTTCCACAGACTTCCGAGCAAACAACGCAGGAACGCTAGATAACATTCCTTGTATGAATATGATCCATACCGCGGGGTAGTTAACCTTTTTCTACCTTCCGCCACTTTTTTGTGTCTGTTAGTAGTAAAACCACCCACTGGCTTCACTGTAACGAAGGTTTATAGAGTAGAGAAGTAAATTTATTTTATAAAATTTATAAATCGGACTTACAGGAAGTTAAAGCAAACAGTAACAATTACTTATCGAATATTTGATGTCAAAGTTTTATGAAAATCTAATGAAATCTCTTTCAAACCCCCACTGCATACCCCTCACCACTAGTGGGCATTAGGGTCCTGGTTGGCTATCATTGATCCACACAGTCCGGAAGATGGACAGATAATTGTAAGATCATACAATATGACCAACAGCTCATGCATCCAAGTTACTGAATAATGTACAAAAGATGGAAATGAGAACTGTGGGTGTGTTCAATGATAACTAGTTTGGTGTCAGGGAGGGTAAAGACACCAGAGAGGAAGATCGGTCGTTATGTTTCATTGTGGATGCAGTACTTAAAATCAACACTTTCACTGATTTTATTGACCTAGCAAAAGTGTTCGACAATGCAAAATGGTATAAGGTGTTTGGAATCCTCAGAAAAACAGGTACATGCTGCGCAGAAAGATGGCTAATATACAGTGGTGTTAGGGGTGAAGGAACAGATATTTTGATCATTAGTATCTCAGTTGTATTAATGAACATCAACAAAAGCAAAACGAGGATAATGGAATGTAGTCGAATTAAATCGGGTGATGCTGAGGGAATTAGATTAGGAAATGAGACACTTAAAGTAGTAAATGAGTTTTGCTATTTGGGGAGCAGAATAACTGATGATGGTTGAAGTAGAGAAGATATAAAATGTAGACTGGCAATGGCAAGGAAAGCGTTTCTGAAGAAGAGAAAATTTTTAACATCGAGTATAGATTTAAATGTCAGGAAGTCTTTTCTGAAAGTATTTGTATGGAGTGTAGCCATGTATGGAAGTGAAACATGGACGATAAATAGTTTGGACAAGAAGAGAATAGAAGCTTTCGAAATGTGGTGCTACAGAAGAATGCTGAAGATTAGATGGGTAGATCACATAACTAATGAGGAAGTATTGAATTGGATTGGGGAGAAGAGAAGTTTGTGGCACAACTTGACCAGAAGAAGAGATCGGTTGGTAGGACATGTTCTGAGGCATCAAAGGATCACCAATTTAGTATTGGGGGGCAGCGTGGAGGGTAAAAATCGTAGAGGGAGACCAAGAGATGAATACACTAAGCAGATTCAGAAGGATGTAGGTACTGGGAGATGAAGAAGCTTGCACAGGATAGAGTAGCATGGAGAGCTTCATCAAACCAGTCTCATGACTGAAGAACTCAACAACAACAACCTTAATTGTACCCACTTCAGTGTGTCAGTCTCTGCATTGGACAGTCTTTCTGCAAACACTTCAGATAATTTGCTACTTGATCTTTAATGCACTGTCGTAAATGCACCGCGCAGAAGACTACGCCTGTCAGTTTATCGTCCATGTGTCCACACTCTCTACACTAGATCACTCAGGGGAAAATAAATATTAATACTTTGCATGTGCCTAGAGTAGTAAAACTGCTCTAGTCTACTATAGACTATCGTAAGTAAGCGTATACTACGGTATTTTTCCTAGTAGCTTTGGCTAGTTAACTGCGTCACCTGTACGGTTGGTGTATTGCATACCTAGCTGTCGTGACCTAATTTCGATCGCCTTGTTGTCGTGTGCGATCAGTCTCTTCTAGGTTCTCCTAGAAGCCGCAAGTGGCGAACCGTGTAAAGGGTCACATAACCTACAGAACATTTTTATTCTACATATTCATCCTTCTGTAACCTAAAAAATAAATAGCATTTATACAAAATTAACGTAGTCACTGTTTAATTCTGGTTTCATTCGAAAACTGTTTATTTTTAACGAGAACAGAGGTATATTACAGAAGTAAAAATGTAAAAATACAGATTTATCAATAGCGCTGAAAACTGCAGCTTCCTACAAGAAGTTTAAGACTGAAAAAAAAAAACTACAACAAACATATGTCAAACATCGCTTCAGTATGAAACTTCTGGCAGATTAAAACTGTGCCGGGCCGAGACTCGAACTCGGGACCTTTGCCTTTCCTGGACAAGTGCTCTACCAATTGAGCTACCCAAGCACGACTCACGACCGTCCCCACAGCTTCAATTCTGCCAGTATCTCGTCTCCTACTTTCCAAACTTCACAGCTCTTCGGCGAACCTTGTAGAACTAAAGGTCCAGAGTTCGAGTCTCGGTCCGGCACACAGTTTTAATCTGCCGGGAAGTTTCATATCAGCGCATACTCCGCTGCAGAGTGAAAATCTCATCGCTTCAGTACTTCATCGGACGTATAAAAAACTTGCGTCTGTTATTTATAAGCAACTTTCGGACTTGTCAATAGTAACAGGAAGCTCTTGCCTTTGATCATGATCAAGAACGATCTGTTAGTTACAAAATAACAGTAGTTGTGTTTGTGCATGTAAACTGTACTTGCATCAAAAATAATTTCTTTGTTTACTTAAAAGTGCAGAAATTACGTGATCAATTAATTTTTATTAATTACAAAATGCAATTCTTATTTTTTATGGATATAGAATATTCAGTGGATTAACACTGAACGATATTCGGCTCTAATTATGTGCAAAACAAGCAAAAAACGAAGAGGAGTTGTCGGCTCCCAATTTCTCTCACACACATTGTTTTATGTATCTTTCTCTACCACTGCTGCCAATACTGCGGGTAATTCTACCACTGCTGACAATACTACAGGTAATCCTGCCCTTTACTACATCATTTATGTACTATACCAAAACTACCAAACCGTAATACCGATGTAATGTTGTTCTGTGCACTGTCCTCAGTAATAGGAAGAAATATCTCCACTTACAGCCATAACATCCTGTACGTAAAGCAGCCAAGAGGGAACAGTAGCCGGCCGGGGTGGCCGTGCGGTTGTAGGCGCTACAGTCTGGTGCCGAGCAACCGCTACGGTCGCAGGTTCGAATCCTGCCTCGGGCATGGATGTGTGTGATGTCCTTAGGTAAGTTAGGTTTAATTAGTTCTAAGTTCTAGGCGACTGACTGATGACCTCAGAAGTTAAGTCGCATAGTGCTCAGAGCCATTTGAACCATTTGAGGGAACAGTAAGAATAGAAAACCATGAGATAAGAGCTCGTATTAAAACGGATAAGGCACGGTTGCGGTCTTCCTCTTGTAATATCCAACATGTGTATCAGTGAAGTAACGAAGAAATTAAAGGAACAGTTGAAGTGGGATTAAAATTCAGGTTGAATGCATATGATAAGATTGACTAATGATATTGCTGTCCTGGGTGAAAGTGATAGTTACAGTATGTGCTGAACCGAATGGTCAGTTTTAGGAGCAAAGAGTATGGACTGGGAATAAACCGAAGAAAGTATTGAGGAATGGTAGAAGTTAGGTTGGCGATAAACGTAACATAAAAATTGAGGACCATGTTGTATATGAAGTGTAGCAATTCTGCTATTTGTTGAACGAATCTAGGATAATATAAAAATAAAACTAGCACCGGCAAAGAGGGCAATCCTCTCCAAAATTACGAGGGTTGGAACTTTAATAGAGACAGTTATCTGTTTACAACTTATACAAAATAGATACACGTTTCAGAGTTCTGCAGTGTCCTTGGAAGTACTCCCAGAATTGTGTCTGCTTCGTTGCCAGCGATGAGGGAGTCGTAGGTTACCTCTAGCAGCGCCAGTTGTGTTGATAGTTTAAGTGAAACGGTCTTCAAATGGTTCAAATGGTTCTGAGCACTATGGGACTTAACATCTAAGGTCATCAGTCCCCTAGAACTTAGAACTTCTTAAACCTAACTAACCTAAGGACATCACACACCCATGCCCGAGGCAGGATTCGAGCCTGCGACCGTAGCGGTCGCGCGGTTCCAGACTAAAGTGCCTAGAACCGCTCGCCCACAACGGCCGGCATAACCGGTTTCTTTCCCGACAAACTCTGTAACAGCTCTGGAACGAATGCCATGAAGGGC
Source organism: Schistocerca gregaria (assembly GCF_023897955.1). Classification (NCBI taxonomy): domain Eukaryota; kingdom Metazoa; phylum Arthropoda; class Insecta; order Orthoptera; family Acrididae; genus Schistocerca; species Schistocerca gregaria. The sequence goes on from NC_064921.1 coordinate 231,257,425, forward strand.
TTCCTTCAAGTTGAAATCACAAAGGTCTAAGTCTGGAAGTGTGGTGGGTGGTGCAGCACTTCCCATCCCCGTCTGTCGAACAAACCAGACACAACTCGCACTACATGAGCTCGAGCATTGTCCTGCTAAATGTTGGGTGGGTCGTGCAAATAGTTTCGCCACTTCTTACTATAAGCTGTTCATTTTTTGAACACACAGCATGCGACGACCGTAGAGCAAGAAGCGGCTTCACTTTCTCCTGCATGGTGCACGTTGTTACTAATTTGTTCGACCGATGAGGATAGGAAGTGCTATACCACCCACCACATTCCCCGGACTTAGGCCCCTAAGGCCCCTAAATTGAAGTAAGCAATTTATGGCACTCGCTTGAGGCTGTTGGGAAAGAGACCGCTCTACTCGAACTATCGACACAACTGGCACTGCTATAGGTATCCTATGACTTCCATATCGTTGGCAACGGATTACGTACACAATGCTGGTGACTACTTCGAAGAACAGTGAAACTCTGAGACACTTATCTACTGTATTTTGTGTAAGTTATAAATAAATAGTTGCCACTATTAAAGTTCCAACCCTAGTAGTATACTAGTATCAAATGTAAGACTTTAACTGAGGAAGATACTGCTGAGAATGTATGTTGTTACATGAGGAAGTCGTCTCCAGTATCGACAAAGAAAGGAATGCGCGCAAAACAGTGACCAGAAGAATGAACAAGATGGTGGAACATGTATTAATGAGAGTAACTTCTGTGGCACTAGAGGATGCCGTAAAAGGCGAGAAAGGGTCCACCTCACATTGACGAACAATGTTTCTAGATGGAAAAATCCCTCCACAGAGTCCTGATTTTTTTAAAAGTCTTGCATGTATAATCAAGCGCGACGTCAGAATTCTCTCACACTTTTAACTTTATTGAAATCAAACTCATCGTAAGCTAACATAGCCACAATATTCTTTTCCATTGCATGTTATTTAGGAAACTTTTACTCGTCAGTCGTTAAACTGATTCTGCGGTAAATATCTGGTTAATCTGCGCTTGCTCTGTATGGGATTGTGTCGAAAAGTCTGGGTGTGTGTCTCCGGTTGCATAGTTTCGGCACATTTAAATAATCGTTTGGTTGCCACATAGGCCTACTCCTATGATTTTAGAAATTGCGAAGGAATGGCCGGCCGCTGTGGCCGATCGGTTCTAGCATTTCAGTCCGGAACCGCGTTGATGCTACGGTCGCAGGTTCGAATCCTGTCTCGGGCATGGATGTGTGTGCTGTCCTTAGGTTAGTTAGGTTTAAGTAGTTTTAAGTCTAGGGGACTGATGATCTCAAATGTTAAGTCCCATACAGCTTAGAGCCATTTGAGACATTTTTGAAGCGAAGCATATTATTTATCCCTTTTGCATTGTTTAATCGCAAATCTTCGAAAGCTCTGTCAGTCTCGACTTTAACACTGAGTACCCAACGTTTCCGAAACAAAACACATTTCTTCTTCTACCACGACAACACGCAATCACTCACTCTCATACATGTGTCCAATGTACCCTTTTCGACGGTCTGCATCTTAGCCATCAGCTGTTCCAATTATTCTTTATGCTTTACCGGTCTCGGTCGTAGCGACCATCATCACAGGAACATAAAGCTGTACAACAGATGGAAAGCAATTCATCTTTCTTTTAGACAGTCCCCGAAGTTACAGTATGAATACACCACGACTCTAAGTAACACAAAATTGGCCTCACAACCGAGTGTGAAAGAATTGCCTTGCCGATTGATCAGAGTTAAACAAAAAAATTTAACGAATGAAAGAATTTTAGAAAACTTCACTGAGGTCCCACATGTCAACTGAATAAATGGCGATTATATCCTCCATTATTTGAGTCTATAAGACCTATGTATGAGCATTCTGCAATGTTTGCAAAGGTTTCAACACCAAATTCAACAGCTTTGCTCAAGCAGTTTTCCATTCTATGCAGTGCATTTAACTGCTTCCATGGGCACAAGTATGTTCTTTCTCTCCGATGTCATTTTACACTAGCAACATACGGGGTACAACAGTAAATCAATCCGGATAGAATTCGTGTATGGCGATTGGTGAATACACATTATAATTCACCTCACATATGAAATTATAGTAAGGCATTCATGGCCGGGAGTCCCCGCCTGGAGAAGTTCGGCCTCCGAGTTGCAAGTCTTTTCAGTTGATGCCAAAATGGGTGATTTGCGTCTCGACGGCGATGAAATGATGATGAAGACGACGCAATATCCAGTCTCTCGGCGGAGAAAATCTCTGACCTGGCAGGAAAGCGAGCCCAGGCCCGCTGTATGGCAGCCGAAGACGCGTAAGGGGCGGACATTCTTGTCACATTTTATTGCCAATATTAGATCCAGAGTATATACTGTGACGAGATTATACACACACACTGAAGAGCCAAATAAACTGGTACACGTGCCTAATATCGTGTAGGGCCACCGCGAGCATGCAGAAGTTCCACAAAACGACTAATGTCTGAAGTAGTGCTGGAGAGCATTGGCAACATGAATCCCGCAGGGCTGTCAATAAATCCGTAAGAGTACGACGGGGTGGAGATCTCTTCCGTGCAGCATGTTGCAAGGCGTCCCAGATATGCTCAATAATGTTCATGTCTGCGAGTCTGGTGGCCAGCGGAAGTAAATCCTGGACGTATGGGGTGTCACATTGTCCTACTGGAATTGCTCAAGTCCCATGGACACGAATGGATGCAGATGATCAGCCAGGATGCTTACGTACGTGTCACCTGGCGGAGTCCTATGTAGATGTATCAGGGGTCGCATATCACTCCAACTGCACACGCCGCACACCATTACATAGCCTCCACCAGCTTGGACGGCCCCCTGCTGATATGCAGGTTCGATGGATTCGTGCGGTTGTGTACACCTCCATGCGCTCGATACATTTGAAACGGGACTCGTCCTATGAGGCAAAACGTTTCCAGTCATCAACAGTCCAATGTCAGTTCTGACGGGCCCAGGCGCGGCGTAAAGCTTTGTTCCGTGCAGTAATCAAGGGTACACTAGTGCGCCTTCGGCTCCGAACGATACTCTTCAATCGTCGCTGGTCCCGTTCTTGCTGGATATTTTTCCGGCCGCAGCGATGTCGGAGATTTGATGTTTTACCGGATTCCTGATATTCACGGTACACTCGAGAAATGGTCGTACGGGAAAATCCCCACTTCATCGCTACCTCGGAGATGCTGTGTCCCGCTCGTTCAGACACACTTAAATCTTGATAACTTGCCATTGTAGCAGCAGTAATCGATCTAACAAATGCGCCTTACACTTGTCGCCTTATATAGACGTAGCTGACCGTAACGCCATATTCGGCCTGTTTACAAATCTGTATTTGAAAACGCTTGCGTATAGCAGTTTCTTTGGGCATCATTGTACGAGGGCTGTCCACAAAGTACATTACGTTTTGGAATTAAAAATAAATAAAGTATTGGAAATTTTTTTATTATATGGAGATGAAAGCCACACTTAAACACTACTTTTCTACATAGTTGCCATTTAAATTAAGGCACTTATCGTAGCGATGGACGAGCTTGGATATTCCTTCGTCGTAAAATTCGGCCGCCTGCGCCTTCAACCACGTGGTTAGCTCTTCTTGAAGCTGTGCGTCTCATTACTCGATCTAATCGTTACTGGTGACGAAACATGGGTCAAGCATGTGAACTGCGAGTTAAAATTGCAGTCAGTGCAGTGGGGGCACACAAATTCCCCCCAAAAACCAAAGAAATGCATGCAGACAATGTCGGCAAGGAAGGTGATGGCGACTGTCTTTTGGGACAGAAGAGGTATGGCTTTTGTGGATTTCCTGGAAAGAGGCACTACAATAAACTAACTCTGCACAACCTCAGAAGAGCAATACAAAACAAGTGCAAAGGAAAGTTGGGCTCAAAGATCTTGTTGATTGACGACAACGCCCGGGCCCACACGGCAAATGCCACTCGTGAAGTTCTCGAATCTTTTAAGTGGGAGTTGTTTCCTCATCCGCCGTACAGTCCGACCTGGCACCGAGCGACTTCCACTTATTCCCAGCAATGAAGAAGTGGTTGGCTATGCAGCGTTTTGATGACGACGCACAGCTTCAAGAAGAGGTAACTACGTGGTTGAAGGCGCAGGCGGCCGAATTTTACGGCGAAGGAATTTCCAAGCTCGTCCATCGCTAAGATAAGTGCCTTAATTTAAATGGCAACTATATAGAAAAGTAGTATTTAAGTGTGGCTTTCATCTGTATATAAGAAAAAAATTTCCAATACTTTATTTATTTTTAATTCCAAAACGTAATGTACTTTGTGGATAGCCCTCGTATGTGTGTGTGTGTGTGTGTGTGGGGGGGGGGGGGGGGGGGGGGGGGCTCAAATGGCTCTGAGTACTGTGGGACTTAACTTCTGAGGTCATCAGTCCCCTAGAACTTAGAACTAGTTAAACCTAACTAACCTAAAGACATCACACACATCCATGCCCGACGCAGGATTCGAACCTGCGACTGTAGCGGTCGCGCGGTTCCAGACTGTAGCGCCTAGAACCGCTCGGCCACTCGGCCGGCATATGTGTGTGTGTGCGTGTGTGTGTGTGTGTGTGTGTGTGAATCACAAGCAGTCACTGACTGGATAAATCCGTTCTTACGGAGCAGCGGCAGGCGTAGTGAGGGCAGACCGCTTCTTGGGCCTGTTGTCGGACGGGAGGCGGATACCGTTTGCCTAAAGCAGGCACCCTTGTTTGTGTTGGGCTGAAGGTAAGCTGTTAGCCGCAGCTGCCTTTCCCACGCTGTGGCGCGCTCTCTGTCCAGACCACAGACCATTACTTCTATGCACTGTGGTGCGGGCAGGGCAGTCGGCTGGCAACAGTGCACACTTTACATGAATCTTCTAAGCCGAGGATGCGATTATCCTGATGAGCTTCGAGCTCACTGTTCCTGAACCACTTGCGCTTGCAAGAAAAATACAGGGATACGATAAATTATTGACTCGTTTTCAGAAGCGGTCGGCAAGTACTTTTACGTTTAGAGAAGCGCCCATCTCCCCAAACTGTCGATCACTGTTGTAATGGATAAACATCTGGCATGGTGAAAAACTCCTGTTTTGCTTTGTAACCATTTTGTCAAGGTAGTGCACTCGTAACGCCAAATGGTTGCGCAATGCAGACTCGGTGAGTTTACGGTTGTATTCATGCATCAATCAAATTTGTACATGTAATACTTTGGAAAATATAGAACTTTGAAAACGAATGACTCATTTGTATACGTATAACTGCAGCACTACGATAGTGGCATGCAACAAATGTCAAATTGTTGTATGTGAGGTCCACCAGTTATGCACAACACGGTTTTTTCTCAGTACCCAAACATGTTTCGGCACCACAGTGTCATCATCAGTGTGTTTTCGTTTTTATCTGTTCTTTACATTTGGTGTGCATGATTAAATAAATAATTAATGAAAACGAAAACCCACTGATGATGGGACAGTGATGCCGAAACATATTTGTGTACCAAGAAAAAACGGCATTAATGAGGGACCTCACATCCAACAATATTAACTGCAAACACGGCCAACACAAGGAGCTGCAAATCAAAATGATGAAATGCCAAATTGGCGTAAGGTGTACTGAGAGCTTGGATATGCAAATGGTTGGCATTTCAGCATGAACGCACGAAGTAGGTAAGAGTAGCGCCATGCTCGTCTATGCTGCTATATTAAGACAAGTTGTAGTTTAACACCGATTTACTTCAAATTTTTACACGACAGTCAAATAAAAGTTCGGATGGCCATAGGATATATGAAAGGTTTTTAGTAAAAACTCTCGGAAAGTTCTCGACCGATTTATTTCATATTTTTACACAATACTGTAATAAACATTAAGACAGGTATAAGCTACATATTTTTTAATATGTACGGTGAACAAATCTGTACTACTGTATAACCACAAGTCGTTATTTAACGCTGTTACCAGAAGTTCTCGATCGATTTACTTAAATTTTTTACACGCTGTTGTATAAAAATTCGGACGGAGATACGCAATACATTTGTAATTATGATAATATATATATATAATGTATTATGGGGAAACATTGTTACAGTAAATCCCGATTTACGTCATTGTTCACACGATACACACCGGGTGCGGCACGTAAAACCTGCTTGTAAAGTCAACACACGTGCATAAAATTAAATGTAATGTATTGCATATGATAAGCCTTAGAGGGTCCAAGACACCACTGCAACTTTTTTCAACGGCCATGAACAGAAGTGCACGCTTTTCTACAGGTCAGGCTCCTTCAGTTCTTGTACAACACATACCCGGTATGGCTTTAACTTCAATCCCCTTAAAAACACGCCTGAAACTTCTGTCACGCGCATGAACCTGTTGACTTACGGAGACTTCTTGTCATTATCTCCTGCACGTGCCTCTTTAATTCAGGTGTGTTGACTGGTGGTGGTCTGTTCCTGGGAGAATTTTGAACCGATTCTGTACGCCGCCATTTTTCAATCAGTTCCTATATGGTGTCATTTGCTGCCACAGTACGTCCTGGAAATTTCTCTTGAAACAAATTCTTTGTTTACACAAAAGATCCAGTGCGAATGAACGCTTCAACAATGGCAACACGCTCGGATAACGAATACGGCACTATCACACACTCACACTAACCCAGCTTCACACAACGAGGCCTTTTTCTGAACTGGTTTCGGCGAGTTTCACTGGCTGCGGCTGCAGCTGCTTTACGCAACAACATAGTTCCGCGCAGTGTCGGTACATCAGAGGGAATGATTAGTTCGTGCGCAGCTGTTTGGACGGCGTTTCTCATTTTCCATTATCATTGGCATGCGCGCACGCACTGGAACATTAAGGTTGCGTGCGACGGACTCGTTTTACGTGCCGCTCCCTGTTTGTATATTCTTACTGTATAAGGACAAGTCGTTAATTAAAGTTGTTACCAAGAACCCTGAAAGACGATTTACGTCAATTGTTTCACTATGCTCTAACAAACCTCCAGACGGACATAGAATGATATATTTTAAATATGTATGGTAAATCAGTATATGTCTAATACATAGAGCGGAGATGATGTTAGTAAAGTTTTCTTCTAATTGCAGGTGGTTCCCACAATGGACCAGCACAACGCAACAGTATTGACTATTACACTGTGTTATTATTGACATTCTTCTTCTTCTTATTATTATTATTATTATTATTATTATTAGTGGTACTTGTCGGACTCAAAGTATTGCAGCCTAAACTCTTCCAGTTTCTGTCAGTTCAGATATAATGACCACTTTACAGAAAGCAAGTATAATGCACACATTTTAACTTGGTTGATTCTAAATGGGGATATAGGGTATGGGTGAAGCAAGTGTCGCTGTGGAGAGGAGTGGTGCAGATGAATGACGTTTTCTGACAAGTGCATACCATGAGTGTGGATAATTAGTTTTCTTCAATGAGAAGGGGCTGTAGGTGGCATGCGTAATACACTGTGCTTCATCATTCTATAAAGGAAAGGTTGTTAGGAATAAACTATCTCGTTAGTTTGTGAGGTTTAATGGAATATCGACAAAAACTAAATAACATTTATCTCTCGCCATTCTAAAATGTGTTCGCAGAGAATTATTTTTCATTGTAAACTTTAGTTAAACACTAATGTTGATGATGGTGGCCAGGTAGGTACTAGCTAATATCTCTTTTTGTTACAGGATGTATATGTAGCTACATCGGTTTTTGTGCAACCGATGTTGCTATATATACATCCTGTAACAAAATAACGTACGGTTGTAGATCTCAGCCAGTAAAAATATTTTAAAATATCTCATTACACTCAGGGGTAATGATCTCAAAAAGGTTGGGAAACACTGATCTATTGTGTTCCAAACCGACTAGTTTGTCCTTTTAAGCGGCGATCAGTATTTTATCTGTGAGCTTTCAGTTACAAGGTGTTTCACAAAGCACTTCACAATTTTGAAAATTCATATTAATTAATTAATAGTACGTAAAGAGGAGATTGTAGTGTCAATTTGTAGGGAAATACATTAAGTTTTCTCTCGCGTAGTTCGCTAGTGCCGAATCGCACCGTAAGGAGCGCTAGCGGCAGTTGCGTTGAAGATGGCTGCCTTCACTGGACCTGAGTGTGCTAGCTGTTTGTTTTGGTTTGAAGAATCGAAGACGGTGACAACAGTTCAGCGTAATTTCCGTACCAAGTACGCTAAAGGTCCTCTTAGTAGGCCTACAATTTAGGAGTGACATAAATGTATTGTAGAAACAGGATACTCGGTAAGACATGGGAAATGATCAGCGACTGGGACATCGTTTTGTCAACAGTACTACGAAATCAACTTGGGGCAGTGAAAATCCACATCAAACATTGTCACATGTTTGTGATAGCCCAAAACTGAACGCTTTTTGTGCATTGAGCAAGGACAAAGTGTACAGCTCCTCTTTTTTCCGTTTGACAACCATCAACGGGATAGTGTACATGGATATGTTACAACAATTTTTGATACCACAGATAGATGAGGATGACCAAGAACGAAATGTTTATTTCTGGCAAGATGGTGCACCAACCCACTACCTGGCTCACATCCCAGCTGGGATTTTCTCAGTGACCGCTTTCTAGGTCAATGGATTGGCTGTGATGCGCCAGTTGTATGACCCTCCACGTTTCCCACACCTGACACCACTCAATTTTTTTATGGTGATGAATGGAAAGGACATGATCCGGCCACCTTGGTGCAGGTCTTATTACATTCGACGCCAAATTGGGCGAGCCGGATGGGGATGAAATGATGATGAAGACAACACAACACCCAGTCCCTGAGCGGAGAAAATCTCCGACCCAGCCGGGAATCGAACCTGGGCGCGTAGGACGACAATCCGTCACGCTGACCACTCAGCTATCAGGGCGGACATGGGGATTCATGAAGGGTATCGTGTTTGTACCTGCTGTGCCGGCTTCTCCAACTGGACTTAGAGGAAGATTTTACGCCGCCACTGAGCGAGTTACACTTCCAATGCTACAGCGAGTTTGGGAAGAAATTGAATTCCGATGGGATGCGTGCAGGATAAACATCGGAAGCTGCATACAACATCTCTAGTTTAAGGTTAAAAAAAGTTGATGTGTTTCCCTACAAAATATCACTAAACCCAGCTCTATATCTTCTTTCAATAAATTTATATGGATTTTTATAGTTGTGAAGTCCTTTTTGAAACACCCTGTATAATTGATGAAATGTGATGCCATGTTCGGCCAGTTAATAGTTTTAGTACAAGTAATTAGTTTCCGAATTACACGTCCGGTACCTTTTTTTCCTGTATCCAAACTGATCTGCATCGAGTACGCCCTCATTTTTTCTTTCTGGTCTTCGGTATGTTAATCTGCTAAGCAGTTAGCGAGTGTGATCTGTCATCCAGTAGTTTCCATGTGTAACAGCATGCGCTGCTACATTATAGTGCTTTGTTCTCAGTGCCGAGTGACTTGACGCCTCCTGTTTGCGTGTTGCAGGTGAGTGCGCGCCGTTTGCCGGAGTCGGTGTCAGGTGGCGCTGGAAGCGGCTGCAGCAGCGTGGGCGGTGAGAAGCGAGCCGCGCGCTTTTGGCGGGCAGACCGCCTGCTCGAGGTCACCTGCCGACTCCCACCAGGATCTGCGCGCACCTTGCTAGCACTGTCTGCGCGTCGGCAGGAGTTTTACTAGACGGGACAAATGAAGGCCTGCCGTGCTGATGTCAGTCTGTTGTTGAATGTTAGAGCGCGTTTTATGCTCACATATTACGACATTTCTGGAGTCAACGTGGGTTCCGAAAGCAACTATCGCGTGAATTCTAGCTCACTCTCTTCGTCAACGAGACCCTGAAGGCACTAGATAGCGGTGCCCAGGTTGATGCCGTGTTTCGTTATTTCCGGAAGCGTTATATACAGTTCCACACTAATCCCTAATGGACGAAGTGCGACTTTATGGAATACCAGACCATCTTTGTAATTTGTTTGAAGAATTCCTAGCAAATCTTCTTCTTCAGTAGCGCTACAGCCCTTGGTGAGCTTTGGCTTCTTCAACGATCTTCCTCACATTTCTCGGTTATTTGCTGCTTTTTTCCACCCCCGGACTCCCATAGTAGTGAGATTTACTAATATGTCGTCAAACCGTCTTCTTCTACGTCTCCCTTTTCACCTAGCCGAATGGATCACACCTTTCACCATTTTCTTTGGAATTATATCCTCTGCCATTCTCTCCACGTGCCGTAGCCATCGTATTCGCTGTCATTTCACAAATATTACTATGTCCCTACGTTGTATTAACTCTTGTAATTCGGCGTTGTAGCGTATTCTCCAGCCTTCTTCCTCCCTTATTTGAACATAGGTTTTGCGTAGTATTTTCCGCTCAACGATTCTTAGTGCATTTTTATCACGTTCTGTCAACGTCCATACCACTTATCTGTATGTGATAACTGGGCGGAATGGGGCGTTAAGATATTAGGAGTTTTGTTTTTCTTGTAACAAGACTATTTCTGAAAAGTTGCATATTCCTAGGAAATACAACAAAGAATATCATTCTTAACGGACAGAAATCTTCAGACCTAACAGTAACTCGAAGTGTACGCCAATAGAATATCACAGAAGTATTAAGCAAAGTACAGATCTAACACGTGTTGACGCACGCTAAAGCACGATCGAATTTCAAATGAATTCAGATAGCAAAGCGGTAGAGCATGAAGTCACTCTCTCGCAGTCTGTTCGGTTTCAGATTATCTTGCAAGTGGATGCTTAACGGGGAACTCCTATATATAGTGGATTATCTAGTTTTGTATGAATAGTAAAATAATTCGTCAAGTATGCAAAATTGTGAATAAAAATAGGTTGAAATTTCTCAAGGGTTTAAACAGTACGCAAACCATCCTCATTGTGTCGGAGCTCTGTGTGGTAATCATATCAGAATACAAAATCCAGAACACTCAAGTTTCTTGTACTTCACTTACAAACACTTTTTCCTCTAGTACTGTCGGCGCTGTGTCACTCTATCGGTTTATGTCGGTAGACATTAGCGCTTATGAAAAAGACAGCAACTGAGATTCTGGTCGATACGAAAAAATCACAGAAAAATAGTTGAGTATACTGACACCAAGACGTTTAACAATAAGAAAAAAGAAACTACATGGCACTTCCTTACATGACAGTACTCGTGGATGAAGAAGGGTTAAGGCTATGAAAAATTTGATGAGAGATTACGACGGAAAGCAGCTGGCTAGTGAAAAAAAGATAATTAATTACCAACTTCAGCACTCAGATATCTTGAAAGAATTCTGGTAGAGCGTGAGCGTCGGGTATAGAATGTAATAAATGGAAATTATTACATGACCCATTAGATATCAGCCTGGGTTGTGCCGAGGACGTTGGAAAAGCGATTACTTCCCAGCTATATTCAGATGAGAGATGCATTTAAGAACTAAGACACCTTAGACGAAAATTTAGACAGTATAAAGGCTACCCACAATGACGACGCACTCCATCAATGGATAGCGTTCAACTGTTTTGTTGGTGGAGGTAGACTTGAACACGCAGACTATATGGTTTCCGTCATCTGAACTTAACTTCACCGTTCACAGTATATACATGGACTTCAACAATTCCTATTACAGGCTTTTAGGGATTGTATTGTAGGTAGGAGTTACTAGTTTTGATAAGGAACCCATGTCCGTAAATGTTCCGCGTGGATCTAAAATAAGTTTGAAGTTCGGATCACTTTCCAAGCTGCCGCTTTACGGCAAGAACACGAGCTGGAAAGAAGGCGCTGCCGTCAGCCCCTGTTCTAATTGTAACACCACACACGCTTCTCGTCTGACTACAATCACAGTTGCGACAGACTGGTACGTTCGCAACTAGGATTGTTGACTGTAATGTTCCACGGACGCGCCTCACCCTCGATTTTGAACAAGATGTCGTCAGTTATGTAGAAGAGAACCCTATGACGAGTGCTCTAAACATTGCATATGCCATAGGCTTCTTTAGAGTATGCAGGTCAGAGCTCATTATTTCCGCCGCGTGCGAATCATCAAGCGGGAGATTTGAAAGTGATCCGATCTTTTAACATCCAAACTGCACATTTCCGGACGTGGGTTCCTTATTAAAACTTAATCTACTAAGTCCCTCTACAAGCACTAAAAGCCTGCAATAGAAACTGTAAAACACCATGTGTAAAAGAGCTAGTAGATAATGTGGGAAAGACGGAGGCTTTCGAGGATGATGTCGAATAAACAACAGTCATAACGACCGAAAATTGCAGAGAAGTGTCAGGAAAGCTGCAAAGGATCGACACTTGGTGCAGGGGTCGGCAGTTTACCCTCAACATGAACGATTGTAACGTTTTGCCCACAAATAAGTCGAAAGAGCCATTACTGTTTTATTACACGAATATAGAAAAATTATGGAAACAGCTGCATCCATTAAGTAGTAGGAGGATACGTAGGGAGCTATTTAAAGTGGGAACGACGATATGAAACTAATCGTAGGAAATGAAGATGCCAAACTGAGATTCATTGGATAGGTCTTCAGGATAATTAGTCCACCCCCGAAGGAAGTAGCGTACGAAACTCTCGTTCGACCAATACTTGAAGACTGCTCGTCAGTCTGAGACTTGTATCGAGTAGAATTGATAGATGAAATAGAGAAGATCTAAAGAAGAGCAACAGTTTTTCGTTACGGGTTCATTCACTAACCGCGAAAGCGTGACGGGTATGATCATCCAACTGCAGTGGCAGACGTTACAAGTGAGGCATTTTGCGTCATGGTGTGGTTTGCTGATAAAATTCCGAGAGCATACGTTCCAAGAAAAGGACTCGGATAGCTGAGTCGGTAGAGCGCTTGCCCGAAAGGCAAAGGTCCCGAGTTCGAGTCTCGGTCCAGCACACAGTCTTAATCTACCAGGAAGTTTCATCTCATCGCACTCTCCGCTGCAGAGTGAAAATTTCATTTTGATAAATGCACGTGTTAGCGACCTCGAATACAGATCAGGTGAATTCCGCATATATTTCTTTATCTCCCTATTAACACAAAATTCAGCAATACCAGTGCATATTCGGTACAGAGAAAAAGTATTCTCTCTGTCTTCTCTTCGTCTTATCGTAGTGACAGTCACGGCGAAAAACCAAACGCTTTCATTTTAAGCGCTAGAATGGAATATTCTGCCGCCCGCTGTGGCCGTTTGGTTCTAGGCGCTTCAGTCCGGAACCTCGCTGCTGCTACGGTCGCAGGTTCGAATCCTGCCTCGGGCATGAATGTGTGTGATGTCCTTAGGTTAGTTAGGTTTAAGTAGTTCTAAGTCTAGGGGACTGATGACCTCAGGTGTTAAGTCCCATAGTGCTTAGAGCCATTTGCCATTTTTGGAATATTTTAATAACAAAATAGGCAAGGGCCGTAGGTATGAAGCTATGGAGAAATCTTAATAATTCCATGTATTAATTCGGTGTGTAATTACATTTAAAGTAAAAGTTTTATGAAACAATTGTTGGCGTGTTACCGCACGGGGTAGCCGTGCGGTGTAAGGCGCCTTGTCGCAGTCCGCGTGGCTCCCCCCGTCGGAGGTTCGAGTCCTCCCTCGGGCATGTGTGTATGTGTCGTCTTTAGCGTAAGTTAGTTTAAGTCAGATTAAGTAGCAATTTTAGGCACCGATGTCCTGAATGGTTTGGTCCCACAAGAACTTACCACAAATTTCCAAATTTTTGTTGGCTTGCTATCGAGCCAGAAACAGCTGAAGATGTCACGAATGTTGCCGAAACTCTAATACTGAAATTCAGTGCTCTAAGAAGTCAGCAGTTTTGAATCGGGTATCCGCTGGGACACATTACGAATCATAATAAACCATGATTGCCTGGGGTTTGTTGCTACTACGAGTCTGTTCAGGAAAAAAACGAAGTTTACTTTTGTAAAACTTTTTAACTCCCCCCCCCCCTCCCTCCCCATTCACACAATTTTCCCATGTTATCTTTCTATTTCGCGAAGCAGTCCCGGATAGCTTCATTTCAGATAGCATGTAAGGCTGTGACGAATTTCATTTGATGTTATTAATGCTCTGAAAACGTTGGTCTTTCAGCATTGATTTTAATTTCGAAAATAAGAAGAAAGCGCAAGGAGACAAGTATGGCGAGTATGGGGACAATGGAAGAACGGGCATCTGATGTTTGGCACAAAACTAACGAATCGACGGGCCTGAGCATGCAGGCGTTCTGTCGCGCTGCGAGAAACAAGGAGTTGTTTCGTCATCTCTGGTCTCTTTCCGTTGCAGAACGGTCAGTCGGCGATCTGCACGCGCCAGTTTTTTGATTTATTGACCGTGTGACTCGCCAATTGAAGTGGGAGGGCCTCATAGTCGATGATACTCTTCAGTCGACATGCGGCCACTTTTCAGTTGTGGAATCCATTTGAAACATTGCGTACGATTCAGAATATCATCTAAGCAAGCTTGTTTCAGAAGCTGAAATGTTTGTTTAACAGTTTTCGACAGTATCACGCAAAACTTTACACTGCCTCATTGCTTGAAAAAAATCGCATATTTCAGAAATCACCATTACCAAAATCACCACTAGCACTTCCAACACACGTAGCACACAAATAACAACATCACAAAAAGTAAAACGAGCTGCCAACACTCCGGGAACACGTGATTTCAAAGAGGTAATGAACCGCATGCCAATAATATCTCCGTTGGCTAGTACTTAACAAAAGGTCGGTTTATTTTCTAAACTGTCCTGCTAAATAGTTTATCCAAGTAGCTGCTACCTGCGAGATGATCACCTGAGTAATTTTATGGTGGCTACAGTACAACCAATGGGTAAAATGTAGGGCGGATTCATGATCGACCACGGAGGTTGTTCGCAATCTCTACACTTTATGGTGAATGGCGGACGGTGCTACAGGCACCATCTTTTTCCCCCTCTCCAGCCTGAACTCGGAACCTTTGCCTTTCGCGGGAAAGTTCTCTACCGACAGAGTTATCAGAGTCCTTTTCTTGGAACGTATGCTCTCGGAATTTTATTAGTACTACTCACGATCCGTCCTCACAGCTGTACTTCAGGCAGTACCTCGCCTAATACCCCCAAAATTCACAGAAGTTCTCCTGCGAAAAGGGATACAAAAATAAATAAATAAAATTTAAAAAAGAAAAAATAATTTAAAAGAAAGATATTTTTACTTATTGCAAGCAACACGAGTTATCTAGTCAGAATTCTAGTGTTAGAAGAAATTTTCCTCTCCAGTGTTAGGCAGACCCGCCTAGCGAGCAAACCAGAGGCCCAGCTTTTTTTTAAAAAAAAAAAAAAATTCACGAGCGGTCTGGTGCGACCCATAACCACCTGAATCAGTTTTTTTTAGAAAGAAAATTAGGAAAGGAGATAAGGATCTTTATTGTCTATAATCAATCATACAATCGCCGTTGATCTTTATTTTACAATTGCCATTACCAACTTTGGCCCATATAAAGAGGTACTCATCAGCATTTAATTTCTTCTTCTTTCTAGTACTCAAAACAAATGGCATGCTTGGAACTAGAGTACCATAAGGCTGTTTAGCCAACAGTCCTGTAGTCTCCGAAATACTCCATGTCTTCCAAGTGAGAATGTTAGCATCAGGAAAAGCTTCAAGGCCACCATAATCTGCTTGATTGCCCCACACAACAGCAAGTGTGAGCCAATGCCTCCAAACACTGCTTGTACATCACAGGTAAAGTTCAGATGGAGTCCACGAAATACATTAGGACTTCCAATCAACTGCTGTTTATTAAATTGACCAGCAAGGTCAATATCAATAGCCTTCAAACTGCGATACACAGGTACACTGCGCCGCCAGCGACGGTGCCATGCACGTCGCAGAGGCATTGCTGTGGCACGTTAACACATTTGTTTTGAGTTTTAGAAAGAAGAAGAAGAAATTAAATGCTGATGAGTACCTCTTTATATGGGCCAAAGTTGGTAATGGCAATTGTAAAATAAAGATCAACGGCGATTGTATGATTTATTATAGACAATAAAGATCCTTATCTCCTTTCCTAATTTTCTTTCTAAAAAAAACTGATTCAGGTGGTTATGGGTCGCACCAGACCGCTCGTGAATTTTTTTTTTTTTAAAAAAGCTCAGCGTCTCCACCGGATTTAGACATTTAGCTACGCGGCTACCATGTTTTTCTTCTATAGGTGTGGCCGATGTGACAGTACGAGCACATCTCTATATACACAGCATGAGTCAAGTGGTCAAATGTTTCGTGAAATGATTTGTCTAAAAGTAAGTAATGAAACTGCTTATAGAAACATTTGACGCACCTTTGAACGTTGCTCGAAATCATGTTCAGCAAATTAGGCGCGCCAGGTGTTTGTCTAATTTATTTTACTTCTTGCTTTTAGATAAATCATTGCACAAAACATTGTACCATCTTTCGATTTTATTAACGGGTGTTCAGTAAGCAATCGAACATTTTTTCTGGAAGCAGGTTGGTTTTGTTGAGTATTTCAATACACCAAATTATTTCGCACCCTTTTGGCTACAAAATGCTATTTTGCAACATAACCTCCATTCCGTGCGATGCTCTTACGCCGCCTTACTGCGAGAGCCTGTATGCCCACGTGGTACCACTCTACTGGCCGACGTAGGATCACGTCTTGTTGCATCAGAACCTTCCCTTTAACGCGCAAGCAATTCCCACACAGATGGGCCTTCGTTGCTCGGTATGAGCGACGAAGAATCTCGCGGGCACACATCTTTGACTACCTCAACTGGTGGACGAGTGCGCCAGCACTACCAGCAGAGACGTCCAGTTGTGCAGAGTGGTGTCTGATAGTGATCTGTCAATTCCATCGAATGAGAGTGTCCGCACGTTCCAAGATTGTAGGGGTCACAGCTTTGTGCGGGCCGCCGGCACACGGAAGATCGGACAGGTTTGCGAGACCTTGTTGGTATGGTGACAGACGCCTCGCCCAAAATCTCACCGTGCTTTTGTTCACAGCCAGCTCTCCGTAGTCATTCAGCAGGCTCTGGTTTTCCGCCAAAAGAAGCCCAATAATAATTCTCTGCTTGGAAAGCACCTTTGCTACAGATGCCATTATGGAGGCTACGTATAGTGAGTGCTGTTACCTGTCGGAGCTACATAAAACTGTATGGTCTGAGGCGGGAATATTGACAGTGCCCGCATTTATTCATCCGAAATTGGCCCAGAAAAAATGTGTTGCATTAATTATTGGACTCTCCTCGCATATATAAATCTCAATCGGTATTCTGTTATTGTTAAGAATGTGTAAATGAAGCGAAAGCAGAGAAGTTTAAATTTATGCAGTAATTTGAATTTTTTTAACATGAAAGAATTTCAAAATTTCTGCACCAATCCAACTTTTTATACGCAAAATAGATAGGCCTTTTTGGCAGTTTATTTACATCTAGCAGCTACGAAATATTTCAGGTCTTCCTCAGGTTACTAATCAAGTTTTTTAATTATCCTGATTCCATTGAAGTCAGTTTTTTAAACTGGATTCCACGCTGGTTGTTTTATACCCCATTTGTTCATTTTCTACTTTGTCTATGAAAATTCGTCCAAAAATCCTCTGTGTAATTTCTTGAGAGCTTTGTTTTCGCTCTACTCAAACAATTGGCGAAAAAACATGGCACACCACTATACATAGTTTCATTACAGTCGCTTACACTCAGTAGGTATGACGAATATCTCACGCAACGGGACAATTAGTTACGACTGAAGTATATGCTATTGTTATATAAAATAATTCAATTTTGCTATTATGCTTCTACTGAATTTGTACAGTTACTGATTTAATTTTTCACAGAGTTATAATTCATGAACGAGGCATCCAACGTAAATTGTAATGATATAATTATGGACGCTGCCATTAAGCCACAGATTTATTTATATATGATTTACAGTTAAAATACTGAAAACCCCGAGCACATTGCTCCGCTTACATTAAAAATATTACTGGCAATACGTCGTGGTGTGTTGTTCGACAACAGAAGCACTCTTTGTAGTACTTAGACGTAAATGTTTCCAGTGAGCGATGGTCCTTGCCGCGAGAAAAAAATCTTCGTACTTCGCAGCTGAATGTGGTCTGTGTAAATTGCTTACGTTTGAAAATGTTTATTTACCTCTGGCAAGCATAAACTTAGCTCTGCGAAGCCGTCGAAGTCTACACACGGCAGGCGGGGCCAGCAGGCGGAAAGAGGCCTTGAGCTACTGAATATTACCCTTCCACCTTCTTACGAAAAACAGTAGTTATGTACGGCGATGAGTTTATTTTTTGTTCTCCTCAACGAATGATAACCTTCCACAGAAGAATCATACGATGAAAAAGACATATGTTTTCAGTTCACGGGACGATTTCAGGAAACCAGTTGGTAGAGCGCTTGCCCACGAAAGGCAAAGGTCCGGAGTTCGAGCCTCGGTCCGGCACACAGTTTTAATCTCTCAGGAAGTTTCATATCAGCCCACACTACGCTGCAGAGTGAAAATCTCATTCCGTAAACATCCTCCAGGCTTTGGCTAAGCAATGTCTCCACAATATCCTTTCTTGCAGGAGTGCTAGTTCTGCGAGGTTCGGAGAAGAGCTTCTGTGAAGTTTGGAAGGTAGGAGACGAGGTACTGGCAGAACTGAAGCTGTGAGGACCGGGCGTGAGTCGTGTTTGGGTAGCTCAGATGGTAGAGCGCTTGCCCGCGAAAGGCATAGGTCCCGAGTTCGAGTTTCGGTCCGGCACACAGTTTTAATCTGTCAGGAACTTTCATATGAGCGCACACTCCGCTGCAGAGTCAAAATCTCATCCTGCAAACAGTGTTTTGTCAGATTAATCTTGTGTGGTAGCATATTAAATCGACTTCGATGAGACATAGCTTCTAAAGGTTTGGGAGTAGGCGCCGAAGTGACCGACGTACAGGGTAAGGCTCAGTTAATTTCTGTTTTGTGCCAAAGATTAACTAACCCATCACTAGTCACTTTCGTGTCATGCTATGTAGGGGGCGCTGTGCTTCCTGGTACTATGCTCGAGTTCAGTTATTTATTTACAGTATCACTGAGATCATTTCTGTCCGGAACCCTCCCCAAAGTAAACGCTTTTGTTCCAGTCCCATGGTTTTTTTGGTGTCGTGTCTGGTATGACTGACTGTCCCGACCGCCAGACTTTCATGTTTTCATAATTACGTGAGTACGCCATTTTCTATAACTGTAGCCTTCGTTTTTGGTATGCCAGCTCCACAGTACTTGTACGTTAGTACCCCCTTGTCTTGTTTGCAGTTGGTGTCAGCTGAAGATAAAGCTTTAAGCTTCGAAACCGGTCGTGGAATAAATTAAGAAAATTACTAGCCACTGAAGCGGATCGTTAGTCTGCAACCTCTCGTTAAAAAAAAAAAAAAAGGAATATGCAAAATACTGTGGAAATACCGCACGTTATTGGCCTATCATTTGCTGATCTATGCGAGAAGCGTGTGAGAAGCTGGGAAATTCTTTAGCATATTATAAGTTCGAATATAATAAATCTCCTTTAGAGAGAAAAACGTCTATCCACAAGTTAACAGAGGTGTAGGAAACAGCTATTGCGAAACACAGATTGCACTTCTGTCGCACGATATCTTGCGAAACGTAGATGAACGGCAACAGTCAAATTCGATAATGCTCTTGAAGGGTCCTTGAGGCTGTCTGCAGTCGATATTTGTTGCCTATAACCAAGTTGCACATAAATAAGCGCCGGCCGCGGTGGCCGAGCCATTCTAGGCGCTTCAGTCCGGAACCGCGCGACTGTTACGGTCGCAGGTTCGAATCCTGCCTCGGGCATGGGTATGTGTAATGTCCTTAGGTTAGTTAGGGTTTAGTAGTTCTAAGTTCTAGGATACCGATGACCTCAGATGTTAAGTCCCATACTGCTCAGAGCCATTTGAACCATAAATAGGCGAAGAGAACCACTTCTGTTCGATTACGCCATTGGAGATAAAACACTGTAAACAGTGACAACCGAAAGAAACCTGGGAATTATGACATAAAACGAACTGCAAGAAAAGCAGACGCCAGCCTGAGATGCTTTGGAAGAATGTTAAGGAAATGTAATTGATCTATGTAGGAAGCGGCTTACAAAACACGCGTTCGTTCGATTGTTGAGTAATGTGACCCTCACAAGTAGGACTACCGGAAGAGACAGAGATGATCCAACGAAGAGCGGCCCGCTTCGTCACGGTACCGTTTAGTAAGAGCGAGAATGTTGCCGAGGTGTTCAACAGACTCCCGTGGCAGTCGACAAAAGAGGGACGTTTTGTATCACAGATTAGGTTGCTTTTGAAATGCCGAGATCGTACTGTCCAAGAAGACTAGGGAAACATAGCTGCTACTTCCTTCTACAAATATCTCGTGAAACGACCACGTCGCAGAAATTTGAGCTCATGCAGTGTTTCATCGACTGTCGGTCTCCCCACGCACCATTACCCAACGGAGCGGAGAACAGATAATCAGGTAGTGGTACCAGAGTACCCTCCTCCATACACGGCAAGGTGACTTGCTCAGCACGGATATAACCCGCGGAAAAACGCTCCTATCGGAGCACCAAAAACGCGAATATGCCCTTGTTCATTTAAAAACTGTGACGGATAGGGTGAGGTACCAGCTACCTTTTCAAAAATTGCCCTAAATTTTTGGCATGCGAATATATTCGCGCTTTTTCTAAAATATACCTCAAACTACTAAAAGGTTCCAGTTAGGGGAACTCTCATACCCACTTGTCCATCGCTGTAAGTCTCTCATAATCATCTGCTCCCAGTTGCCCCTTCTGTCTCACTTATTCAACCCAAACTCAATGTCATTCTGTCTTTGTATCTCTCTGTCATTGTCTCCTTTGTCACAGCGACAGCTCCCTTCGCGCTGTCCTACTGCTATAGTCTTCTCTCCCTGTCACTCTCTCCCTCTCGCTCCTTCTTACGGCTGATATCTCATTCCTGCCTTCCTACCTGCTGTCTCTTTTCCTTGTCACTATCTCTCTCCTCCTCGTTGACATTGTCTTATACTCTTGTCTCTCATAATCACTGGCTCTCGTCCACTTCCATTTTCTCTGTATTCCTGCTCCCCTCCCCCTGGCACTTCCTCCTACACTATCTCCTAGCACTGCTGTATTACTGTCAGCTATGTTCCACTGACACTGTGTCCCTGTCTTTCTCTCTTACTGCCATTGTTCGCTTCTGTTTTCCTATAACACAACCACTGTTTACTATCAAAAAAATGGTTCAAATGGCTCTGAGCACTATGGGACTCAACTGCTGTGGTCATTAGTCCCCTAGAACTTAGAACTACTTAAACCTAACTAACCTAAGGACATCACACACATCCATGCCCGAGGCAGGATTCGAACCTGCGACCGTAGCACTGTTTACTATCATCGAGTATTTATTTCTTTTCCGTCTCCTTCCCACTGCCACTGTCTTCCTCCCTCTGAGCATAGAAAACGGCGAATGTGTTAGCATGCCAAAATTTTTGGGAACATTTCTAAAGGTGCCGAGTACGTAGAATGAGGCAGCTGGTACCCCACTTCTCAGTCGGAGTGTTTTACACTACTGGTCATTAAAATTGCTACACCAAGAAGAAATGCAGATGATAAACGGGTATTCATTAGACAAATATATTACACTAGAACTCACATGTGATTACATTTTCAAGCAATTTGGGTACATAGATCCTGAGAAATCAGTACCCGGAACAACAACTTCTGGCCGTAATAACGGCCTTGACACGACTGGGCATTGAGTCAAACAGAGCTTGGATGGCGAATATAGGTACAGCTGCCCATGCAGCTTCAACACGATACTACAGTTGATCAAGAGTAGTGACTGGCGTATTGTGACGAACCAGTTGCTCGAACACCATTGACCAGACGTTTTCAGTTGGTGAGTGATCTGGAGAATGTGCTGGCCAGGGCAGCGGTCGAACATTTTCTGTATCCAGAATGGTCCGTACAGGACCTGGAACATGCGGTCGTGCATTATCCTGCTCAAAATGTGGGGTTTCGTAGGGATCGAATGAAGGGTAGATCCACGGGTCGTAACACATCTGAAATGTAACGTCCACTGTTCAGAGTGCCGTCAATGGGAACAAGAGGTGACCGAGACGTGTAACCAATGGCACCCTATACCATCACGCCGGGTGATACGCCAGTATGGCGATGACGAATACACGCTTCCAATGTGCGTTCACCGCGATGTCGCCAAACACGGATGCGACCATCATGATGCTGTAAACAGAACCTGGATTCATCTGAAAAAATGACGTCTTGCCATTCGTGCGCCCAGGTTCGTCGTTGAGTACACCATCGCAGGCGTTCCTGTCTGGGATGCAGGGTCAAGGGCAACCGAAGCCATGGTCTCCGAGCTGATAGTCCATGCTGCTGCAAACGTCGTCGAACTGTTCTTGCAGATGGTTGTAGTCTTGCAAACGTCCCCATCTGCTGACTCAGGGATCGAGACGTGGCTGCATGATCCGTTACAGCTATGCGGATAAGATGCCTGTCATCTCGACTGCTAGTGATACGAGGCCGTTGGGATCCAGCACGGCGTTCCGTATTACCCTCCTGAACCCACCGATTCCATATTCTGCAAACAGTCATTGGATCTCGACCAACGCGAGCAGCAATGTCGCGATACGATAAACCGCAATCGCGATAGGCTACAATCCGACAGTCGGAAACGTGATGGCACGCATTTCTCCTCTTTGCACGAGGCATCACAACAACGTTTCACCAGGCAACGCCGGTCAACTGCTGTTTGTGTATGAGAAATCGGTTGTAAACTTTCCTCATGTCAGCACGTTGTAGGTGACGGCACCGGCGCCAACCTTGTGTGAATGTTCTGAAAAGCTAATCATTTGCATATCACAGCATCTTTTTCCCGTCGGTTAAATTTCGCTTCTGTAGCACATCATCTTCGTGGTGTAGCAATTTTAATGGCCAGTAGTGTAAATAAACAGGAAAAATTCGCATTTTCTGTGCTCCGAGAGGAGAACATTGCACCAAACCCTTTTTGTGAGGTTTTCCGTGGAATTGCTATGAACGAATGGTGCCCCCGTAAGTCCGACCACCGTAGACCACATGAAATGCAAAAAGAACCAGCAAATTTGCTCCAGTTGCCTAAGCAGGTGGAAGTGCGTAATATTCACCCTAAGACGACCCTTATGTTGAGTATACAAATGAAATGGTCTCTAGCTCAAGGGCTATCCAAAATACTTGCCGTACCTCTTTATCATTAACAGAACCCAAGGTCTAGGCGCTTCAGTCTGGAACCGCGCGACCGCTACGGTCGCAGGTTCGAATCGTGTCTCGGGCATGGATGTGTGTGATGTCCTTCGGTTAGTTAGGTTTAGGTAGTTCTAAGATCTAGGGGACTGATGACCTCAGATGTTAAGTGCCATAGTGCTCAGAGCCATTTGAACCATTTTTTGAAGACGTTTTGGAACATTCTAGGTACGCATGCTATCTCTTGCATGCAGATTATAGAGAATAGTTAATGATGTAACAACTGTACAGTCGGAAAAAACAGGTTCTAATTTCTTTGATCTACTGACGACGCATCGTCCATAGATCACTGCTGATGTACCAGATTAAGTCGAGTTGAATGTGGTCAACTTGTTTCAATTATAAAAATAAAGAATGCACATAGACAACTGAATCACGCTATGTAAAGTTCTGACTTCTGAAAGCATTATGTTACTACTAAATACTTGAATAAATTGGCAGAAAAGGAGCTTTCTGAAATTGCCTCAGAGGGTAAGTAGCGCTTATTTTACAGGGACTGGAAGGGTAAAATTAATTTTTTTTAAAAAATAAAGTGGATTGTTAATTTACGAGGGAAGGCAAGCGCATACTTTTGAGGAGAAAACAGTTAACTTTAGTGATGTCTATCGCTTAGAAATAGGTTACCGCTAAAGACGAATGCCGGCGCTGCAGCGCACAAACAATTCAGTGGTTGCCGCACTGATAAACTGCTGGGCATCGTTCACCTCCGGCTGAGAGGGGCGAGGTGCTGCTTGGGAAGTCTAGCGCTGCATCCAACCACAGCACCGCAGAAAACAGCGCCGCTGTTCAAGATAAAGCTCAGTTCCACATTTCATTCGAGCTAGATAAACCAGAGGTGCCTGTACATTTATTTACTGTTTATGACCAACCCTTGTTGTATAGCCTAGGTACTTTCTCTTGAACCAAATCATTATGGAATAAAACATCGAACTTCTCATCCCTCTCTCTTTCTCGATACTTCCATTTCCATATTCTTTAGGAGTGAAGTTGTACTGTGTTGTTGTGGTCTTCAGTCCAAAGACTGGTTTGATGCTGATCTCCATGCTGCTCTATCCTGTGGAAGCCTCTTCATCTCCG
Organism: Schistocerca gregaria; assembly: GCF_023897955.1. Classification (NCBI taxonomy): domain Eukaryota; kingdom Metazoa; phylum Arthropoda; class Insecta; order Orthoptera; family Acrididae; genus Schistocerca; species Schistocerca gregaria. The sequence goes on from NC_064921.1 coordinate 231,281,807, forward strand.
AATAACTACTGTAACCTACCTCCTTCTTAATCTGCTTACTGTGTTCATCTCTTGTTCTCCCTCTGTGATTTTTATCCCTCACACTTCCCTCCAATACTAAATTGTTGAGCCATTCATGTCTCAGAATGTGTCCTACCAGCCAATCCCTTCTTCTAGCCAGAATGTGCCACAGATTTCCTTTCTCCCCAATTCTGTTCAGTAGGCCTATCTCGTCATTAGTTACGTAATCCGCCCATCTAATCTTCAGCAATGTTATGTAGCACCACAAGAGAACAATTTCTGTTCGATTACGCCATTGGAGATAAAACACTGTAAATAGTGGCAACCGAAAGACACCTAGGAATTATCACATAAAACAAACTGTAGGGAAAGCAGACAACAGCCTGAGATTCACTGGAAGAATCTTAAGGAAATGTAATTCATATATGTAGGAAGCGGCTTACAAAACACGCGTTCGATCAGAGTCATTTGAACCATTTTTGAACCAAACGATCACCAATTTAGTATTGGAGGGCAGCGGGGAGGGTAAAAAACGAAGAGGGAGGCCAAGAGATGAATACAAGGAACAGATTCAGAAGGATGTAGGCTGCAATAGGTACTGGGAGATGAAGAGCTTGCACAGAATAGAGTAGCATGAAGAGCCGCATCAAACCAGTCTCTCGACTGAAGACCACAACAACATGGTAAAAGTGTGTCAGAGTGCTAGTGTTAGAGATAAGGAGCGAAACAGTTCTCTCCGGGGTTAGTGTTGGCAGGAGATTAATGAACTTCGTAACAGTTTGATGTGAGAAAGGGGAAACTGGAATTTGATGCGGTGGTAGACAAAATTGTGTTGGGAAAGGTAAACGGGTATGGCAAGCGAGATTCAGATGGAGCTGAAGATGGTCAAGAATTGATGAGTGTGGAAGAGATCGTATATCTTGTTTAGGGATCATGAGTAAAAAGTAAGAGGCGCACATACACATTAATTTTTGCTTCGCTCAGTAAACGAATGAAAGGCGACAGAATATCGTTAATACTGATACGAAGTACCCTTCGCCACAGATTTTGCTGTGGCTTTTATGTAATAAGTCCCCACTACAACCTATAGAAACCTGTAATGGGAATTGTGGAACACCCTGTACATACAGCAGCAGGATACGGAGTGCGGGAGGCAGCAGCCAGCGTTCGCGCCCGACCAGTTGACACGTATTAAGTAGGCGGCTCGAATCAAGTGCCAAGACTCGGGCCGCAGACCTGCTGGCCGATTAATCGCAGCGGCCTTAGTTGTTCGCGTGTGGCTACGGTGTCAAGTGGCTGCCCCACACGAGCCTCGCTCTTTCCTCGCCTGGAGCTTACTTGCTGTTCGGGTCCACGGTCAGATCCATTGCCCTAGCCAACTGTTCCTGAAATGCGGGTTTCCCAATGCCCATACCCATCCTTGTCCTATTTCAGCTTGTGTCACGTCCGTAATGATATCGTCGTTGCATCTTCAACGGATCTTTAAAACTCTAGTCTTTCTGCATTGTGTGTATCCGAAGAGGGTTCAAATGGCTCTGAGCACTATGGGATATAACATCTGAGGCCATCCCTCCCCTAGACTTAGTACTTAAACCTAACTAAACTAAGGACACCACACACATCCATGCCCGAGGCAGGATTCGAACCTGCGCCCGTAGCAACAGCGCGGTTCCGGACTGAAGCGCCTAGAACCGCTCGGCCACAGCGGCCGGCTCCGAAGAGGGGAAAGCTGATAGGTAGAAAGAGTATACAGAGGGTTTATAGAAGGGAGATCAAATTGAAGACAATATTATAGAAGTGGAAGAGGACGTAGATGAAGTTCAGATGGGAAATGTGATACAGCTAGAAGAATTTGAGAGAATAAAATTAGTAAAAGCCAGTCGCGACAGGTTTCGTTACAGCTGTTCCAACCATCATCATCATTAGCCGGTTGGGGATGGCCTGCTTTTAGAGACCGAAACCGGCCGTATTTGTAATAACTATCGGTGCGATACTAATTTTACTTAATTAACAGATCGCCAGTTCCCAATAATGTTATTTAGAATGGTGACTCTAACAGAGCACTGGAAGACCTAAATCGAAACAAGACCCCAGGGAGTAGACAACATTACGTCAGAACTCTGAAAGCCATGGAGGAGCCAGCCACGACGATACTCTTCCGTCTGGTGTGCAAGATTCGTGAGTAAGGCGAAGTACCCTCCAACTTCAAGAAGAATGTAATAATTCCAATTAAAAACAAACATGCTGTCAGATGTGAATATTATCAAACTATCGGTTTTATAAGTCATGGTTGCAAAATAACAACATGAATTCTTTGCAGAAGAATGGAAAAAGCGGCGGAAGTCGATCTCAAGGAAGATCAGTTTGGATTCCAGAGAAATGTTAGAACACGTGAGGCAATAGTGACTCTATGACTTCTCAGATGATAGACAAGGAAAGGCAAACCTACGTTTATAGCATTTGTAGACTTATAGAAAGCTTTTAACAATGTTGACTGGAATTCTCTGTTTGAAATTCTGAAGGTAGCGGGGGTAAAACACAGGGAGCGAAAAGCTATTTACAACTTGCATAGAAAGCAGACGGCAATTATAAAAGTCGAAGGGCCTGAAAGGGAAGCGGTCGTTGACAATGGAGTGAGGCATAGTTGTAGCCTATTGCCGATTATATTCACTCCGAACATTGACCAAGCCACAAAGGAAAAATTTGGAGAAGGTATTAAAGTTCAGGGAGACGAAATAAAAATTTTGTGATTTGCCGATGGCATTGTAATTGTCAGAGACAGCAAAGCATTTGGAAGAGCAGTTGAAGGGAAAGGAAGATGTAAGATAATCATCAACAAAAACAAAACAACGATAATTGAGTGTAGTTGAATTAAGTCAGGTGATGTTGAGAGAACTAGTTTAAAAACGAGAGACCCAAAGCACTACTCAGGTTTTGTTATATTTGGGAAGCAAAATAACTGATGAGGGCCGAAGTAGAGAGGATATAAAATGTAGGCTAGCAGTGGCAAGGAAAGCGTTTCAGAAGAACTGAAATTTGTTAACATCGGATATCGATTTAAATGTTTGAAATATTTTCTGAAAGTATTTGTATGGAGTTTACCCATGTGTAGAAATGAAACATAGACGATAAACTGTTTAGACAAAAAGAGAATGGAAAATTTTGAAATGTGGTGCTACAGAAGAATGCTGAAAAATAGATGGGTAGATAACTAATGAGGATTTACTGAACAGAACTGGAGAAAAATCAAATTTGTGGCAAAATCCTGTTAGAAGAAGGGATGATATGATAGGACACATCTGAGACGTCAAGGAATCAACAATTCAGTATTGGAGAGAAGTATGTGTGAGTGTGTGTGTGTGGGGGGGGGGGGGGATAAAATAGTAGAGGGAGGCTAAAGAGATGAATTCAGCTACCAGATCAGAAGGATATAAGTTACAGTAGTTACTTGGAGATGAAGAGGCTTGCACAGGGGATAGTAATTTGGAAAGCTACATCAAACCAATCTTAGGATTGTAGACCACAAGAACAACAGTTATCAGACGAGTCTAGCCCTTCCATTTTAAATAGTTCAGCGAGCGCCCATGCTGGGCATCTGTACCATAACGATAACTGGAGGGTAGTAACGTCCGGATCGGTGGATTGGAAGGAACGGTCCAACACCCTGGCCACTTCGCTCTCCAGACATTACTCCCCTTGGCTTTTTACTGGGGCTATGTCAAGGACAGAGTCATCATCACACCAGTTGCTGACGTCGACGAACTGAAGACTAGGATACAAGCTGCTGTGGGCACTGTGACAGAACACATGTTATGAAACACCTGGCCGGAACTGGAGTACCGCCTCGACATTCTCCGAGCTACCAAGGGAACACACGCTGAGGTTTACTAACGAAAGTGGTCTTAAAAAAACAACTAATAACACTAACCTATGTAACGGCATCAAATGTAACTTATTGTGTCAAACGGTTATTCTGTTATAAATTTTTATAATCAGGACAAGACTTTGTACTCACCATGTATTTTCGAGGACTAATTACTTACACAACAATTTTAGCGGGTAACACACAACTTAGGAAGAAAGTAGTGACTGCACAAAAGTGAGCAGTAAGCAAAACAGGTTGTGTTCACCTGCACGGAAGCTTAGTGATGCAGCCTCTTTAGTACATTTGTTGCATCTTTAAACTGCTCTGCCAGTGAAACTCAATCTATGATTCGCCTTCCCCATAATATTTTCTACGTGATGATTCCAGTTTGATGGGAAACTGCTTGTTCCAAAATATCGCTTAATGCCTTTCGTAGGTTAGTTATATGGAATCAACTCGATTCTCTGTTGATAGCTCTCATTGCTTCGTGTGAATAAAGAGCCACTAGTGTACTACAAGAACGCTGTTTTCTGAATCTGTGCTGATTGTGTGTCAGTATATCGTTGTCTTCGAGGTGTATCATAATGTTTGAACACAGTGCATGTTTCAAAATCCTGCTGCAGATCGATGTCAATGATACGGGTCTACTGGGTGTCTCAGCCGCCCCTACCGCTTTGGTTTTATGCTATCTGCAATATAGATTTTGATTGAAGGAAATTTAATGTAGTTAATTTTGTACTGATGTATGCTTTCGCCAAGGGCGGTAGTTTTCTAGTTATTCGCGAAAAACATACTCGTACAAAAGTGACCTTCGAACAAACCTCTACTACCACACTCATATCCAACCGGTCAAGATTTCTAGTATGTTGTTCACGGCACTCCCTCTCATCACTGTACAAATATTTGCGACTGCATGGATTATTTCCCACAGGCGACCTTGCTTGGTCTTCACTGACTGGCTCTATTACGCCACCGGCTTCGCCGAGCACTTACAAATTGTAAAACTGAAGTCTCTGAAAATTGTACCCAACAATTTTGTAAATTTTAACAGCAAAGAAAAAAAAAGAAGTTGTTGTATTCTTCAGACATTCTGACTACGGAACTACTGTGCTTGTAAGGGTTAAGTTTGGATCCAACTGTTAATGTAAATAATTTTAGTGTACCGCTTACGAAAGTCATTTTTCGTTCATCACCCTCAAAAAAATGGTTCAAATGGCTCTGAGTACTATGGGACTCAACATCTGAGGTCATCAGTCCCCTAGAACTTAGAACTACTTAAACCTAACTAACCTAAGGACATCACACACATCCATGCCCGAGGCAGGATTCGAACCTGTGACCGTAACAGTCACGCGGTTCCGGACTGAAGTGCCTAGAACCGCACGGCCACCGCGGCCGGCTCATTACCCTCACGGGCACGTATATATTAATAACGTTAACGAAGTAGCCTACTACATTGGTGGCGTAATAGCCCAATCAAAAGAGAATTAAAATAGTCGAATATCGGGATAGTTCGTGTAGTCGGTAATCTTTGTACACTGGAGAAGGAAGTGCGAGGAAGAACGTGCTAGAAATCCTGAGGTGACAGTGGAGGTGAGTTTGAAAGTCAATTTTCTACTTCTTCCCGAAAACTGCGGCGACCATTTCGTCGTTGCAGAATGATTGTTTCACATCAGAGTACAATGGTTTTTATAAAGTTCTGAATAATTGTTCTATTCGCAAGCAGCCGTATCTGTTGTAAGACGATACTGTTGTCGTAAGCGATGATTACGGATGGTCATTGATTACATAGATACTCGGCTATTACATAGAGAGTGGACTGAACGGCACTGTGCTCGGACATAAATAACTTTCGGCGGCTGCGGCGGTGTAAGGAAACACTTGGGCCGTTTCGACGCCGACTTCTCCTATTCGTTGGTGCGAGTGGCAGCGTTTCTTTACTTTTGGTACCGTCACAAGAGACCTCATTCTGCGGAGGGCACCACACCTAGCATTCTGGCTGTTTCAGTAGGAATAAAAAATATTTTAGGAGGTGACGGTATAGACTAATTCAGTTGAAACATTCCATATAACATTTTTTATTTGTTACAAAGGCACAGCTGTTAGATTGTAGTCCAAACAATAGGAGACGTGAAGGAAAGCAAATGATTAAATTCAGAGTTAATTTTCATGAATTCTAGCTCCGACTTCTTTACAGTTTCCAGTGCTGTTGACAACACAACGTGTTTCTCTCCTGAGGTTGCACCGAGCAGGTGGCGCAGTGGTTAGCACACCGGACTCGCATTCGGGAGGACGACACGCCTTCGGTCATCCAGCTTTAGGTTTTCGGTGATTTCCCTAAATCGCTCTAGGAAATTGCCGGGGGGCTCCCTTTGAATGGGCACGGCCATTTTCCTTCCCCATCCTTGACACATCCCGGGCCTGTGCTCCATCACTATTCACCTTTACGTCGACGGGACGCTAAACCCAATCTTCCTTTCTTTCCTTCTTCAGAGGTCGCCTTGGCATTCACTTATAAGGGTACTACTATCCGTAATCCGAACAACCACTTATTCATCTATGAACACTTCGGACATGGGGGCGATCTGTTGTGGTGTGAACACTAAATATATTTTCAACTGTCTAGATCCCTAACATCATTTACTCATATAGATAACCAGTTTCGGCAATTCTCTGTTGCTATCTTCGGATTTATGTTTACATCAGCGCACGATCTTCTCCTTCAGTACAGTAAATGGTGCTATACAATTTATGACCATATTGATACCCTGAGGTATACACATAGTATTGCGTCAACTACAAGTGCTGACTTTCACCACCACTCTACAACCGACTGATCCCAGCGTAAACATTCTTAGTGATACATAGACCTACGTACATCAGATGGCGCAGCAGTAGTACAAATCAATACTATTATGTTACATTAGGTTAAGGTATGCACCTGTTATTTCATACAATCACATATCATAACATATAAGCCAACTCAGGAGCCTACATTTAAAAAAATTGTTTTTAAAATCATGTGCAACATTCATAAAACATAATTTACACATAAACATTATATATCATTTAAAAAAAATTAACAAACGTTCTTAATAGTTCTTTACCAATTTTTTCTGTATACGTAATCACAAACAATACTACAACATATAATCACTTAAAAGCTTTCTATGTAAAGCTAATGATATCATATGTAGATTGATTTCAATACACCGAGGAATAGCTCGATATCTACAAGCACAGATATGATATTTCATCAAGAATACGTATGTGTACCAACAACGGAGCTATTGAATGTTTGTGATTAGATTCCACGTAGGGGTCAGATGACGAGATACCACCTAGACCTTGAGTGACGTGTTGTCTTGGATAAGGTCGTGTAAACATCGTAATTGAAATCAGAAGCACATACGTTAAATAGCTGCATTGCTAGAACACAGACCTTGAATGTATGCTTGATGAAATGTCATATCTGTGTCTGTAGATACTGAGCTCTTCCTGGGTGCGTTAAAACGAACCTACATATGACAGCATTAGCTTTACATAGAGAGCTTTTAAGTGGTTATATCTTTTCGTATTGGTTATAATTTTGTATATTGTAAAATTTGGTAGAGGACTATTAAGAATGTTTATAATTTTTTGTAATTTTCTGAAATGACACAAAAAGGTTTACGTATAAATTACGTTTTATGGATGTTGCACATGATAACGTATTCTACGTTTTTTAAAAGTAGAATACTGACTTGGCTTATATGTTATGATGATAATTTAGGCGTATATGATTATATGGAATAATAGAGCCATGCCTTAATCTAATGTAAGATGATAGTATTGATTTGTACTACTACTGCACCATCTGATGTACTTAAGTGTATGCATCACGAGGAATGTGTCAGTTGTAAAGCAGTAGTGGGTGTGATGTGAGCACTTGTAGCTGACGCAATAATATGTGTGTTCATAGCTATTGTTTTAAAATTGATATTTCGACTTCTAGTATAGCTCCCGATACCAACATGGACAAATATTACATAGCACCACTTCCTGTACTGAAGGAGAAGATTGTGTTATGATGTAAACGTGGATCCGAAGGTGGCAACAGAGAGTTGCCAAAACCGATCATCTACATGAATAAATGATTTTAGCGATCTTGGAAGGTGAAAATTTATTCATTGTTCAATTACCCATCTCTCGTGTTCACTTTTTCTTTGTAGACTTCGCCTTTCAGACATCTCAAAAGGCAAAAATCTAAAGGGGTGAGGTCAGAGTCCTTGGTGGCCAGGAAACGAAACCATTACTGCTGATCCATCTATCGGAAAATGCCATGTTTCGATGATGTGTCACCCGACGAGTTGAATGTGCAGGACTCGCGTCATGTTGGATGAACATACCCCTGCGTGTAGCCAAAGGAACGTCTTCCAGTAATGCTGGAAACTCGTTTTCAAGAAAGTCTAGATAACGGGGCACCGCATGACGATGCGATAACACAATATGGCCAGGCAGTCGATTGTCTGTCTTATCACATCACATATTTAGGGCCCTAGAGAAGTGTTGTTGAAAATGTCTCTACAGAGGCATGTGGGTTCTCGTCGGACCACTGACGTGCGTTGCGAATGTCATTGATAACGTCACGAATGGAAGTGACTTCTTCATCAACAAAAGGTACTAATGGGATTAATTAGCCAACGACAAATTCCAATCGTCTAACTTTGAAGGTGTTGAATGAACATGTTACGGATAGAGGCCGTGGATGCGTGATGTCCGGCATGTTCTTGTATTGGAGCATCGGTACATGTAGAAATTCTCTGCGTGCTTATTGGAGGACTACGCTTTACCATCAAAATAATTGCTTCTGCTTCATCCATTCCGTTCGTTTGAAATGTCTAATGATATATAACTGCTGGGCACTGGAGAATTCTCAAGCAGTTTAACGAGAGCATGAGTAAAGCACTCTTGAATCTTCAGTTAGGAAACCGTGTGCCGTATTCTGTACAGGTATCAGTAGTATTTCCTTTACAAAATGGTACACATGTACCATATCAGCATATGAGGCATGCTTATACCGTTCAGTACAATCAAATCACAGTAGAAAAATTCAGTAACGCAAACTCAAACACAACTACAGGCCTAGAAATTAAAAAGTTTGTGTGTGCAGTTCGGGGACGAGCAGGAGATTGTTGTGGACACGTCGGGATAAAATCATAACAATTGTTTCGTACTTATATATAATTTAATTATCACTCTCTTTAATACTGGGATTACACAGAGTTGTATGGTTGTTACAGAACACATAATTCACTGGTTTGGACTGTCACTGGCCGCTGTGTACATAATCTCTTCGCGTCGTGATTTCATTTCCTTTTCGATACTGCTCGTAGCTCTGGCATTCCCTTTGCACAGGACTTTCCAGGTATTTTTTGGATTCTTTTCGACGCGAGTCTACCTCTGACTTTCGTTTTCTATTATTTCGAGTTCAATACGAGTGATATGCGACGGCACGTTTCATTATTTTGTAGCTTCAAATTTAATACCGATGTTCACTTATATTCTGGCGGATGTTTTTATTATCTCACTTTGGGTACTAGTAGTGCTCTGCACGCTCTTCGTGGCGGCACCGGATTCAGTGTCCTAACAAAACACATTTCGACGGTGCTCTGATTTATAACTGTACTCAAAACTAACTCGTAATAGTGACTCGCATGTGCCTACCCTGGTACGATGGCCTCACATGCAAAACACATACTACGCGACAAACACGTGCATGACTGATCTAGCCTCTGTGAGATCACCAACTGTTTGCGCGTTATTAGTCTCGCAGTTATTTGTGGTTCAAATCTGGCGGTATTTTGTCGTACAAGAAAGTTCGACGGGCGAGCGGATAGATGCTTTCATGTTGAAAAACGACTATCGAGGTACAGGGCGTCTCTCTTAAAGTCGTCAGGTAAATTTCCTATGGCGCTTCAGCTGATATTTGGAATTTCGTTTATGCATCGTGTAATTGTAGTCAGTGCTCATGTATATTCATTACATTGCATTAATACTTGTTCCACATAATGTGAATACGACACTTCGTAATGATGTGGAATATGACCATGCGATGCCAGTCTTGACGGCAAGCGTCAGTTTGTTTCCCATTGCAAACAAAATGACTCTCATAGCGGGATTTTAAGTGCCCATTCGACAGCTAGGTCCCAGATTGGTCTAGTGCGATATTTGTTTTATCGATATGTATTAACAGAGACAGTAAAATACGAAATATAAACAGTAATCCAGCAGCGACTCACAAGGGGAAGGCCTCCGACACGGGCAACCGATTGGGCTCAGGTCGCCTGTGTGCAGCCTAAAGCGAAGGGCTCGTAAGATATTTTTGCTCAACTCCCTCCCGTTTTGAGAAAATCACCCCTAAATGTTATGATGAGCCTTCGACTCAAAATTGGCGGAATCGATAGATAATTATAAATAGAGCATTTTTTATCGTCGGATATGGGGTCTGCAAACGCGTACTTTTCCTGAAATCGAGGAAAGAAACTTTTACTACCGCCCCTTATGTACCCACGTGGTAAACGCTTTTCGGCAAGCGCGCCGTTAGCGCAACGGCCAAGGTGACTGGCTGGGAAGCGGAGAACCCGGGATCGAACCTCGAGGAAGCCTAGCGGATGTTGTTCTTCTCGTTCGTATATTTCCATATCTCAATGTACCATCTGGTGAGCAAGCTGTATGAGACAGGCGAAATACCCTCACACCACAGCAGTTAAGTCCCATAGTGCTCAGAGCCATTTGAACCTCGAGTTCGGGAAAAGTATGCGTTTGGGGACCCGACACCTGATGACGGAAAATGCGCATTACCAGTTATGGATCCCGCTAATTTTGAGTCGATTGTTCATCATAACCTTTAGGGGTGATTTTCTCTAAAACGGGAGGGTGTTGAGCCAAAATATCGTGAAGTCCTTCGTTTTAGGTTGCACACAAGCGACCTGCCAAATTTGAACCGAATCGGTTGGCCGTGCCTGAGGCCTTCCCCCTTTTCAGTAGCGCTGCGTGCTTGACTAGTCTGGGACCGCTTTATCGACTGGGTATGTGAAATTCCGCTATAAAAGTCGTTTTGTTTTTAACGGGAAGCAAAACGGACGCTTTCCGAGGACACTGGGCGCCACCAGAGAGACGTAGTGAGCACTATTTGTTTTAGCCGGCTCCAGCTACACGTTGCAAAAACGAAATCGCAAATATTTGCTGAAGCACTAGAGAAAATGCACCTGACGACACCCTGATAAGCCGAAAGGAAATGGAGTACCGACACGGGGAATGAAAACTTATCTCCGTAACCAGTAAAAACTGAACACACGTTGGACGGAATGTGTTATTCGAAGTAGTCTATGTGGTCACCTCCTATAATGTTAACTATTCCTCGTGAGACAGTCAACACAGTGAACGCAGCTGGCAGCAGGCCACTGCTGTACCTGTCCGTTGCGGTCGGCCGGTAATTAGTTGTGCTGGGCAGGCAGCGATAAGCCGGGCGGCGGCTCAGTCCTCAGTGTCTTATCTGGCGCGTTGAGTGCTGCCCTCTGTCCGCTCCCCCCCCCCCCCCCTCTAACACCCCACCTCGCGGGGATTCCCCTCTCCAGACCCGGGCGCTGCTGCTGCGCCGCCTCTGCTTGTCTCCCCCGGCTACCGGCAGCTTTCGTTTGTTTATGGCTTGCGGCCCCAAGTAAACTCTCTGCCCTGTGACAAGGCTGTACGTATTTTTACACCGCAACACCCTGCCACGAGTTGAAGACATGCCCTGAGGGCGTCACAGAGCTGAGTTACAAGCTGAAGATTTGGAGCGGGGTTTCCCAAACAGTAAGGAGAATGCCGGGGTTGCGTACATCGTCCCATCAAAAAGCAATAAACATTGATCAAAGAAAGTAAAAGAATATGTTTAGAATATAATTCAAAGAAAAAAAATAGGATATGTACCCCTTTCCTCAAAAACAAAACAAGAAAGAATCGTAAGGCAACAGAAGATCCTGACAATTAAAAATGGGCTTGGCGTTGCTTGTTTCGCGTGTATGTCACGACCAATCACAAAACGCGATTTTGTTTACATTTCTACGGCAAGAACGCACAAGTGATAAAGTCGCCTGTATGGATGTTCTTTCTATTTTACAAAGGACCAAATTGAGGAGCAAATGTCCAAGATCATGGAACGTGTCAGTACATGAAATTTCAACATAAAAGCAATAATAGATAAAAGAAAGTGATTTTGAACCCAAAAAAGACAGGCCATACGTTTATGTAAACGTAATAAACAATATAACATAGGAATCAGCTTAATTTTTCAAGGAACTACTCGATAGAACAGATGGAGCGACCCATGAGGAAACTTTTCAGTTTCGATTTGAAAGCGCGTGGAGTACTGCTAAGAGTTTTGAATTCTTGTGGTAACTTACTGTAGTTGGTTGCAGCAGTATATTGCACATCTTTCTGCAAAAAAAGTCAGGAAATGCGATTCACATGGAGACTGGATTTTGCCTAGTATTAACTGAGTAAAAGCTGCAAATTCTTCGGAATTAGCTGATATTGTTAACAATAATCGACAGTAAAGAATGTAATATATTGAGAGGCCAATGTCAAAATACCCAGACTCGTGAACAGGGGTCGACAAGAGGTTCGCAAACTTCCACCACTTATTGCCCGAACTGCTCTTTTCTGAGCCAAAAATATTCATTGAGACTGGGAAGAGTTACCTCAAAATATAATACCATACGACAAAAGCGAATGAAAATAAGTAAAGTAGACTACTTTTCGTATCGAACTATCACTCATTTCACATACCGTTCCAATAGTAAAAATGTCAGCATTAAGTCTTTGAACAAGATCCTGAACGTGTGCTTTCCACGACTATGTATCTGAATTCCTAGAAATTTGAACTGTTCAGTTTCACTAATCATATGCCCATTGTGTGAAATTAAAACGTAGGGTTTTATTGAACCGTATATTAGAAACTGTAAAAACAGAGGTTTACTGTGATTTGGCGTTAGTTTATTTTCTACAAGCCATGAACTTATGTCTTGATATGCACTATTTGAAACAGAGCCCATGATGCACACAACATCCTTTACTACCAAGCTACTGTCATGTATTAATCTATAAGGAGTGTTCAAATGAAAAAGTACGAAGAATAGTAACAATCGAACCGGTTGAATTTTGGATGTCCTGCTCTGCGATGACGCAGTGAGACATCTAGGCAGTAGGAGTAAGCGGCGTCGCCTACCTCCAAAATATTTCAAATGGTTCAAATGGCTCTGAGCACTAAGGGACTTAACATCTGAGGTCATGAGTCCCCTAGAATTTAGAACTACTTAAACCTAACTAACCTGAGGACATCACACACATCCATGTCCGTGGCAGGATTCGAACCTGCGACCGTAGCAGTTGCGCGGTTCCGGACTGAAGCGCCTAGAACCGCCTGGCTACCGAGCCCGTCCCAAAATATTTAAAGCTGTACGCAAGCTGTAGGCAAGGTGATGCTGACCGTGCTTTTCCCTGTCCGAGTCCGGTACGCATTGAATTCCTCGAGCACCAAAAAACCATTAACAGTGACGCGTACTTTAAGATATCCCGCAGCCTGCGAAAGTCCATCAAGGGCAAACAGGTTGGGCCGCTCACGGAGGGAGTGATTCTGCTCCACGATAATGCGCGTACACACGTGTCCCACATCACACAAACAGTAATGGCCAACTTCAGGTGGGAGCTGCTCGAGGATCCGCCCCACATCGCAGGCATGTCGTCATGCGACTTCTCTCTGTTTCGTCCGCGGAAAAAAAAGAAGGGAATATCAAAGGGAAGCACACCGTGGAGGACTGGCTTCTGTCTGTCACAGGAATTCTGGGAGCAGGGAATCCTTCTGAAAGAGTGGGATAGCTTTGCTCGGCTGTTGATTACTTTTGAATAAAGAGTTCAGTTTTACCCACAGGGTTGTTTCCTAATTTGTCATCTGAACACTCCTAGAATTATCCGTGAAGTCGGTAGTTTGATTCTCGCTAGTAGCAACGTTTCTTTTAATTGTAATTAATTTTTATTTATTATCGAAATGAAATATTAATTAGCAGATATAGAATCACAATTTTTAGTAAAACTAAGCTCTTTGATACAAGCGTACGAATGGCTTAGTGTTAACTGCAAAAGTATATGTGTAATCAACAGCGCTGCCGGCTCTGAGGCATCTTCTTTCCCCAATATGGTATAGATACAGACTTGCTGGCAATCATTCATTGTACATTTTAACTCTTCTGCTAGGACCATGTGTGGAGAAAAGAAATACGTGGGTTATGAGTCCGCATTGATACAGACGCTTCGTTTGTTTTTGCCAAAAAGTCGATGTTAATCCTGAAAAACACAAGAAGTGTACAGTGTATTTTCAGTTTGAAGTGATTTTCCTCAGGCTTCCGTACTGGCCCAGCGGTTAAGACACTGGAGTTGTATTAGGGATGAAGGCGGTTCTAGCCCACAGTCAGCCATATTTCGCCGTTTTCAATGTGACCACTTCTCTCTTGGTCAAAACTACAGACAGCAGACCTACGAAACGTAGACGCTACTCACAGAATAATAAACATCGCTTTAGGAAACAAAGAAAAGGTGTAGAGATATGTAAACACCAGTTGTACAGCACATGCTGCATTCTGGCAGCATTCTGATGATTTATTTATTTATTTTTATCGTTATTCTTTTGACTACTTCGATGGGGTTCCCCACGTCTTCCTCTTCTATGCCAACCTCTTCATCTCAGAGTAGCACTTACACACAACGTGCTCAATTATTTGTTGGATATATCCCAGTCTCTGTCTTCCCCTACATTTTCTACTTCTGCAGGTTCCTCTAGTTCTATGGTGGTTATTCCGTGCTGCCTTATATATGTCCTGTCATCTTATTTTTCTTGTCAGTGTTTTCTGTTTTCTTCTTCCTTGTCTATGCTTTCTACTTGTTCCTTCCCCCGTCAGTTCTGCGGAGAACGTCCTCACTCCTTACCCGTCCACCTACTTTCCAAAATTCATCTCTATCTGCACATCTCTCATGATTAGATTCTTTTCACTTCTGATTTTCCCACAGTCCATGATACACTTCCATTCAAACCTACGCTGCAAACGTGCGTTCTCAGAAATTTCATCCTCAAATGAAGACCTATGTTTGATACTAGTGTAGTTCTTTTGCCAGCAATGCCCTTCTTACCTTTATAAGTCTGCATTTAGTCCTCCTTGAGAGGTGCATATTTCCTATCTCGTATCCTTTTGAAACCGAGCACTGCTTTCTTGTTCTTCCTTTCTTATTGTTCCCGTTGCCTTCTTGCACGTTGCATATTACATGTCTACCTTGCAGCTTATGCCTGTTTTACGGTGAATTTCAATCATCTAGTACCATTTTACGTCGTTGGCAAGTCCTACAAAAGTGACTTGGTTTTTCTTAAGTATTGCCCCCATTATCAAGCGCAACGTCAGAACTGCCAGTCAGTTGTCTTTACCTTTCCTAAAGCGAAATTGACCGCATCCATCAAATCTTCATACTTACTAGTGTCTGCTGTCGTAGGGAATCATGCGAGTCGTTGAATCGCTGCGATATTTCAGTACTGCTACAGAGCTGGAAATTCGAGAGCTTTTCAACACCAGTGTCTTCCTTGAGCGTGTATATTAATACGTACTCTACCATGTGTCCTGTGAAAATGACAACGTTATCTGGTTTTGCTTTCTTGGCCACTAATATTCTTACTGACATCCCGCATATGACGGAGCTAATTTACAATCACAGGGCATAAAGAAATCTACTCACTACGGAAAATAAGTCTTTCATTGGTTACTTTTGTAGATCAGTGTCCGACAAACAGACCTGCACAAAGAGAATAAATGTACTGTTAGTTGCACACAGAGAATAAATGTACTGTAAGTGCGTTTCACAAGCTGCTCGGCGGTAATATTTCCGCGTCTCTGTTCTGAGGAAAGTGTTGGCTTTTTAGTTTGTGTTTTAGTGACCAATATCTAGTCTGTGTCGCGCACGTCACGTTCGGAATATTGCATCAGTGGGACGAGCGCGTCAGAAGGCTTCTGGTATTACGAGTCAGTATGGTTGTTATTAGGGCGTGGCTACCTCCTTAGAGCGCATGTCAATCACGTTGTCATTTGCGGCTGGGTGGAGCAGGAAAACTTAAATCGTATCTGAAAGCGGCGAATGTCATCTATTTTTGAATTTCGGCATTTTCGTAAGAGTTTTATAAAGGCTGAAGAGCAGACGGAGACTTTGCGCGACAAACTCGTTAGCACCGACAAACGTTTACTTGCTTTCTTATAACCAGTTTCTTGGGATTCCATCAGAATATATGGAGTGCTTTCACTGAACGCAAATTCGGAGGACATTTGTCAGACTGAGAGTGAAAGCAGACAGATTCCACAAGAGATATGTTTCTGAAAATATACTGGTGGGGGGTGGGGGTGGGGTGGGGGGAATAGTAGTCATGGGAAGACATTGGAAGTTATGTTGGTAGGGAGCAGTTCTTCCGCAAGTCCTATAACCTGCAGTAACATGTAGAGGCTTGGAATCGACGAGGTTGTATTTGGTGATTTTACAAGCATGTCGATAATACACAGGGTCAAAATGATTGAACTGTATGATATAAAATCGTCATAACTTCTGAACGGTTTGCGTTAGGACGTTCAAACTGCACGGTTGTCCGCGTGGCTAGATGGGAATTAGTACGGTTTGGTTTAGCGACGAAGCCCACTTTCTTTTGAATTGGTTCGTCAATAAGCAAAATTGGCGCATTTGGGGGACTGAGAATCCGCATTTCGCGATCGAGAAGTCTTCACGCTCAGCATCTGACTGTGTGGTGTGCAATGCACGGTGACTACCGAACGGTACGTGAACGTTTTGAAAGATGAAATGAAATGTCGTGTGGCGAGAGCCTCCCGGCGGTTAGACCTGATTACCTGGTCCAAGTCTTTTGAAGTGACGCCACTTCGGCGACTTGCACTTGGATGAGGGTGAAATGCTGGTAATGATGAAGACGACACAAACACCCAGTCCCTGAGCAGAGAAAACCAACTCAGCCGGGAATCGAACCCAGGCTCCCCGGCATGACAAGTCCAAAGTGACCCTGATTTCGGTAAGACGTGGTTCATACTAGTCAGAGGTCGAACCCATCGAAGCAGGAGAGTGTTTGATGTCTTGGAGGAGCACTTCGGGGGCCACATTCTGGCTCTGCAATTCGCAGGCGTCGTCCTCGATTGGCCGCCATGTTCTCTTGATCTGAACACGTGCGACTCCTTTTTTAGAGCTATATTAAAGACAAGGTGTACAGCAGTAACCCCTTAACCACTTCTGAGCTAAAAGCAGCCGTTCAGGTAACCAACAGCATCGAAGTTTCGACACTTCAGTGGATCGTGCTTAATTTCGCTATTCGTCTGCGCCACATCATCAACAATGATGTCAGGCATATCGAACATGTATAATCTAAATCCAAATATGTGTGGTGAAGTTTACATGTTGAATAAAGTGTGTTGCAATTTCTAACTGATTTACGTTTTTTTTCATATAGTTCAATAATTGTTATCCTGTATGACACCTCGGCTGTTAAACGTTTAGTGCTCCCGTAATATTCCGTCAACGCGATATTTAGCGCGTCATGCCCATTTTCAAACACTTTTGACGTCGCAGGATGAAGTATATGACGTGGTGATCAGAAGAGCCACTTCATGTGAAGATCTGAGTAACTGCCTTATGTACATCTGCACTACATGATCACTGTGCAGTTTACACGTAAATCTTTGGTAGAGGGTTTATAGCTTTCAATTTCTCAACCGTTCCACTGTAGAATAGCTACTGGGAAAACCAACGCCGGAATCTTTCCGAGCTACCTCCGATTTCTATTGCATTATTACGATGGACATTTCTTCCTGTGTAGGTGTGTGTCAACAAAGTATTTCCGCATTTGGGGGAGAAAGTTGGAGATTGAAATTTCATGAAAACATCTTACCGCATCGGAAAACGCCTTTGTTGTAATAATTACCACCCAAACACACGTATCATAGCCGTGACGCTGTCTCTCCTATTTGACGATATTCTAAAACGGGCTGCCGGCCGCTGTGGCCGAACGGTTCTAGGCGCTTTAGTCTGGAACCGCACCTGTTACCAAGTGCAATGTCAGAATTGCCTCTCTAACCTTTCCTAAAGCAAAACTGGTCGCCATTTAACAGATACTCAGTTTTATTTTTGTCAGCAACTTGGATGCATTAGCTGTTAAGCTGATTGTGCGAAAATTCTCGCGCTTGTGTTCTCTTGATGTCTTTGAATTTGTTGTAAGGATGAAATTTTTTCGAAAGTACGATGATTGCCAGTGTCATTCATACTATACACTGACATGGATAGCCGTTTTGTTGCCACTTCCCGTTCGTTTTTATTCAGTAACAATCAGTTTGGCGGTTACTTTCGTTGAATGCAGATCGTTTTTAATCGTTCTTGGCGTTCTGCAATTTGTATTTCTCTGTCAACATGGACAAATTTTTAAACATTAATACCAAACTTGGTGTTTTAAATGTATATGCATTTCTAATGACATGAAAGACGAAAATGCAAGAAGTGCGTCAACAGTTACTTGACATTTGGATTACGTGTACTCGTAGTACTGTTGTAAATGAAGAACTACCAAAGTATGTCATTTGTTTCAAAGTACTAGCTACTGAAACGACTTTTTGATAAATGAGAATACCTTAAATCACAAGTCAAAAGAAAAAAAGAAGACTTTACCAAAACAAGCTACGATATCCAGAAAGGCTCTTCTTTTATTCTACGTAGTTGGCTAATGTGTTCCTGCGAGCAAGAAACCTCACACCTAATCGGAAGATCTTACTTTAATATATCTTTGTGAACGGGACGTTAAACGGTAGTTGTCCTTCATTTCTTTACCAGCTGCTTTGGACATGGTATCTATTGTGATAGGTGCGGTAGGTGCCAAACAACTGGCAAGTGTACCTTTGTCAGACAGCACTATTGGTCGTGGAACACACGATACGGCTGACTACATTAATAATCATATGGTTGATAACCTCAAGGAGAATGGTGATTTCGATATTCAACTGAAGCTACAGACAATCACTACTACGCTCATCTAATATGTAACGTACTGTTTTTATATGATAACATGTTTCTTGAAAATCTTTTCTGCAGTATAATGACTATTGGAAGAAAACCAACAGATTTCTTTGAAATACAACACTTTTTTTATGGAAGAAAACATTATTTAGGAAAACTGTCTAGGCGTGTGTATAGATAGAAGTTACAGTACAGCTGACTGTTACACCGGATTGCAATCTTTGATCCGGAAAGAGGCTCCTCGTGCTGTTTTGACACAATGTTTTATTCAATAAGAAGCACTGGCAGATCACGAGGATTTTCAATCAGAGATCGAAAAGTCGGTTACTTAAGTCGAAATGTTTTCAACAGACGTGCATTGACAAAAGAAATGGGTACGTCAGAGTAACTCTCGTAGGATAGTAGACATCTACTTTGACTCGAAGCGGACGTATCTCTGTGACATCGCTGAGTAGCCCATTCTTTGAATGTATCCATTCGTTGTAATGAGACTAACGTCTTACAACTGTCAGATAAAATTTCACCCTTCAGAAAAAAAACCAACTTACTACGAGTATCACGGAAGAAAAAGATGCATGATGAAGATATATACTCTAAGACAGTAACGCACTGATCTCTCTCTCTCTCTCTCTCTCTCTCTCTCTCTCTCTCTCTCTCTCTCTCTGGCCCTAATAGAATCTGTTATTCGGCTTGGCATTGATCAACAAAGTTGTTGTATGTCCTCCTGCGGGATGTCGTGCCAAATACTGTTAATTCGCACGTTAGATAGAATCACGAGATGGTTGGCTCTCCCCGTAATGCTCCAAACGTTCTCAATTGGGGAGAGATACGGCGAACTTGTTGCGAAGGCAGGTTTTGGCAACCACGAAGAAAAGTAGTAGAAACTCTCGCCGTGTGTGGGCAGGCATTAGCTTGCTGAAATGTAAGCCCAGAACGACTTGTCATGAAAGGCAACAAAATGGGTCATCGGGGCTCAGTTCGAAGCGTGACTGAATTCTACTCCAGACAATGAGATTCCAGGCCGAAGATGTGTCTGGAGACGCCCCAGACAGCGGTGGAATGCCAACCCAACTGTCACCCGCCTTGCGGCGCGACAACCAGGAGTGACGGTCTGGGATGCCATTTATTTTCATAGAAGAACACCTTTCTGTCATACGCGGCACAGTGGCACGTGACGACACTCTACGCCGTTTTGTTGCCCTTCGTGGTAAGCCATACTGGCCTTACATTTCAGCAAGGTAATGTCCGCCCACAGACGATGAGAATTTCTACTGCTTGCCTTCGTGCTTACAAAACCCTATCTTGGTCATCAAGGTAGCCGGATCTCACCCCAGTTGAGAACGTTTTGCAGCATTATGGGTAGGGGCCTCCAACCATCTCGAGATTTTGATGATCTAACGCGACAGCTCGCACAATATCCCTAGGAGAACATCCAACGACTCCATCAATCAATGCCAAGCCGAATATCTGCTTGCACAAGGGCCAGAGTTGGACCATCACGGTATAAATCGTCCATTTTTTCTGAAACTGTAATCATTTGTTTGTGTGTACATCACATCTACTGATTTCCGTCTCATTCGGATATCTCTTTCTTTTTCTTTTTTTCCTTTTTTTCTTAGAGTGTACATTACGTTTTCACACGGGTTTAGAAGACGCTGACTCTCAATGGAGTAAGAGTTGAAGTATACCCTATGGATGATTAACTCATCAGCTCAGGTGGATCAGAGATCTTTTCGTACACAACTTCCGTCAACACTTACCACTGAAGAACAAGAGCCATTTTTTGCTATTTTTTCAGATTCCGCACTAAAATAGAAACTAGTTCCATCTCACTGTTTGAGGTTTGGAGCTTAATGAAGCAGGAGTATCTGCCTTTAGGTAACTAGGCCCTAAGTGTTTTTATACCATATTTTTGATGCCACATCAACATTCTTCTTATGTGGTGTAGGTTTTCCACCATTGTCAATCACCAGAAGGAAGTACAGATCGCGAATGAGAGTGGAGAAAGTGATGCGAGCCGCATATCTAATCTTATGCCGAGATTTGAAGAGCTAATGATGAACAAGCTTATCCTTCCCACTTATTTCGTCATAAGAATAAGTTGTAATAAGATTAAAAGTTGATTGAACTCGAGTCTCTTGGCCAATAATACCATAGGATCATTTCATTTATTTAATAAAGAAATATCTACTCTTACTCATGTTTTTTCAAAAATTTGGATTGTTTACGCCACACTTCGCGTGGGAAGTCTTGTGCGAAAGGAGTTTATGTTCGGGTCAAGGGAGCCTTGGACCCGAAAAGCTTGTAAACCAATTGGAGTACCGTGGCTGCACGTAAGCAGCAATGCCATCTTCCACTGTCACATGCAACAAGGAATTGTTAGATCGACGCCACGACAACTATCTTGCGATTAGAAACTCCAACAGCATGCAGATACGTGGCTGGTCGTAGGTCTGACATACCTGTGTAGAACTGAAGACTTTGTAAAACGAAGAGCCTTTCGTGTTTCAGGTTTTAAGTAAACCGAAAGAAAATGTTGCACACATCAAAAAAAAGTTTTGTATTACCCCAGTTCCCAGAACTCCTGAAGATGGACGTTGACTGTGGGTATTGCATCACAGACACAGTCCCTTTGACTGTTCAGAGATGTCACTAAACCCGCCCAAAGACGTGAACAACCATGCATGAGCAGCGCCTATTAGACGGAGGGGGTCCGACAGCCGATCAGTTTCAGTCATTCCCCCAGGAAGGACGTACACGGCTCGTGTTGTCTGTAGTTCAATCATGTAAATACCGCGGTTCGAACGCGTCCGCATTGTTACTTTGTGCAAGGAAAGGTTCTGTATAAAAAAAAGTGTACAGGTGTCTCGGAGTGAACCAAAGCGGTGTTGTTCGGACATGGAGGAGACACAGAGAGACAGGAACTGTTGACATGCCGCACTCAGGCCGCCCAAGGGCTACTGCTGCAGTGGACTGCAATTCGACGGAACTGAGACTTAACGTCTTTCTTGTAACAAGCTAACAGATAGCACTGGAACTCTTGTCTGTCTGTCTGTCTGTCTGTCTCTCTTTTTTTTCTCTTGAACGGAAAGATAGAGCTTTATCTTAAATACAAGATAAGTTTAACGAATAACACATATATATAAATATCAAATTCTGTTTAGAAAAGGTCCTTCATGCATAAACGACGTATCTTCCTTGAAAATACTAATTTCTCCTTGAGACATGCCTTGCATTCATTGATCATGCAAAGGCTTTTAATAGACTCAAAGGATCACGCTTATGGAACATGATGATTAAACAAGGATATGCTCCCATGTTATGTATGGCCTTCAGAGCTCTGTACATTAACTTCAGCAGCTCTGCTTGGTGTACAACACGGGAATCTCTGCACAAAATACTAAGGCAGCTTTTAGAAGCAAATATCCAGTCCGATCAAAAATAACCCTAGATAATTGACTTCTTCAGGAAGTACACGAAATGCATTCGCAGATGCGAATGTGAACCACGTGTGCTGGATGTTGGAATGACGACAGTGAAAATTTGTGCCGGACCGGGACTCGAACTTGGATTTGATGCTGTTCGCGAGCGGCCGCCTTAATCGCTTCGGGTATCCGTGCACGAGTCACGCCTGCATTCGAACTTCATATGCCGTCGACCATGTGTCACAACCTGCACGCGTATGCTACTTATATCCCTGTCCAGGAAAGGCATAATAATTCAGAGTTGAGGGCATGGTATCGGCGAATACATAGAAATAGCAGAGCCTGTCTTATTTGGATGTATGTCAGAAGGAAGAGCGCATCGTACTTCTCAGTAACGCAGGCACTCTTCAGCAACTGCCTCTGTTCCAAAATCTTGGCTGTGATTTAACTTACATCACTAACCTTGGTAACGATCATAAGCTGAATAACTGCCGACACATGTGCAACATTCAGACAAAAAACGTTGCTTATGAAACGAGAAAAACATGGCTGAAATTATATAAAGTGATGGCTGTGTCGGTTTTACTTTACGGCTAAGAGACAGGGGTGGCATTATTAGTAAGATAGAAATGAGACAGCCGTGATCCGTGGATGACTGGACAGAACTGGATAGATTTAAAAATGACTATGTGGGAGGAGAACAGTATGTTTTTAAAATAGAGGGTAGCATCAGTGACAATAAAGAAAGATAGCTCTCACATCTAAACAGAAAGAAAGATCCCTTATCATTTAGCTACAATATAGCAGGTCAGCAACTGGAAGCAGTTAATTCCATAAATTATCTGGAAGTACGCATTAGGAGTGATTTAAAATGGAACGATCATATAAAGTTGATCGTCGGTAAAGCAGATGCCAGACTGAGATTCATTGGAAGAGTCCTAAGGAAATGCAGTCCGAAAACAAAGGAAGTAGGAAAATGTGCAAATGTGTGTGAAATGTTATGGGAGAACTGCTGAGGTCATCAGGCCCTAAGCTTACACACTACTTAACCTAAATTATCCTAAGGACAAACACACAGACCCATGCTCGAGGGAGGACTCTAACCTTCACCGGGACCATTCGCACAGTTCATGACTGCAGCGCCCCTAGACCGCTCGGCTAATCCCGCGCGGCCAAAGGAAGTAGGTTACAGTACAGTTGTTCGTCCACTGCTTGAATACTGGTCACCATTGTGGCATCCGTACCAGATAGGGTTGATAGAAGAGATAGAGAAGATCCAACGGAGAGCAGCGCGCTTCGTTACAGGATCATTTAGTAATCGCGAAAGCGTTACGGAGACGATAGATAAATTTTTCTTCACTTCTTTCATTGCTTCTTCGACGTACACGTCGAACAATAATCACGATAAACTGGTATCCTGTCTTACGAACTTCTAATCGCTAACCTATGTTTCTAGACCTTGAACCATAATAGATAAACTGCAGTGGAAGACTCTGCAGGAGAGACGCTCAGTATCTCGGCACGGGCTTTTGTTGAAGTTTCGAGAACATACCTTCACCGAGGAGTCAAGCAGTATATTGCTCCCTCCTATATCTCGCGAAGAGACCACGAGGATAAAATCAGAGAGATTAGAGCCCACACAGAGGCATACCGACAATCCTTCTTTCCACGAACAATACGAGACTGGAATAGAAGGGAGAACCGATAGAGGTACTCAAGGTACCCTCCGCCACACGAAAAAAAAAAGTTTTATCATGTAAAACTAATGATAGAAGAGACATTGCAAGACTAAGCACGGTTTGGGAAGAAGTTCCTGTGTGACTGGAACAGGCGAATCGCCTGCTCATTGAATTAGTGCATATACTCTTAGGATGAAGCTACCTCCCTTTTCCAGCCAACTTTCAGTTGGCAGTGACCATTAAAACTTTCACTACAAGCTGTAGGACGTTAATAGCAACGACTGTTTACTAAAAATTACTCGTTTCAGATTATGGCTCTCCATCTTAAAGTGTCCCTGACCCCCCATTTTTTCGTCAAATGTCTCTCCAGTACTGTATCGCGTGCTCGTTCCTGTCCCCTCTGTTTATAACTTGTACCTACCCTCACGGTCGGTGAAATCAGAGGGGTCACGAACTCTCGCTGCGTCGTTTAGCTGTTATCACTTCCGGAAAAATATGTTACCGTATGTTAGGGACAAATGGAGCCGTGAACATTTAGTTTTACGGGCTGTGACTGGATACCATCCTTCCTTGCAATGTCTGGATCGCGTGAGTTTCCTTCCCCCCTGTGTTTGCTGTCCGACGCTTTGTAGTATTGCTGTTATGGCAGACAATGTGCGTCTAACGACTGCTTTATGTATGCATAATAGGGGATGCGGGTCGGACCCGGCAAACTGCTTTAGTCACGGAACGATTGGTGCATATGATTTCTTTTTTCCTGATGCTAATTCAGTCTTTGTTGCTCTGGAAGTAAAATGTTCTCCAGAGGGGTGCGCTGTGCGTTGCTGATAACGCGTTATTCTGCGCCGTTCTTGTCTTCTTTATTACAGGACCACAAGAAATTACTCACCCACGGAACCATCAAGCTAATACCACAGTCTAACACAAAACAGTCACGAGACTCCTGCTAATTTTTGTTGTACACTACAACAGGAGCGCCCCAAGCGGACAGAAAGCTACACTTTAGGATACGATATCTGATGAGTTGGAACAGTATGGTTTATAGTGATATGTAACCTAGTGTTTACAATAGGGGGCGTATGTAGAGCCGTAACAATCAGCTCTGACGAAAATGGTCACATATTTATCTTTATTTAGCTTCCGAAGGGAGATATGAAACCGTACAGTACAGGGCAGTTTATGTACGATTCTCTTGTTACGTACAAACATTTAATGAAAAATGTCATTTCCATCTAAGAACAAAAAACGGACAGTAAACAGCAGAAGATGTGGTGTCACCGCCAGACACCACACTTGCTAGGTGGTAGCCTTTAAATCGGCCGCGGTCCGTTAGTATACGTCGGACCCACGTGTCACCACTATCAGTGATTGCAGACCGAGCGCCGCCACACGGCAGGTCTAGAGAGACTTCCTAGCACTCGCCCAGTTGTACAGCCGACTTTGCTAGCGATGGTTCACTGACAAAATACGCTCTCATTTGCCGAGACGATAGTTAGCATAGCCTTCAGCTACGTCATTTGCTACGACCTAGCAAGACGCCATTATCAGTTACTATTGATATTGTGAATCATGTATCGTCAAGAGCGACATTCGTCATTAATGGATTAACGTTAAGTATTCCACCAGCTACGTCCGTGTTTCTAAATTCTAATTTCCTTGTCCTGTTCCGGACCTCACGCCAGCCTGCGTGAGCTAAATCGCGTGTCTTTCGGCCTCCTCTAGTAACACGGTGTTGGCTCTCCTGCCAACCACAACAGAAGACACGAGACTTTGCAGAAAGACATTGTGCAGCTACTCAACAACGAGAAGGTTTCCTCACTGCTCTTCTGGTCAAACCAGTGAAACGAAATACACCACCATAACTGTAGCTGGAGGGAAAACCATACAGTCGTGGTAATAAAACACCAAAAGCAACGAAACTGTTTCCTTGCACAGAAAACACCAATTCCTCAGTTGTCGCTACATCTGAGCCATGTACATCAAGAATCTCCAAAACATTCGCTTTTGAAGCCAAAGTAATTACGTCTACAAAAAGGTTCGTCTTTTGAAGGTCGAGTGAAGTGTAAGAATGTGAGAATCATTAGATTCCTTACAAAGTTTTTACGTGTCGAGAAAAATGCGTTTCGTAATTAAGGACGGACAACAACATGCAGTGTGGTGACAAAATTCATGGGATACCCCCTAACATCGTGTCAGATCTCCTTTTACCCTTGTGTTGTGTAGCAACTTGACGTGGCATGAAGTTCCTTGCAGAAATTATGTGGCACGCTGCCTCAGAATCCGTCCATCATTGCGAAGGCGTTGCCGGTGCTGGATTTTGTGCACGAGCTGACCTCTCGATTATGTCCCATAAATTCTATGGGATTTATGTCTGGCGATCTTGCAGATGAAATCATTCGCTCGAATTTCCCAGAACGTTCTTCAAACGAATCGCGAACAACTGTGCCCCGATGACATGGCGGATTGTCATCCGTAAAAATTCCGTCGTGGTTTGGTGACATGAAATCGATCAAAGGCTCCAAATGGTCAACAGGTATCTGAACATAATAATTTTCAGTCAATGAGTGGTTCAATCGCACCAGAGAACCCAGTACATTCCATGTAAACACATCCCACATCGTTATGGAGCCACCAACAGCTTGCCCAGTGCCTAGTTGACAACTTGGGACCATGGCATCGTGTGGCCTACGCCACAATGGAACCCTAGTATCAGCTTTTACCAACTCAAATCGTGTCTCGTTGGATATGGCCACGGTTTTCTAATCGTCTGGTGTCCAACCGATATGGTCACGAGCCCAGGAGAGGCGCTGCAGGCGGTGTCGTGCTGTTAGCAAAGGGGCTCGGGTCGGTCGTCTGCTGCCATAGCCAATACACGCCAACTTTCACCATACTATTGTAAAGGATACCATCGTCGTACTTCCCTCATTCATTTCAGCGATTATTTCACGCAGTGTCGCTAGTCTAATAGCACTGACAGCCTGACGCAATGGCCGCTGCGCTTTGTCTTTAAGTGCAGGCCGTCGGTCACTGCCTTGTCCATGGTGAGAAGTATTCTTGATACTGTGGATCTTGGAATATTGAATTCACTAACGATTTCCGAAATGGAATGACCCATGCGTCTGCCTTCCCCCCCTAACATTCAGCGTTCAAAGTGTGTTAATTCCCGTTAATAACTTTGCAAAACTTTTCACATGAATCACCTAAGAAGTAATGACTGCTCCTCCAATGCAATGCCCTTTTATTATACCTTGTGCATGCGATACTACTGCCATTTGTGTATATGCGTATCGCTATCGCATTACTTTTGTCACCTCAGTGTAAACATGTGCTACTCATGGGTGAAATATGTATTTATATTTTTTTTTCTTTCAGCTGCAGTTATAAACATATACAAAAGCATTTCTTCATGTATAGTTGTAACTTATGCAACTGAATCAGTGAGATTCGTCTGTTTTTAGATTACTTTACGGTTATTCATGCCTCTTGAACATTTACTAACGCTAATATAGCAACTGTTTCGTTAATTAAATACAAAAATAATAAAAAATAAACATTAATCTTACGACCTGGTTTCGCGTCGCTAGGGGTTCTAGTGTCATTCCAAATGCCAGACGGTAACAATTTTCACAGGAGTGAATGTCGCGGCTGTATATTTTGAGGTAGCTTGCGGCTGTGGTTGCCAACACGCAAGGAGAGAGGCCTCCGGTATGGGGAGACTGCTGTGCCTGTGTACGGTGGTCCGAGCGCACAATCCATAGGCAAGCGTGACTGCACTTTTGCACGTTTTTCCTTGCGTCTTCGTGCGACGGCTGCATGTGCCTACTACGTACAGAAAGCCACAGAGTTGTAAATGAGCCTTTAGACTGTTTAACACCATGTGCAGCCTTTACAATGTTCGAATCCTGCCTCGGGCATGGATGTGTGTGATGTCCTTATCTTATTTAGGTTTAAGTAGTTCTACGTTCTAGTTGACTGATGACTCAGATGTTAAGTCCCATAGTGCTCAGAGCCATTTTTTTCACCTAGAGCTACCAAACTGTGCGGATGTTGATTTCTATGTTATCATCCGATGTTCTAAATATTTCCAGACATTTTCTGTGGGATTAAGGCAGGGTGCTTTAGCCGGCTACAAGAGGTGCCTGACCGTCAAAGCAAATCGTATTCCCCCCCCCCCGGGTTCGATTCCCGGCTGGGTCGGAGATTTTTCTCCTCTCAGGGACTGGGTGTTGTGTTGTCCTCATCATCATCATCACCGAAGTGGCGTCAAATCGAAAGACTTGCACCAGGTGAAAGGTCTACCCGACGGGAGGCCCTCGTCACACGCCATTATTATTATTAAAGCAGATCGTGTACGTGTATCACTGTAAAAACGGCCATTATCGTTTTGGAAGGTGAGGATGTCCGTAGCGTACTCATCATGAAGTTGTAAAATGGAGGTTACCGAGAATGTCGAAATAAATAGCTTGGTCATGTGCACGACAAGCTGAATGAGTGGGCACAAGTCATGATGTAAAAAATACCTCCAGTCATCACAGAGCCACCTCCGTCCTGAACTACACTCTCGGTACACTGTGGGTAGAACACCTGAACGGGCAATCGGTCAAAGGTAAAACAATGACTCATCGTATCACGCTACAAGCCTCCAGTCGGGTAATGTCCGGTTTCTGTCTAGTTTGACCACCTGAAGACGTGCTGCTTTATGTGAAAGTGGTCCAGACTACGGCTAGGGTCTGAATGTAAAATGCAAAACAGCGCTTCAAGCCACTTCAGATCTTCCGTAAACCACCACGGCACTTCTTGTCATATGCGATTGTAGTCAACCTAAACTCAGTTTCGACCGTCTTAAAACTTGTGCAGGTACGCATTCATTATTTTTTCATACACGAATACTCGCCTCTCTAGCATATCAGGTTAAGCGTAATCTCTGCGTTTAGATTGTCTTTAGTTTCAATAGCTACGATTTTTCGTTATTTTGTAAATAAGCTAAAAATTACGTAGTAATAATAGCCTAATTTCGGTCTATTACAAATGGTCTAAATTTTGGCTAGAGGCAGCTTGTGAACTATTTTATCTGTGTGACTATCTTGAGCGGTTTCCGTTCTTGAATGCCGAGAGCAAAGCCAAAAAATATCCTGCAGGGAAAGAGCAAGAAATGCAACGAAACAGATATGACCAAGGCGATTCGTGAAGGGTGGGATAAAACTGTTGGGGCGACCTTCTCAAGACCTCCCATCCACTTCGGATAGCCCTATTCTGGGAGCAGCTGATCTGTCAGCCCCTTTAATTCACCAGCCTCAGCCGAACAAATCTACCTCTTCGGCTGTTGGTCCTTACGACGCTGCTCCTGTTCTTACGACAAAGAAAGTAAAAAGCAACAAAGGACGTAAAGTCCTAGGATCCGTCCTTATGACTGGCACTCCTAAGAAAACAGTATTAAAAGATGTTACTATCCTCACAAACGCTGCGAAAAACAAACTGAAGCTTGAAATCGGCTGTGGAATCTTATCCAAAGAAATGAAGGTTGAGAATACTAAAAAAAAGAAAAAAGAAAAAAGCACAAAACGAAGTGTACGAGAAAAGTTCTCGATTCCAGGGATGAATGAACTGTCTGTATACATAATCAAGTTCGTGCGGAACCCTCGGTGCGTGAGTCATACTTGCACTTATGTGAATTTTGTTTTTTAAAGTTTGGTCCAGCCAGATTTTTGTTCTATATCTAGCTGGTCCTTGTCCAGCATTCGCTTAGTCTGTAGCAAACCGCTTCAGGCTTGCTGTAATCAGCTCTCTCCTTGTGTTCTGTGGGGGGGATCAAAGTTATTCGTTGAATGTACAGACAACTGACTTACGTGCCTTTTGGTTACGAAGCAGCTCTTTAGGCTACAGGACATGATAGGCAGAAGGAAATTTTTGAACATGGTCTGTTTAGCTTTCAGAGCAACATCCTTATCTCACATAAGTCTTCGTACTAGATCGTAGATGGATCCTTCGGTTGCCCTGTTCAGAGCCCCAAGACTCTAGTCACTTGGCACAGTACTTCCAATGTTCGTAAAATTATTCTCATTTCCAATCCTCCTCCCCTCCAAAAACAAGTTACATGGAATGGGCGTTATCTTGTTGTTGCTCACCGTTCACGCACATATCCATTTACGTTATATTTACGATGTTAACCGTAAATACACGAGCCTTTTGGTCTTGTTTTTCGGCGTCTTTGATGTGGTGAGAGTAATGCAGCAAAGAAACTGCGCAGTTAAACATTTGTCCGATACTGTTATTCTCGTGAAATATTTAAGCCAGTCTTGCCATTGTACGCTTTCCAAATATGTATAAGGGATCTTAATTATCTGGTAAAGGGGGGCTGATGACCTTAGCTGTTTAGTCCCCCTTAAACATCCCAACAACCACCACCACCTTATCTGGTAAGATAAGATGACCGGCAGACGAGCAGCGAAAGTTCACACGCTTGTGGCTGCGCTAACTACTGATTTCAGTCACGTAGGCACTTTGGATTTAGTTGACGGAGGGCGATAAAGGATATCTACTAACGGTTTCTTGCGGGGACAGAGATCATTCTCCATGACGTCGTATGTTAGCTGCGACTTGATACGGAATATCGCTAGCAACTCGATGAAAACAGCATCGATGAGGCTGTTCAAGTGATGAAGGATCTTATATTCAGACAGTGCCCCAGAGACTCCTAATATTTTTAAAAAAATCATACAAAGATAAGATCCGTAATGGACGAAAACGATACTCCTGTAAACGCACCTGATTCGAACGGACATGTCATAATCAGGAATCCTACAATGTCAGTACAACTTACTTAACCTAAATAACACTATTTCGTTAACAATAAATATAATCTGTGTTGTTTCGTCATAGCTACCATAATCGAAATCTATAAGTTGTGCGGAATGGAAATGATATTCTTTAAGAATTCTTCCGAAAATACTGCCCTGTAACAAATGCAAGATGTAAAATTACGCCACCAACATTTAATCAACAAGCTGTCAAACTTATACACGTCTCACTGGACAGCGGCTGCAAAGCGAGGAAATGTACGAGGTGCATTCAAGTTCTAAGAACTTCGATTTTTTTTTCTAATTAACTACTCACCCGAAATCGACGAAACTGGCGTTACTTCTCGACGTAATCGCCCTACAGACGTACACATTTTTCACAACGCTGACGCCATGATTCCATGGCAGCGGCGAAGGCTTCTTTAGGAGTCTGTTTTGACAACTGGAAAATCACTGAGGCAATAGCAGCACGGCTGGTGAATGTGCGGCCACGGAGAGTGTCTTTCTTTGTTGGAAAAAGCCAAAAGTCACTAGGAGCTAGGTCAGGTGAGTAGGAAGCATGAGGAATCACTTCAAAGCTGTTATCACGAAGAAACTGTTGCGTAACGTTAGCTCGATGTGCGGGTGCGTTGTCTTGGTGAAACAGCACACGCGCGGACCTTCCCGGACGTTTTTGTTGCAGTGCAGGAAGGAATTTGTTCTTCAAAACATTTTCGTAGGGTGCACCTGTTACCGTATTGCCCTTTGGAACGCAATGGGTAAGGATTACGCCCTCGCTGTCGCAGAACATGGACACCATCATTTTTTCAGCACTGACGGTTACCCGAAATTTTTTTGGTGGCGGTGAATCTGTGTGCTTCCATTCAGCTGACTGGCGCTTTGTTACTGGATTGAAAAAATGGCATCCACGTCTCATCCATTGTCACAACCGACGAAAAGAAAGTCCCATTCATGCTGTCGTTGCGCGTCAACATTGCTTGGCAACATGCCACACGGGCAGCCGTGTGGTCGTCCGTCAGCTTCGTGGCACCCACCTGGATGATACTTTTCGCATTTTCAGGTCGTCATGCAGGATTGTGTGCACAGAACCCACAGAAATGCCAACTCTGGAGGCGATCTGTTCAACAGTCATTCGGCAATCCCCCAAAACAATTCTCTCCACTTTCTCGATCATGTCGTCAGACCGGCTTGTGCGAGCCCGAGATTGTTTCGGTTTGTTGTCACACGATGTTCTGCCTTCATTAAACTGTCGCACCCACGAACGCACTTTCGACACATCCATAACTCCATTAGTACATGTCTCCTTCAACTGTCGATGAATTTCAATTGGTTTCACACCACGCAAATTCAGAAAACGAATGATTGCACGCTGTTCAAGTAAGGAAAACGTCGACATTTTAAGTATTTAAAACAGTTCTCATCCTCGCCACGGGCGGTAAAATTCCAGCTGCCGTACGGTGCCGCCATCTCTGGGACGTATTGACAATGAATGCGGCCTCATTTTAAAACAATGCACATGTTTCTCTCTCTTTCCAGTCCGGAGAAAAAAAATCGGAGGCCTTAGAACTTGAATGCACCTCGTACACTGCCATTACATATCCTAAACCCAGGGCAGGTAACTGGGGCGTTAGCGGCCACGAGACAGAAAAATACCGCTGGTTGAACTTAACAATGTAAGAAGCTGAAAACAGTAAATAGTAATTAGAAGCTTAGGAAGGCTAATCAGATCCGCCC
Source organism: Schistocerca gregaria (assembly GCF_023897955.1). Classification (NCBI taxonomy): domain Eukaryota; kingdom Metazoa; phylum Arthropoda; class Insecta; order Orthoptera; family Acrididae; genus Schistocerca; species Schistocerca gregaria. Next base: position 231,314,418 of record NC_064921.1, read on the forward strand.
TCCCCAGGTATTTCACTAGCTGCTTTTCGCCTTGGCGACACTACGAGCAGCAACACGAACCAAAATCTCTGGAGAAACGCGATATTTCATAATGGTGGAGGTTTCTTTACGCGGATTTCACTCCACGTAAAAACACAGGATCCGGTTTCGGCGTGGTCGTGCACCCTCGTGACCACTGCCCTTCGATCCGGCAGTCCATTCACGCCGCCAACGGTCCCGGCTCTGCGCGGACCTCGGTGCTCCTCGTCCCCAACCTAACCCCACGCTCGCGCTACACGGAAGAAGCACGAGGCAGCCCCAGAGACAGGGCAGCAGAACTACATATTGATAAGCACCGCTGCTGCCACTAGCGGATCGGCAACGCTTACCATGCCGAGTGGCGCCAGTGAAGAAGAAAACAAGACAAACAACGCAACCAAGCCAACTAAACGATACGGTCTGGCAGAAACCTACACACGGCACCAACGCGAGCTGCAGCACGGCTCAAATATACACTCCTGGAAATGGAAAAAAGAACACATTGACACCTGTGTGTCAGACCCACCACACTTGCTCCGGACACTGCGAGAGGGCGGTACGCACGGCACAGCGCACACACCAGGAACCGCGGTGTTGGCCGTCGAATGGCGCTAGCTGCGCAGCATTTGTGCACCGCCGCCGTCAGTGTCAGCCAGTTTGCCGTGGCATACGGAGCTCCATCGCAGTCTTTAACACTGGTAGCATGCCGCGACAGCGTGGACGTGAACCGTATGTGCAGTTGACGGACTTGGAGCGAGGGCGTATAGTGGGCATGCGGGAGGCCGGGTGGACGTACCGCCGAATTGCTCAACACGTGGGGCGCGAGGTCTCCACAGTACATCGATGTTGTCGCCAGTGGTCGGCGGAAGGTGCACGTGCCCGTCGACCTGGGACCGGACCGCAGCGACGCACGGATGCACGCCAAGACCGTAGGATCGTACGCAGTGCCGTAGGGGACCGCACCGCCACTTCCCAGCAAATTAGGGACACTGTTGCTCCTGGGGTATCGGCGAGGACCATTCGCAACCGTCTCCATGGAGCTGGGCTACGGTCCCGCACACCGTTAGGCCGTCTTCCGCTCACGCCCCAACATCGTGCAGCCTCCAGTGGTGTCACGACAGGCGTGAATGGAGGGACGAATGGAGACGTGTCGTCTTCAGCGATGAGAGTCGCTTCTGCCTTGGTGCCAATGATGGTCGTATGCGTGTTTGGCGCCGTGCAGGTGAGCGCCACAATCAGGACTGCATACGACCGAGGCACACAGGGCCAACACCCGGCATCATGGTGTGGGGAGCGATCTCCTACACTGGCCGTACACCTCTGGTGATCGTCGAGGGGACATGATCGTCGAGGGGACACTGAATAGTGCACGGTACATTCAAACCGTCATCGAACCCATCGTTCTACCATTCCTAGACCGGCGAGGGAACTTGCTGTTCCAACAGGACAATGCACGTCCGCATGTATCCCGTGCCACCCAACGTGCTCTAGAAGGTGTAAGTCAACTACCCTGGCCAGCAAGATCTCCGGATCTTTCCCCCATTGAGCATGTTTGGGACTGGATGAAGCGTCGTCTCACGCGGTCTGCACGTCCAGCACGAACGCTGGTCCAACTGAGGCGCCAGGTGGAAATGGCATGGCAAGCCGTTCCACAGGACTACATCCAGCATCTCTACGATCGTCCCCATGGGAGAATAGAAGCCTGCATTGCTGCGAAAGGTGGATATACACTGTACTAGTGCCGACATTGTGCATGCTCTGTTGCCTGTGTCTATGTGCCTGTGGTTCTGTCAGTGTGATCATGTGATGTATCTGACCCCAGGAATGTGTCAATAAAGTTTCCCCTTCCTGGGACAATGAATTCACGGTGTTCTTATTTCAATTTCCAGGAGTGTATAATCATACAGTAATGGATGTTTCTGCCTATTCAATCGCAATGGGTTATTTTCTTTTTGTTTAATGCCAACTGCCAATTCCTGCAGCATGCGTCGATCCTTTGCATCTCTTTTTATAGTTTCGCTACAATTTTCTAACGCTGCAGCTCCTCTGCATACTTCAATATTATCAGCGAAACGCCTCACGGAGTTTCTGATATTATCCAGCTATACAGTGTGTTACAAAAAGGTACGGCCAAACTTTCAGGAAACATTCCTCACACACAAATAAAGAAAAGATGTTATGTGGACATGTGTCCGGAAACGCTTAATTTCCATGTTGGAGCCCATTTTAGTTTCGTCAGTATGTACTGTACTTCCTCGATTCACAATCAACATGTGGGTGCTGACGAGAATCCGCATGCAATTATGTAATCACGTCATCAACACAGATTTTCTGTGTACTTTTTTGCAGGCATTGTTGGTGATGTATTGATTGGCCCCCATGTTCTTCCACCTAGGCTCAATGGAGCACGTTATCATGATTTCATACGGGATACTCTACCTGTGCTGCTAGAACATGTGCCTTTACAAGTACGACACAACATGTGGTTCATGCACGATGGAGCTCGTGCACATTTCTGTAGAAATGTTCGTACGCTCCTCAACAACAGATACGGTGAGCGATGGATTGGTAGAGGTGGACCAATTTCATGACCTCTACACTCTCCTGACCTCAACCCTCTTGACTTTCATTTATGGGGGCATTTGAAAGCTCTTGTCTACGCAACCCCGGTACCAAATGTAGAGACTCTTCTTGCTCGTATTGTGGACGGCTGTGATACAATACGCCATTCTCCAGGGCTGCATCAGCGGATCAGGGATTCCATTCGACGAAGGGTGGATGCATGTATCCTCGCTAACGGAGGGCATTTTGAACATTTCCTGTAACAAAGTGTTTGAAGTCACGCTGGTACGTTCTGTTGCTGTGTGTTTCCTTTCCATGATTAATGTATTTGAAGAGAAGTAATAAAATGAGCTCTAACATGGAAACTAAGCGATTCCGGACACACGTCCGCATTACATATTTTCTTTCTTTGTGTGTGAGGAATGTTTCCTGAAAGTGTGGACGTACCTTTTTGTAGCACCCTGTATACGATATGGTAATAATCCTGTAACACTCGTCTGAGTAAGCCCGAAGTTACTTTAACGTTTGAAAATTCCTTCCGTTAAGAATGATATGCTGAGCACTATTTTCTAGGAACCCTTCAGTGTAATCACATACTGGTCTGACATTCCGTATACTCGTGTTTTATTCATTAGGCGACAGCGCCAAACTGTATCGAACGCCTTCTGAAGGTCTAGGAAGACGGCGCAAACGTGGGCGCCACTGTATCCTGGTTCTCGTGGACGAACAGACGAAGCCATTGTTGTTTGCGGAATGCATCTTGATTCCAACAGATGAGGCTAACACCGTGTCTTATAACGAAAAAGTAATCGTCATTGCGGATATCCGTACATATACAGGCGGAAATTTATGACCACGGAGGTTTTATCAGCTGTCCGCAGCTCATGGTCTAGTGTTGCCTGCACGTTCGCTCACGTGATTGGGCAACAACCCCCCCCCCCCCCCCCCCAGCATTATAAAAAAAGCGACGTCCTTATACAACCGCAGAAGAAAAACGACGAGGAAACGGATAGAAAGGAAAGAAGTTGGTGCCTCTAGATTGTGGGTACCGGGTTCGATTCCTGGCCTGGTTGGAATTTTTCATCGTTCAGGGACTGGGTATTTGTGTGGGCATTATTTTATCTCGTCTTCATCGATGTGGAAGTCGTCGAAGTGGCTCAGGGCAGCGTAATAGGTCCTCTGCTTCTTACGATTTACATAAACGATCTGGTTGATGGTATTGACAGCGGCCTTAGACTGTTTGCCGATGATGCTGTAGTCTACAGGAAAACAGTATCACACGAAAGTTGTGAACAAATCAATGAGGATTTGCAGAAAATAAATGCGTGGTGTAATGACTGGCAGTTATCTCTCAATATTAGTAAGCGTAACCTACTGCGTATAACAAGGCGAAAATCCCCCATGAGTACAAAATAAATGATCAGAGTTTGGAAGCGGTAACATCAGTCAAGTATCTGGGTGTGAAATGATCTCAAATGAAATGATCAGATTACACAAGTAACGGGTAAGGTGAACTCTAGATTGCGGTTTATTGGTAGAATCCTAAAGCGATGCAGTCCTTCAACAAAGGAAATCGCGTACAATACGTTAGTTCGTCCACTCTTACAGTATTGTTCGTCTGTATGGGACCCTTTCCAGTTGGGTCTTATTCAAGAAATTGAGAAGGTCCAACGAAGAGCGGCAACATTCGTGACTGGTACATTTAGCCATCGCGATAGTTTGAAGTGGGACACACTTCCAGATAGACGACGCGCTAATCGGAAGGGGTTGCTCCTTAAATTACGAAATCCGGTCTTCACCGGGGATGTAGAGCATATATTATTACCACCATCTTTCAAATCCCGTAATGATCACCATTCAAAGATAAGGGAAATAAAGAGCTCGTACTGAGGCGTTCAGACAGTCGTTTTTCCCTCGTGTGATCCGCGAGTGGAATAGAGGGGGGTAAATATGACTGGCGCGTATTGTGCCCTCCGCCACACACCGCTTGGTGGCTAGCGGAGTATATATGTAGATGTAGAAATAGGAGTTTCACGAGGCGGCCGAACAACCCCACAGGTGGTGGTGTGTTTCAGCCAGTAATGTCATACGATTTTATGTATTTATTTATTTATCAGCTGTGTAATCACTACCGCGGATAACCATGACCGCGCTTATATTATCTAGCTGTAATTGTGGGTAGCGTCGATCACGTCCTGTGAATGGAGGGGCTCTATACTCACCGTACCCATCGGCCCTTGCTGCCGGAAGACCCAATATATTCCGGCGCGGTTCCGACGTGACAGCTAGAAGCGCCGCCTTATCGCTGGTGACGTCACGGAGCGAGACGAGTTGGCAAGTTGCGCGGAGCGGCGCAGCTGGTGCTAGAGCATCCTCGCCGTGCAGATAAGATAGCCGGGGGCAAGAGGCTGCACTGAGCGGCAGACGTGCTGTCTGCCTGGGGCCCGGGCCGGGAGATAGCAGCTCACCGGCCGGCGTCCCGTGTGTTTTGTTTAGTAGGTGACGGCGCAGACTGCAGGAAACCCGCCAGGGTAGCCGAGAGCGCTAACGCACTGCTTCCTGGACTCGGGTAGGCGCGCCGGCCCCATATCGACGACGGCCGGTGTACGGATTAACGACGACGGTGTGCCGGCCAGCCTGGATCTGGTTTTAGGCGGTTTTGCATATCCTACTAGGTGAATACCGGGCTGGTACCCACGTCGCGCCTCAGTTACACGACTCACAGACATTTGAATCACATTCACACTATTTCACGATCTTCACTCGATGCAGTCAGCTGGGGTACAGGGTGGCGGCAGAAAGGACATCCGGCCACCCCTTAAAATTAACATGCCAAATCCGGTTAACCATGGCCGACCGTACGTAACTGCGGGACAAGGCGCAAGCGATAGATAGAATAGATAGGTGCAGATTGCAGTGAAGGCTTTCTGGAAGTCAGCCTATGCTCCGTTGTCTGCTGTCTTTGAAATGTCCCCTTAGAAAAATTAATGAATTACTGTGCTGGTAAACCCCTTACGTTATTTGATTTTCAAACAGCTGAGCAACACTGAACGTACTCAGACGTTTCTCTCTTTACTTATTCTGATCATCACTAAACTGACACACAATATTTTTAGTGCAACACACTCTGACTTTCAATAATCCCATCTCACTCCCCACATCCACCACTGCTGGCGGCTCACCTCCAACTGCGCAACGCTACGCGCTGTTCACATCCAACTGCTCAACACTACAATAGCAAATTCCAACAATGCAAACCAGCCACAGACTGCACACAGCACAGTCAGTGATTTTCATATAGAGTGCTACGTGGCGTTGCCAGCATAAAAAACCTGAACAGCCTACTTACACCTTGTAGTCATTGTGAACGAGTAGAGCGCACAGGATTCAACACGATCGGTGTTTGCAGAAAGCGCATGAGTGAGCTGCCCGGTTTCTAGAAACGTCATCGTGCTCGACGACAATGTTTGTTTCGTAGTTACCTGCCGGTCCATTGACGAAAGGATAAGATATAAAAGTACAGCAAATGAAGCAGGGCATACAGAACTGGAAGATCGATTGATCGGAATAAATAGTGTCTTGTACTTTCTTGAAGTTCCCATAGGTGGCGGCGCTTTACGTAGCCTTCAAAATGGTGTATGTAACGGAGGTGCGTTTCATGTAGAGTTTCTTTTGGCGGAAAACCTGAACATTACAGATTTTCGTAGGCGCTTGCAGAATTTCTGCGGAAGCCTGGTAGTCAACAAAAGCATGGTGACGCGTTGGGCGAGGCGTATGTCATCATCGCAACAAGCTCCCGCAAACGTGTCCGAACCCCGTCGTGCCGGCCGGTCGCACACAGCAGCCCCCAGGAAACGGAAGCAACGACTTCAGCCTCCTCTTCGGCATAAAAACACGAAGCTTCAAGCAAGTCTGCGCGCCTGAGAAGAGCTCACAAAACTTCGTACAACTGTTCTTCCTCATCCGTCCTACAGCCCGGATATCGGACCTACCGACTTCCATCTATTTCACCCAGTGGGAGGTTATTGATGCAGCAAGGCTTTGGATCCGACGTCGGCCAATAAGTGGTACTATGCGAGCATACAGACTATCTCTAGGTGGCGTAAGACCGTCACATTGAACGGAGATTATGTTGAGAAATATGGTTTTGTAGCAGAAAAAGTGGTGTATTGGAAAGCTGAATAAAACCACCCTGCTTTCAGAAAAAAATGGTTGCCTTACTTATTGAACGCCCCTCGTAAGACGAATATCGAGAAAACTTAAACGAGGGTGATGGTATGTGGTCCAGTTAAGTCAGACGATAGAGAGAGAATACGTTTGCGCGCGGGATTAGCCGAGCGGTCCATGGCGCTGCAGTCATGGACAGTGTGGCTGGTCTCGGCGGAGGTTCGAGTCCTCCCTTGGGCATGGGTGTGTGTGATTGACCTGTGGGTAATTTAGTTTAAGCGGTGTGTAAGCTTAGGGGCTGATGACCTTAGCAGTTAAGCCCCATAAGATTCACATACATTTGAACATTTGAATTTTTGAGAATATGTTTAGGAAACGTGACACTCAAAGTAATAGATGAGTAGCAAAATAACTGATGATTGCCGATGTAGGGAGAATATAAAATACAAACTGACAATAGGAACATTACTGGAAAAAAAGAAATTTGTTACTATATCAAATACGTGTCAGGAAGCCTTTCGTGAAAGTATTTGGACTGTAGTCTCGTACGGAAGTGACACGTGATTTGTAAGCACTTGAGGCAGGGAGAGAACTAAGAGTTTTTAAACCGTGGTACTACAGAAGAATGCTGAGTGTTAGATGGGTAGATCGAATAACTAATGAGGAGATACTAAATCGAACTGGGGAGAACCAAAATTTGTGGCACAACTCGATTGAAGGAAACCATCGGTTGACAGGACACATCCTGAATCATGAAAGAATCATCAATTTGGTAATGGAGGGAAGCTGAAGGTTCAAAATTATAGAGGGAGACCGAGGCTAGAGTACAGTAAGCATGCTAAAAGGATGTAGATTGCAATACGCACATGTGAAGAGGTCTGCATGAGACTAGCATGGAGAGCTGTATCAAACCAAGTCTTCAGACTGAAATCCACAAGAACAGTTGAAGTGCTGATAAATAACGCGTCAGTGTTGATTGTGCCAAGTGGTGGTCGCTGCCTGTAATTGCACCAAGTCTACCAGTGAATACACTGCACATAGTGTGGTTGTTTGTCTCGCTGGCTTGCTGTGGCGCTGTGGGAAGCTATCATGCAAGCCATCGTCACACAGTAGCTGCAGAGACAGACGACCGGTACGGAGTTACTTGTTACTCGGGGTGCGGGAAACTAACGTGATTTCTGACTCAGCTCATTCGAAGCGGCCTCTGTAATGCGGATAATGTCGTTTGCAGGACGGGTAGAAGAGCTAGTGCGTTATTGCAGCAACATACGTGTGGAATAATTGCTTTTTGTGGCGAACAAATTATATTTTTCATCACGCTCCCTTATAGAAAGGTTCAATAACTTTGGCGCCACCCCTTCTCTCCGCCGCCGGGATATTAAAAATTACTGTAATGACCATAACAGAAGTTTTTGTACGTTACAGGCATTAATTTCTTGCGGCGTTCTGATAGGTGTGGTTGATGCCTTAAAAGTACTACGATATAGTGGTGTCTGAACAGCACAGTCGGAGCAGAATCCTGTCGGTCCTATTGCGTTACTTAGCCGCCTTCTCTAACTCGTTTTCGGTACGAGGATGATATCCCTCCCTAAATCAGACATATGAGTCACATCTGCAGCCTGGGAGCTCAGCTAATACCCTATCTCCTAAATCACTAATAGTGACTGCTATTGTTCTTGAACCAGTTTTTTACCCTTTTACAATTAGGTGTCCTTCCTTCCTACCAGAACTTTCACATTTTCGTATGTCGATAGCAGGAACAGTGCTCTGAATTTCTCTCTTACATCACGCTGTACCATAGTTTCTAGCTTTTGCATATTCAGGAACGCAATTAGTGTCTTCTTCTGTCACTGTTACTAAAGTTAGTAATAGTAGCAGGAGTAGTGACAATAGTATTACTGTTACTACTATTATTTCTATTAATTAGTAGTACTATTATTCAAAATAGGCTTCCATGTATGGGAATTCAGGATTTTTCGGGTTGTCAGCTGAATCGTGGCGTCGTGTTGCGGCAATATTCCCTACACGTGTTGTTCAGGCCCAGTGTCGAATTTAAGTCCATTTCGTTCCTTAATAGTATCAGACACGGTCTTTTGTTTTGGACTACTTAAAATAGCCGAGAAGCCCCAGAGTCAATTGTGCCTCACGACCTGGTAATAATGTTTGTCCTGTACGACTTTTATATGAGGATAGATCAAAACATTTCCGTTTGAGGTCGTTGCTGGAGCATTTATGTAACATAGCGGCGGCTCCGATGCGGATATATTTGTACTATACGAACGAAAGGGATTAGTGTGGCATTCATGTCTTTCCGACATGTGATAATTTGCGGAAACGTGAAGAATGGCGACGTTATTACCAAATGCGTCCAAATAGGAACAACGTGTTGCTGTTCTTTTCTTGGTTGTGAAAGGACAAACATCGGTAGTCGTCCGTCGCAGAATGAAGAAGTATATGGGTCAGTACGTCCGTCGAAAACCACCATTGTGGAATGGTGCGCCAAGGGGTGCTGTACTTCCTGATAGCGCACGTTCTCATATCGCAAACGTTGTAACCAGAAGCACCCGCCCTATAGTCCTGATCTCTCCTCATGCGACTATCAACCTTCGGTTCCAGAAAAAAAAGGCCTTCAACGGCCGTCAATTCCTGCCGGATGAGGATGTGCAACAGACAGTTACAGTATTCTTCACGCAGCAGGGCACGGTGTTTTGGCCAAAGGTATGTCTTCAAGGTGGTGCGTCGTTGGGATGATTGCTTCAGTGCTCACGGCGAATTGGCCTGGCTGGCATACTGACGCTAGAGTGTACGGCCTTCGAACGGAAACTTTTTGATCGTTCCTCATATATCGGTATCTAATGCGCTGTAAGAATAATTATAACTCTAGCCAGGTGCTGTAAGAATAATTATAACTCTAGCCAGGTGAATATAATTTTTTGAAAAATACTTTTTCACATATTGATAGTTTTATGGTGCTATTGATTTTTCTTGAGAAATACGCCACATGCAATGCGTTCTCATTAACACACTTGATGTCCCATACTCCGAGGAGCGTTGGGGACTATGGCGTACTAGGCAAGGTCCTAGCGGAGGTAGTTTGCCATTGCCTTCCTCCGACCGTAATGGGGATGAATGATGATAAAGACGACACAACAACAACAACCAATCATCTCGAGGCAAGAAACATCCCTGACTGCGCGGGAATCGAATCCGGGACCCCGTGCGCGGGAAGCGAGAACGCTACCGCAAGACCATGAGCTGCGGACATTAACACGTTTGGGAACTATTACTTTATGTAAAAAGAAGCCGCTACTTTTCCTCCATACAAATTAGGAAAGACGAGTACCTATATTCTGTCCAAAGTCATTGACCGATTGGCATGGTGTTGGGTGAATATCATCTATTGTCCCACTACTTCTTTACTGTCGATCCCCTAAGTTTAATGCTAAAAGAAAAAAACCCCTTATGTAGTCTTACTGGGCACAGCCACTTTCCGTAGTTAAAATAAAGAGCTTTTCCTTTTCAGGCGTTGCAGACTAACTATAACATCTCCTAATATGATACTATCAAAGATTCTGTTAATCACAAACACGCATACGCCTGGTCTAAGCTGAGAATTAAAATACACTTCGTTTAATATCTTCTTTCGTATTTACATGAAAGTATGTAATATTGTGCTGTATAGAATTCACAAGTCTGGCTCCGACTTCATACACAAGACAGAAGCTCGCATACATAATTTTTCTGTACCAGTGCCTCATCTTGCACGTTGCAAACTTCACGGAAGGTCTCCAGCAAAACTTGCGCTACTAGTACTCTTGGAAGAAAGGAATTTGAGATTCGACCCGGCACACAGTTTTAATCTGCTAGGAAATTTCGTATCAGCGTACACTCCGCTGCAAAGTGAAAATTCATTATATAAATTCATTCTTTTCTTAAGTCTTCCGAAACAGAAAGTATTTAGCTGTTCAACATTCTGTGTGGTGGAAATGTACTAAGAACATCCACTGAGATCAGCCTTACAAAGTGGTATTTTACAATAGCCGCTGGACCGCAGACTCCTCTTCCGAAGGACCAGCGGGTGGGGCAGTCAATTGCTTCCTGAAATATCGGCGACGGTAGTGGGACTCCCCGGTGGGTAGGGGGAGGGGGGGGGGGGAAGGGGGAGGTCGGGGCGTCGTGTCATGGCTCTGTCTGTCTCTTGGACAGGGCCTCCCCCGCTTTCACAGCAGAGCGTCCCTGATGAATTTTTGCTAAAGCCACATACCACGCGGAGCTCAGTTGGACACTGTGGTCCCAGGCGACGAGATCGTCATGTACTTGTATTTCCACTGCCTCTTTGGTGACCGAATCACAGAAACATTTACGCGGCAAAGCATTTCTAGTGTCCAAAAATGATGGTGCCCTTAGTAGTGTTCTGCCACTATACACTTGTATGTGTGACCAGCGAACGCTTCTCACATGTTCTGAACACTGTCCGCAACTAATGGTCTTGTGGATAGCGTTGCTGCCTATGGATCCCGGGTTCGAATCCTGGCTGGGTGGGTATTTTCTCTGCCCGGGGACTGGGTGTTGTCATCATCATTTCATCAACATTGTCGTCATTCGTGAGAGTTACTCGATTGGACAGAGTAATGAATTGGACTGTGTGAACATTGGGACTTGGTATGGGCGCTGTTTTTAAGGGTGGTAGGACACCGGACGGGCCGACTTGGAGCAGGAGAGCCACCACAGGACATTTTACTTTCTGCTGTCTACACTTGTACAAATAAATTCATAAAACTGTCTGCATGACCAGGAAGGATTCAGGATTCACTCTCATAGCAGCATAAGATCAAAAACATAACAAAATAAACTTCATCATTTTTTCACTTACTATTGGCTGCATTTGTTCTGTAGGTACACTCTTCTTTGTAAGTAAGAGAGTTTCTTCGATGAATTTTGCGCAGCATCCAAACCGTACTTACAGGTGTATGAAACTCAATAATTTTCCAAATCTATTAAAAATGTGGTAAAAATTGAAATAATTAACTATAAAATTTGAGTTTTTTCAGATCATGAAGTTTAAAATGTAACACCCCATTCATTTTTTCACAAATTAAGTAAATTCTAGAGTTTCACATACCTGTAAGTATGGTTTGTATTCTGTGGAAAATTCTTCGAATAATCTCTCTTATTTATGAAGAAAAGTGTACCTATAGCAACAATTGCAGTCAATAGTAAGTGAAAAAATGATGAACTTTCACATGTAGAAAAACATATTTTGTTATGTTTTTGAACTTCCACAGCTATAAGAGTGAGTCCTGAATCCTTCCTGCTCCTGCTGACGAAGTTTTATGAATTTGTTTGTAAAAGTATAGACAGTGGAAATTAAAATGTCCTGTGGTGGCTCTCCTGCTCCCTGCTCCTGCTGACGAAGTTGTATGAATTTATTTGTAAAAGTATAGACAGTGGAAATTAAAAAATGTCCTGTGGTGGTTCTCCTGCTCCAAGTCGGCCCGTTTGACGTTCTACCCCCCCCCCCCCTCCCTTAATACGTTGGATGCATGTGCATGGCACATTCGTGATTGTGCAGTGTATTCAAGGAAAGTTTCAAGAATCCTCTGCCACCTGAGCAGCATATCCGATAACGTCAGCTTCAGTACGGAGGCGGAAGGAAACGACTGCCTACATGTGGACGACGCAGGCGGTGACGGCGCGCGGTGCGGCTGTGTGTGTTGCAGAGCACGTGTCGGAGCTGCTGCGGCAGTCGGAGAACCGGACGCTGTCGCTGCTGGCGGTGGTGCTGCCGCGGTCGCCGTCGGCCGCCCGTGAGCCGGTGTCGCGGCTGTACGCGCGCCTCGCCGCGCAGCTGGAGCAGCCGCTGCTGCCCCCGGGGGCGGCGGCGGCGGGGCAGGACGAGCCGGAGGACCTGGAGGACGCGGTGGGCGACGCCTTCTGGCGGCTCTTCCCGCTGGTCTACCGCCAGACGCTGTCGGGGCGCAAGGCGCAGCGCGACTTGTCTGCCGACTACGCGGCGTGCCTGAGCGCCTCGGCGCCCGAGCTGGAGCCGTTCGGCGGCGCGCCGCGGCGCCTGGCCAGGGCGCTGCGCGGCGCGCTGGGGGCGGCCCGGCTGCTGCGGCAGGCGCTGCTGCTCGGCGCCGCCGTGCTCGCGGACGCCGACCGCCTGCTCACCGCCAGCCCGGGTAAGTACTCCACTCCCCTGCTCCGGCTGCCTGCCTCTGGTCTCTCCACCAGTACTGGAATACCGTGGGGTGTGTGCACAGCAACAACGAAATCGTCCTGCCGGCCGCGGTGGTCTCGCGGTTCTAGGCGCGCAGTCCGAAACCGTGCGACTGCTACGGTCGCAGGTTCGAATCCTGCCTCGGGCATGGATCTGTGTGATGTCCTTAGGTTACTTAGGTTTAAGTAGTTCTAAGTTCTAGGGGACCAATGACCACAGCAGTTGAGTCCCATAGTGCTCAGAGCCATTTTTGAAATCGTCCTATTTGCGTTCGGTCTGACAAACACAGATCTTTGTAGACTCGCTGAGTTTTCAGTCTCCTAGCAATCAACCAAAGTTAACGCCTTTACTCAACCTTCGTGGAAGGTTTCTTAAATTCGGCGTTTGAGACATCATTCACGCAGGGGATTCATAAGAGTACAAACGTACCGTTGTTTGACCATTGCTCACAGTCCAGTATGGATGGCATGTACACTACTGGCCATTAAAATTGCTACACCACGAACATGACGGGCTACAGAAGGGAAATTTAACCGACAGGAAGAAGATGCTGTGATATGCAAATGATTAGCTTTTCAGAGCATTCACACAAGGTTGGCGCCGGTGGCGATACCTGCAACGTGCTCACATAAGGAAAGTTTCTAATCGATTTGTCATACACAAACAGCAATTGACCGGCGTTGCCTGGTGAAATGTTGTTGCGATGCCTCGTGTAAGGAGGAGAAATGCGTACCATCACGTTTCCGACTTTGATAAAGGTCGAATTGTAGCCTATCGCGATTGCGGTTTATCGTATCGCGACATTGTCGCTTGCGTTGATCGAGATCTAATGACTGTTAGCAGGTTCTGTTTACAGCATCATGATGCCCGCATACGTGTTTGGCGACATCGCGGTGAACGCACATTGCAAGCGTGTATTCGTCATCGCCATACTGCCGTATCACCCGGCGGGATGGAATGGGGTGCCTTTGGTTACACGTCCGGGTCACCTCTTGATCGCGTTGAGGGCACTTTGAACTGTGGTCGTTACATTTCAGATGTGTTACGACCCGTATTTCTACCCTTCATTCGATCGGTTCCAAACCTACATTTCAGCAGGATAACGCACGACCGCATGTTGCAGGTCCTGTACGGGCCTTTCTGGATACAGAAAATGTTCGACTGCTGCACTGGCCAGCACATTCTCCAGGTCTCACCAATTGAAAACGTCTGGTCAATGGTGGCCGAGCGACTGGCTCGTCAGAATACGCCAGTCACTACTCTTGATGAACTGTGGTATCGTGTTGAAGCTGCATGGGCAGCTGTACCTGTACACGCCATCCAAACTCTGTTTGACTCAATGCCCAGGCGTATCTAGGCCGTTATACGGCCAGACGTGGTTGTTCTGTGTACTGATTTTTCACGGTCTATGCACCCAAATTGCGTGAAAATGTGGTCACATTCAAGTTCTAGTATAATATATTTGTCTAAGGAATACCCGTTTATCATCTGCATTTCTTGTTGGTGTACCAATTTTAATGGCCAGTAGTGTAATAAGCATCCCTAACGTAGAGAAACAACTGAAAGAGTTCAAAACAAGTAAGTCATCAGGTCCGCATGGAATCCCAGTTCGGGTTTGTGAAGAGTACTCCGCGGCATTTATTGAGAATCTCTCGCTCAGCGCAAAGTCCCAAGCGAGTGGGACTGTAGAACTGACTCCTGTACAGTGGTTGCTCCTGTGTAAGAACACAAGTGCATGTGAACACCCTAACTTTCGACACCTTGCGGATTTATGGGTTATTTTCCTTTGAATGTAGTTAAGCGTGAGATAGATGCTGCAATCTGTAGGATACGACTCTTTACTGCGCTATTGTTTGTCCAGACTGCGCGAAACTTGGCAACAGGGCTGCGAGCACACCTTCAGTTGTGCACGTTTTAAGGAGCTTTTGCGCATGCACAACTCGCGTGACGTGATTGCCTTGTGGGCCAAATGCATACGGATTAGTTAAACAACGTGCACGGTTCACGATGAGCACAGCTAGAACTTGCCACTCAACTGAAAGTTTACGTCAGTGCCACCAGGTGATAGGACATATCCGTTCGTTCGGCATAAATCCTGCTGGATCATAGCACACTCCTCAGATATGCTAATTCACACCGTATACTGCGGTAAAATTAGATCGGACGTCAGTGTATGTTCAAGATGCATGACAATAAACCTATTTTTAGGGATTGTGAATGAGATACAATATATTAAGTTTTGTATTTTATCATATAGTAATACGTTTGAGGCGCTGAGATTCATAAGGGTCTAAAGCACATCAGCGTTGAATATTACATTGTAGCATTTATTGATGCTTCAGAAATTTGTTGATCTTATGATGAGTCAGGTTTATTAGCGCTGTAGGCCCGCAATGTAAAAATGAAAATTTACGAAAAGCTGTATCACTGGTTTCCCTGATATTCACCTAAAAGTAGGGTGACGGCGGTGTGCTTTAGACCCTTATGGCACTCAGCGCCTCATTTGCATATTGGTCAAATAACACCTCATTTGCATACTGGTCAAATGACAATGTTGGTAAACATTAATACTGTAATCATTTCCACCAACGAAATTTTGTGTTGGGAGTCGGTTGTTTACTGTGCGGGAATCGGCTTTCGTGTGCAGTGTAAACATAAACTATGCTGAATCTATTTTAAATGCTAACAGAAAAGTAGAGGTGTGAGAACGGGTCCTGAGTCGTGCTTGGGTAAATCAGTTGGTAGGGCCCTTGCCCACGAAAGGCAAAGGCCCAGAGTTCGAGTCTCGGTGCGGCACACAGCTTTAATCTTCCAGGAAGTTTCATATCAGCGCACACTCCGTTGCAGAGTGAAAATCTCATTCTGGGAACAGAAAAGTAAATTATCAAGCGGAGTTATCCGCAAAGGAACTAGGATTTCCGAGAACAGATCCTTTGATTGAGAGTGAGACGAAATCAAATGAGCGTCACTATATGCGAACATTTAACAAGAAAGTGTACAGTTAACACTAGTTGCTGTGTGGCTGCAGCATAAGACTACGTGATTTTCAGCCCAGAGGTAAATTCGTGAACTAATACACCTGTTAGGGCTCTTGTACATTTGTACGAAAAATCGGAAAAGCTCGAAAACTCCCACTTATACAAAAATGCGAAATGTCGAGCTGTGGAAGCTTACACATTATTTCGTTGTAGCCCTAAACTGTACTTAATTATGTACAAAACAACAAAATACCACAAAACAATACTTTCTTTTGTCAGGTAAGTTATGCATCTTATTATCGCTGTTGCTATTATTAATGGCAGTGGCTGTAGTTGTATAAACGTATTGATAAGAGTAACTATTATACAGTGACGCCATTAATTTTACACTCTCAAATTTGTTTGATTCTAAAAATTTGTGAGCACCCAGAATGTATAATCACGAGCCGCCACTGCTCCTGTATATTGGAATGATAAAAGAACGGACTATCAAAACTGCAGATCAATATCCTTAACATCGGTTTGCGCAGAATTCTAGAAAATATTCTGAATTTCAATATAATATATTTTGTAAAGACCGACAAGCTTACGTACACGAATCAGCACGGGGTATGTACCCCGTGCTGATTCTGCAATCTGCGCTTGTTTACTGACGATGCTTTGGTGTAAGAGCAGATGTCGAAGATGAGCGGCTGTAGGATGTTACAAGATGAAGTAAACAAAGTTTGTAGCTGGTGTGATGAATTATTTGTGTTGTGCTCGACACGGCCACGTCGTTTAAATATCTGGGCATAACGTTTCAAAGCGATATGAAATGGAACGAACAGTCGAAGACTGCTAGGGAAACGAATAGTCGACTTCGGT
The DNA here is from genome assembly GCF_023897955.1 of Schistocerca gregaria. Taxonomy (NCBI): domain Eukaryota; kingdom Metazoa; phylum Arthropoda; class Insecta; order Orthoptera; family Acrididae; genus Schistocerca; species Schistocerca gregaria. Next base: position 231,331,227 of record NC_064921.1, read on the forward strand.
TTATCGGAAGAATCTTTAGGAAAGTCTGACTCATCCGTAAAGGGAACCGCATGCGGGACGCTTTTGCGACCTATTCTTGACTACTGCTCGTGTATTTGGGATTAAAGGTAAGCAGCGAAGGAATTCGGAGGCAGGCTGCTACATTTGTTACCGGTAGGCTCGAACCATGCTTCGGAAGCCCAAATGGGAGTCCCTGAAGAGAACGCGAGTTTCTTTTCGAGGAACACTATTGATAAAATTTAGAGAATTGACACTTGAAGCTTACTGCAAAACGATCCTACTGCCCCCCATACATTTCGTATAAGGGCCACGAAGATAACATACGAAACATCAGGGCTCATACAGCGGAATATAGATAGCCGTTTTTTCCTCGCTGTGCTGGCAAATGGAACGGGAAATGAAATCACTAGTAGTGATACCATTCAGTGTTTTGCAGAATGCATGTAGATGTAGATATGTGATAATGCCATTTCATATCCTTGCTATTAGTTATAATCGGTCTCTGTACGATTTCATTAATTTTAGTTGTGCGTCATTGACACTAAATTTAAATGTCGTGTAACTAGGGCCTCCCGTCGGGTAGACTGTTCGCCGGGTGCAAGTCTTTTGATTTGACGCCACTTCGGCGTCGATGGGGATGAGATGATGATGATTAGAACAACACAACACCCAGTCCCTGAGTGGAGAAAATCTCCGACCCAGCCGGGAATCGAACCCTGGTCCTTAGGATTGACAGTCTGTCGCGCTGACCACTCAGCTACCGGGGGCGGACGTCATTGACACTGTAGTCGTGGGACACTACGTTTTTGCTTCTCGGGAAGTGCAAAAGTTTACTTCTCTGAAAATTTAAAGCAAGTTGCCGATCTTTGCACAACTTATCAGGATTGGGCTACTCAATTTTCCAGATCTTTGCAAACAGTAATTCATTACAGATAACTGTTTGAATTGTAAAAATTCTGAGATTATCATTAATATTGTGTGCCAGGTCGTTAGTGTACAGCATGACTAGCAAGGACGCCAACACAGTCTCTTGGGCTCGCCTGAAGTTACTTCATCTATCGACGACTCAAAATCCAAGGTAATACGCTGCCTTCGTCCCATCAATAAATCGTCAATCTAGTCACAAATTTCGCTTCAAACACCATACGATTGTACGTTACACATTGGTGTGGTGCAGAGTCATATAAAACTTCCTGGCAGATTAAAACTGTGTGCCCGACCGAGACTCGAACTCGGGAGCTTTGCCTTTCGCGGGCAAGTGCTCTACCATCTGAGCTACCGAAGCACGTGCTTCGGTAGCTCAGATGGTAGAGCACTTGCCCGCGAAAGGCAAAAGTCCCGAGTTCGACTCTCGGTCGGGCTCACAGTTTTAATCTGCCAGGAAGTTTCATATCAGCGCACACTCCGCTGCAGAGTGAAAATTTCATTCTGGGAACAGAGTTTGCGGGAGTCAAGAAATGCTGCAGCCACCTGTGTGGCTTGATCCTTGGCCTTGAATGTGACTGCAGAGAGAGCTCTAATAGGGCGTCAGTGGTTCATTTGTCTCGTGTAGTCCATCGCTGTCTTCATGGCGAGAGAGGAATTGCGCACTGGCGTGTAATAGATATGAAATACAAGGTGCGAATGAAAAGTTTGATGAATAGTCACAGATAATAATGGAACCAGGAGTTACAGACAAAAAACTGTTATTAGTGTTCCAACTGAGCACCACTAGCTACAACGTACTTCTGGCATCGGTTGTAAAACTGTTGCAAACCGTCAGCAAACGTTTCTTTTGGAATCGTTAGAAGCACCGCGGTCACGCGTTGCTGGATATCCGCACCGTTACAGTAGATAATATCGGGTGCTCCGAATAATAGGCAGAGACCAACCGACAGTCAATGGCATGTTGCTCATCGTCTTTCCCGCATCCCTGTGGTTAGATACTCAAGATGGAGCAAGCATTTTCTGTCGAAAAAGGCGATCAACTTCGCCTTAATCTTGGATTTTGTGAGCTGACTGTTGTTGGGAGGCGACGCAGAGGATGGGCACTGTGCCATTGACTGTCACTTGGTCTTCAGGTCGTATTGGTAGCACCACGTCTGATCATCCGTAATGATGGGATGTCCCTCAACAGTGACCGCAGTGCTTCAAGAGATTCCACAAGAAACCTTTGCCAAAGCTGTTTTGTTTGCAGCTCTTTTTTCATTGTTTTCTGAGACCATTCAACTTTTCAGGCGCACATTCCATTTAAGCACTAGAGCCTGGGGACTAATGTCGAGAGTCCTCGTTCCAAAAACAATAACAACAACAACAATGTACACCTGCTAATAGGCACGCATGTTGTGTAAATTGAAGGTGTAGAGCGGAAGGAAGGAAAGGGAGGGGGGGACCACTGCTGTCAGCTGTATCTGGACGTTACGCGGGATCAGCGGCAACGAGTGGAAATGCGTACCCGGACCGGGCTTGTTACCATTGATTTCCTACTTGCTAGGCAGGTGCCTTAACCACTGCGCCATCCGGAACACAGCGTTGCCACAGCTGCGCGGACTATCTCGGCACGCGTGACGACCTATTTACATTCACACCGAGCGCTGTCTATACGCAGGCACGCATATTATGGTTAGAGTTTGCGTGCCTGTTATCCAGTCTTTTGAAAATGACTTGTTACGATCTTGGGCGGGAATACTGGGAGGCACGGGGGAGATTGTCATGTCTTGCTCAGAACACACACTTAAGCGTGCATTTAATCCAACTTACTCAAATTCGCAAAATACAAGACGAACAGAAATGGAACTGGCGTCAGTGTCTTCTGGAGGAACTGCACTATGTCCACACTTTAGTTCTATTTGCCATAAAATATTTGTAAGATGACATATTGAAAGTTTACGAAAATGCATTTCCTAACGGCTTTAGCGAACTTTCGACACGCGGGAAGCATTTTTGTTATTGAATGAAGGACAATACCTTAAGATACATCGAGTTTTTAATTTTTATTTGCTTGCTACGGAACAAAACTCTGTCGTAGATCCTCAACACGAGATAATTTACCTTAAACTGACGCAAAATAATTCGCTTGTGCCTCAAAAGATGAGCATTCACCTGTTCGGTCTGATTTGGAAAACACACCAAATTTTTATAATTAACCTGTTATTATGTTTTGTGATATAAATTCATCCTTATTTCTAACATAAAAAAATAAGATAGTGGTTGTTAATCGAAGTCAGGAAGCTTATAGGTTTGAAAGAAAAGACAGTAGTGATACACAGTACGTTTGCCCAGTATTTAAACTGTTGTTATATAAATAGTGAGGGAGATCTCTTTTGCGGAATTACGATTGTGTTCCTGAAATAAACTTCATTCGGACTCAGTTGTCGATAGCAGCCTTCTTAGTTAGAACTTAACAAAATTTGCTTTTGGTGTGCAGGTACTTAAAACAACACACACCAAAAAATGCAGCTCAATCCACCTATGCATCGTTTCTTTGATGACAATGGAAAATCTATGCTGAAATTACTCTTGTAGCTATTACACATACTAGAAATGATACCGTTACCACGGTTATTTAATGACTTGATCATTTTCGTTACTGAATTTTCAACATCCTCCCATGCTTTTCTCAGGAAGCGGTTCGGATGACTGAAGGCTTACTTCCACTCTTTAGAGATTAATTTCCTGACAGCTTCGTTGCTGAGAGCGTCGACTGCAGAGTACGTTTTTGATTATTGCAAACAACGTAACCTTCAGTTTGGGTCCATTTCAATTCTGTTGGGTTGAAGTGACAGTGATAAGGTGACGTTCTAACGTCTTCATGCTCTCGTCAGCTCATCGATTTCGTATATGGAGAGCTGTTGTTTATGGAGAAATATTGCACCATAATCTTCGGCCTTAGCTTTATCACTTAATTCTACGCTGAAGCGAATCACCTCCCCGTTTCGCTTTGCCACGTTAGGCGTTTTGTCAAGGACCTTGGAATCAAGAATAATCGATGACAGTGTAGATACGTAAGCCCAAACTAACACAGTAAGCCAATACCCTGGGCGAGAGAGCGATGTCGAACTTTTCTGCTCAACAAAATCTCCGCGCAACGACCAGTTCCGCAGGACAAGGCTTCCTGAAGCTTATTGTAGGCGGTAAATGTTTCAGTGGTGGGTAAAAGTGTGGTAGCTTCTGTCTTGTGAGATTAGCCGGATGCGTGCCATGTCTTTCTCAGAGCCTCTCCCCACTACTTTCTTCATACATGTCAATATTGAAGTAACCTTGAACATAGTGGATTGTTCACGAGTTCTTCCGTAGTATAACATATCCTTAAAGTGTACCAATCAGTATGGACGTCTTTTGCAGGGAAATCAGAGATGATGCAGACACTTGAGCGTCACGTATCGTCGCGTTTGTTTTCAGGTGTTTCCCGTGCGTTGAATCCCATGACACGCTACACGCTGCCTGCTGCGGGACGGGCAGCGCCGTATTTGTAGGCTGCCCGCAACACAAACCCGATGTCCGGGAAGTCGGCTTTAGCTGCGCGTGCCTGCAACTGATCCTACAAGTGAATGGCATTCCATCATTCCATTCTGGTGCAAGACCTCACTGTCTATATAGAAAGGACAGTGCAGACAAGACATATGCTATCGCTATCGGAAAGTCTTTTATCCACAAATTCGTAATTTATTTTGCGTCCATTAAGAACGTACAGACCGATAATAAACCACATCTTAATACAGACTGGCGTGTACTGTATCTACCAACTTCAAATGATGTTACATGGTGACTGCAGCTTTGAAATACAGGTATATAAATTGGCAATTAACTGCAGTATGTAACATATATCGTCAGACGCGTCATTACACCTCGAGAATAAGTTGCTTCAAATGTACCCCATCTGGCTGGTTGCACAGCTGAAGGCGTCGCCCAAGATTTCACAACACGCCTGAATATATCCTGCGGAATGGCGCTTATTTCAGGGCGAATGACAGTCTAAAATTCGTAAATTGCAGCAAACGATTGGCAGAAATCCTTTCCTTCACAAACCCTGAAAGAAAGTAATCCGAAGCTGGTCCACCACGGGAACGGGATGACTGCATTATATTGTTAAACCGAAATATCACACGATTTGGAAACGTTTGTCAAAGTGTAGCTGTACTTTGCCGTGCTATGTGAGCCGTTGTACCATACTGCTAAAACCAAGTTGCTTATTCAAGAACCCTTGCAAAACAAAATAAGCAAATTATGCAACTTTTGCAGTCGCGATTGGCATTCACTGTTGCTACAAGTCTGGCGTTATCGTCACAAAAGAATTAACATATCCATTTACGAGAAAAGTTTGGTTCATCGGAGAGTGGTTAGAGAACAGTGATTCTCAGTTAACCATTGTAAGAATGTCAGTGCACTGGAGAGTCTGTTTTTACTGTCAGTGTTCCCAACTCTTGAATCACCTGCAAATTATATGGATGAAACTTTGTAAGATAATGACGAATCGTCGATATTCAAAACATATAATAAACGCGATAAGAAGTATGTATCGAACACGATTAGCATTGTAGATGTCAACAGAACCTACTAACAAAGGAGTATGAGAAGGCTGCTATATCTCCCCAACTACGTGCAACATTCACATACCTAAAATAATGCACATATGGAAAACAGGACTTCAAAAACGTTTATACCTTGACAGGACGTTTCTTTTAAGTAACTTACTATATGCTGACGACGCAGTGATCCTATCACATTAAGAAGAGTATGTTCAGAAATGAATTTACATTATGAAACAAATAAGTGGGAAATTTGACATGGAGATATTGACAGAAAAAACTTATACGGTGGCCATGGGGAAAGAACGCATTAGACTCAGTATAATGGTAGGTCAACAGATTTTAGAGCAAGTAAATCACTTCACTTACCTAGGATGTGAGTTGACATATGGTTACAGCAAAGATATACAAATTAAGCTTAATAAATTTAGGCGGGTTTGCGGAACAGTTAACAGAAACCTTAAAAACAAAACTAGGAAAGATACTGAAATTATATTCTACGAAACAATTGCAGTCCCCTCACTGCCCTACGGCAACGAGAGCTGGGTGGTTAGCAAAAAGCAAGAAAGTCATATTCAGGCACAAGAAACGAAATTCATGATACGAGTTAAAGGCTGCACAATAGAAGACAGACTAAGGAATTAAGATATTACAGAAAAACTAAAAAATATTAAAAAATTTGTTCAAATGGATCTGAGCACTACGGGACTTAACTTCTGAGGTCATCAGTCCCCTAGAATTTAGAACTACTTAAACCTAACGAACCTAAGGACATCACACACATCCATGCCCGAGGCAGTATTCGAACCTGCTACCGTAACGGTCGTGCGGTTTCAGACTGTAGCGCCTAGAACCGTTCGGCCACTCCGGCCGGCAAAAAATTTTTAGTCTATGTGATAAAATTGTAGAGTATTGGAGAAAATGGAACGAACACCTGGAACGAATGGAGTCTGACAGACTCTCCTTAAAGGCTAGAAAATATAAGCGCCGAGGAAGAAGCGATAGAGGAAGATCCCGGCAACTAACGCCATAATTGGCTTTCTGGGTTAAAGGACGACTTATCCTCCGTGACCAACATGCGGAGCCAAGGTAATAGCAGACCAATAAACCCAGCATTTCACCACGTCACTATATTTTAATTTGAGCGTTCTTTTCAGTATTTATGATTATTTTAGCTGCGGATACACTATTTGTAAGACAGTTTGCTATTTCTGCTGGTAAACCTTTGCGGATGTGAGATCGTGGAGCAAGAAACTCTTCTGTTCCTGAAGTTTCGTCCAGGACTGCGCTGGACATCCTCAGAGGCGCTCCTCCGCTAAGTCCTGCCGACTGACTGGTCAGACGTCCGAGAGCGACATATATATATATACTGTAGGAAAGGGAGCGTGGTCGAAATAACACTTGATGAGCAGAGATAATCATGAAAGGTTTACCAACAGTTATATCATCCTATCGTGAAAGCTTTCAGTCTATGTTTGCCATTTATTTATCCTTCTTATAAATAGGACTTACCTGCGATTTTGTCCAGTCGCGTGGGATTTGCGCTGGCCGAGAAATTCGCGATAAATGCTGGTAAATAAGGGGTCAATGACGAAAAGCAAAAACTTAAACACCGTCCAAAGATCTTAATGGGCCCATCGGTACCGACCGACCGCCGTCTCATCCTCTACCAATGGCATCATTGGATGTGGTATGTAGGGGCGTGGAGCCAGCACACCGCTCTTCCAAACATTGTCGGAGCCGCTGTTATTTGGTCAAGTAGTTCCTCAGTTAGCTTCACGAGGCTGACGAGAAGAACACTGGAAGTGCTGCAAATTGACTTCCCAGAAACTTAGCTCAGTGGAAAAATAGTAGAAATTGGGGGACACATGTATCGGGTTATCTGTATACAATTGGCCGTTTCTAAGAAAATGGCCATCAATGCTTTCGAAGTGCCGTAGAAGCCTTTTAAGGGGCCCAACTGGTTGTGGCTAGCGTCACGGCCTCTTACTTTTGCATTCGGTGTTCGAAATCCGATTACTGCTTTCATTTACTTTATTTTATTCAATAATCGACCAATGTCTGTAGAAGGTTACTCCACGAATGTTTCTTTTAATGTAAGGGATGCAAGAGCGTCATATTAATTGTAAAATTACAATTGGGTTTTAAAATCTCATACATTTATTATATGTGTGACGGTATTTTTAAATCCTCGTATTCTCGTATTTCATTCTGATATCAGTTCTTAATTCTTATATTTTTTCTTCATGAAGCTTTCGTTCAATTCCATGGATGATACCGATCGTAGAAACATTTGGAACATAGAAATTCCAAACAATACGAAGATCACGCGAAGGCCGGTTTTGTGTGCCCGAGCGGTTCTAGGCGCTACAGTGTGAAACCGCGCGACGGTCGCAGGTTCGAATCCTGCCTCGGGCATGGATGTGTGTGATGTCCTTAAGTTAGTTAGGTTTAAGTAGTTCTAAGTTCTAGGGGACTGATGACCTCAGATGTTAAGTCCCATTGTGCTCAGAGCCATTTGAACCATTTTGAAGGCCGGTTTTGCACAGCAAAATTTCTTCGTATGGATCTCACTCGGTAAAGAAACGTCGTTAACAGTGCTGGAGATTTCACGCTTTGGCAATAATTTCTCTGTAAACAACGGATTACTTTTTCGGGAACTGGCGCTTACAACTAATTATGGATGATTCACTTATTGTTTCTTTTTTTTCTTTTAAATCACTCACCAGACGAATTAGTGAACGAATAAGGACAACGTCTTTTCGATTTACATTGGAAAACATTCGTGTAGTAAATATTCTATGGGCAAGGGTAAATAAATGAAAAAAATAAAAAAAAACAATTGGGTTTTGTACATGGGACGCAAAGGTGTGACGCTGTGTCAGTGCCACTATGCTACCGCTTCGGTCGAACTACTTACTCGCTGAAAGGCACATAAAGTACCTCGAAATCTTTGACCGTCCTTTTCGCAGAAACGGTGGAGTGTTTACGGATAACACGAGACAAGTTTTCGCTCATTTTTTTGGCCCCTCTTCCCTGAGCGAAGTTTCTGGGAAATCGGGCTATGGCACTTGCCGTGTTCTCCTCGTGAGCGCACCCCGTTTCAATCCGCCATCGCTGTAACCGTAATCGGACCGGGATCCTCCGCATTAATGCTCTGTAAAACCGAACTGGGATTACTATGCCATTTAGTGCAGTTACCATCGTTAGCAAAGTGGTTTCGCCAAGCATCAACGTGCATCGTTTTCCTTTCACTTCTTGCTTTTAGGAGGATAAGTAGTCTGATAGCTTGTTGATGTACAGAATATCTAATAATAAATCAATACTTATATAGCTCTAAAACCGACAGTATATTTACAATATGCAGCCGATATTTTTATATGTTGATACGTCGATACCCTTCTTTGATATATCGACGGCTGGTTGCGATTTTTTTTAAATATCGTTTCATGGGATTCCCGATATATTAAAAAAAATCAACAGTCCAACAAGGAAGTCATGACTCGAAATGAGCTGTGTGGGTACGATATAAGTTTGGTAAAACGGAAGTGGGGTTCCATCCGCACCTGGCGACTTATTTGTTTCCAACTCTTTCGGCTACCTTTCAAAGTGGTTGTTGTTGTTGTTGTGGTCTTCAGTCCTGAGACTGGTTTGATGCAGCTCTCCATGCTACTCTATCCTGTGCAAGCTTCTTCATCTCCCAGTACCTACATCCTTCTGATTCTGCTTAGTGTATTCATCTCTTGGTCTCCCTCTACGATTTTTACCCTCCACGCTGCCCTCCAATACTAAATTGGTGATCCCTTGATGCCTCAGAACATGTCCTACCAACCGATCTCTTCTTCTGGTCAAGTTGTGCCACAAACTTCTCTTCTCCCCAATCCAATTCAATACTTCCTCATTAGTTATGTGATCAACCCATCTAATCTTCAGCATTCTTCTGTAGCACCACATTTCGAAAGCTTCTATTGTCTTCTTGTCCAAACTAGTTATCGTCCATGTTTCACTTCCATACATGGCTACACTCCATACAAATACTTTCAGAAAAGACTTCCTGACATTTAAATCTATACTCGATGTTAAAAATTTTCTCTTCTTCAGAAACGCTTTCCTTGCCATTGCCAGTCTACATTTTATATCTTCTCTACTTCGACCATCATCAGTTATTTTGCTCCCCAAATAGCAGAATTCCTTTACTACTTTAAGTGTCTCATTTCGTAATCTAATTCTCTCAGCATCACCCGACTTAAATCGACTACATTCCATTATCCTTGTTTTGCTTTTGTTGTTGTTCATCTTATATCCTCCTTTCAAGACACTATCCATTCCGTTCAACTGCTCTTCCAAGTCCTTTGCTGTCTCTGACAGAATTACAATGTCATCGGCGAACCTCAAAGTTTTTATTTCTTCTCCATGGATTTTAGTACCTACTCCGAATTTTTCTTTTGTGTCCTTTACTGCTTGCCCAATGTATAGATTGAATAACATCGGGGAGAGACTACAACCCTGCCTCACTCCCTTCCCAACCACTGCCTCCCTTTCATGTCCCTCGACTCTTATAACTGCCATCTGGTTTCTATACAAATTGTGAATAGCCTTTCGCTCCCTGTATTTTACCCCTGCCGCCTTCAGAATTTGAAAGAGAGTATTCCAGTCAACACTGTCAAAAGCTTTGTCTAAGTCAACAAATGCTAGAAATGTAGGTTTGCCCTTCCTTAATCTAGCTTCTAAGGTAAGCCGTAGGGTCAGTATTGGCTCACGTGTTCCAACATGTCTACGGAATCCAAACTGGTCTTCCCCGAGGTCGGCTGCTACTAGGTTAGGAACGCTTGTTTTATCCAGCCTGTAGCTCTGTACTGCAGTGTGGTGTGTCGGTGCTCGGCAGGCGGGGCCGAGTCGTGGTCGCGCTGCCAGTCGGCGCTTCTGCGGATGTCGTACTGCTCGCGCTGCAGCGGGCTGTCGGCGCAGGCGAAGCCGTGCTCGGGCCTCTGCCTGAACGTGGTGCGCGGCTGCCTGACGCAGCACGCCGCCGAGCTGGACCTGCCGTGGAACGGATACGTGGAGGCCGCGGAGCGGCTCGCGGCCGCCGTGCAGGGACACGCCGCGCTGGAGGACGCGCTGCGCTCCATAGACGCGCACGTCGCCGAGGCCATCATCATCGCCATGGAGACCCGCCCGGGGCTCGACAGGAAGGTGAGCGCCAGCCCATCCCGTCTCCACACACACTCTCTAGCTCGTCTTCGTGTTGGTGTTCGTTGCTCACTTCTCATTCCCAGTGCTTGTCCCTTTACTTACTCTTATTCTTGCCGCTGTCAGATGTGACGCTTCCTGATCTCCTCCGTTCGTTTTGGCGCTTTTAAAATCGATAATGGCTGAAAGTCATTCGCAGATATTCAGTGTCGGGCATTGCCGTAAACTACGTATGACAAAGAACAAACGGGGAGGCGGATCCATTAAATTTCGGGCATGCAGCCGCGCAAATAAAATTTCCTCCACTGATATTTCGGCCGCGTATCGTACGGCCATCCTCAGAGTGAGTCACAAGACTGACGACAAGATGCCAAGCGCGGCCTTATATGCTCCACCGCGGCGGTGTTACGCATGCGGGTCACAGATGCTGGTCAACGGCAGAGAAATAGGCTTACACATGCTCCGCCTGTGGCGAAGGCGTACAGACATTCGTTTCGCTTATCGATGTATGATTGGCGGCGGTGACACGATGACGATTTCTCTGCAGTTTAATTACTCCAAGAGCCGCATTCCATGCTGTGTCCAAATAAAAAATAAATAAATAAATTAATTAATTAATTCCAAGGTTGGTTCACTTTGTTACATCCACCTCTTCTTTTTGGGAATCTGTCTTCAAGGAAGCTATAGAAATTAGATTAGCTAACAGTTTAATAAATAGAAAAAAAGCAGCACTCCGTCATCAGGCTACAAGTGGCCCATCGGGACCATCCGACCGCCGTGTCATCCTCAACTGAGGATGCGGATAGGAGGGGCGTGGGGTCAGCACACCGCTCTCCCAGTGGTTACGATGGTTTTCTTTGACCGGAGCCGCTACTATTCGGTCGAGTAGCCCCTCAATTGGTATCACGAGGCTGAGTGCACCCCGAAAAATGGCAACAGCGCATGGCGGCCCGGATGGTCACCCACCCAAGTGCCGGCCACGCCCGACACCGCTTAACTTCGGTGAACGGACGGGAACCGGTGTAATTTGGACAAAGCATGGAATCCGGCTCTTGGAATAATTAAACTGCAGAGAAGTCGTCATCGTGTCACCGCCGCCAATCATACATCGATAAGCGAATCGAATGTCTCTATGCCTTCGCCACAGGCAGCTTATGTGTAAACGTATGCCTCTGCCGCCGACCAGCATCTGTTGTTCGCATGTGTAGTACCGCCGCGGTGGTGCATGTAAGGCAGCGCTTGGCATCTTGTCGTCAGTCGTGACTCACTCTGAGGATGGCCGGACGATACGCGGCCGAAATATCAGTGGAGGAAATTTTATTTGCGCGGCTGCATGCCCGAAATTTTATGGATTATTCATTACGCCGCGAGAAGTTGAAAATGCACGGGGAGGCGAATATTTATAAAGTTGCAAACATCATCATACCCGAAAAATAATTTTTCTTAGCTTGTCTCTGCTATGCAGTCTTCTTGAAGATTCTTTTCTTTGACAGTTCACTGCCTATTTGTATAAGTTCCCGTTTTGAAAGAAGGAATCCAATTTTTAAAATTTTTTGAATTAAGTTGTGTAACAAAACGTTGTGGAGCTTTTGTTCTCTTCAGTATTTGTCGCTTCTGCTAGCAAATATCAACACGTTCCTCTTAAATATAATGAAAAGGAACATCAGTTCTCCACACAATAGCATTTGCACACGCTGTAAAAGACAAAGACTGGCCAAAGATGCAAGTATCGCAGTACAATTATATTAATGTTTAGCAATTTTCAAGACGTTACGCTTAAACAAATAATAAAACAGGACTGATCTTATAAAATGTCACTTCTCTCCAAAACAACACCATTAACACGCCCCAAAAGTTAGATAAAGAGTGACCAAAGATGCCAATTCGCAGTAGAAAGATATCCATTTTTACATATCGATTTTACATTCAAATGTCAAAGCTATGTATGATTAATATTTTGTAAGATTTACATTACAAAAGTTTTCAAATTATTCCCCAATTATAAAAACTAAGACTAATTTCACGTTTCTTTACAAACTTTGGGAAAATATAATTATTACAGCTTTGTAGTATTTTCTTTTTCAGTTTGAAACAATTCCTCATTACATGTTTTTATAACTGAATAAAAATGAAAGCATACTTTACTGCTTTTACTCAAAAATAATAAAAAAATAAAAATGTGTCATGTGAAGAATGTCTATGTAATTCATTGCCGCGCGGGGTAGCTGTGGGGTCTGGGGCGTCTTGTCACGGATCGCGCGGCCTCCGCCCGTTGGAGGTTCGAATCATTCCTCGGGCATGGGTGTGTGTGTGTGTGTGTGTGTGTGTGTGTGTGTGTGTTGTCCTTAGTGTAAGTTAGGTTAAGTAGTGTGTAGGCTTAGGGACCGATGACCGCAGTTTGGTTCCATAGTCCTTAACTCAAATTTTGTAATACATTTCTTTGACGATATCGAGTAATCCTATTATCTGAGTGTATCGAAAGTACAGTACATAGCGGAACTAGGTATGTCCCTTACAACTTGCAACTCTCCCGTACATCGGCCATTTCGAAGTTACTGTTTTCAACCTAACGTAACCTCACCTAACGTGACGCTGTCATGATGCCCTGGGACGTGTTGGACAGAGATATTGTTGTGTAACGACAATCAAGTTTTATTGTATGTTTAAGAGCAGTGTATCCAGTTTTTTCTCGTAGCTGGAGACGTCATTAACTTTCGCCTGCCGCTTGATCACTGTGTTTATGATCTAGCTACTAATGGATGAGTTCACAATGCTGTGCAGCTAAGAGTCGTCGGCAGACTCAGATAAACAGGTATGATGAATCGAGTCCTATATTACACATGCAAGAATCTCACTTATTCATTCGGTATGATAGTGCAGAAATGAATGGCGAAGTGTGCGTAAACTGTTACAGCTTATTGGACCTGCAGTCGCTACTCAGTAAACACGAAAAGTTAAAAGACAATAAATATTGAAATACAGAATAAGAAAATTAAGGCGTGCATAACATTTAGCGTCAGTTGAGTGGCAGAATGGATGGCTTCGTGCTTTGGTTTTAGTGTATTTTCGAAGTGTCATAGTACGCTAGTGGCCATTAAAATTGCTACACCAAGAAGAAATGCAGATGATAAATGGGTATTCATTAGGCAAATATATTATACTAGAACTGACATGTGATTACATATTCACGCAATTTGGGTGCATAGATCCTGAGAAATCAGTACCCAGAACAACCACCTCTGGTAGTAATAACGGCCTTGATACGCCTGGGCATTGAGTCAAACAGAGCTTGGATGGCATGTACAGGTACAGCTGCCCATGCAACTTCAGTACGATACCATAGTTCATCAAGAGTACTGACTGGCGTATTGTGACGAGCCAGTTGCTCGGCCACCATTTATCACACGTTTTCATTAGAGAGAGATCTGGAGATGGTGCTGGCCAGGGCAGCAATCGAACATTTTCTGTATCCCGAAAGGCCCGTACAGGACCTGCAACATGCGGTCGTGCATTATCCTGCTGACATGTAGGGTTTCGCAGGGATCGAATGGAGGGTAGAGCCACGGGTCGTAACACATCTGAAATGTAATGTCCAATGTTCAAAGTGTCGTGAATGCGAACAAGAGGTGACTGAGACGTGTAACCAATGGCACCCCATACCATCACGCCTGGTGATAAACCAGTATGGCAATGACAAATACACGCTTCCAATGTGTGTTCACTGCGATGTCGCCAAACACGGATGTGAGCATCATGATGCTGTAAACAGGACCTGGATTCATCCAAAAAAGTGACGTTTTGCCATTCGTGCACCCAGGTTCGTCGTTGAGTACACCATCGCAGGCGCTACTGTCTGTGATGTAGCGTCAAGGGTAACCGCAGGCATGGTCTCCGAGCTGATAATCCATGCTGCTGCAAACGTCGTCGAACTGTTCCTGCAAATGGTTGTTGTCTTGCAAACGTCCCCATCTGTTGACTCAGGGATCGAGACGTGGCTGCCCGATCCCTTACAGCCATGTGGATAAGACTGATAGTGATACGAGGCCGTTGGGATCCAGCACGGCGTTCTGTATTACGGTCCTGAACCCACGGATTCCATATTCTGCTAACAGTCATTGGATCTCGAGCAACGCGAGCAGCAATGTCGCGATACGATAAACCGCAATCGCGATAGGCTACAATCCGACCTTTACCAAAGTCGGAAACGTGGTGGTACGCATTTCTCCTCCTTACGCGAGGCATCACAACGACGTTTCACCAGGCAACGCCGGTCAACTGCTGTTTGTGTATGAGAAATCGGTTGGAAACTTCCTTCATGTCAGCACGTTGTAGGTGCCGCCACCGTCGCCAACCTAGTGTGAATGTTCTGTGAAGCTGATCGTATGCATATCACAGCATCTTCTTCGTGTCGGTTAAATCTGTAGCACGTCCCCTTCGTGGTGTAGCAATTTTAATGGCCAGTAGTGTATTGCCTATTACTCGAATTGTCGCCACTAGTGAGCAACAAGATGGTTGAATGGTTTGCTGGAAGGGATCTGGCAGCCTTTCTAAACCAGAAGCGTCAGCACTCAGGTACGTTGCTGCAACGTTCCAATGTAGATCCAAGGTGTCTAAAGACAGAACGTGTGTTTCGTGGGATCATGTGCTGAACTGTCTATCGCGCTTTAAAAAGTGAGAGCCACTGCTAGCCTTTGTTGCTGTTTAAACCCTCTGCTGTAAAGGAAACCAGTCGACAGATCCATTTGGCATCACTTCTTAGGTTTGAAGTATCTGTGTCTTTTGTTCAGATGGTTCAAATGTTTCTGAGCACTATGGGACTTCACATGTGAGGTCATCAGTCCCCTAGAACTTAGGACTAGTTAAACCTAACTAACCTAAGGACATCACACACATCCATGCCCGAGGCAGAATTCGAACCTGCGATCGTAGCGATCGCGCGGTTCCAGACTGAAGCACCTAGAACCGATAGGCCAGAAAGGCCGGCGTTTTTTTTTTAGTAGCAGTTCAAGATCGACCACTCTGGAACGTTACCTAGCCAGGAACTGGCGTCTTCAAACGGCCAGCTTCACATTTCAGGTATATTCCTGGGCGTGAAACATTTAAGTTCGTACAAAAACTGAGTCTTAAGAGAAATCCGAATCTTTGCGAAAAGTAGTAGCTTTTTAATGTAGCTATGTAGGTATCGAGCTGCAACACTCATTCAAAAATAGCTGTAAGCCTATATTTCATCATTATCTATTTATGGTCCCAAGGTCGCACTCGCAACGTACGTAAAATGGATATGCAGATTTTAATGTTCATTAATTAACATATTTACTTAATTAATTTTCAGCTTTAGGTGTTACAATTTTTTAATTACGTAATTATAACGTCAGATGCAGCAGTTGCGTCGTACGTGAAACAGCCTGTAGTTTAAGACTCAACCATAGTGCTGTTTGCCTAGCACGGCGACAATAACCGATGTTACTGGACGTTAATCGCGACATGTGATAAGCTACATATTAAACAGAGTGCAAATATTCAGATCCATCACCAGAGACTAACCAACTGTCGCGGCCAGTGTTTCGGCCACACCGCATTAAAACTGTTACGTGCGCGACGCTGTTGGCTTGCTCACGCGAGATTAGCGTGCCAACTTTTCCCATCTGGGCGGAGCTCTGTTTTTGTAGCCGGGAGTCGCAGCCACCGTACACCGGCTTATTCCGGAGGCGGCTCCTCTGAGGGGAAGTTGGAGAAACTTGGAATTACAGAGACGGGCACGATGGTTGGTGGCGAGTGCGACAGAATGAAGTAGCGGGTATCTACTTAAGAGAGCACTCGTGATTCGTTTGTGATCGATTTCTGACTGTTACTATATGAAACTCTTACGTTGGGTGTTGTAGTTATCGTCATCATAAGCAGCAGCTGCTTGACACCCACTGCTAGATGGCGTTCTTCTAACACCACCGGTGATATTCTGTCCTTGTTCATTGGACGCGATATTTAAAGTTTCTGCTAACTAGTGAGATTACATGCTGCTTCTATCATGCCCTAAAACATTGTCCATCGATGACGTTGACTTACTTCATCTCCACCGACCGATGTACGAGGGTAAGTCAATTATTATCCTCAAAGCAGTTATAAAATTTTATTATAATCAAAAAGCAAACTTACAAGAACATCATTTTTCGACATAGTCTCGTTGCGTTTCAACGCGCTTGGGCCAAGCTTCCTGACGCCCTCATAAAAGAACGTTCTCGGTTGAGCTGCGAGCCAGGAATCCACCGCTTCTTTCACTGCTTCGTCCGAGGCAAATCGACGGCCCCTTAGTGCCTGTTTGAGTGGACCAAACAATTGATAATCAGAAGGGACAAGATCGGGACTACATGGAGGGTGATCCAGTGCTTCAAATTTGAGTTTCTGGAGCGTTTCAGCAGCGTGGGCAGCAGTATGCGGGCGGGCACCGTCGTGCAACAACACAACGACTTTTGACAGCAATCCTCGGCGTGTGCTTCGAATTGCAGGCTTTAGCCTGGCAGTGAGCATCTCACTGTAACGTACTCTGTTTACTGTTGTGCCTCTTTCCCCATACTGTTCCAGTACTGGACCTTGTGCGTCCCAAAAAACCATAAGCATCACATTTCCTCCGGACGGTTGGGTCTTGAACTTTTTCTTGCAACGGCGAATTTGGATGTTTCCATTCCATGCCCTGCCGTTTACTCTCTGGCTCGTAATGATGGATCCATACTGCGTCACCAGTAATGATCCTGTCTAAGAAGTTGTTCCCTTCGTTACCATAGCGATCCAAATATTTTTTTGCTGATGTCCAAGCGCATTTGTTTATGCAACTGTGTGAGTTGTTTTGGGACCTATCTTCCTCAAACTTTATGAAACCAAAATCTGTTGTGGATGATCTCGTAGATAGAACCGTGACTGATTTGCAGACGATGTGCCACTTCGTCAATAGTCAATCGTCTGTCTAAGAGAATCATTTCACGGGAACGCTCAGTGGTTTCTTCATTTGTGTCGTCCGGCTCCTTCATCGTGCCTAACACTAGTGCCACAATTTCGGAATTTTTCAATCCATTCGTAGACACTCCGTTGTGCCACGGCCCCTGTTACGCCGTCTTTCGGCCGCAAAAAACGGATCACTGAAGCAGCGCCCGTTCTGTTGATGGTGCGAATGGAGCGGTGTACTGTCTGTGGAATCTCTGGAACAGTTCTGAAGCGAATGCCACAAAGTGGTTCCTTCATCTTTGGAATCAAATCGAAGTCACAAAGACTTAAGTCCGGGGAGTATAGTGGGGTACAGTACTTCCCAGTCCCATCGACCGAACAGAGCAGCCACAGCTTGCGCTGTATGCGCCCGCGCAGGTGATGCTCCAAAAACGAACATTAATACTGTGCATTGACAGTCTGCCGTGGAGGAACGTAATACGTTAGGATAATACCATCACAATCCTACACGAGAATAACCATAACTTTAACCATACTGGGGCTCTGACGCACTTTCTACTTTCATAATGACGCCATTCGTAGGATTGGCGCTTCAGTTTCGGCTTCATGGCATTCGCGCTCAGAACTGTTCCAGAGATTCGACAGGCAATAGACCGCTCCACTGCCATCATCAACAGAACAGGCTCTGCTAACGGTATACTACACCTTCCACATTGCTGGGGGTTCTACACAACGCTGGTGACTACTTTGATGGACAGTAACAGGTGCAAACATGTAACTCTTGTCTCGGTTGTAATTAAATAGTGGCCACTATTTAAGCTCCAACCCTCGTATTAAGAGTGGAGGAGACAATGGTAGTGTGAGAGAAAGACAGGGACACAGTGGCAGTGGAACGTAGTTGACAATGATAGAACAGGGAAAAGAGTGAAGGAGACTGTGCCAGTAAGAGAGGAATAAAGAGACGGAAAAACTGAGTGTGGATGAGAGTCAGTGATAATGGTAGACAGAGTCTATAAGGCAGTGACAACGAGGAAGAGAGAGAGTGCTGCTCTGAGAAGAGACAGCAGCAGTGGGAAGGAAGTAATGAGATATTAGCAGTAAGAGAAAGCAAGAGAGGGGGCATTATTAGTAGGATAGAACGAAGGAGACTGTGGCTGTGAGACAGGATACTGTGACAGAGAGACGGAAAGAGATATGACATTTAGTTGGGCTGAATGAGTGAGTGAGAATGGGCAAGTGGGAACGGATGGATTACATTTATGGGAGCTTGTAGGAGGGAGAGGTGAGTTGCTTGTTAAAAAGAACGAATGCGTTCGCATGTCAAAATTTTTGAGGAAAAGCTCTTAAAGGTGCTGAGGAAGATAAAATGAGGCAACTGGTACGCCACTTTACAGCCAGAGATTTTTAAAAAGGAGTATGCCTTTTCGTGCATCGATAGGAGCATTTTTCCGCTGGTAACTTTTTTCCTGACTTCAGGGGATTGTGTCGTGCTGGAGTCCCGGAAGCTAATGGTCGGTGTCAACACCTAGTTTGCTGGAAATTCATGGAGCGTCTTCTAATTTTCGTCTGTAACAGCACAGCGATGTAAGAACTTGTTCCTTCATCTGTTTATTTATTTTGATTCCACCCGTCCGTACTGTACGAAATGAAAAGCCATCCCAGCCGGCGCTCGTTAGGGGCTTATCTTTTGAGGGGGCGGCGGAATTCTCGTGTCTCGCCGGCCTGTCGGCATTTTCGCAGACGCGGAAGCTGGAAGCAGCCGCTAGACGGGTAATGGAGCTCATCTGTGCCGGCTCAGTGGAGCCTACTCTGAAATCTGTAGCAGGCACTTTAAGGAGTGCCGAGAGGGAAATGAGTTTTATCGGCTTCTGTCGGGAGTACAATTGGAACGTCGGGACCAGATTACTCGCAGTCGGCGAGACATCGGATGTTAATAGGGGAGTATCAAAATAGCACGGCGATTCCTCCGTCCGCCTGCTTTGGTTACAGCGGTAGTGAGATCACTTCCAACGTCGCGCGGTAGCAGACTGTGTGCGCTGAAAAAATACTTAAATACAGGGTGAACATAAAGTCCGGAAACACTTTCAATTATTTTGCACAAGAACCAAACATTGTACAGATATCATACTTTTTTTTTCCGATAGTCATCGCTAGTCGCAAACTTGACGAGTTCAGGTGTGAAGTGAGCTCGGTGTGTTGGAGTTGTACAACAAGAAGTGTGCTACAGCTGTTCAATGGATGTTTAAAACCCCAGTACGGTAAGAAGCCACCAACAAGGAAGGCCATTTACCAATGGCTTGAGCCCGGCAAAGAGAACCGGACGTCCCAGTATGAGTGAAGGGCGTACGAGAGACATTCATGAGTCGAAAGAAATCGGTGCGTCGTGCATCTCGTGAACTAGAAATGGCTCCAATGACAGTGTAGAAAGTTCTGCGACAGAAGCTGTCTATGAAACCATTCAAATTAGACCTAGTGCAGAAGCTCAGTGACGACGACAAAGACAAGCGTTTTGAGATTCGCAGTTGCAACAATTGGATGGGGAGGGCATTGTTGATCGCTTCATTTTTAGCGACGAAGCCAGTTTTCACACTAATGGTAAAGTGAGCAGGCATAATTGTCGAATCTGGGGTACCAAGCATCCACACGAATGCACTGAATTTGAGCGTGATTCCCCAAAGATACATTTTTTCTTGTGTCTTGTCACGTCGAAAACTGTACGGGCCATTCTCCTACGCCGAGAGCACTGTCACTGGATATTTCTACTTGGACATGTTGCAGCAATGGCTGATGCCTCAAATGCACTCCGAGTCTCCGTCTTTCAGCAGGATGGGGCTCCACCCCATAATCATCGTGAAGTTCGTGGGTACCTGGACACGGAGCTGCCGCATCGATCGATCGGCGGAGCTCCAGAAGGGGACAGCCGTTTCATGAAATGGTCTTACCGATCACCAGATCTCACTCCGTGTGACTTTTTTCTGTGGGTACACAAAGATCTGGTGTATGTACCGCCTCTACCACGTGATGTAGCAGAGCTCTGGGAGAGAAAACGGGAAGCGACTGCCACAGTCGACAATGCCATGCTCGGACGGGTATGGCAAGAACTTCCGCATTGACGCCTGTCGGTTCACTCATGGTTCGCATATCGAATGTTTGGAGAAAAAAAAAACTTTAAGAGTTTCTCTTCTAAATGCAATATGTATGACATCTGACAATGTTTAGTTCTTGTGCAATAAATAATTGAAAGTGTCCGCGGACTTTATGTACACCCAGTATATAGGTGTCCATCTGGGAACATGTTGTCCAATGCATGAATAATATTGCAAGGAAAATATCATACTCGTCAAGCTATCGATACTTGTCTAATGTAAAGAGATTAGAGTACATATAAAAATTTTCCCCTATTCTACCTGCAGATTCAATAATTCTTGCAGTTATAACTGTTCTAAACAGCAGTACAAAAACGAACAAGTGGAATCGTGATAACAAGGAGACTGCAGGCGAGCGAAGTGCGAAGAAACGTTGCCAGGGTTGACGAGGCACCGCAAATGTTTAAAATCGCACACACTCGGATCGTTCACCTGTTCAAATGGTTCAAACGGCTCTGAGCACTATGGGAATTAACGTCTGAGTTCGTCAGTCCCCTAGAACTTAGAACTACTTACACCTAACTAACCTAAGGACATCACACACATCGATGCCCGAGGAAGGATTCGAACCTACGACCGTAGCGGTCGCGCTGTTCCAGACACCGATTGGCCACTCCGGCCGGCGTTCAACTGTTGGAAATGTTGGAACCGTATCGGTCCGTCCAAATTTTGGGTAAGTAATACACAAAAAAAAGACACACTGCAAAGGAATCACAAGAATGTGACGGAAATCGGTTGTTACGATGTACATGTATAGAAAAGCAAATGACTAAAATTTCAAAAAACTTGGGTGATTTCGAATGGTTCAAATGGCCCTGAGCACTATGGGACTTAACATCTAAGGTCTTCAGTCCCCTAGAACTTAGAACTACTTAAACCTAACAAACCTAAGGACATCACACACCTACTTAAACCTAACAAACCTAAGGACATCACACACATCCATGCCCGAGGCAGGATTCGAAACTACGACCGTAGGAATCGCGCGGTTCCAGACTGCAGCGTCTAGAACCGCTCAGCCACCCCCGCCGGCTTGGGTGATTTATTCAGTTCACAAATTATGCATGTCAATAACGTGTTGTTCCACCTCTGGCCTTTATGCAAGCAGGTATACGACTTGGCATTCGTTGGTTGCCAAATGTCGCCGGCCAGTGTGACCGAGCGGTTCTAGGCTCGTCAGTCTGGAACCGCGCGACCACTACGGTCGCAGGTTCGAGTCCTGCCTCGGGCATGGATGTGTGTGCTGTCCTTAGGTTAGTTAGGTTTAAGTAGTTCTAAGTTCTAGTGGACTGATGACCTCAGATGTTAAGTCCCATAGTGCTCAGAGCCATTTGAACCAGCCATTGTCAAATGTCTTCCTGAGGGAATGGTGCCAAAATCTGTCCAGTCGGCCCATTAGAGCATCATTATCGCAAGTTGTTTGGAGAGCCCTGCCCTTAAGAAAGCAAACGTTGTCCATTGTGGACGGATCTGACAACATTGCTAGCCATGGAGAGGTTTGGCGAACACGAAGACAAGCAGTAGAAACTCCCACCGCGTGCCAGCGGGCTGTAACTTGTTGAAATATAAGCCCAGAATGGCTGGCAATAAAGGGCAGCAAAACGGGGCGTAGAATATAGTCGACTTACCGTGCCTTAAGGCTGCTACGGATGTACAATCGAAGGGCCGCTGTTGTGAAATGGAGAGGCACCCAGACCATCACACCTGGCTGTAGGACCGCATTTGTAGGCGAGTCAGGTTGGTATCCCACTGCTGTCTGGGGCGACCTCAGACACGTCATCGCTGGTCATCGAGGCTCAGTTCCATGTGGGTCTCATCACTGAAGACAGTTCTTCTCCATTCAATAAGATTCTAGGCCTACGACGTGTGTCGAGAAGCCCTGGACAGCATGGGATACCAAAATGACTGTCGTTCGCAATATGGACCGACAACCGTGAATGATGATTTTGGGTACCATTTCTTTTCATAGGACCCCATTGGTTGTTTTCCGACGATATGCTACGCCCCGTTTTGTGTCCCTCGTGGCAAGCAAACCAGGGCTTCATTTACGCAAGATAATTCCCGCTCGGACACGGCGAGATTTTCTACTGCCTGTCTTTGTGCTTGCCTACCTTGCCCGTCAAGGTCGCCAGATCTCTCCCCAATTGGGGATGTGTTGGGAATCGACGGCGGGTCCCTCCAACCATTATTTTGACGACTAATGCGCCAGTCGGACAGCATTTGGCACGACATCCATCAGGAGGGAGGGAGGATACCGAACAACTGTATCTACCAGTGCCATTGATAATGTTAAATGGGATAAGATGTTTGAGGTACTCAAAAAAGTAGGAATAGACTATAAAGGCAGAAAAATGATATGGAACCTGGACAAAAACGAGACAGCAGTTATCCGTGAACGGACAAAACAAGAAGAGGTGCAGATACCGGAAGGTGTCCGAGAAGGTTGCGCACTATCCCCTGTTATCTTTAACCTATACATTGAAGAGGCGCTGAAAGAAGTAAGGGAAAATTCACAGACAGGTGTAGTAATTCATGGCCAACGAATAGATATGATAAGATATGCCGATGATATAACTGTCCTAGCTGAAAGTGAAGAAGATCTATAGTCCTACTGGCCGGTCTCTGGTGGCCGAGCGGTTCTAGGCGCTTCAGTCTGGAACCGCGTGACCGCTACGGTCCCAGGTTCGAATCATGTCTCGGGCATGGATGTGTGTGATGTCCTTAGGTTAGTTAGGTTTAAGTAGTTCGAAGTCCTAGGGGACTGATGACCATAGATGTTAAGTCCCATAGTGCTCAGAGCCATTTGAACCAGTTTTTATAGTCCTACTGAATAGAATGGATAAAGTTATGGGGGAAAAATATAATATGAGAATTAATAAAGCAAAAACAAAAGTAATGACATGCGACAAAAA
Organism: Schistocerca gregaria; assembly: GCF_023897955.1. Taxonomy (NCBI): domain Eukaryota; kingdom Metazoa; phylum Arthropoda; class Insecta; order Orthoptera; family Acrididae; genus Schistocerca; species Schistocerca gregaria. Next base: position 231,354,918 of record NC_064921.1, read on the forward strand.
AGATCAAATGAAAGTCCAAGTTCATGTAGGCAATGAACTGCTTGAACAAATTTACTTATCTGGCAGTAATATTACCAGGGATGGAAGGAGCAAGGCAGAAGTGAGTAGTAGAATTGCTCAAGCAAAGGCTGCTTTTAACAATAAGGAAAACATCTTAACATCTAAGAGCATCAGCCTTGGTTCAAAATGGCTCTGTGCACTATGGGACTTAACATCTATGGTCATCAGTCCCCTAGAACTTAGAACTACCTAAACCTAAGTAACCTAAGGACATCACACAACACCCAGCATCAGTCTTGAAATCAGGAAAAGATTTTTGAAATCATATGTGTGGAGTGTGGCATGCTATGGGTGTGAAACATGGACTCTGGGGACAGAGCAAGACCAGAAGCTAAATTCTTTTGAAATGCGGTGCTATAGACGCATGCTCAAAATAAAATGTATCGACAAGGTCACAAACGAAGTGGTTCTGGAAAGAGCAGGTGAGAAGAGGAGCTTCTGGAGTTTCATTGTTAAAGGAAGAGTGCAATTTACAGGCCATCTGTTAAGACATAAAGGACTCCTGAACACAATCATAGAGGGATATGTCGAGGGTAAAAGACCACGGCTGAGGTACACGGATCAAATCGTGAAAGATGTGGGATGTAACACCTATAAAGAAATGAAGAGAAAAGCTGAAAGACGCTGTAGCTGTTGCATACCAAGCCTTGGATTGACCACTACAGAAGAAGAAAGAGCAAAATTAGCATCTCAAGAGAGTCGAGTATAAATGTATCGGTATCGAGATAAAAGTACTTCATACGAAGTAGTATCGATTGTTCTTCTGGCCCCTATGTACACCTCAATCCGCAGTTTGCTGGCAGCTCCTCCATGCTGGTCTTACAATGGCCAATAGAGACTGAGCGGCTGCCGTGTCAACTTCTGCCAATGACGTCATTCGGATGTGGTTTCGAGTGGCGTGTATTCAGGACACAGTTATTTTGGCTGTGCTTGGCTTTGCAGACCTTGGAGCCGCCACTTCCCTTTCAAGGAGCTCCACAGCTGGTATCAAGAGGCGCAGTGCACTCTGTTCCATTCCTCCCACCGAGGAAAAATCCCTGGCATCTGTGGCGTTCCCGGTTGATATTTTTCATTGAAATCTGTTAAACATCGTCAGAAAAATATTTATTATTCAATAGTCAATATTATGTCGGTCAGCTCCAAATATAATTAATAGAGCAGTCAAAACGGCGAAGTTATAAATAATTGAGGACTGTATTGTGGTGCATGCAGTTTAAGATTCCAACAGTGCAGTCTGCGAGTGAATAAACTCCCATACGGATACGTTAACAGTTTGTCCTCGCAGATGCGTTATGCTTTAGATAGCGGGACACCATAACGTAATCAGGTAGCCATAGTCCGATCCACGAACGATGGCGGTTCGCGCATGTCGAGCCACGGTCGCGAATTGCATTGTTAACGATTCCAAACGACAGTTGCGGCGTGTGCATGCGCGTGGTTCAAATGGCTCTGAACACTATGGGACTTAACATCTGAGGTCATCAGTCCCCTACAACTTACAACTACTTCAGCCTAACTAACCTAAGGACATCACACACATCCATGCCCGAGGCAGGATTCGAACCTGCGACCGTAGCAGTCGCGCGGTTCCGGACTGAAGCGCCTAGAACCGCACGTCCACCGCGGCCAGCTGCTCAAATCATTGGGATGCGCGGCGAAAGTAACTACGTAACATCCGAAGAAGTAACACACGAAGGAATTGAACACTTTACATGCCAGCTGGCATTCGGCGGTCATTGTTGTCTTTCGGGATTGTGTGGAGTGTTTTCCGAAAGTCCGATAGTATGTCGCCAGTCTGATAGATTTTGCACTTCAACGAGTATTTGTCCGATTGCCATTTCTCTCAATGAACTGAGAAATTCCGAAGGAATTTTATTATGCGTAGCGCCTTATTGATCCAAGAGAGGTCCCACGTTTCACACCCTGCAGCCATTCACTCTATTTGGGCTCTTGTTTGCGAATAACCGACAAAAAAAAAGTCGGAATTTCGCTTGATGCTCTTCAGCTTTAAAAAAGGGGCGTTTAACAGACAGGTTAAGCAGTGTCACGATTAAGGTACAGGCCCCCTGTGCAAGGGGTTGTTTGTTCGAAACTGATCAGATTGTTTGAAATTTTCTATTTTTAAATGTTTACGAAATTACTTTGATTGTTATTTTTATTCAGTGACTTGAGTTAATTTTTTTGTTTCTATTTCTTCGTCACATGATTTTAATCAACGTATTAACTTTTTCAAATTGGTCTCATTTTTTCGTCCTATCATTCTTTTTCCACTTGGAATCTTTGTCCATATGATTTTAATAACTTTTTATGTATTTTTCCGTTGTATCATCCTAAATGTTTGTCCATGTTACTGCATTCATTATTTCCATTCCTCATTTTGTTATTTATAATCCATTCTTTCGCTTAAATCTGCATTGTCCATAATGGAGTAATAATCCCTGTTTTAAAAGTTTTTTCATGATCTTAACCATCCAAAATAATGTACATATTGTAACAATAATACATTTTTGACACAATTGCGCAGTCAGCGTTAAATAGATTATTTCACCTTTTGTTTTTTTAAGCGATAAATGGGCAGTTTCAGATGTTTAAATACTGTGATAGATAAATACTAATAAATTCACATGCATAAAGACCTCAAGTGGAAAAAGAGAGGAAGAAAAAACTGAGAGCAATTTGAAAAAGTTAATATGTTGATTAAAATGTGACAAACAAATAGGATAAAAATTGCATTTAATCTAATTAACCGAATAAAAATGATGATGGAAGTAATTTCGATAGAGATTTAAACATAAAAAATTTAAAGCAACTGACAAAATCCGAACCGACGACCTCTTGCACGTGAGGCCTGTAGTATAACCGTCACGCTGTATAAACAGTCTGTTAAAAGTCCTTTTCTTAAAGTTGAAGAGCATCACGCGAAATTCCGAATTTTTTTTTTTTTCGTCGATTACTGGCAAATGATGGTCCACCAGGGTGAATGGCAGTAGGGTCCAAATGGCTCTGAGCACTATGGGACTTAACTGCTAAAGTCATCAGTCCCCTAGAACTTAGAACTACTTAAACCTAGCTAACCTAAGGCCATCACACACATCCACGCCCGAGGCAGGATTTGAAACTGCGACCGTAGCGGTCGCGCGGTTCCAGACTGTAGCACCTATAGCCGCTTGGCGACCCCGTCCAGCTGGCAATAGGGTATCAAACCTGGGACCTTAACTTGTGTCATTATATAGATGATTTCAAAATGTCTATATCACTGCTGGGAACCTCTTTTTGTGAGTGATTCTCACTTCGTGGGTTACGTATGCAGAATTTCTAATTATACTACTTGTCTTAATGTTGTGAACCTTTAACGTAAGGGACAGTTCTCTGCGAGAAGATTATGGCAATATTTTAAATTTTTAAATTCGCTCAGTGGTTGTATGAACTACTGAAAAACAAATTTTTGTTACGCCTGGAAGCTGTTAGGCACCACTGTGATCGCGACTCCTGTTAGCTGTTAGTAATATTCACTGTGCAACAGTATTAAAGGACCACATTTTTCAAACGCCGTTATTCTCTCCGATTGCTACGTAGAAGTTTGAAATTTGACTCAAACATGCCTACAACCTTCCTCTGTAATTGTGTAAAAGCTTGAGACTCTGCGACGTCACCCTCGGGCTCTGGGACGCTTCAGGTAACGAGGTATTGACATGTGCGGAGTAAAAGTCCGGAGCTCAGATGTTTATGTTAGGTCGCTGATGCCACATTGGCACAAAATTTCACCACAGTTCTTCCCAATGTCACCGTATACGTGTCACACGATGAGAGGGTCGTCACATCCCCTCTTACCCATATTCCAGCCTTTCTTTTGACGCCTAACGATTGACGTGAGCAACGTGACGCCCAGCGTTGAAATCATGCAGTTTTCTTTTGAGTGTCCACGAAACCGTTTCAGACACGCTACCGCTCAGAATCTACACGAAAAGATCTCGGGGGTGGTACAGAGGGCGACAGTGAAATCACCCCTTTCCTTGGGGCGTTTATTCCCACAGATTTCAGTCAAAATCAACAGTTGGCAGTATGACAAGCAACAGGAGAACGTTCTTGCAACCTTTGACATTGTTGAAACCCCCGGGTGATTCAGCCCTTTTCTGAGGACAATCCCAGTGAACATTATAGCACCCCTTTGGAGTGCAGTTTTTGCTGTGGTGTATAGTGATCCACAGCAGCACAGAGTGTTAATGCTATGTAGCCCACCTGTTTCACGTCGTCCTGTGGCGTGATTACGGGGAGCTGTGACACTGACACATCTAAGACCACTTAGCAACGCCCTCGCTGCTATTCTCCGAACTATGTTGAGCTCTTTAGAAACGTACCTGTACAGAGACAAAGTGTGGCAGAGTCCAAGGCGCCTGCAGACAGGCAAAGTATTGACGGCTCTCTGTTTTTGCATGACTACTGGCAGGCGCAAGAGCTGCAGCGTACCCTGCCTGCAGGAGCCTAGGACTCTCGTCACAGTTAAGCTGTCGGCACACGGACCGTGCATCCGAACATTGAGCGTGCTGACTTTCTGACGTTTAGCGTTAAAATCACGTTCGGGAGTCTTTCCGAACGTGCAGAATAATATCTGGCATGTCAGATATTCTGAGCTTGCGTCTGAGCGTTGATCAATGAGATAACACAACGCCGCCTACGTCACACGCACGCTGTCTCCCTTCAGTACAGAGTTGTGAGGCGCCATATTGGCATTCATTTCAAGCTTATACGTATATATGCCGATTCTGAGCACCAGCAAATTGAGAATCACTGGAAAACCCGTTGTCAACTCTGATTTATTCCAATAAAACAATGAAAAACATCATACTCGTGGCAAAAGAATTATTGTAACTTGCGTATTATGAGAGTAGGCTATTTGAAGGCAGCGACACACTGAAGATCCATCCAAAACGCATTGTTCTTGGTATAATTTGTTATGATTAAATTGCAATTAATAACATACTTATGTACTATTTACGTTTTTAGCAATGGTTAACATAATATGATTAGATATCAAGAGTTTGATGTTGGTTTAGCGTTACGAGTAGTGTCGCTGTCCATTCATGAATTTTTAATTGGGGCGGTGTTTCGCGTCCATACATTACCAAATTTTTTTCCCTAACATTCGCGTTTTATTAGGTTCTGATACTTTATTATTAGTTTTATATAAGTATATGCTATAATATTTGATGTTATGTAAATATAAGGTCACCTTCTTTGAGGGGTGCCTTTGTGTGATTGGCTTAATTTACAGGACAGCTTGCGCTATTTGTATAAAGATATTTTGCTCCTTTTTCACATGTTGCAAAGATTCTGCTACTGGGTAGGAACAGTGATCAAGTAAGACTGACCTTGGGGTTTTACTAAAATGTGGGAATGATGAAATAATCTTTATCTTATGCGGAGAAGTAACCCAAATTTGTACCGCACTGTTTGTAATGGAACTTTTATAAGCCTGTATCCTTATTGATTGGACATGGTACTTTCCTTTTTGTGGACGATGGAGGAAATGTGCGTTTTAATAGAGCTAACGTGGGAATTTTACGCGCGCCCGTTGAGTAAACAGTGTGATTTACGAAGTAGAAACACCCCTCAACTGCCGCAGGAGTGCGTTGCGATCGCGTATACCACGTTGGGATCCACGTACCGTATGCACAAGTCGCATCGTTACCGAGTATTCAGCAGCACGTTCAACGTGGCACGCTCAACGTTAACGTTCGACAGCACGGTCCGTGTGCCGACAGCTTTAGTTGTGTTGAGTTGTTCTTCTGTCACGTCAGCAGGAACTTTCTTGCTCTCGACGTCCTCAGTTTACCCTTTCCAACTATCCGTTCGATCATTTCTTCTGCACTTTTAATGATGATGACGGCGGTACAGTGCAGCGGGTGCCTGTCAGAGCGCTTTTTGCAGCAGTGTAACATTTTTTGTGTGTGGCGTACACTTGTGCAGGTGAAGCTGTCGTGTGGGCCGTACCGGTGGGCGGCTGTCCCAGAGGAGCCCCAGGTGGGTGGCGGTGGTGGCAGCAGCGTGGAGGAGGCGACCGCTGGCAGCGGGGGCGGCGGGGGCGGAGACGCGCCGCAGCGGGAGCAGGGCGCGGCCCACGGTGAGCACGCAGCCTCCGCCTACACCTGATTGTCGCGTCGGCTCTCCTTCCATTGTCGAGGTTGCCGAGGCACTCTCACACGCAGGGCTACTACTAGGCGGTAGCTACTCGAATCCTGATGGTGGAACAAATTCTCACTAGCAGTATTCGACCGACGAGGAGGAGAGGTCGTGGCATTAAATTCCTTATCACCAGAGCTTACTATAGTGTGCAACGGCAACTTCCGAACCTCTCTGTAGTGTGTAATGGTTATAATTTGTAACAATGACACATTTCTTCCTTATATGCTTTTGTGTAATGTATAAAGTAAATAAAGCAAATTGTCATGATGACCTCTCCTTTGGCAAAAGATCCCGTGATAGACTCTCATTCGGATATCCGTGAGGGGACTGCCATTGGGGTGGTTACCATGAAAAAAAGACTGAATAATCAACGAAAGGATAATGTTTACAAGTCTGAAATTTGAACATGGTAGGGGAGCTAGAAAATCTGAAAAGGGAAATGGAAGACTCAAGCTAGATAGAGCGGGTGTCAGTGAAGTGCAGTGGAAACAGGACAAAGTTCCTGATCATATGAGTATAGACATCAACAGCAGCATAAAATGATATTACGGGAGTATAATTCGTTATGAACAGCAACATCGGACAGAGAATGAGTTACTGTGAATAACTCAGAGTTCATGTATACATGCCGCCGTCGCAAGCCAAAGATGAAGAAAGAGAGAAAGTATATGAGGATATTTATCGGGTAATTCAGTACGTAAAGGGAGATCGAAATCTAATAGTCATTGGGGACTGTAGTGCGATTGTAGGAGAAGCAGTACAAGAAAGGGTTACAGGACGTTATGGACTTGGTATTAGTAAAGAGAGAGGAAAAAGTCTAGTATAGTTCCGCGATAAATCTCAGACGGTAACAGCGATTACTCTGTTCAAGAATCACAAGAGGCGGGAGCTATACTTGTAAAAGGCTGGCAGATATGGGAGGATTCCAGTTACATTACATTGCGAAATCAGATACTGGATTGTAAGGCGTACCCAGGAGTAGGTATAAACCCAGATCACAACTTAGAAATGGTGAAGAGTAGCCAGAAGTTTAAGAGACTAGTCAAGGAGAATCAATGCGCAAAGAAACGGGATACAGAAGTGCGAAGGAATGAAGACATACGTTTGAAGTTATCCAAGACTATAGATACTACGATAATGAACAGCATAATAGACAGTTCAGTTGAAGAGGAATAGACATCACTAAAAAGGGCAATCACAGAAATTGGAAAGAAAAACGTAGGGTCAAAGAAAGTAACCGCGAAGCACCCACAGGTAACAGAAAAAATACTTCAGTTGATCGATGAAAGAGAGAAGTACAAAAATGGGCAGGGAAATTCAGAAATACAAGTCTCGGAAGTGCAGGAAAGCTGAAGCGAAATGGCTGCATGAAACATGTGAAGAAATCGAAAAAGAAATGATAATCAGATGGGCTGACTCACCATATAGAAAAGTCAAAACAAACCTTCGGTGAGTTTAAAAGCAAGGGTGGTAACATTGAAAGTGCAATGCGAATTCCACTGTTAACAGCAGAGGAGAGAAATGAGCACTGAAAAGAGAACAATGAGGGATTGTCGAGCTGGGGATAGCGTTAGACAATGTCAAATGGTGCAGGATGTTCGAAATTCTGAGAAAGATAGGGGCAAGCTGTAGGGAAAGACGGGGAATATATAATTTGTACAAGAACTAAGAGGGATCAGTTAAAGTGGAAGACCAAGAACCAAGTGCTCGGATTAGAAAGTGCGTAAGAGAGGGATGTAGCCTTTCGCCCCTACTGTTCAACCTATACATCGAATAAGCAATGGCGGAAATAAAAGAGAGGTTCAAGAGTGGAATTAAAATTCAAAGTGAAAGGATATCAATGATACGATTCTCTGAAGACATTGTTATCCTCAGTGGAAGTGAAGAAGAATTACAGGATATGTTGAACGAATGAACAGAACGTTATTTCCTAATCCCTTAACAGATGTCCTACTATCCTGTCCCTTCTACTTGTCAGTGTTTTCCATATATTCCTTTCCTCGCCGATTCTCCGGGAAACCTCCTCATTCCTTGCCTTATCAGAACGTGGATTGACAGTAAACGAAAAAAGACGAAAGAGATGAGGAGTAGCAGAAATGAGAACAACGATAAAACATCAGGGTTGGTGATGACGAAGTAGATGAAGTTAAAGAAATCTGGTACCTAAGCAGCAAAATAACTCATGAATTTCTGAGAATGTACGTTTGGACCACAGCATTGTATAGTAACGCAACGCGGACTTTTGGAAAACCGGAACAGAAGAGAATCGAAGCATTTGAAATGTGGTGTCATAGAAGAATGTTGAAAATTAGGTGGACTGATAAGGCAAGGAATGAGGAGGTTTTCCGAAAAATCTGCGAGGAAAGGAATATCTTACATTGACAAGGAGAAGGGACAGGATGGTAGGACTAATGTTAAGACATTAGGAAATAACTTCCGTAGTACTAGAGGGAGCTGTAGAGGGTAAAAGCTGTAGAGAAAGACAGCAAATATATATAAGAGTCTTGAGATTGTTGCTGCTTCCACTTCGGGCATGATCAGACGTCTATAAGCGAAGTCATCGCTTAAATATATTAAACTTGGTAATATAATGCAGTTGTCCTGTATCCAAGTCTAATATTTTCACTAGTGTGTATGTAGGCAATTGCTTTGCGATTGATTGTTACATTATAGTGCTGAATGTTTGTATAGTAAAACATTCATAGGCTCTTCCATACAACGGTCGTATTATATACATTGGTCCTCTTCATAATACACTGACGGATGGTTACATAGTTTGCTTTACAACTGACATGTGATGTACAAGGGTAAGTTTATATTTCATGTGTAACAGTCCCCTACTGCCACTGTTAAATTTTCTGGCATACGTGTTTACATTACGTATTTACAACGTAGAACGACCGTCCAAAGATATATGAGAGCTTTGAGTTTATGTAACTCTAGTTTAAGAACCTTCAACATTGCAGCGCGTCAGCAATCGTTGGTTAATATATTAAAAAACTAGAAACCCGCCTCGATTGCGAAAAAAGCACCTAGTGTTAACCTAGGTTTCGGGGTAGATAACTACACCGTCTTCAGATCAATAAAACCCACAAGTGCCTAAGAAAACCTTTGTCAATGATTAAAATAACACCATAGCTATACATTTGTGAACGAAAAAAGGAAAACACCAACAGTACATATGTACACATCGGCCTATGTTCGATGGGCGATGACCCGCCATAAACTGCAGCTACAAATGGTCGCTCACTTACACGCTCGACCCGCTACCTTTGCACATGCGCAACACAAGGGAAGTTACTTGAATGCGCATGCGCATACTAATACGAGAAAGTTTATACATGGGTCGGGGCTAAATAGCCGATGTATTCCCAACCGTGGATTAACGTATATCAAAAAATGGAATTGATAGAACAAGAGACGATCTAAATAGGAAATGAAACCTAAAAATAACCGCACACGGTTGCTTATGCTAGGAAAGAAACATATATGAAGCTACCTATGACGACAGGAGGAACTCTCAAAAACTATTCCTAAAGCCAATAGTTAGCCGGGGGGGGGGGGGGGGGCTGAGGGGACGTAAGCTAAAGACGTCGTGGGTTTTATTGTTCTGAAGAAGGTGTAGTTATCTACGCCGAAACTTAGGTTAACACTAGGTGCTTTCTTCTCAATCGAGGCGGGTTCCTAGTTTTATAACTCTAGTTTAGTTCCTTCATCACTTCTCTGGAGTCAACCACAGAATACGCCAAAGAGACTGATAGCCTATAATGTTCATCTTTGTTCGATCACATTAGTAGATTCGACAGTGTGCTTTGAGATAACTGTGCTTGCAAATGTAACGACTGTTTTTGGTGACCATTTATTACACAGTAATTCAGTGTATGTCCCACATGTTTGTTTTATTTTTGCTAGACACTTTGCGAATATGTTCTCGTTTTTATGCTGTGACACCTGCGTTACAAAACCGTCGAAACAGTTGTAAGATCGCAAGCGTCTATTTGACAATATGTCGTTTGTTTAAAAGAAGCACGGATAGAATTGAGTGGCGGCCTGTGTTTTCAGCCCCTGCGACGGACACGCTATCGTCCAGGCTGCAGCCGTTCCTGACCAGCCTGAGTAAGAGCCGCGGCTTCTACGCCAACCTGGCAGAGTCGCTCTGCTCCGACGAGAGCTTCGCCGAGACCCGCGACACGGCCGACTGCTGGAACGGCCAGCGCATCGGAGAGTGAGTACACCTCCCACCACACTCTCAGCGGCATCGGCGCATCGCAGGCGTGTACGGGGTCTTTGTCTTCCGTAGGCAGAGCTCTCTACCTTTTCAGTCACCCCGTTGCATCTTATCTGCCGAAGTGTATCTCTTAGTCACTTCTCCAGACTCCGACAAGAGAACAGTCCAGGCCAACATGTCGAAACCTACACTGAATTTTTTTTTATGGAGGAGGAATACACCGAAATAAACACAGTGTCAGAATATTAGGTGCTACGACGCTCTCTAGGTACTTAAATAAATGTTGCGAATTGCCAAATTCGTAGCTCGCCAATTGTACACCACTACCGTGACTGTAGCAGACGGCGCACGCGCAACACGGCAGGCGCCCAGCTCTTGTTTTACAGCGCATCGGTAAACAGGTAACATGGCGCTACGCGATCGCAATTTGTAAAGCGAATTTCAGTTTCTCTTGAAAGTTTCTCTGACACAATTGTTCACAGTTGCTATTCGTTCGAATCTGAAACTCAATAAATATCCGTAATAATTTACAGTCGCATTTGCCACTCGTTCTTTCATATGTGTTTGTTAATACACTACTGGACATTAAAATTACTACACCAAGAAGAAATGCAGATGATAAACGGGTATTCATTGGACAAATATATTATACCAGCACTGACATGTGATTACATTTTCACGCAATTTGGGTGCATAGATCCTGAGAAATCAGTACCCAGAACAACCACCTGTGGCCGTTCGTATTAACGGCCTTGATACGCCTGGGCATTGAGTCAAACAGAGCTTGGATGGCATGTACAGGTAGAGCTGCCAATGCAGCTTCAACACGATACCACAGTTCATCAAGACTAATTCAAAATGGTTCAAATGGCTCTGAGCACTATGCGACTTAACTTCTGAGGTCATCAGTCGCCTAGAACTTAGACCAATTAAACCTAACTAACCTAAGGACATCACACACATTCATGTAAGAGGCAGGATTCGAACCTGCGACTGTAGCGGTCGCTTGACTCCTGACTGTAGCGCCCAGAACCGCACGGCCACTCCGGACGGCCAAGAGTAGTGACTGGCGTATTGTGACGAGCCAGTTGCTCGGCCACCATTGACCAGACGTTTTCAGTTGTTGAGACATCTGGAGAATGCGCTGGCCAGGGCAGCAATCGAACATTTTCTGTATCCAGAAAGGCCCGTACAGGATCTGCATCATGCTGTCGTGCATTATCCTGCTGAAATGTAGGGTTTCGCAGGGATCGAATGAAGGGTAGAGCCACGGGTCGTAACACATCTGAAATGTGACGTCCACTGTTCAAAGTGCCGTCAATGCGAACAAGAGGTGACCGAGACGTGTAACCAATGGCACCCCCTACCATCACCCCGGGTGATACGCCAGTATGGCGATGACGAATACACACTTCCAATGTGCGTTCACCGCGATGTCGCCAAACACGGATGCGACCATCATGATGCTGTAAACAGAACCTGCATTCATCCGAAAAAATGACGTTTTGCCATTCGTGCACCCAGGTTCTTCGTTGAGTACACCATCGCAGGCGCTCCATTCTGTGATGCAGCGTCAAGGGTAACCGCAGCCATAGTCTCCGAGCTGATAGTCCATGCTGCTGCAAACGTCGTCGAACTGTTCGTGCAGATGGTTGTTGTCTTTCAGACGTCCCCATCTGTTGAGTCAGGGTTCGAGACGTGGCTGCACGATGCGTTACAGCCATGCGGATAAGATCACTGCCATCTCGACTGCTAGTGATACGAGGCCGTTGGGATCCAGCACGGCGTTCGGTATTACCCACCTAAATCCACCGATTCCATATTCTGCTAACAGTCATTTGATCTCGACCAACGCGAGCATCAATGTCGTGATACGATGAACCGCAATCGCGATAGGCTACAATCCGACCTTTATCAACGTCGGAACCGTGATGGTACGCATTTCTCCTCCTTACAGGATGCATCACAACAACGTTTCACGCGGCAACGCTGGTCAACTGCTGTTTTGTGTATGAGAAATCGGTTGGAAACTTTCCTCATGTCAGCATGTTGTAGGTGTCGCCACCGGCGCCAACCTTGTGTGAACGCTCTGAAAAGCTAATCATTTGCATATCACAGTAGCTTCTTCCTGTCGGTTGAATTTCGCGTCTGTAGCACGTCATCTTCGTGGTGTAGTATTTTTAATGGCCAGGTGTGTATTTTTTGGCAAAATGAACGCAACCTTGCAAAGTTTCAGCTTGTTGCTTTACTTTTGGACACCAATGTATGTCGATGCGTGAAAAACAGTGTGTTGTTGGTTCAGATGGCTCTGAGCACTATCTGTGGTCATCAGTCCCCTAGAACTTAGAACTACTTAAACCTAACTAACCTAAGGACATCACACACATCCATGCCCGAGGCAGGATTCGAACCTGCGGCCGCTGCGGTCACGCAGTTTCAGACTGAAGCGTGTAGAACCGCATGTTGTAACGAGTTTCGTATTGGAAGAGTTCGTCCGCACATTGAGACCCCCCCCCTCCTTTAGCTTGACAATGCCAGAGTACACACGAGCGCTGCGGCGTATGCAGAAATCCACGCCTTTGACTCACTGTCATCGATCATTCTACGTTGATTTCCGACTTGGCACCACCCACCTCAGAGAGCTTAACTTTAGTAGTAATGAAGCGGTGGAAGCAGAAATGAGGATGTGACCCAGTCATCAAAATCAAACATTCTACAGTATCGGTATGAACAAACTCGTTGGGAGCAATGTCCTTGTCGGCAGGGTGTCTATGTTGAGAAATAATTTGGTATAGACATGAAGAATAAAGATGTAAAATGTTAACAACGTTTGAGGGGCAACGGCCTTGCCGCAGTGGATACACCGGTTCCCGTGAGATCACCGCAGTTAAGCGCACAAGTCGGCACTTGGATGGGCGATAATGGCCGCAATGCGTTGTTGCCATTTTTCGGAGTGCACTCAGACTCTTAATGCCAATTGAGGAGCTACTCGACCGAATAGTAGTGGCTCCGGTCACAGAAACCAACATAACGACCGGGAGAGCGGTGTGCTGACTACACGCCCCTCCTATCCCCATTCTCTTGAGGATGACACGGCGGTCGGATGGTCCTGTTGGGCCACTTGTGGCCTGTAGACGGAGTGGTTTTAAGAACGTTTGTATTATTTAAAAAGCGTTAAGAATTTTCACATAAAAATTTCGAAGGGATTACCTTCTCAGTTCGCCCTCATATAATAAAGGCTTTATACAGCGATGTCGCACTTCACTGTAGGACAACAAACCGTACTTTCAACTTTCTTACTGCACAACTGCAAACAAGAAAGCTGCAAATTGCGGCAGCACTGAAATCAAGGTGGCGGCAGCTTGATTTGCTTTTCTGTGTCAGCACAGGTCACGTGATCTCGTCAGCAAACTACAGCACAGGATTATCGCACAGGAGATGTTATGTAGTCACCAAGTCACATTACTTTTTCGTCGCGCGAACATTCAAACGTCGGCAAACACTGTAAACATGCAGCTGCTATAGAATAGGAATGGTGAATGTGTCAAATTAATATACAAAGAATATAATAACAAGCATAGCCATGCCTTCACATATAATATTGATAGTTATAAATATTTGGCCATTATTTTTCTGAATATATTGCGATTTCCGAGCGACTGATTAGCTGGGAACCTAATAACAATTTCATGAATCTGCTTGCTTGTTGTCAGGAACCTGAAACATAGTTTCCATTTGATACTTGTTCTTTATCATCATCGTTAGTATTATAGGAAGCAACGTCGTGCACGGAGCAGATATTTTTTTCAAGTTTCTTGTGCTGGCCATTTTCGCAGCAGCTGTATATAAATTAAAGTAGTTCAAAAGAAAAAGGACTTCTGCATGCTGCACATTAGGTGTTTTGTTTTATCTTCTGCACCCAGACGCTTTTCACCGTAATTACAAGGCATCTTCAGGGGGTGTCCTGATATATTACACGATTTTTTCGTTTGCAAATATAGGTTATCGGTTGAACGAAGTGGATTTTGTATTCGTGTAATGGGCTGACTGTCTTCTTTTCCCTTTTTTTTATTCTATGAGATTTCCTTGTTGCAGTTCGCGATGGATCTTGTTTTGCCAGGATTGATTCTTTGTTTATATAACTTTAGTGAGAAACTATTAACTTCGAAAGCGTGTATTTGTGGAATTATTGGTCTAGCGACATAACCTGCTCATACAATCATTTGCGGACTCACTAGGGGGAAAAAAAAAAAGCTCTGAGCGCTATTCGACTTAACTTCTGAGGTCATCAGTCCCTTAGAACTTGTTAAACCTAACTAACCTAAGGACATCACACACATCCATGCCCGAGGCAGGATTCGAACCTGCGACCGTAGCAGTCGCGCGGTTCCGGACTGAGCGCCTTAACCGCGAGACCACCGCGGCCGGCTGACTCACTAGCTGTAGCTTACAAATTATGAAAGATAAACACTGGTGCCCAGACTTCAGCTGTCGGGATGGTCCGTGTTTATAGAATTATTCGTTTTCCTGATGCATGTTTGCAGTACTTTGTTTAATTTCGAGCAGTTCTGTCTCCTGTAAGAAGAAGGAACATTGTATCATCGCGTAGTCTGCAAACGATGTCCACGGTGCTTATCTTGTGGCGGATTACACATGCAGTGTGTTCCGCGAGGTAATACAGCAGTTCGCTTTCTGCGCAGGAAGGCGTTGGAAGTAGCCTCACAATCAGACGAGAGGAGAGGACAATTAGGCTGAAAGCACTCATCACGCAGCTTTGTCACAGCCCAGACCTCAGGACGCAAATTAATTAAGACGCTCGTCGCTGATGCGTCGTTGCCGCACGCTGTTGCAAACACTCGCGCGAATTACGACGAGCTTTCGTCCTTTATTCGAAGCGTGTTCTACACAGAGCCACTAACGCGCGCAGGCAGTGGCTCCATTTTAATTAAAACGCGCCGCTCTTCTCATCTTCATTTCGGCGATCATACCTGTGATCGACGACCTGTGCTGCGAAGTTGCTTTTGCCTCCCGAAGAGTAGTGCTTAAAAAATTTTTTTCGCTGCACAGTCACGAGAGGCAGAAAGGAGATATTTAATTGCAGCAGATTGCGGAAACTGCCATTTTGTTCGCAGAAAAATTCGTTTCGAAACGGAGTGAATTTTGCTAAATGCGTTTTCTGAGCACTAGATAATTTCCGTTGAAGACTTACTGCGAAGATCAGGTTGCTTTCAGTAAGAAAAAACTAGAGAAGCAGTTCTGACACTGCGCTTATTAATGGACTACAGAATGAGGAGCACATCACGGTTGAAGAAATTATATCCTCACATTATTTAACATTTTTGGCTTATTTTTAAAGCTGATTCTTTAGCTTTGAATTGAGTACCGGCGGTCATGCAATATGCAGCAATAAAATAGTCTTTGCATGTTGATAATATTTTTTTAAATTATTGTACCTGCGTTTCGCGTGATGGGCGCAGTGTGTGAATCAGTCCCAGTTGGTCGGCAACACTCTTGAAATGCAGGTGCGTAGAAGTGTGTGGTTGCAATACAACCGAGATGAAATTGCACCCATCTAGAGATTACGGTCAGTTTAATGATTCGTGCCGAGCAGACACCACACCTGAAGTTAAAGTGCGAAGCAATCCATTTGTCTTATGTCATACGGGAGTTTTCTAACTGAAGGTGTAGCTTGAATTGGCTTTTGAAGAAGTGATAATTCCAACAACCAAAAGTATACTTCATGATTCATCATTTAATATTGTATATTTAATCTTTTATTTCTCGCACTGTAATATGCTATTGCAGAGACATGAATGATTGGCCGGTAAGAGAGACTGATGTGGACAGGGGTAATGTAGCATTGTCGCTAATACCCTTATAGGCACTGTTATACTAGCATTCACGGACGTAAAGAAAGCTTTCTTTTCTCAAAAAATAGTGGGAGACGCGAATATAACAGTAAGACCAAAATCAGCCTCTGCACAGACTTCAAAGATTTAACATTAGTACAGACAGGAGTCAATGGTTGGGTACAAAAGCTGGCAGAGCACATTGAATCCTTGTATGGGCAACGCCTTCCCTTCTATTCCATCGCCCCCTCCTGCCCCCTCCAACTCCTCCTTCCCCCTTATTCTGTCCATCTTCTCCTACCCCTCTCTCTATAACTCTCCTCCTCCCCCTTCTCTGTCCCTCCTCCTCTTTTCTTTGTCGTCTCCTTCTCTTTTCTTTGTCATCTCCTTCTCTTTCCTTGGCCGTCTCCTCCTCTTTCCTTGGCCGTCTCCTCCTCTTTCCTTGGCCGTTTCCTCCTCTTTCCTTGGCCGTCTCCTCCTCTTCCCTCGGCCGTTTCCTCCTCTTTCCTTGCCTGTCTCCTCCTCTTTCCCTGGCCGTCTCCTCCTCTTTCCTTGACCGACTCATCCTCTTTCCTTTGCCGACTCATCCTCTTTCCTTTGCTGTCTCCACCTCTGTCCTTGGCAGTCTCCTCCTCTTTCCTTTCTCTGTCCATTTCCTCCTTCCCTACCTATGCCCATCTCCTCTCCCCTCCTCTCCTCCCTCTCTGTCCGTCTCTTGATGGCGCTGCCATAGGTCAAACGGATATCAACTGCGTTTTTTAAAATAGGAACCCCCATTTTTATTACATATTCGTGTTGTACGTAACGAAATATGAATCCTATACTTGGATCACTTTTTTCGCTTTGTGATAGATGGCGCTGTAATAGTCACAAACGGTTAAGTACGTGGTATCACGTAACATTCCGCCATTGAGGACGGTATTTGCTTCGTGAGACATTACCCGTGTTGAAATTGACCGTTTTCCAGTTGCGGAAAAGGTCGATATCGTGTTGATGTATGGCTATTGTGATCAAAATGCCCACGGGGGTGTACTATGGATGCTGCTCGGTATCCTGGACGACATCAGCCAAGTTTCCAGACCGTTCGCCGGATAGTTACGTTATTTAAGGAAACAGGAAGTGTTCAGCCACGTGTGGAACGTCAACCACGACCTGCAACAAATGATGATGCCCAAGTAGGTGTTTTAGCTGCTGTCGCGGCTAATCCGCACATCAGTAGCAGACAAATTGCGCGAGAATCGGGAATCGGGAATCTCAAAAACGTCGGTGTTGCAAATGCTACATCAACATCGATTGCACCCGTACCATATTTCTATGCACCGGGAATTCCATGGCGACGACTCTGAACGTCGTGTACAGTTCTGCCACTGTGCACAAGAGAAGTTAAGGGTCGATGGCAGTTTTTTGCACGCGTTCTATTTAGCGACGAAGCGTCATTCACCAACAGCGGTAACATAAACCGGCATAATATGCACTAGTGGGCAACTGAAAATCCACGATGGCTGCGACAAGTGGAACATCAGCGACCTTGGCGGGTTAATGTATGGTGCGGCATTATGAGAGGAAGGATAATTGGCCCCCATTTTATCGATGGCAATCTAAATGGCGCAGTGTATGCTGATTTCCTGCGTAATGTTCTGCCGATGTTACTACAAGATGTTTCACTGCATGACAGAATGGCGATGTACTTCCAACATGATGGATGTCCGGCAAATAGCTCGTGTGCGGTCGAAGCGGTACTGAATAGCATATTTCATGACAGGTGGATTGGTCGTCGAAGCACCTTACCATGGCCCGCACGTTCACCGGATCTGACGTCCCCGGATTTCTTTCTGTGGGGAAAGTTGAAGGATATTTGCTATCGTGATCTACCGACAACCCCTGACGACGTGCGTCAGCGCATTGTCAATGAATGTGCGAACATTACGGAAGACGAACTATGCGCTGTTGAGAGGAATGTCGTTACACGTATTACCAAATGCAATGAGGTTGACGGACATCATTTTGAGCATTTATTGTATTAATATCTACTCCTTTTTGTACATTGCTCCGTACCCCTCTATCTTTCCATCTCCTCTTTCCTCCTCTGGGTCTGTTCATCTCTTCGATGTTCCATTTCTCTCCACGTTATCTCTTCCACCACAACAGTAGGTTGCCGTAGGCGCATATTTTTTGCTCACTGCTTTGCTCACGCAGACTCATGTGTCATGTATTTCACACATAATTAATATATTTCTCACATATTTGTACACTTATTTCCCCAGTATATCTAGCTAATTTCGCGCTGCAGTTTCGTTTTTACGGAGCTCAATCTTTATGAGGTCATATATCCTGAACTATACAGAGTGAATCACGAAGATATGCAAATGTTTAGTTACGTACTTCCGACTAATAAAAGATTTTGCCTGAAATTTAGCAACTTTACTAAAATGAAGCCATCGCAAAACTGTACGAGGTTAAAGAAAGCACGATTTCCATTTATTGGTCTGGTGAATCTAATAAAACATGTCCCAGACGTGTATGTGCAGTAGTTTTCCAGAACATCCAGAGAAGCAAAGACGTAATTTCGTAAAATTCTTAATTTGTTAACTACTTGGTCCAATTTATTTTTTAAGTACCAGACAACTGCACAAAGTTTTCAATAGAGATTGTAGAGAATTTAATTTGGGAAAATGAATAACGTTAACTGAAACTATGAATGTCTCAGATAATCTGGTTCAAATGGCCCTGAGCACTATGGGACTTAACTGCTTAGGTTATCAGTCCCCTACAACTTAGAACTAATTAAACCTAACTAATCTAAGGACATCACACATATCCTTGCCCGAGGCAGTATTCGAACCTGTGATCGTAACGGTCGCGCGGTTCCAGTCTGTAGCGCCTAGAACCGTTCAGTCATTCCGACCGGCTCAGATAATTTAATAAAAGCACACGTGAATTCGTGTTAAACCGGAAAAACCAAAGCTCAGTGTTAAGGAAGTTGTACAATGTGCATACAATTTCACAATACGTTCACAGTAAATGTTCAAGAATGTCTCCACCAAAACTCTTCGTTGAAAAGCGGAATGTTGTACCGCTGACAGACCACAGCCCACTCATAGGGGACGATGAGAATGAAATACAGGAAAAAAGTAATGTAATCTACATCTACATCCATACCCCACAAGCCACCTGACCGTGTGTGACGGAGGGTACCTTGAGTACCTCTATCGGTTCTCCCTTCTATTCCAGTCTCGTATTGTTCGTGGAAAGAAGGATTGTCGGTATGCTTCTGTGTGGGCTCTAATCTCTCTGATTTTATCCTCATGGTCTCTTCGCGAGATATACGTAAGAGGGAGCAATATACTGCTTGACTCTTCGGTGAAGGTATGTTCTCGATACTTCAACAAAAGCCCGTACTGAGCTACTCAGCGTCTCTCCTGCAGAGTCTTCCACTGCAGTTTATCTATTATGGTTCAAGGTCTAGAAACATAGGTTAGCGATTAGAAGTTCGTAAGACAGGATACCAGTTTATCGTGGTTATTGTTCGACGTGTACGTCGAAGAAGCAATGAAAGAAGTGAAGAAAAATTTCAGAACAGGAACAAAAGTGCAGGGACAACAGATACTAGTGCTACTGATCCGATGTAAGGGAGACTTCGAAAAACTGTTGAAAGGCATGGAGAGCATACTTAACCACAGAGTATGGTTTTAAGGATAGACAAAGCAAAGGCGTAGTTGATGAAGGACCGGAGAAAGGAGAATAACGACTTACGTAAGAAGTAAGATTACACAGGATGGCTGAAACATGGAAAAAGTCAAAAGCACACTGGAACAAGAGAGAATACCGCCAATAAAAGAGTTTTGCTGAGTCAGCTATATCAATGAAACTACGGAACAAGTACCTGAAACTAACGTGGTTAGATATTCCGTCTTTTGCGATAGTATGACGTCTGGACGCTTTTCGCTTTTTAAAAAATCTTCAGTGGTCAGTGTTTTGGCTCCTGCATTATTTTTCTGCGTTCTTTCATACACAGCCGTTCGACTTTTAGCACACTGCACTGCACTGACACAATATTTTGTCGTCTGAATGGGTTTATACAGGGTGGTCAGAAACAGTATAGTAAGTTTGTAAGGGTGTTGCATGGCGGGTTGTGCTGAGAAATGATTGTTAAGAAAATAATTCGATATGTTACACCGTGTTCGAGTTAATTAACATTAAAGTTAGCCATTCAGCCCGTGGCGCGCGCCAGTTCATGCGGCCTACCAGAGACTGTCACCAAACGTGTTCTTCGTTTGGTTTCCTAAAACCGAACAAGAGAGCGATAATAAAATTGGTCATGGAGCTGTACTAAGGATCGATCCGGAGCTAAAGGCTGAGCAGTCTCATGCACTATCGTCTACGCTGTAAGAACAACTAACATTACCGAGAGAGGTGGCGCTGTGGTTAGCACACTGGGCTCGCATTCGGGAGGACGACAGTTCAATCCCGCGTTCGGCCATCCTGATTTAGGTTTTCTGTGATTTCCCTAAATCTCCTCAGGCAAATGCCGGGATGGTTTCTTTGAAAGGGCACGGCCGACTTCCTTCCCAATCCTTCCCTAATCCGATGGGACCAATGACCTTGCAGTTTGGTGCCTTTCCCCAAAACCAACCAACCAACAACTAACACTAAATGTATCTGGCAGGCTGTTTAAATTTGCGACAGCAACGGCCTGATTGGCTAACTTCAATGCTAATTAACTCCGAAACGGCTCAATTTTTTCTCTGCAATTATTTCCAGGCACAATCTACCTTGCTGGACCCTTACAAGCTTTTCAGACTGTTTCTGGTCACCCCAAACCTCCGCATTCACGTAGTGTACTTTATTTTGGTCATACAGAATCCTGATTAAATCCAATAGAAAATGTAGCAAAGACGTAGAATATACGTTTTATCAGTATAGTTAATTAAATCAAGTTTTGTGGTATCATTATTGAATGGACGCCCCGTTAAATCCTAGATTGCAAGCTGTCTTTTTATTCGTACCTTCTTGCACCAGAACTTCTGAAAAGCCATGTATCAGGGCTTGGGGTTTCAACCCCTGTATAAGGAGTGGAACTACTCTTAAAAGTTTATTATCACTAACACTTTGCGAATTCATTAAGAAGGAGGAAACTTTTTCGTGTGGTAAGTACGCCCGGCGGCGTGATCACCAGGGATTTTCTTTCCCCAGTTTTTTTTTTTTTTTAAAGAAGCAAATTTAATTTTCTGGGGAACTCAGCAGTGGGATTACCGAGTAAGGAGACTCTGATACGGGTGTTCCAAAGGGCGGATTAGATCTCCGGCACGCAAACGAAATTTGCATGATTACTGTCGCCTTTAGAGCGTTTGCGCCCTCTTTCTCTCCATTATCTCTTTCTCTCCCTTACCTCTTTCTCTCCTTGTCGCTCGCTCCACACAAGCTGACAGCAAGCGACGCTATAAATGTTCTGAATGCGTCAAGATACCAACTCTGTTAGCAACGAATAACGCCGAATTAGGACGCCGTTGGCGACGATAGTGCCAACACTTACGTCTCTTTACCCGTTTAGAACTAGCGTCCCCTTTAGCTACAGCGAAATGGGCAATATGCAGGTCAATAAGAGTTGTGCAGTAACCGTATGGAAATTTGATGATACGAAGAAGACATTTCTTGCTTTTCTGTTCTAATACCTTGGATGGGCTGGACGACGAAATCTCTTGTACAACTTTCAAAGCGTCCAATTTTGCAGAAGCTCAGAGACGCATTTGTGCAGCGAGTGGTAATTCATCAGAACTGTGATGAAGATGATCCGTTCTTTTTCGTTCAGACTTGTTGAATAAGTCTTCAATTTATTTTTGAGGTACATCTGATGGTTTTTTTCTCGTTTTCGAAAAAAAAAACCCAGGGAAATATGCCTTAATAATCTCCATTCGGTGCCCCTTGCTACTTGGCGATCAATAGAGTTGAAATAATCTGCCTCATATTGTCCGGCACGCTAGTTAAACATCCATTCTTTTCTGTTAAAGAATTTTCCGATTTATTTGGTAGAAGAATTATCATCAAAATGAATAACTCTTTCATTGTAACATCGCCATTGAAACCAGATGAAACTGAAACTAAAATTAATGTGTACTATTTATTCCATATTGTGTTACTTTCATAAATCAAGTTTTGATCTTTCTTTTTCTCATTATTTTCTCACTCTTTAGTTTATTGCGCAGAGTGTCCGGAAATTCCCGTTTCAATTTTCCATGACTTGTAGCTGGTGTGAGTACATAATATTTTGAATAGGAACCCATGTCCCGAAACGTACCGTTTCCTTGCTACAGCCGTTTGCAAATATGTTTGAAGGAAGGTATGCAACAGATCAGTAATGGTGGTGGGTGGTTCCGTCGGATCTGCTGATATCATTTGACGTCTGTCCTACATCTCTGACCTGGTTCGAGCCTCACTCATGTACCTGAGAGTGTTAGAACAACACGTCTGAGTACACGTTGACCAATACACCGACATGATACTTCTGAATGGCAAAGCTCACGGTTATGGAAAAGCTGCTCGCCGTCTTTGTCAAGATCGTTCTCCACATCGTCCGACTACATCGCGTACCTTTTTCACCATTATTATGCAATGACTTCGAGAAAGGGTACCGTCAACGTTAACAGACGTGACTGTTGTGCTCCAAGGAAACGCTGCACAGTCGAACTGGAAGAGGCCGTACTGCATCACTTTGAAGAGAGCATCTTCAGCGAGGACATGAGCAATTTCTTTAGCTACTAATGAGCGCTGCAATGGGGCACGCTTGATCAATTAACTGTAAAAGTGGTCGCGTTATCAAATGTTTTCAAATGGCCCTAACATGGAAACAGTACGTTTTGGGACATGGATTCCAAGCCAAAGCCGCGCGGGATTAGCCGAGCGGTCCATGGCGATGCAGTCATGAACTGTGCGGCTGGTCCCGGCGGAGGTTCGAGTCCTCCCTCGGGCATGGGTGTGTGTGTTTGTTCTTAGGATAATTTAGGTTAAGTAGTGTGTAAGCTTAGGGACTGATGACCCTAGCAGTTAAGTCCCATAAGATTTAACACACAATCCAAGCCAAAATATTATCTACTCACCCCCCCCCCCCCCCCCACAAGTTCTAAAAGTTTCTAACGGGAATTTCTGAACACTCTTTATTGACATAACAAAATACAAGGCATTCGTGTTGACATAATTATGCTATAGTTCTTGATTAATGCTCTATATGTATTGATTTGGGCTACGTGTTACATTGTTCAATCGACTTTCGGAAAAAATGTTCAAATGACGGCGTACTGCAATTACCATTTCAAATTAGGCTTATTACTGGGAGTAGTAACTTTTAATTCAATTTTACACGCCGTTTTCACGAAGAAAATATTTTACCGGACCATTCCAAACATGGCACGTACTATTTGAAATGCGGCTTATTGCTGGAATAATAACTTGAAGTTAAATTTTACGCTGTTCAGAAAGAAAATACTTCGTCGCAGGATTCAAAATAGTGCAGGGTGTCATGGAATATCTCTATCGTTTTTCATTATTCTTTATCAGTCTTTCATTCATTTTTCAGCGCGAACGTTAATTTAAAGAACAATGTTTAATATACGATTAAAGAATTGAATAGGGGCTGGTATGCAGCATCCTCGATTTCATTATTTCATGACCCGGGCACACGAAACGAAGGCATCTGATTTGAAAGACGCGCTACTTTGTTCGCTGTCGACGGGACGTTAAATCCTGTCTCCCTTCCGTTTTTTTTATCTCCGCCCTGTTAGCCAGACCCATTGCTCGCGAAAGAGCATTTAAGAGTAAAGGACCCCACAGGCGAACGACGGACGCAGCAGTTCGTCGCGTGGGCGACCGATCGCTTTGTGGGTCATACGTGTGCGTCCAAAACGCAGCGATCGGTTGCTGATATCATGAAAATCCCAGGTGGCCTGACAGATCGCTTTCGATTTGTGCATGCAATAAGGCTGCTACTTGGTTCTCTACTATATTTTTGCGTTTCTCTTTGACCACGTTGAATAAAGCTTTGTGAAATAAATCGGTTCGGTTCGGTTGTTTGAGGGAGGAGACCAAACAGCGAGGTCATCGGTGTCATCGGATTAGGGAAGGATAGGGAAGGAAGTCAGCCGTGCCCTTTGAAAGGAACCATCCTGGAATTTGCCTGGAGCGATTTAGGGAAATCACGGAAAACCTGAATCAGGATGGCTGGACGCGGGATTGAACCGTCGTCCTTCCGAATGCGAGTGCAGTGTGTGAAAGAAATGAAAGGTTTTATCTAGGAATTTGGCTAATTACTGTGAGAAGTATTGCGTTTGTTTATGCCACCAGTCACCATTTTCCTTTGTTTAAATTATACACTACCCGCTTCGGAAAATGATTCCCATTTTCAAGTGCGCTTATCTCTGCTTACTATTCCTTTTTTTCGTAATGATGCTGATGAAAATATGTAATAGGACACGGAGAAAAAACGCACTTGAAAATGGAAATCGTTAGCCGTCACTTAAAGTACAAACAAAAGAAAATCGTGACCGGTAGCCCGAAAGATATTTATTAACCTTGCCTATTGTTTTCACAGTCGCAAGATTTCACAAACCATATCTAATGGCTCAAACAAGACACTCTGAGAAGCGAATCGAAGGCCGGAGCTGATATTAAAAAATAATAGAAAATACACTCTCTGATTTTGTGGTGATAATAATTTTGAAGCCTGTGCTGTAGAAGTAGAATTGTTGGGATGTTTATAGTAATAGTCACGATACACTAGGTTCCATCTAACGGTTTTGAATTAGTTATGAAACATTTACAGCCATTACCAAAGTTTTTAACACCTAAACAGAATGGTGCAGTGCCGTAATATTAAAGTGACTATTTAATTTAAGTGCTCAGGGCAAATCAGTTTTTCAGATGTGCAGTCTCTTGTTGCTGCATGTAACCTAACTCTCCCTCATGCACTTCGTAACAATACTTACGGTAATCAGTAGTGCTGCCATTGACAGCATCTCTACAGTCACATCGTAATTGAAAAACAAATATGTAAATACTTGAAGTTAAACCATAAGACTAAAGAATGAAAAAAGAATTGAGAACTAATAAAAGAAAAACGAATTGTGTTAACCCACTGGAAAGATCTACACAATGTACTTGGCGTTAGTGAAAAACGTAAATATATCCTATAAAATAACCTCCAATTACCAAGAAAAGCATCTCAATTCTCGTTTTCTGGAGCCGCGCGACCGCTACGGTCGCAGGTTCGAATCCTGCCTCGGGCATGGATGTGTGTGATGTCGTTAGGTTAGTTAGGTTTAAGTAGTTCTAAGTTCTAGGAGACTGATGACCTCAGATGTTAAGTCCCATAGTGCTCAGAGTCATTTGAACCATTTTTTTCAATTCTCGTTTCCTTAAATTTATTTTTTGAAAATATTCTTGTGGAAACGGAGATCAACTGCGACTATGCTAAACATGCAGTTCATTTTTCATAGAAGAACTGATTGACGGAGTGGTATTGGTAATACTGGTTGAAATTGCTTGGCGGAATCGCTCGTGTGTGGCGGGCTCGAGGCGAGCGGCTAACTGCAGCATTACCGCTTGCGACAGAACGCTGCGATCCCTCGTCCGTATGTGGGGCCCTGTAGTTCAGCCTGAAATACAACAATGTAGGTAAGCTGCCCACTGTCAGCGGGTTAACGGACTCCACACACGAGCGTCAAATCACTGAAAATATCCGAAGCGATATTGCCCGCATTCAATGTCTAGCTTCGACCTTGCTACACAAGATTGCTTTACCAGGATATTACTGTGTAGTGCAGTGCTACTACTATATTTATCAGCGGTAGAAAGTAATTTTTTTTCTTGATTGATCAGTCTTCTGACTGGTTTGATGCCACCCACCACGAATTCCTGGAGAGCTTCTGTAAAGTTTGGAAGATAGGAGACGAGGTACTGGCAGAAGTAAAACTGTGAGGATGGGGCGAGAGTCGTGCTTGGGGAGATCAGTTGGTAGAGCACTTACCCGCGAAAGGCAAAGATCCCGATTTCGAGTCTCGGTCCGGCACACAGTTTTAATCTACCAGGAAGCTTCATGTCAGCGCACATTCCGCTGCAGAGTGAAAATCTCATTCTCGATCCATCAAGTATGTCGCATGGCAACAGGGACATGTACGGGGGTTGGAACTTAAATAGTGGCAACTATTTATTCACTACCGATACAAAAGAGTTAGATGTTTGCACCTGTTACTGTCCTTCAAAGTAGTCACCAGCGTTGTGTAGAACCCGTTGCCAGCGATGTGGAAGGCGTAGTATACCGTTAGCAGAGCCTGTTCTGTTGATGATGCGAATGGAGCGGTCTAAAGTTATGGTGATCCTCGTTTACGACTGCGATGGTTTCGTCCTAACGCATTACGTTCCTCCACGGCGGACCGTCAATGCACAGTATTACTGTTCGTTTTTGGAGGATCACCTGCGTGCGACCAGCTTTGCGAAAGAAGCGGCGACACTTTCTGCGCAACCCACCCATTATTTTGCACGACAATGCGAGGGCGCATACACAGCAAGCTGTGGCTGCTCTGTTCGGTCGATGAGACTGGGAAGTACTGTATCATCCACCACACTCCCCGGACGTAAGTACTTGTGACTTTGCTTTGATTCCGAAGATGAAGGAACCACTTCGTGGCGTTCGCTTCAAAACTGTTCCAGAGATTCGAGAGGCAGTAGACCGCTCGAAACGCACCATCAACAGAACAGGCTCTGCTAACGGTGTACTAAGCCTTCCACATCGCTGGCAACGGGTTCTTCACAAGGCTGGTGACTACTTTGAAGGACGGTAACAGGTGAAAACATGCAACACTTTTGATTGGTTGTGAATAAATAGTTGCCACTATTTAAATTCCAACCCACGTAAAATAAAACACTGGCGGCGCACAACTTAGCCAGACGTCACCAAGAGTGCATGTTCCCCATGATTCTGACACTCTACTCTTTCGTGTTTCCCATGATTAATGAGTTCCGGAAAATGAGTTGTAACATGGAGACAAAGCGTTTCCACACCCATTTTCATATACGTAATTTCTTCGTGTACGTGTGAGGAATATCTTCAGCAGTATGTGCCGTACAGTTTTGTTAAGCCCTGTGTTACCTGCCTGTCTTGTCAGCAACTTGGATGCGTGATAGTAATGTGTAAAAGAGCTATTTTTGTCACAAAGAAGTTTTAATTGTACCGTAAATAGATATAAACTGTATACTAAAGTAAGTACAAGTTATACATCTTAGTAATGAGTTTCGATAGTACAGTTGTTAAGTTAAAGCTTTGTACAGAATGAGCCTAAATCGAAAGGTTTGTTGAACCTTTAGCGACACATTTATCACACGTATAGTAAATACTGCTCAGCAATACTCGCCAGCAAATCTCAATGGCCCAACGTTTTACAAACGTTTCATTGAACCCACTCTCGTCTTCGAAGATTTCATTGAACGGACAGTATTTCCTGTTTATCACTGAATGTTGTCGGAAAATTTAATGTCCAAAGCAAGTTCCACAGCCACCACTTTGTTTTTCCGTATAGTCGTAAATCCATCACTCAAGGTACTTCTTCTAACTGAATATTTTTCACTCTTCCTTGATTGACATTTCAAAAAGTCTTACTTTTTCTACGTCTTTCCGCGTTTTTTTTCTCATCCTTTTCTAGTCGTGAGTTCGACATATTTGCTTATTAAAGTAAAAAACCGTAAAATTTCAAGTTTTTACTGTATCTGTTCTGTCCGAAATTGCTGTCTGAATTTTGCCACGACCAATAACACTGAGAATACGATCAGTTGCATCCAAAGATGCAATAAAATATATTATTACTTGTTGTATTTAATGTATTAGTTGTATTAATGCGGCGGAGTTTACGGGTTCCTCACATAATCCACCCACTACCTGCACACTTTATTATTATTATTATTATTGTGGTTAGACACAATGCATTAACAGCCTGAAGTCATCCATCTTCTGCCAGTTCTGAAGTAAGGAGTGCAGCAATGAAATGATTTACGAAAAGTAAGTACAGTGCACAGATCTGAACTTGTTTCATTTTAAATGGGGTTGCAATATGGAAGTCAAGCAAGTGCTGCAATGGGGAGGAGAATAGCATGGGAAGTATGTTTCATAACAACTGTGTGCCCTGGCTGTGGATAGATAGCTTTCTTTTCTGAGAAGGAGTTGTTGGTAACACTTGCAATGCACTATGAATTCCTTCGTCATTCACTCCAACACACACACACACACACACACACACACACACACACACACACACACACACAGACACACACACACGCACGCACGCAAACTGAATACCATTCGTCTTTAATCATTTTTTTAAATAAAGGTGTTCAAGGAAAGGCTTTCATTCTGCAGCTTAGTTAGGTGCTGAAGTTGGTAATAATGTAGGGAGGGGGTGGGGCAACAAATGGCAGGGGTGGAAGGCGGGGATACTAGCTAATGTCTGATTGCACTCAGGGTAAGGGTCTAAGAAAGGTTAGGACCCAATGAGCTAGACAAACGTCAGCCATATTGCCACACATGAGCTATTCATCGCCTGCCGTTTATCAGATTTGTTCGGAATTACGAGCGATCAGCGAACGGTTGCGGCGATCTGCGCTTGCACGTGGGATCTACGGACAGATCGCTCAACGTGGTGAGCGATTGCTGCGATCCGTTGCTCGTGTGTTTGTGCGCCATAACATTGCAGACTAACTATAGTGCAGCCAACCTAGCAGCCCAAATTTTCTAACTATGGTGTTTTGGGGTTGCTGTATTTTGATCATACCTTCGCGACAGTGAGCCACTGTGCGTGGTTGCCTTGCGCTGCGTATTGTGTAGTCGGTACGGGGATCTGGCGGATCTGTAAAGCGGCGGACGCAGCGGCTTGTGGAGTATCACGTGACTTGTCGCCCCTTCATGTTTCAGGGACACTTGCCGCTGCGTGGCGGAAGAAAAGGGTGGTGCGGGGTGGCGGCGTCCTTTGAGGGGCCGCGAAGGCATACTTGGAGAGTAAATTGGAATTCCTCCGGTGTGTGTGTGTGTGTGAGGCGTCCACGCACCTTGACTCTGCAGCTAAGCCTGCGGAAGTCTACGTCATGGCCCTTTTGGGGACGGAAAAAAAATAGACAACTCTTCAAAACTATAGCTCAGAGGTGGGGTGGAGGGATAGCATTGATGACGTCTGCGCAAAATCGCAGGCTTTTGTCGACATCTAGACACCGTCGTTCTAGAATTCGGAGAGTAGCTCGTCACAGTAACGGTTAGTTACTTTTACTTCTTTACTAATGTTTTCCCGGTACGTACATTTACAGCGATAGCAAAATCGCATTCACAACGCTCATTTAAGTGTACGCAATACTACATGAAATATGATAGTTTCTGGTAACTAAAATTGTAATATATCGTTCCGTTAGTTCTTTTTTTATCGGAGGCTTTTCCGGCGTGTATCCTGCTGCAAAGGTTTTCACATGTACTGCCGGATCCTATCGTCGAATGTCCACGATGTTTCGGCAGGTAACCGTTTCGAAATCTTCAGGTGAATGACGGAATGATGTAATGATGTGTCTGATGCTTACTGGCGGTATTTGTACCCGCCAATCCAGAGTTCGGACCTGGCCGCCCCAAGCCGTGCTCGGTGTTGCGTGGGGCTTGTGGCTGCAGTGGTGGTGGCGGGAGGGAAGAGCCCCAGTCAATCTTCCGCCCGCCGTCGCTGTCGCATATCGCGTCCGGATGTTGCGTTCTGCTTTAATGGAGCGTAATGAATTTGTCACTGGTTCCAAAATATTTTGTCGTTTCACATACCACTAGGAAGGAGCAAGTTATGAATTCTGATAGTCACTTTTTTACCGTAGAACTTCGTTGACTTCATCCAAGTATTCCAGACGGTTGGTAGTGGGGAAAGGGAATCCCAATTGGTCATATTTGGGAAGGTATTTGTAGTTCTGTCATGAGCAAGGGGAAGCCTCAGAATGTTTTGGTCGGAATGAAGAGTATGTGTGCTGTTTGGGGAAGGAGACAAAGACAGCGAGGTCATCGGTCTCATCGGATTAGGGAAGGACGAGGGAGGAAGTCGGCCGTGCCCTTTAAAGGAACCATCCCAGCATTTGCCTGGAGCGATTCAGGGAAATCACGGAAAACCTAAATCAGGATGGCCGGACGCAGGAATGAACCGTCGTCCTCCCGAACGCGAGCCCGGTGTCTAACCGCTGCGCCACCTCGCTCGGTGGTCGGAATGGAAAATTTGAACTACACTCCTGGAAATTGAAATAAGAACACCGTGAATTCATTGTCCCAGGAAGGGGAAACTTTATTGACACATTCCTGGGGTCAGATACATCACATGATCACACTGACAGAACCACAGGCACATAGACACAGGCAACAGAGCATGCACAATGTCGGCACTAGTACAGTGTATATCCACCTTTCGCAGCAATGCAGGCTGCTATACTCCTATGGAGACGATCGTAGAGATGCTGGATGTAGTCCTGTGGAACGGCTTGCCATGCTATTTCCACCTGGCGCCTCAGTTGGACCAGCGTTCGTGCTGGACGTGCAGACCGCGTGAGACGACGCTTCATCCAGTCCCAAACATGCTCAATGGGGGACAGATCCGGAGATCTTGCTGGCCAGGGTAGTTGACTTACACCTTCTAGAGCACGTTGGGTGGCACGGGATACATGCGGACGTGCATTGTCCTGTTGGAACAGCAAGTTCCCTTGCCGGTCTAGGAATGGTAGAACGATGGGTTCGATGACGGTTTGGATGTACCGTGCACTATTCAGTGTCCCATCGACGATCACCAGAGGTGTACGGCCAGTGTAGGAGATCGCTCCCCACACCATGATGCCGGGTGTTGGCCCTGTGTGCCTCGGTCGTATGCAGTCCTGATTGTGGCGCTCACCTGCACGACGCCAAACACGCATACGACCATCATTGGCACCAAGGCAGAAGCGACTGTCATCGCTGAAGACTACACGTCTCCATTCGTCCCTCCATTCGCGCCTGTCGCGACACCACTGGAGGCGGGCTGCACGATGTTGGGGCGTGAGCGGAAGACGGCCTAACGGTGTGCGGGACCGTAGCCCAGTTTCATGGAGACGGTTGCGAATGGTCCTCGCCGATACCCCAGGAGCAACAGTGCCCCTAATTTGCTGGGAAGTGGCGGTGCGGTCCCCTACGGCACTGCGTAGGATCCTACGGTCTTGGCGTGCATCCGTGCGTCGCTGCGGTCCAGTCCCAGGTCTACGGGCACGTGCACCTTCCGCCGACCACTGGCGACAACATCGATGTACTGTGGAGACCTCACGCCCCACGTGTTGAGCAATTCGGCGGTACGTCCACCTGGCCTCCCGCATGCCCACTATACGCCCTCTACTGCACATACGGTTCACGTCCACGCTGTCGTGGCATGGTACCAGTGTTAAAGACTGCGATGGAGCTCCGTATGCCACGGCAAACTGGCTGACACTGACGGCGGCGGTGCACAAATGCTGCGCAGCTAGCGCCATTCGACGGCCAACACCGCGGTTCCTGGTGTGTCCGCTGTGCCGTGCGTGTGATCATTGCTTGTACAGCCCTCTCGCAGTGTCCGGAGCAAGTATGGTGGGTCTGACACACCGGTGTCAATGTGTTCTTTTTTCCATTTCCAGGATTGTATTTTGGTCAGTATGTTGAACAATGTTGTCCATTATCCCAGAAAAAATTAACATTTCGTGTATGTATGTTGTGGGTGCGAGACTGGTATGTGTACCTGTTTTCCAGGAAAGCCAGACAAATATGCGAGTGTTTATGTGTATGGGGGCGCGCGCTTGTGTGTGTGTGTGTGTGTGTATGTGTATAAGGGAAGGAAGTCTTTGAACTATATGTAAGTTCATGTTACCTATATGTAAAACCAGTTTTATTTTTCACTTTTTGATGACTTATTTTAAATGTTTGTTTGCTGTTGTGTAAACTGCTGATCCTCACTTAGGGTTCTTAGTTACTTTGTGTATAAGAGGTGTAGTGGTTCCCTTCGGGAACGGATCTGTGTAGCGTGCGAAAAACTTTAAGCAAACCTTTAAAAAAGTCAGTATAAATTTTAAATAAAACAGAACATTCGCACATATTGACATTTCTACAAAAAATTATTCACACAGAAATTACACCAATTTAAATTTAAATGACAGATATACTACATTGCATACAATTAAATCATGACATCAAAGTTTTTACAAAGAACGGAGTATACAAGTTTGTGTTATCGATCCAAACACATTTACAGAAGCTCAACGATGTAACATTAAATGAAACGAAAGCAATATAAATCCGTGCAGCATTAGTGCCATGGTGTCACAAGTTCCCTCTACGCGAGCAGATGTGGTGGGCGGGCTTTCCGTACAGGCTCACCGCCACAGCCTGACCCTGGCGCAGACCATTCCCAATTAAAAGTTGTCCACTGCGGGCGGGCTTGACACCGCTTCGGAATCGGCGCCGCGCGAGTGAAACTTTTAACGTGACGCGGCCGGCGCGACCGCGGAGGCTGCTACCGCCTGCCGGCCATTAATAAGCCACGAGACAACTCAGGCGCTCCCCACAGGGCCGCGGTTGACTTTGTCCGCAACACGGACGGCCTACTGTGCATCCTCAAAGTCGGTGTCGCGTCGCCGTGGCAACCGCACACTTTACATACCGCGTCCCAGGTTGAAACAATGTGAGAATGCGGTTGACATGTCACGTTCAAGAGTCAACAATGTCAGGATATACAGTACTGACCATAAAAATTACTACACCACGAAGATGAAGTGCTACAGGTGCGAAATTTAACAGACAGGAAGAAGATGCTGTGATATGCAAATGAGATTAGCTTCTCAGGGCATTCACACAAGGTTGGCGCCGGTGGCGACATCTACAACGTGCTGACATGAGGAAAGTTTCCAACCGATTTCTCATACAGAAACAAGAGTACACATGCGTTGCCTGGTGAAACATTGTTGTGATGCCTCGTGTAAGCAGGAGAAATGCGTACCATCACGTTTCCGACGTTGATAAAGGTCGGATTGTAGCCTATCGGGATTGCGGTTTATCGTATCGCGACATTGCTGCTCGTGTTGGTGGTGATCCAATGACTGTTAGCAGAATATGGAATCGGTGGGTTCAGGAGGGTAATACGGAACGGTGTGCTGGATCCCAACGACCTCATATCACTAGCAGTCAAGGTGACAGGCATGGCTGTAACGGATCGTGCAGCCACGTCTCGATCCCTGAATCAACAGATGGGGACGTCTGCAAGACAACAACCATTTGCACGAACAGTTCGACGACGTTTGAAGCAGCATGGACTATCAGCTCGGAGACCATGGCTGCGATTACCGTTGACGCTGCATCACAGACAGGAGCGCCTGCGATGGTGTACTCAACGACGAACCTGGGTGCAGGAATGGCAAAATGTTATTTTTTCGAATGAATCCAAGTCTGTTTACAGCATCATGATGGTCGCATCCGTGTTTGGCGACATCGCGGTGAGTGCACATTGGAAACGTGTATTCGTCATCGCCATACTGGCGTATCATCCGGCGTGATGGTATGGGGTGCCATTGGTTACTCGTCTCGGTCACCTCTTGTTCGCATTGTATGCACTTTGAACAGTGGACGTTACATCTCAGGTGTCTTACGACCCGTGGCTCTACACTTCATTCGATCCCTGCGAAACCCTAGATTTCAGCAGGATAATGCACGACCGCATGTTGCAGTTCCTGTACGGGCCTTTCTGGATACAGAAATTGTTTGACTGCTGCCCTGGCCAGCACGTTCTGCAGATCTCTCACCAATTGAAAACGTCTGGTCAATGGTGGCCGAGCAACTGGCTCGTCCCAATAAGCCAGTGACTACTCTTGATGAACAGTGGTATCGTGTTGAAGCTGCATGGGCAGCTGTGTCTGTACACGCCATCCTAGCTCTGTTCAACTTAATGCCCTGGCGTATCAAGGCCGTTACTTCGGCCAAAGGAGGTTGTTCTGGGTGCTGATTTCTTAGGATCTATGCAACCAAATTGCGTGAAATGTAATGTCATGTCAGTTCTTGTATAATATATTTGTCCAATGAATACCCGTTTATCATCTGCATTTCTTCTTGGTGTCGCAGTTTTAATGGCCAGTAGTGGAACATTTCTCTTCCAACCTTTTACGTTATTCCTGAGCCAAATTGAATGCGTCGGAAGGAAGAATGAGTCCCGTTACCATTTTATGGGTACTGTTACCCACCTTCAGCGTTAGATTTCGTTGACCAGTGGTAAAAAAAAAAATTCTCTATCTCTACATCTGTAGCTATACACTATCAACTACTGTGCAATGCGTGGTGGAGATTCTTCCCATTGTACCATGTATTAAAATGTCTCCCGTTTCATTTCGCGTATGGAGCCCGCAAAGAATATCTGCCTAAATGTCTCTGTGGGCACTGTAGTTGTATCTAGACTAATGTTGTGTTTATGTTCGTCTCCAGCATTTTGTTGGGTGTTAAGTAGTTGACTTTCACACAGATTGCAATGATATGAAAAAAGATTATCCGTTATTGTAACACTCTTTCCGTGTTGCAGTTTGCAACTGTAGATTTTGTTGGTTGCGTAAATTCGCGTGTCTCCTGTGATGAGGACCCCTGTAGCCATACAATGTTCTGGAGCCTCGTTGGAGAGCTTTCCAGGGCTACAAGGCGAGTCAATGAAATATGAACAAACGGAACTGCTTAGACAAACCTCGCCATTTTAGGACTGTTTTCTAAAGGAGGCTATTGACACACGAGTGGCCAACGGCTTGATCGAGAAAGACAATAGTTTCACTCCTAATAAACGGTGAGGTTCAGTGAGTGCTAGCCAGTGACGTCACAACGTCGGTAGAGAGCGATTTCCACTTCCGAGGGGGATGGCAGAAGTAGCGAACCTTAACGCCTGCGCGGTTCACTTTACCCAGCTACCGTCACTCTTCCTGCTATTAAAGAGATCGTCACGAAAATAGATACTAATTTCCTTATTTAAGCTACAGTATTGCCTTCATAAATTGTTTTTCCACGAGTAAACACCTATATTTACGAACGCACTGAGTAAACACACACTCCTGCTCCAAAGAGCTTAGAAACGCTTAATATAAGATCGAACGACACGGTACTACGACAGTAGTGTAACGTCTTTACGTTTGCGTCGTACGTGAAGACAGCCCGTTTACACAGACAAGGACATCGACGGCGCCCCGTCACCCTATTGAAAGTCGTCCACTGTCGACGTCGTTCCCGTAACACTGAAAAGTCATCGGTAGCCACGATGTGCTTTAGCTCTCGTCCAACTACGGTCTGTTGTAAAGTCAGTCAGCGGATGAACAACATTCGTCCTGTCACTCACTGATCACACTAGCACCGAGGTAGATGACAGAGGATAAAATTGTGCGCTCTGTAACTACTGAATGAAAATGTGATGCATAGAGGGATTGGTTGTAAGTCTGCAACTGTTCGTATTTCGAGGAAACAAGGACTCGTTGTGTAGAGACTGATAAACAAAAAGTTTGCACAGTGTTTGCGGTTTTCTTTACTGTATGAAAATGTTGGACAACAAGCTAATGCCACGGATTTACTTTGGCCGGCCGCGGTAGCCGAGCGGTTCTAGGCGCTGCAGTCCGGAACCGCGCGACTGCTATGGTCGCAGGTTTGAATCCTGCCTCGGGCATCGATGTATGTGATGTCCTTAGGTTAGTTAGGTTTAAGTAGTTTTAAGTTTTAGGGGACTAACGACCTCAGATGTTAAGTCCCATAGTGCTCAGAGCCATTTGAACAATTTTTTTGTCGCTGCCGAAAATTGGCGATGTACGGTTGACTATATGTTACGAGTAATAGCATCTGAACGAGAAGCAATTTCCTATTCGTTGTCAGTCAAAAATGAACAAGCCTGAAGGCGCTTGATACAATCTTTTTAACTTGGCTGTAATCATAAATGTCGCAAAATATTTGTTGCAACAATAAATATTAGTGTGGTGTGTGTACTCTAAGACCTTCGGTACACACAGAATCAGATTATTTGACTTGTCGCTCTAACGAAGTAGGCGAGTGTCAGCAATATGTATCGTGGTCTTATCGTGGGGTGTTTATCTACTGCCGTTAGGTCAGACGATAGAAATGCCACTTGCACGCTTAGAGTAGCAGATTGACGGTGACCAACTTTAAACAGAACTTGAGTAATTTTCACACACATTTATTAACAAGCATAAACCTTACGTAACTTGGTTCTGGATGCTATTTACAATTGACAATCTGAACTTCCTTTGGTCTTGGTACGATAATCTTATTCTCACATATCTCTGATACTTCACAAAGTCTCTATACATTTCTCTTCATGGCTATGTATAGGAATATGATAATCTTATTAGGCACAGACTGAAACTTGACTATAGACTGGTACAGACAAATGCAGACTGACTAATTGGAGGTCTGTACACTCATTATAATACCTCGCGCATTCATGTATCACTGCGCGAGTGTGATCCACGAGGAGAAAAGGATCTACGTTAGCAGCAATCTCATTGGCTGCGTTACATATTAATACGCAGATTGGCGGAAGCAGAATTTGGTCCGTCTCTAAGGCAGCGCCATCTCGTAGTGCGGAGACGGACGAGCGCTGCGTCTGTGCTGTTGCGCTAAGCGGGGCGCGCTCTATTGGGAAAGT
The DNA here is from genome assembly GCF_023897955.1 of Schistocerca gregaria. NCBI lineage: Eukaryota > Metazoa > Arthropoda > Insecta > Orthoptera > Acrididae > Schistocerca > Schistocerca gregaria. The sequence goes on from NC_064921.1 coordinate 231,391,943, forward strand.
TGTGTACGCGCTGATTACGCGGAACTAGGTAAACAACAATTAGTAAACAGCGAAATAACATTGGAAATTCAATAAACGTTCATGCAAATACGTGAGTCCTTTCATCATATTATCTTTCAAACGTAATATGTGCGAAATAACATGACTAGTCGTCATCCACGAATACGACTTGTGTCGAAAAAAATTTAAATGGGGAAAAAAAAAGGAGCAGCACTTGATGGAGCAATCCGCCGAACACAGAGCTTGAACGCTAACCACTTGATCGCCGCCATCTCGTGCTCAAGATCCCAAAGCATCGGTACATCACTGAGGCGTAAAATCTCGTTTGCGATTTTCTGGAAATCGCCTAATAAATACGCCTCGCTACTTGCTCGTTATGTTGTCATTGTGGCCTTCTGAAAGCGTACAAGGTGTGAAGTAAATCCATGGTGGCCTCCCCGTGTCAGTTTCGCAACAATTTTTTGTTTAAATTGTACTGTCTGTTAACTAGACCTATTAATACAGCCTGGATGATGGTCAGATGGAGACCAACAGCGTAGTTTTGTCCATGCCCTGCGATGTAAATGGAAGCAAGAGAACGGGAAGAGGGAAATAAGGAAAGAAACTACGGAGGTGTCTTGCGGAAAGAAATTGCACACACATAACAGGTAGTTCGTATTTAGAGTCGTACCAACTGAAGTAGTACACGAAAGTCGAACGGTCCTCTAAATTTTACGTCGGAGCGCAGGAGGTAGGCAAAAACGCTAGTGGGTGTCGCGCGAGAGCTCCTCTTTATGCTAGAGGGAGGCGGAATATTCGGCAGGAGCGTGGTGCGCTATCGTTAAGTCACCGCGTCGTCCCAGGGGCATCGGCAAACGGGGCTGCCGGTTTAACGCTGCGGTCTTTTTAATGGACTTTTCCTCCGCTTCTGCAGATCAGATGATTCTGTGTCTCGGGAGAGGCAGCGTGGTATTCTGTCTAGAGCCCAGAGACTCCCTACCGTGCTGCGCACCTCAAAATTAGCGGAACCCCATGTGTCAAACGACGAAAAGAGAGAGGACGACAAAATGTACCGACTGGACAGTATAACCGGTAATTTGCGTAGTTCGTTGGATGTATGTGATGTCTGTTTTTTCGGAAATGTGCTAAAGAACAGACATCATTTTGATCCTGCAGCCACTATTACTCAAGACACAAAGGGTTCAAACACATTGGTGCCAGTGGGCATTAACTTATATCAGTGAGACACATAATGTCTTTAAGGGGGGTAGGACGTCAAACGGACCGACTTGGAGCAGGGGAGGCACCACAGGACATTTTAATTTCCACTGTCTATACTTTTACAAGTAAAATCATAAAACTTTGTCAGCATGACCAGGAAGGATTCAGGATTCACACTCGTGGCAGCGGAAGTTCAAAAACATAACAAAATAATTTTTTTTGCATGTGAAATTTCATCATTTTTTCACTTACTATTGGCTGCGTTTGTTGCTATAGGTACACTTTTCTTCATAAGTAAGAAAGACTGTTCGATGAATTTTGCACAGCATACAAACGATGCTTACAGATGTCTTGAACTCTAGAAACTATTTAATTTATGAAAAAAATGAATGAGTTTTTACACTTTAAACTTTATGTTTAGAAAAAAAATCAAATTTTGTAATTAATTATCTCAATTTTTACCACAGTTTTTAATATATTTGAAAAATTCTAGAGTTTCATACACCTGTAAGTATGGTTTGTATGCTGTGCCAAATTCATCAAAGAATCTCTCTTACTTGTGAAGAAAAATTTACCTATAGCAACAAATGCAGCCAACAGTAAGTGAAAAAATGATGAAATTTCATATCTAAAAAAAATTTATTTTGTTATGTTCTTGCACTTTCACTGCTGTGAGTGTGAATCCTGAATCCTTCCTGGTCGTGCTGACTAAGTTTTATGAATTTATTTGTAAAAGCATAGACAGTAGAAAATAAAATGTCCTGTGGTGCCTTTCCTGCTCCAAGTCAGACCGTTTGACGTCCTACCCCCCCCCCCCCCCCCTTAATTCCTTTTGTCTTGATTCATAGTGGCTTCAGGATTAATATAATTAAAGCAATGAGGGCCAGTGGTCCCTTCAAAGCAGATGCGTACCAAGCTCGAACTCTTACGGAAACCGACGAGATGCCGCGAATAATGAGGCTAATGAGCAGGTGCGCCGCGCGGAGTGGCCGTGCGGTTTGAGGCGCCATGCCACGGATTGCGCGACCCCTCCCGCCCGAAGTTCGAGCCCTCCCTCGGGCATGGGTATGTGTGTTGTTCTTAGCATAAGTTAGTTTACGTAGTGTGTAAGTCTAGGGAGCGATGACCTCAGCAGTTTGGTCCCTTAGGAATACACACACATTTGAACGTTTTTGAGCAGGCGCACTACATCACTAGTGTGGTATAAAGTAGAGAATTTTGGCCTGATGGGAGGCGTGCTAAGGTAGTCCGTGGTGCGGTTGCGCTGACCACTGTGTCAGGATGGCGTAACGGGCAGCGAATCAGCGGCACACGCAGCAAGAGACCCGGTTCGAATCCCAGTCCGCTACAAATTTTCAAATTTTTCCATTGTTATAAACCAATGCCAGCTGGCAGCTAACGTGTTTAATTCCTTTGTGTATTACTTCTTCTGATGTTACGTAGATTACTTTCACCGCACATCCTAATAATTTAAGTAACGTTATTCGTTTTATAGACTGAAACGGTTTTTTGTAGCAGCAGTCCGTATTAATTTATGCTCCAGACGCATTTCCTTTTTTATATTAAGGCATCTTCTATGGATTTATTGTGGAATTACACAGTTTTGTTTTTATATGGGATAACTTTAGATTAAAGAGCAGTTCATTCCATAATTTTTGCGTTAATAAATTATTGCAGACGGTTATTCGTTTTTGAAGCCTATATCTGTGTTTCCTCTCATCTGGTCATTCACAGCTGTGGCAGTCTCTTATAAAACATTTAACACATTTTCGCGTCACGATTCTTATGCTTTGTAGTTTTCATATTTGGTAAGTTACGTGCTGGGATATGACACTATTTGTCTGACAAAAACTGCATATTTTGCTTATAAGAACGGTTAGTGTCGTGTACGACTATGTTATCTGATACCCATTACAAATATAAAGACATATTCCAGTAGGCTGTCCCATCCCAATATTATTAGTGATTCATTAGAACGCGAATATTCTGATTATGTCGCGGACCGAGTGCTGCTGTGCGCTCTGGCAAAGTATATAGGACGTCATTAGAAAGCTCCTGGCGTCTCTCGATGTTTTGTGGTGTCTGTTTATATCTTTGATCTGAAATATGTTGTAGACTTGCTGTCCTTACCTCTGAGGAGGACAACATGCTACACGCACGATCAAGCTCGTTATTTCAGGAAGAACAGCAAGGCGATCTTCTCTTCTTTTTTCAAGTTTTATTTTCGCTTGCTGCGAGGTGCTTCGACCCGCGACAAAGCGAGAACCCTGCATGCCGATGCCGCGTCTGGCCTTGTGGTGTCGGGCACAGCGAAATGTGTGGCCGGCGACCGTGTGCTGTGCTGGCCAGCCTATCTGCTGTCAGCGCCGCAGTAAATCTCCGGCGACCTACCGCTAGGTGGCGGCACAAGCGCACGCACCAGCAAATATACGTCCGTGTCCACGAGGCTACCTAGCTGCCTAGTACTACGGTTTTCGGTCGTCTTTTGCTGTTTAATTGCTACCATACAGTCATCTACATACAGCTGGTGATCCTTAGTTCCAAAAATTTAACAGGCTTACTTACTCTTGTAAGCAGGAAGGATACGCCCTCTTTTATTAATAATGTTGACATATATAACGAGTTAGAACAAAAATTCGAATCGGATTTTTTGTGGGTTCACGTTAGAGCAATTTAAAAAGAGAAAGCGAATGTGAACGACAGGAGTGAGAGAGAGAGAGAGAGAGAGAGAGAGAGAGTAATGTAAACAGAAATTAGATTATGATTGGGCCCACAACCTTCGTGAAATTTTTAAATGAAAACATCCCACTTTAGGCTGTTAGAACATCATTTATCGGTTCGCAATTTCTGTATTGTGTATGCAGTCTGCCCTCATATATTATAATGTAGTTATGAAACTTACAACCGTTGAAAGTTCTAAAGCTGCTTACGTGGAACGTTTTAACCCAGTAAACAAAAAAAAAAAAAAAAACAAAAAAAAGCTGTAACTCGCCTTGTAAGACCAGTTGCATGTGCTAGTGTGAATTTACCTACTGTTTGAAATACAATTTCCCACGTACAATAATACAATTAGTAGCAAACTTCATTGGGGCGCCCTTCAAGGTGGCGCTATGCCCCCCTTGTTATATACGATATTTACAGCTTGCGTCCCAACACCAGGGTGGTGGAATGAAAACATAGGCATATTCCGTACACGCAAGAAAGCTGGTGAGACAATGATATAAAGAACTTTAAACCTCGTGTAGCTGGTGTGATAAATGGATCACAAAGGCGGCAAAGATGTAAACAGACCAAGAGGGCTATGGAGTGCAATGATGCTAATGTATGAGGTCTATATCATGTGGTTGTGAAATGTGTGCACACAAAGAAAAAAAAGTGACACATATATCTGTTAAATAAAAACAGAATCTACAAACGACGTGGAGAATATAGATAAAAAGTAGGTAAGAAGGGGAAATGAGTTTCAAGTCAATATAACTCTTGTACCTTTTTCTCTTTTTTTATTTAATTTTAACTCAGTAATAACGTTGCTCAGGTATGTATTTAGTGAAGTCTTCTATTAGACCATCTCCTCCTCACTCCTCTCTCTATCTTCTTCTTCCTCTTCTTCGGCTTGTGCTGTTTTTCCTGCAGATACACAGGGTCGGCATAGGTAATCGGAGGTGGCAATGTTAGTTGAAGGGGTGGCCGGATGCCCCTCCTGCCGCCACCCCCCCCCCCCCCCCCCCCCCGGGTAGGGATTAGTGTACCCCAACTGCCTGCGACTAGTGTAATCCATCTGTGTGAAAGTGTTTAGATGTCTGCGAGCCGTGTAACTGAGGAGGGACGTGGGGACCAGCCCGGTATTCACCTAAGGGAATTATGGAAAACCGCCTAAAAACTACATCCAGGCTGGCTGGCACACCGACCCTCGTCGTTAATCCGCCAGGCGGATTCGATCTGGGGCCAGTGCGGCTACCCGAGTCCAGGAAGTCCGGGAACCCGAGTTAGCGCGCTCGGCTAACCTGGCAGGTTTACTCCTCTCTCTGTCTATCCACCCAAATATCTGTCCACATCCTCCAACTCCAAACTATGTTCATCTCCTCCTGCCACTCCCTCTTTGTATCGCTCTATCTGTTCTTACCCTCCCACCTGTGTGTCTGCTGCTTCCCTCTCTGTCTATTTCCTCCTTCCCCACCTAATTCCGTCTCCCCCCCTCTCTATGGTCATTCTGCTCCTCCCTCCTCTCTCTCTGACCATCTGCTCTTCCCTATCTCTTGCCCATCTCATTATCCCCTCCTCACTGTCCATCTACTCCTCCCCTCACGCTGTTCACCTCCTCATCCCTCCGCTATCCATCTCTCCCTTTGTCCTATATCTGTCCATATCTTCCTCCCTCCTCTTTCTGTCCATTTCCTCTTTTGTTTCTCCCTGTCCATCTCCTCCTCTCCCCTTTCGGTGCCCCTGGCATCGTCTCCCCTGTCTGTTTATCTCCAACTCTTTCGTTTCTCCCTCCCCCCTCTCTGTCTATTACCTCCCCCCCTCTCTCTCTGTCCATCCCGTCCTCCCCACTATCTTTGTCCTTGTCCTTTTTCTCCTTCTGTGTCTGTCCATCTTCTCTTCCCCTATTCTTTCTCCACGTTATCAGCGCCGCTCCAATCGGAGGCTCGTGGTTCTGACCGCCACAGTATTTCTTTCCAAATCGTAATAGAAATGTGTAGCAAATCTGGCTCATATCGTTCCAGGGCTTCGGGACGAGCGTTTTACTCTTGGCTCTGCTCGCGTATACACACATCAAATATATTTCACATGTATTTAACACATTTCACAAGTATGTGCACATTTTTCACCTATATCTCTAGCAAATTTCATTTTCACGTAGGTCCATGTTAAGGACGTATTTTCTCCTGAACTATGTGTCGTACTATGATATATTTGTGTAGGTACATTCAGCGACATGTGTGGATACTGTCAGCGAAATGTGTTACGAATAGAGTGAGCAGTAAGGAAGCAATAAATCAAAATGGCAAGCATGATGCGCACTTCACTGTTTATGATGTCATGTGTCCAAAGCTATGTTTGCTATTATTATAAAACTTTTTTCAAAAAAATGGTTCAAATGGTTCTGAGCACTATGGGACTTAACATCTATGGTCATCAGTCCCCTAGAACTTAGAACTACTTAAACCTAACCAACCTAAGGACAACACACAACACCCCGCCATCACGAGGCAGAGAAAATCCCTGACCCCGCCGGGAATCGAAACCGGGAACCCGGGCGCGGGAAGCGAGGACGCTACCGCACGACCAAACTTTTTCCTGTCATTGTTTTGATAGGCGAGAAAGAGTTTTCTAAAGGTTTGGTTTTATGTGTGTGATTTGTTGTAAGTTGTAAGTCACTACGTACTCTCATTCTCAGATACTGGCTGACTAAAGTATGGGTATTTGCGCGTCGTGGCCTACGCTGCTTTTTGACCCGTATCTCAGCTCCTTTGATAGACAGGTGGTTCTTACCCATACATGAGTTATCTCCAGACAGTAAGTGACATGTGTACCGATTTTGGTTGAAATGGCTTATGAAGAGATGTGAAACATACATACATATATATGTACATCCATTTGTATAATACGTATGAATTTTATTTTGTTATAGCCGCCACTCTTCACTCACCAAAATCACCTTCATGAGCATGGGAATCTTCTGCCTACGTTATTCAGTACTTTTGTAGTCAACCCATGCAGTTGGTTGGAAAGTATGTTTCCCCACAAGTCTTTCATTAAGTGTCGACAGGCGTCTTCGTTTACATGTTGAAAGGAAAAGAATCTTCTGTTAAACTGAAGAAGAGAAGCACCTGGATAACTTGCGTTGTGCTCTTTTTTGCTGCTAAAGTCACTGAGATGTCTCTCTGACAGAAAATGTTAGTATAACTGAACTAATTACACTATCCAGTCACATTAATTTAACCATCTGTCAAAAGCTTGAATACTACTTCTTGCAGCGCGGGCCGCTGCGAGACGTACGGTAAGAGATTGGACGAGGTTGTGGAACGTACCGACAGGGATGTGGAGCAATCCGACTCCAGTGGCGTAACCAGATGCGTAAGTTTCTCAGTTCAGGATCGATAGCGCGAAGAACCCCTTTCGAGGTGGTCCTGTCTCGATTGGGTTTAAATCCGGGGACTTTGGTGGCCAGGGGAATACGGTAAATTCGTCCTGCTGCTCTTCAGACCATGCAGGTACAATGCGAGCTGTATGCAAGGTTGCACTGTACCGCTGGTACATGGCATTGCGGCGAGGAAATACAAACTGCATGCAGGGGCGTACGTGGTCCCCAAGAATAAATGCATGCTAGTTTTGATCAATTCTGCCTTCCAGAATGACGAGAGCAGCCAGGGAATGTCACGAAAACATTATCCGCACCATAACGTTTCCTCCTCCGGTGTGGACCCCTCCAACGAACTGCTTCAGGGTGTTTACTTTCAGATGTTTCACCCTGATGGAGCATAAAACGTGGATCATATGAAAAGGCCAACTGTTGCTACTCTCTGGACATCGAGCTGCGGTACGGTCGTGCAAATTCCAGCCTTCGTTGCCCCGGCGCCTGTTTCGAATATCAAAAAGAAGTTCAAATATGTGTGAATTCCTAAGGAACCAAACTGCTTAGGTCATCGGACAAAACACATCCATGCCAGAGGGATTCCGAATAGCGTTATTTTGTCATGCATAATACACTCTGACCAAGGCTGCTCGCGAACAGTTTACAAACTTAGCTGTTCCTGAAATGCTTCCACCTTTGACCCGAATGCCAATGGCCAAGATGCTTGGATATATCGCTTCGTTTGCGCATTACCACCGCACTGATCCCCCCCCCCCCCCTCCCCACGTGCTATACACACTGACACTGAGGTGACGAAAGTCATGTAAACACATCCTAATTGCCGGCCGCGGTGGCCGAGCAGTTCTAGGTGCTTCAATCAGGAATCGCGCGACTGCTACGGTCGCAGGTTCGAATCCTGCCTCCGGCATGGATGTGTGTGATGTTCTTAGGTTAGTTAGGTTTAAGTAGTTTTAAGTTCTAGGGGAGTGATGATTTCAGATGTTAAGTCCCATAGTGCTCAGAGCCATTTGAACCATAAATCCTAATATCGGTCCAGACCTTCTGTCGTCCGGCATAACACGGCAGCACGACTTGTCATGGACTCAACAGGTCGTTGCAAGTCGTCTGCAGAAATAATGAGCCGTGCTGCCTCTATAACAGTCCATTACTGCGAAAGTGTTGCCGGTGCTGGATTTTGTGCACGAACTGACCTCTTGTTTATGTCCCATAAATCTTCGATGGGATTTATGTCGGGCGATCTGGGTGGCTTAATCATTCACGAATTGTCCAAAACGTTCTCCGAACCAACAGCGAACAGTTGTGACCTGATGATGTGGCGGACTGTGATCCATTTTTACACGGTTGTTTGGCAGGAAGTGGTATCCAAGTAGCCGAACGTAACCAGTTCCAGTCAGCGACCGGTTCAGGTGGACCAGAGAACCCAGTACATTCCATGCAAACACAGTCTACAACATTATTGAGCCACCACCAGCTTGCACAGGCCCTTGTTGACTACTTGGGTACATAACTTCTAGGCCTCTGTGCCACACTCGAATTTTACCATCAGCTCTTACCAACGGAAATGGTGAGTCATCTGACCAGGCCACCGATATGGTAACGAGCCCAGGAGAGGCGCTGAAGGCGATGTTGTGCTGTTAGCAAAGGCATTCGCATTCGTCGTCTGCTGCCTCAGCCATTTAATGCCAAATTGCGCCGCACTTTAGTAACCGATACGTACGTCCCACATTGATTTCTACGGTTATTTCACGCAGTGTTGGCTGTCTGTTAGCACTTACAGCTCTTCCTAAACGCCGCTCCTCTCATTCATTAAGCACAGGCCGTCAGCCACTATATTGTCCCTTGGTGAGAGATGATGGGTGCAATTTGGTGCTATTGGTACAGTCTTGATCTCGTAACCAGCTGGAGTCATGTAAAGTAAATGTGGTAGCTATCGCGATTATAATTTATATCGACCCACACATGGTGAAATTCTTGAAGCTGTTTCCTTCTTTTATATGGCACGTTTACGTATTACTTATGAATACATAGTGGCCGTGGTGGACTAGCGGGGAGAGCACTAGACTCTGTCTTGAAAGTCTCCTCGGGTTTGCTGCCGGATTCTAAAATCAACTTGATTGGATATTTCGGCGATCCAACTGTCCGTCATCTCCAGGAGAATGCTGTCGCTGCTGCTACTGAGTTGCGCTGAAAACTGATGTCGAGGCTTCAGGTCGTCGCCTTACATAGGCCTCTGCACCATACAAGGCGCATGCACTGCCCATCACAGTTGCTGTCCTCCACTAATGGGTGGGTCACGCTGCCCGTAATAGAACACCGACGGCAACGATACACCGCACTCAAAGACTTTTTTCAAAACTTCGGACTGTCCACACCAAAGTACGTTCTGTTTCGACGCGGAATAGCACAGGGTCCACGGCCTGCTAAGAGGAAAGCCATTGTCTCTGTTAATCAAATTGTTTACCAACCTCATTTCAATTGCCTCTTTATTAGCACTGTTCCAAAAATCGGAAGTGTTGGCAGCTATCACAGTCTCTTCAAGTTTCAACCCGTGCCCTCGTTTAAGCAATGTTCTGCTGCCGCTGATTTTCCGGCCGTTTTAACCTGGTATGACGTAGATGTTCCATGAACCTGTCCTGAACTGTGCGAATCGAATGGCCGGTGTAAGCCTTCTCACACTGACATAGAATTTTGTATATACCAGGCTTCGTAGGCTCCAAATCATCTTTCACAGAGCTGAGTAGTGCCCCAATCTTGCCGGCTGACGAAACACACTCTCAATGTTAAAACTCTTTAAAATTCTTCCAATCTTAAACGATCTGCCCCCAGAATAAGGAATAAAGACCACAAATCTGTGCTCCTCTTCATGCACCACTGGGGAGGTTCAAATGGTGCAAATGGCTCTGAGCACTGTGGGACTTAATATCTGAGCTCATTAATCCCCTAGAACTTAGAACTTCTTAAACCTAACTAAGCTAAACATCACACACATCCATGCCCGAGGCAGGATTCGGACCTGCGACCGTAGCGGTCGCGCGGTTCCTGACTGAAGCGCCTAGTAGCGCTCGGCCACAACGGCCGGCCACTGGGGAGGGTCCAAACTTCATAGCCTGACGAATCTGCTTCTCAGAGTAACCTTTTCCTTAGAAACAGCCATAAAATGTGCATGTTCTTGGGCTAAACTATCCGTGTCGGAAATGGAACGTGCTTTGCATACCAGAGCCCTAACTACCCCGTTGCGTTCATATGATGGATTGCAACTCAGCGTGACTCAACAGCAGCAAAAGCGTTCTACTGATGATGGCGGATAGGTGGATCGTCGATATATAGAATCAAGTTGATTTTAGAGTCTGGCAATAAACCCGAGGAGAGTTTCAAGACTTAATACTCCAGGAAGTCACACTAGACACCGTGTTCGGTCCCGGATAGGGGCGAGGGGATTGTTTCTCGATCGAAACTGTGCAGGACGGCCCCAGGTCCACTTAGCCTGCTATCAGAGTGAGTACCCAGAATTTCTCCCGGGAGTAAAAGGCGGCTAGGGCTATGGACCCGCTGCTCCTCCTCCTAGTGCCGCGGTGGATAGAAGGGCTGCAATGAGGTCGATAGTCCATTCACGGACGAGCGCCACAGAGTGCACCTTTACCTTTACACATACAAACATATAGTGACAATTGAATATTTATGTCAGTTCGACATTTGCACCTGGATTTATAATGTATCTGTTGCACGAAATGACATGATCGTGTGGCATTGTTGGCCGGATGGTCCCACGCGAAGAAGTTCGGCCGCAGAGTTGCAAGTCAGATGACGCCACATTGGGCGACTTGTGTGTCGGTGATGATGAAGTGATGATGAGAACGACACAACACCCAGTCCACGATAGGAGAAAATATTGAACCCGGCCGGGAATCGAAGACGGGCCCACTGCGTGGTGGACAAACACTTTACCACTCAGCGAAACAGCCGGCCGGTGTGGCCGAGCGGTTCTAGGCTCTTCAGTCTGGCAGCGCGCGACCGCTACGGTCGCAGGTTCGAATCGTGCCTCGGGCATGGATGTGTGTTATGTCCTTGGGTTATAGGGGACTGATGACCTCAGATGTTAAGTCCCATAGTGCTCAGAGCCATTTGAACCATCTTTTTCAGCGAAGCAGGCTGACATCTGTTGTACTTGTATCATTCCATGTAATTTATTCCAGTTAAGTACTTCGTCAGTAATAGACGTATTTCGAAAATCAGTTTTACTGCATAGTATGAGCGTGTATCAGAATTTAGTTATACACTGAGGTAACCAAAGTCATGGTATAGCGATGTACACGAATACAGATGGCGGTAGTATCGCGTACACAAGGTATAAAAGGGCAATGTACTGGCGGAGCTCTCATTTGTACTAGGCTGATTCGTATAGAAAAAGTGTCCGCTACGATTATCGCTGCACAACGGGAATTAACACAGCTTGAATGTGGAATGGTGTTTGGAGCTAGACGCATGAGACATTCCATTTCGGAAATCGTTAAGAATTCCAATGTCCCGCGGGACACTGTGTTAAGAGTTTGCCAAGAAGACCACATTTCAGGCATTACCTCTCACGACGGATAACACCGTGGCCGACGGCCTTCGCGTAACTACCGAGAGCAGAGGCCTGTGCGTAGAGTTGTCCGTGCTAACAGACAAGGAACATTGCGTTAAATAATTGCAGAAATACGGTGAACGTATCCGTTCGGACAGTATGACGAAATTTGGCGTTAATGGGCTGTGGCAGCAGATGAACGACGCGAATACCATTGCTAACATTACGACATCGGCTGCAGCGCCTCTCGTGGGCCCGTGACCATATCGGTTGGACTTTAGACGACTGGAGAACCGTGGCTTTGTCAGATGAGTCCCGATTTCAGTTTGAAAGAGCTGATGGTAGGGTTCGTGTGTGGCGCAGACCACGACGAATCCATGGACACCAGTTGTCAACGAGACAGTGTGCAAGCCGGTTGTGGCTCCATAATGGTTCGTTCTGGGTCCTCTGGTCCAACTGAGTCGACATTGACGGGAAATGGTTATATTTGGCTACTTGGAGAGCATTTGCAACCATTCATGGTCTTCATGCTCCCAAACAAAGATTGAATTCTTGTGGATGACAATGCGCCGGATTTCCGAGCCACAATTGTTGCAGCCGGTTTAAAGAACATTCTGGGCAGTTGGAGCGAATGGTTTGGCGACCCACATCGCCCGGCATTAATCCCACGGAACGTTTATGGGAGGTCACCGGCAACACTATCACAATTATGGACGGCTGTAGGGGCAGCGTGACTGAATATTTCTGCAGGGGACTTCCAACGACTTGTTGACTCCATGTCACATCGACTTGCTGCAGTACGCCGAGAAAAGTCCGACCAGTTGTTAGGAGGTATCCCATAATTTTTGTCCCCTCAGTGTGTGATGGTACTATAGGTCACTAGCGTGCTTTTTAAACTGTCAGCAGCACAGATAATTTATCGAAACATGATTCATTGGTGAGGATTAGGACTCATATCTTTGATGAAGGTGGCTTTCAGGATGTAACTGCTTCCTAATTTCTGTAAATATTTTCCTTTGTCGCTTAAAGCGCGTTCCGAGGTGGGTTCTGTGAAAGGGCGTGGGCGATATCCTTCCATATGCACCATAACCCCAGTTCTCTGTCACCAATGACCTCGCCGTCGACGTGACGTTAAATTCCAAATCTTCCTTCCTTCCATTTCGTTACACAACAGAAAGTAGGATCCTTATTATTACGTCTTGTCGATTTGAGAACAAATAATTAATCTTTTTAAATAAGAGACGCAGCAGGTTATTTCAATGCTGGAGGTATGGTTTTTTTTCTCATTTAACACCTCCTGTAGCCTTTTGACTTACAAGGGTAATCATAACTGAACTGAATACATTAATTTTACTTATATTAATTGTACTGTATAAATATGTTTAAATTATATAATGAATAGTCTAATGTTACGAGGAATGTACTAAAACAAAAAAATGGTAGCAGTGGGAATCAAACCCGAACTGACAAATTGTCAGTCAGTATGCTTGTCCTCTGTGCCACGGCATTGATATGACAGCCATTGCTCAGAAATCCCTCATACTGTACTTGTCAATCTTTAGACACTGTTTACCCTTTCCTACATCCCATTCAGGGGAAATAGTTTAGAAACTTTAAAGAGGCATCTACTGACTTCTATTCATGTAGTTTGAGCCAAATCGGTGAGCTCTATACCATGCCCTCCCCTTGTTAGATTTAAATTTGGAGTAGGCCTACCTAACTGATTCTCTCTCACTTTCTACTCAAACGATCTACAGAAAAATGTCCGCTTTTAGCAGATCACCTATACAATTTGCCATGTTTCTTGCACAAGATTTTACATGCACTTTCAAAGAAAAATACTGACCTGGTGCTGTGAGCAATGAAACACCCTTAGTGGATGATGTCACATCAGAGAATGCATAGTCAAAAACACACAGCTGTATCCCCCTTCTCCGAGTTTATTGTAGTGCAACTGACCATCATTTCAACTTTCGACACTGGTTTCTGTTTACAGTTATCATGGAGAGAGTGCCTCAAAACATGTTTTTGTCCATTTCATTTGCACACCGGCAAGCATTTGAAGAGAAAAGGAATAATTTTAGTGTTATGTTTAGTGCGCTGTAGCACATTAGCACATGATCACCAGCTGCCACTGTGTTGGGTAGCTTTGTATGGAAGTACTTTGTAAACTGTAGCAATTACACTTCAGGCGTATGCTTGTTTCACATTAGGAGTGATTTAAAATGGAATGATCATATAAAGTTGATCGTCGGTAAAGCAGATGCCAGACTGAGGTTCATTGGAAGAATCCTAAGGAAATGCAATCCGACAACAAAGGAAGTAGGTTACAGTACGCTTGTTCGCCCACTGCTTGAATACTGCTCAGCAGTGTGGGATCCGCACCAGATAGGGTTGATAGAAGAGATAGAGAAGATCCAACGGAGAGCAGCGCGCTTCGTTACAGGATCATTTAGAAATCGCGAAAGCGTTACGGAGATGATAGATAAACTCCAGTGGAAGACTCTGCAGGAGAGACGCTCAGTAGCTCGGTACGGGCTTTTGTTAAAGCTCCGAGAACACACCTTCACCAAAGAGTCAAGCAGTATATTGCTCCCTCCTACGTATATCTCGCGAAGAGACCATGAGGATAAAATCAGAGAGATTAGAGCCCACACAGAAGCATACCGACAATCCTTCTTTCCACGTACAATACGAGACTGGAATAGAAGGGAGAACCGATAGAGGTACTCAGGGTACCCTCCGCCACACACCGTCAGGTGGCTTGCGGAGTATGGATGTAGATGTAGATGTAGAGTAGTAGAGGATTTCCGAAAGCTGTTCATATTCTCTAACGTGGGGCCCACTCTTGTCAGTATGTAAACAAATATTTCACGAGTCATTCTAATCTAACACTGGTACTTACCACAATTATTTAGATCATTCCACATTAGGCTAACTTCATAAAGTTGATTCCTCCCTTTAGACAGCTTATTCACAGCCTTTCTTCCACATTTTCCGTCGCTTCAGCCCCCTTATTATGAAAAAGTGAATAGCCATACAGGCACAGGCTCATTACGTGGCCTGTACACATGCGACAGTCTGGCGAAGGAGCGAACAGTGTGCGAGCTCAAGTCGAACGCCTCGGTCGTTTGATATCGCACAGAGAGTGCACAATTTGTGTTATTGTATCTTCGAGACGCACGATGAATCAATGCGTCATGGCGAAAGAGAGCGAATTAACTGTGGCGCGACGTAGCAGGTACTCGTGGTATACCTATACCCCAAACAAATGTTGACGTTTTGATATATTTGACGACACTTTTTATCTATTCCTAACTTGTCAGCAGTGCCTTGGTGGATGGCGGTTTTGGACATGGTTTCCATCTGTACTTTTGTATACCAAAAGACATTGGAGATTTTAGAGGGTTCCAGGGAGAAATAATCTGCGGGTGGAAACCTGTGCTCGAAACGGTCATCCGGTGAGGCAGTAGTGCATCACATTCATAGGAGAGAAGGCCTTTCTGTACAGTAACTGGCGCCTTCTTCTCCACTGTCGATCGTGGCAGTCAGTCACGTCACTGGATAAGAAAAACATTGTGAGCCGTTCCGCAAACGGTCCGTCAGCACAAGCTCACGTTTTCTGCCAAAGGGGTAACCCAGTGGCAGATACTCGCGCCAATAACTTCGGCTTTCTGTAGCGTCGTTGGATGACGTTACCCGGCACAGATTCCTATCCTTGATTTGTTCCTCAAGACACCCTCTACAACTTACCGAAATTTGTCACAACATTTATGGGAGATCTATGTAAATGCTTTAGGAGACAGTCTGAGCCGCCCACACTCATTGTTTCCAGATGATTTTGACGTTTACCAGCTAGTAAAGTAATGAGAAGATCAAAAACCATTGCAAAATTACAGAAGATCTGTATGGTATGAAAAGTGTCTATTGACCCTAAAGAACGAAAAGTGTGAGATCCTCCACATGAGTACCATAGGTCCTCGGTTCAACTAAATATCTAGAGATCAAAATTACGAACAACTCAAACCCGGAACGCCACATAGATAATGTTTTGGGGAAGGCGAACCGAATCCACTAAATAGACTGCGTACACTGCGCTTATCCGTCCTCTTCTGGAGTATTGCTTTGCTGTGTGGGGGGTCCGCCGGCCGCTGTGGGCGAGCGGATCTAGGCGCTTCAATGCGGAACCACGCGGCTGCTACGGACGCAGGTTCGAATCCTGCCACGAGCGTGGATGTGTGTGATGTCCTTAGGTTAGTTAGGTTTAAGTAGTTCTAAGTCTAGGGGACTGATGGCCTCAGATGTTAAGTCCCATAGTGCTTAGAGCCATTTGAACCATTTGTGCGGGACACACGAAAACAGTGTCAAGAAGGGCAGCTCGTTTTGTTTTATTTCGAAATAGGGGAGAGTACAGCACATATATGATATGTAAGTTGTGTTGGCAGTTATTAAAACAGTGGTTTTTGATAGTGGCGAGATATTTTCTCGTAATTTCAATCACTTGCTTTGTCCTCCAAATGCCAAAATATTTTGTTGACTCCCACCTGCGTAGGGAGAAATGAGCATCGTAACAAAGTAAGATTAATCGGATCTCGCACGGAAAGATCTAGGTGTTAGTTTTTGCGACGCGCTATTCGAGAATGGAGCGGTCGGGAAAGAGTCCGAAAATGTACCCTTTTCTGGTCACTTTAGTGTGAATTGGAAAGAAATCATGTAGATGCAAAAGTAAATATAAATGTACGGATCTCTTTTTGGGGTACCAGAGCTCTTGCGGTGAAACTGTCAGCTGCCACCCAATGAAGTTTTCTGCAGCGGGAAATCTGCGTGGAAGCGGTAGGCGGAAATACGGCACAGAAATCGCGCTGGGGTGCACCTCTTGCCGGGGAAAGAGGAGTACTCTGCAGCGGTGTGCTTTCGTTAAGCCCTCCAGACTCAGTGCAGGCGTCGTCGCGGCTTTTCAGCGCGGACCCTCTAATCCACTCTCACTGCAGTCCACATTTCTGTAAATTACCTGCCTTTGCCTTTAACGCAAAGCGACGCCCAGTGGCATTACGTAGTTCGTCTTAAGACGCATGATGCCGAGATTGTTTCGCCAAACAGAAAAGGAGAATATTCGAAAAGTGTATCAACATGGTCAGGTGGAGCGGAATCTGGAAATGACAGCAGCACCTGCCTTTTCCCCGTCAGTGTTCGTTTTGTAATATTTTTATGTTTGTGATTCTTGTTAGTTAGGTGTTAACATTGCTATTGCATCTGCACAGGGCTTATCTGTTGTGAGACAGGACAAAAGCTTTAATATAAAAAAGTACCACGAAATTACTCTGTTCCCTACGATGGAATTATTATTATTATTATTCCTTTATTAACTGTTATCCACCTTACTCGCACTTTATTATGTAACTAGGTAACACACCGGCAATTGTCAGGGGTATTCCTTTTACCGATTTGCTATTATAAACGAAAACAAAAAAAAATATGAACAGCAATATATAAAAAAAATATTTCTTTGTATTCGTGAAAAGCCCTTTGAAATTATGGAGCTGTCGTACAAAGAAATTCGCTTCATGTACAAATGTGCAAGTACTATCCCGGACGGTTTCTGTACTCCGGGCGCAGCTGCTTCGCGTGTGTACAACGCGATTTTGCGATTTGGTAAACGTCTCTATGGCAACGTCTCTCCACAGCTCTATTCGCGCATGTTGTTTTCGCATAAAACAGTTTGCACTTCACAGTTGAAAACTGTCAAAAGCGCTGCTAGGTGTCAGGGATTTTCTTAAGTTGACTATACTGAAGGAGTGTCTTTGCAGTAAAGAATTAATGTATTAAAACGTCATGGAGGATGCGGTATTTTTTCACGTATCTCAGTGCTTATGACGTCATACCTCCTGATCTGTGTGTCATACAATGATATAATTTTATAGGTACATCCAGCGGCGTTTCCGGATACTGTCTGTAAAATGTTTTGCGAATAGAGTTAGCAGAAAAGAAGCAACTAATCTAAACATTATGCACAGTGCGGCAGTTCTCACACATCTTAGTTTTTATGACGTCATATCTCCTGTATTACTCGTCTGTGTGGTACGATGACAAACTTTTATAAGTGGGTTGAGCCACATATGTAGATAATTCCTGCGAAATTTATTGCAAATACAGTTAGTAACACAGTAGTCACCCATTTAAATGTCAAGGATAATGGGACGCCGCGCGGGATTAGCCGAGCGGTCTAGGGCGCTGCAGTCATGGACTGTGCGGCTGGTCCCAGCGAAGGTTCGACTCCTCCCTCGGGCGTCGGTGTGTGTGTTTATCCTTAGGATAATTTAGATTAAGTAGTGTGTAAGCTTAGGGACTGATGACCTCAGCAGTTAAGTCCCATAAGATTTCACACATATTTGATTTTTTTTTTTTGATGATGCGGCAGTTTTTCACGCATCCCATTGTTTATGACGTCATATCTACTGAACCATGATAGGTAGGTGACTCTTAGCTCCACAACGACTGTTCCCTGCCAACGAGGGATATGTGTACCAAGTTTGGTTGAAATCGGTCCTGTGGTTTAGTAGGAGTGTGGAACATACAGACACATACGTACATTTATGTCGATAGTATGTGTGGATGGATATGTGTTCACAGTATTAACGGCTTTGGCTTTCTGCCGTCATCAGATCTGTTAAAACAAAATGCAGAAATAGTAACCTGTACATTATAAGGGAAGACTGCTTTTCGAACAAGTGATAGCTTACACACTACTTAACCTAAATTATTCTACGGACAAACACACACACACACCCATGCCCGAGGGAGGACTCGAACTTCCGCCGCGATGGTTTTGAAAGACGCTAAAGTAAAAGACTGATCATATGCGAAGCAATAGATTCATGTACATTGCAGTGCGAGTAAATGTTATCACAGTGATGTGTGTCAGGAGTATTGTCAAATAAAACTGGTGGTCACGTTATGCATAGCATTTGCAAGTAGAAGTGTAGCGTAAACGCGACAGTTCTGCAACCATAGTCAGGTGTTCAGTTCGTTTTGTTGGGCAATATTTACGTGACTAACTCTTCACTTGGAAAGAAATTACTGACTGCACAAATGCGAGCTTGTTTGTGGTGTTCACCCATGCACGTCATGTAGGTACCTCAAGCAAGGCATTTTAACTGCGCCGTCACGGCACGCATATTCGCTAATGCAATTCGTCACAAATAATCCATCATAATTTGAGAACAGTGATGTCCATACCCACAACACTAGAGAGGAAAAAATTACCTTTGTTACTCATTTCTGACACCTTAGACAGCAACAAAAGTTGTTGATCATTTGCCCAGTAACATAAAATGTGAGACAGGTAGCGAAGCAAGTTTTAAATCTAACTTAAAATCATTTCTCCTGACAACTCCCATTCCTTTGACGAATTTCTACTTAAAATTTCTAATTATAAAAGTGTATTTGCATGATTGGGACTAAAATAATAATGTGTTCAGTAATATGAACAATGATAATGTATATATATCGTGTAAACTGGATCGTTCCACATCATTTTGATAAAAGAATCGTTCAGATGGCATGTAACTGGCTAACTAATTAAAGCGAACTAATGTTCTCCAGTGAGACGCATACTGGTGTGTCTCCTCCGAAAAGCACACGGCTGATTTCCTTCCTCATCTATCACATCCGAATTTGTGCTACGTCTCGCAGTGGGAGCGTTGCTTGTTCCAGGAGAAATCGAGCTCCACTCTT
This sequence comes from Schistocerca gregaria, assembly GCF_023897955.1. Lineage (NCBI taxonomy): Eukaryota > Metazoa > Arthropoda > Insecta > Orthoptera > Acrididae > Schistocerca > Schistocerca gregaria. The sequence goes on from NC_064921.1 coordinate 231,411,538, forward strand.
AAACCTCCACATTGTGTCTAAAACTCTAGGGACGTCTGTTGGCCTTCCCTCAGGAAATTCAAAATTCAGCTCTCGAAAAGAGTTGCGGTGTTGATTACTCTTAGTTATTGCAAAAGGTCTACATGTAGATGAATGACGCACGCACAGCACAGTTATCTTTTCCATTGTCAAGATATTTCTTTGTGTCGGCAGGTACACGAAGACCGTGGTGGCGTCCAGTATTACGGCGCAGAAGTACAACCCTGAGATCACGTGGACGCCCCACCAGCCGGACATGCGCATTGCAGAGCTCAGCGACCAACTGAGGCATATAAAGCAGGTAACGTGTCGACACGCCACATATGTGCGATAACGTGGTCAATAGGGTGCATTTATTACACCAACCAAGTTGATTTTATCCCTTGGAATTTTAGTACTGCTCGTTGTTCAGTAGCCTATCTCTAGCTACAAGCCACTGTCTTCTTGTTTTACATATTTTGTTCATATTTTCCAGTGCTCGTAAATTTATTTTTTGTTTGAATTTAAACCAGTCGCAGCTATTTTTAATGCCAAGTATCGGCGATTTTTGCAGCACTAGCATGCGAGGTGGCAAACAGGTAACGTTGTGACTTGCGATTACAAGACGAACCGTACGTGCCCTGCATATGACGTGGAAATGTGAATGAATTACATCCACTGAGCAGCTTACGCGATTTTCACGGTTCAGAATGCAGCACACACACACACACACACACACACACACACACACACACACACACACACACACTGTTGATCTTAAGTTCGCAAGTCGCAACCTGATCTCTTGGCCATCTCACTTACCGCGGCATGTATGCTGTAGTATACAGATAAGTTTCAGCATTAGAAAATTGTATCGAAATGCAGGAAGATTTTCAGCGGATGGGCACTTGGTGCAGGGAGTGGCAACTGACGCTTAACATAGACAAATGCAATGTATGCGAATACATAGAAAGAATAATCCTTAATAATGATTATATGATAGCAAAACAAACACTGGTAGCAGTTACTTCTGTAAAATATCTGGGAGTATGCGTACGGAACGATTTGAAGTGGAATGATCATATAAAATTATTTGTTGGTAAGGCGGGTGCCAGGTTGAGATTCATTGGGGAGAGTCCTTAGAAAATGTAGTCCATCAACAAAGGAGGTGGCTTACAAAACACTCGTTCGACCTATACTTGAGTACTGCTCATCAGTGTGGGATCCGTACCAGGTCGGGTTGACAGAGGAGACGGAGAAGACCCAAAGAAGAGCGGTGTGTTTCGCCTCAGGGTTATTTGGTAAGCGTGATAGTGTTACGGAGATGTTTAGCAAACTCAAGTGGCAGACTCTGCAAGATAGGCGCTCTGCATCGCGGTGTACCTTGTCCTGGTTTCGAGAGGGTGCGTTTCTGGATGAGGTATCGAATATATTGCTTCCCCCTACTTATACCTCTCGAGGAGATCACGAATGTAAAATTAGAGAGATTTGAGCGCGCACGTAGGTTTCGCGGCAGTCGTTCTTCCCGCGAACCATACGCGACAATGAGCTAGAAACTGCCGTCACAGCCGCTATGCGTCAGGCAGTCGTATTTCCATGGCTTCATTGCTTATGAAGTTGCAGAAGTTTTACCGTATGGCTCACAATTTTCGTTTCGGTGTGTTTCATCTAATGACAAGTAGAAAAACAGCGTTCGGGATAGTGAACTTGGTAGCCTGGAGGAGGCGAGTATGCTGTTGGTGTACACCAATGGTCTACAGAACAATGCGTGTCGTTCGCCATATGTAAATTTGCGTTACGCGCTAAGCATCCTGTGAACACCTGACGCTCTGCTCTAGGTCATCTTTGACATGTCCCTTAAGCGCAGAGACGTTTGAAGGGCTAAATATCAATTTATTTTGTTGGAGTTGTTGTTGTGGGGGAGAAGACCAGACACCGAGGTCATCGGTCTCATCGGAGTAGGGAAGGACGGGGAAGGAAATCGGCCGTGCTCTTCCAAAGGAACCATTCCGGCACTTGCCTGGAACCATTTTGGAAAATCAAGGAAAACCTAAATCAGGATGGACGGACGCGGGATTGAACCGTTGTCCTTCTGAATGCGAGTCTAGTGGCTAATCACTGCGCCACCTCACTCGATCAATTTATTTTGTCTGTTCATTCCCGTTCTTGTGCCGCCATATGTAGGCAAAAAGTACATCGAGGAGAGAATGTATTCCAACAACGCCGTAATGTCAGCCGCAAACGTTCTGCCGATGAGATATAGCGAGTCCACCAAAAGCTTTTTTATAAAAAGGGAAACGACATCCGAACTGAGCAGTAAATCGTTCTTTCCATCTGAAGTGGCTTAAGTGACTTACGCCTGGGGATAAATTAACTAGGATATTTTATATCATGTGGACACTTGCCTACAATAGGTTTGAGTAAAGACCGAAAGTTCTTGAACATAGATCTTTGAAACACACCTTCATTATGGATATTAGAAGGTCCTTAGTCTCTACACCTAGTTAACACACTGAAAGTCGTAAATTAGCCACTTAAAAAAGGCGAAAAACTTACGAATGCCTGCAATAAATTATTTATAGTAAAGAAGAAACGGGAGCAGCACGTGTTTCAACTTGTATCTGAGTATTCCTTGTGCAAATTTTCGTTTTTATTTTCAATTGTAGGGGCCTAGGTGTACCCTTTCCCCTTTTCTTATAACAGACTATTTCTCACAAAATTCTTTTTTTGGTGCAACAGAAACAAACTGAAGGTAGCATGGATAAAAAAGAAAAAAAAGCTTTGAAAACTAAAAGCAAAGCCGCAACTGCAGTGATCAGTTTTTCAGGATAACAATGAAACTTCAGCAGTTTTGAGCGGCAATTAGCAATACGGTTTAGGATAATGTAGTTCATAATTGTGCATTATTTTTAAGCCACTCGTTATAGTCAATCATTAACATAAAACTGAATATAGCTTACATTTGAAGAATATATTTTCCATAATTCCAGGTTATGTTAGTTTAGGTTACAATATTTCAAACTGGCAAATGAGTTTTTTGTATATGTTCCACTGTGCATTATTAAGAATTCTCGGCAGAGACTGTTTCCTTTACATTGTTAACAAAACTCGCCTAAAAGTCATTAATTCTTTGTATATACCATCGCACCAAACGACGTAGCCCGCTTAATGTCCCTGTAAACGATTGAACAATTTGTCAGACTTCACTAGTCTGTCAAATTATTTGGCTGTGTGCGCGTTTTTCAAACATAGATGGAGTCTGGCGTGTTTAGAGAAATTTTGATTGACGGCCTATTTAACAACACGTCGGACGTTGTTTGTGTTGATGTTTCGCCGCACATGTTAGTGAGAAAGTGTTTTCCTCGCTATATCGTGAGTTTCCGCAGTCGAGGAAACTACGATAAAAGACTATATGGATGAAAACAAAAGAGACTGGCAGATAACAGAGGGTAGGGAGGTTGCTTTTTCCCAGCTACAAATTACACACGAAGACGTTAGAAAGAAAATCAGTATTCTACGCACATACAGACGGGAGTGTAATAACGTAAAAATGGTCGAAGCTCTTCAGTTCTTCCACGGACGAAGTGTATGTTCCCATGTTGTGGTACTTCAATGAAGTTCAATTAGATTTTCATGGGTACATTTATCTCTCAATTTCAACCATTCCCTGTATCAGCGTCTTGTTTTCCGTTTCTTCCTGACACACAGTGCTAATGTCAGTGCATGAAACGCTTTGATTGCATTGATAACTACTCTCGCTAGTGTCACACAGGTTTAATTTGATAAACTGTTTGAGTACGTCTGCACGCTTGTTTGACAAATCCGTGGGTAAAACACAGAGAATTTGACAAAAAAGTTTGATCGCTTACAGAGGCTTTAAACGAATAAAGTCAGATACACTCTACCTCACTTCATTTAGTGCTGGTTTTACGATCCTCTTTTACATTCCTTTCCGTAATAATCACTTCAGCATCAGTGTGCTTTTACATCACATTTGTGTATCATATTTCAACAAACTGTTTCTATAAAGTTTACGTGGCTGCTTTAATGTTTGACCATTAAGATACGACAGTATGCTCATTCTCTCCCGACGAATACGGCACTGTTTGGTTCCCAGTTTGCACTGTTAAGCACGGCAGGATCAGGCTTTCCCTGTGACAGATATCGAACGAACTCAGAGATGCGCTGTCAAGGATCGTGCAACAGAAATGCTCCGGGATATTAGATGGAAATCACTGGAAAAAAGACTACGTATATCCCGCGAAAGCCTGTTGCATAAATTTAAAGAACATCTAAAAGAAGAGGTCTGTGCGACCATTATGCTGCCACCATCGCATGTATCGCGTAGAGATTCTCTGAAGAAGCTGAGAGAGATTAGTTCACGGACAGAGGCACACAGTCAATTTTCTCTTGCTCTGTATGCGAATGGAACAAAAGCGAAAATCGACAGTACTGGTACGAAGTACCCACAGTCACGCACTGTAGACTGGCCTGTGGAGTATACAGTGTGTCCCAGGAGGAATGGTCAATATTTAGGGACATGACAGGAACGAGATTATTCGAAGCAAAAAAGTCTAGTAAATGCGGGCTCTAAGCTGCGTACCTGGAAAGCTATGAGCACTAGTTCATCTTCCATACTGTGAAACAAACTTGTTCTACTTCAAGCTCTTCAATTTCAATATTTTATGAGTGGGTAGTATGGGCCAAAACAAGAAAAACTGTTCACTAATCATGGGCATAAAGTGCATGCCTTAAGAGCTATGAGCTCTCTTCCATCTCCACTTCTGTGAAACACAGCTCTTCTGCTGAACAAATGCCCACAGCTCTTAAGTGGTGCTTTTTAGAGCCTATGTTTAGTAGACTTTTTTGCTTTCTGTCATATCCCTGAATATTGATAATTCTTCCTGGGACATCGCGATGGTGAAAGAAATGAGAAATTGTTTGCTTTAGTTTTTCCGTTTCGTGAAAATAATAATAGCACCCTGGTCAGTTGCTCAGTTTTAATGTAAAGAACGGGGATTTTTTATTCTTTTGGAAAGAAGTTTATTTATTCGTCTACATCAATGTTATCCCCTTCAAAACAGTCCCTATTACATGTTACACATTTTGACAACGCTTATTTCCCTAAACCCCAAAACACTTCTGGAACTTGATCCTTGGAATAGCCATTAGCTCCCTCGGAGATGCGTTTTTAATCTCAGCTAAGCTTGTAACACGACAGCCTTTTAAATATTGCTTTAATTTTGAGAACAGAAAAAAAGACACATGGGACCGCGTCTAGCGAATACGGCGGTTGGAGCATCATTACAGAATTGTTTTAAGACAATAAATCGCGAATAAACAAAGAATTATGGGCAGGTGCATTATCGTGGTAAAAAAAACATGAATTGTTTCACCACAAGTGGTTTGCTCGACGAAAACGACATTGAACTTGTAATTAGTATCCCCCTTTGATTGTTCCACCTTGTGGCAAGGACACATGGAACACTATTTCATTAAACGTATCCTATTTAGATCCCACTTGTCAAATTTGTTTTGGTCTTAAAGTCCATTGGGACAATCGAACCTTAGTTACGATGTCATATCGGTAAACCAACGTTTCGTCACATCTTATGAATCATTTCAACAGTTCTGCATCACTGTTGATTCCATCTAGCGACCTCTGAGCTAAGAACTCATCGCTATTTTATTTCTGTTCGGAACTAAACAATTTAGGAATAGATTTTATGTCAGGCACTTCCTACCCATAATATCCAACAAAATTTCATACCCATAACATTCAACAAAATTTCATGACATGGGTAGTCTGATACACCAGAATCACCGGCTCCCTCTCTGATTGTGAAACGGTGATCGTTCACATTGATTTCTTAAATTTTACTACGATTTAATCGGTTGATGATATGCTGGGAAGCACAGGGCGCTTAACGCCTTCACTGTCTTCCTCGAGACGCATATACACTCGTCAATTCTTGTCTAGCAGGCTTATCAAAATCAATATTTAACATTTCTAAAACTTTGCTGCACTTCACTCTGTACTTGCAGAAGAACTTACTACAAATTCTACGATACTTTTTCACACAAAATAAATAACTAGAGGAACTGTAATTCACCTACAAAGTTTTCTCGGCGTGCTTACTACAAAGAACACAAGAACAATTAGAACACAAAATTAGTGAATACCAGGCATGCTTCCGGCATGCACAAAACAAATCTCCAATCTGAAAACAATTCTAAAATAAAAAACCATGAGGAGTACTTCAATCATTTGCATTTTCATAGATTTCAGGAAAGCATATGATTCTGTTGACCGACAGTCCTTGTCCAACATCTTAGACGACTCGATACTCGATCCAAAAACACTACGACCAATCAGGCAGAAACTGGATGGTACAACATCGAATTTTCATGGGTGAAATCTTTGACCTGTTCTTGATCAAAACTGGAGTACGCTAAGGAGATGAATTATCGCCAATATTGTTCAACCTACTGCTGGATAAAGTAATGAGGGAATCGAAAAAAGGACTGAAAATCCGAGAACATTGGGAACCAACACGACTGGACAAAATAGAAATATCAAAGCTAGCTTTAGCAAACGACTTTTCCACACTCTCTGACAGCGAAACAACAACTAAGCAAATAGAAATACTGAAAGAATGTTCAGAAAAAGTTGGCTTGCAAATCTCTTTCCAGAAGTTAGTTTTCTTCCGCTCAAAAAAAGTACGGCAAGATAAAAGAGAGTTACACATTTCAGATATCTGGATGATATCCTCGAAGCTACAGGAGGAGAAAAGATCTCACAGAAGGCTCGACTACAAAATATGAAGAGAGCTTACGGCAGAAGACATATATGTAATAAGAAATGCATGTCCATTCAAGCAAAGATCAGACACTACAACACAACAATCAACCCTGAAATACTAAGTGAGACACTAACACTTCATAGGGAGAACGACATGGAAAGCATAGTGAAGGAAAAAGTCAAAATCATTGGACAAATTCTCGGCACAAAACTGACAGAAGATGGATACAGATTACACCCTAGGGAAACAACAGAGGAGATGGCAAACTTAGCAGCAAATGTCGGAAAAAGAAAGTTAAGCTTCTACAGACACATCAGCAGGCAACCACCAAGCAGACTCACCAACAGAATTCTGACATACGTACAAGGTGTCAAGTCAAAAGTAACATGGATCACAGAAGTTAAACTTGACCTAGAGAAAGCACAAATCTATCCAATGGAAACTGAAGACAGAAACATATACAGAGACAAGATATACAAATGGAACGTTAGGTCAGGAAATGAAGCCCCAAAGAAACCGGGGACAAAGTGGACTGAGGATTAAAAGAGTATCCATGGAGAAAAAATGAGAGAATCGTGCCTCAAATGAGGCAGAATGCTTTGCGTGCTCTAACAGGGTCTCGACGCAAATAATAATAATAATAATAATAAATAATAAATAATAATAATCACCAATACCAGAAAAACACAAACAATCTTTTTGACAGCTGAGAAGAGATCAAATACCCGATGTGGTTGACACTGTACACATACATTCCTGATATGTTTACCTACACAACAACGAAAAGGTCAAACTAAATTACAAAATTCTCGTTATTTTTTGAACGCATCTCATACATACAGCCGAAGTTACTAGTGGCGCAAAAGTACTTCAATTTTATGATAGCCTTATTATTCGTAAAAAGCACACTCAATAAACTATGCGAACAATGCGAATATATGAAAACTGTAGTATTCTTCAGCATTTACGAGAGCAAGCAACATGATTACAGGGTCACAGTAGTTTGTATAAAGGTCCTTCTGTGCGTGTTCTTTGTAAACGGGTTTACCAAAGGTTAAACTTAAGATGGCAGAATAAGTTTTGAAACTCATCTGCACATTTATATATTCGTACTGTAGACACACGATCAGACAGTTTTGACACGTCTCTTCATTCACCCATGTTCAGAAAAAACAGAACACCTTGAACGGCTAGACATAGGTCAATCATATTCACAGTTCATGTATATTATTATGTTCTGCAGAAATGATTAACATTTGAAGCTTCGCGGGTTCAATAACAATATAGATATCGCGGCGTAACACCACTCACCGGTAAAGCCCCGCATGTGGCAATAAACCGAAGGTAACGGATCAGCGTGACTTGAGCAGACGTGCTGGATGCCTCGCAGAAGTAAGCACGAACCGTACAGTCGGATTAGTGAGTTTGAAAGAGGGCGCATTATTGGTAAGAGAAAAGTGATGCTTCCATCCGGGAAATTGCTGCTGTTGTGGAACGAAGTGTTTCGGCAGTGCAACCGGTGTGTGCAGAATGATTCACGGAAGGCCGTAGAACACGTCGACGTGGGTCAGGTCGCACCACCCAGACCATTTCGACCATTTCAGGACAGATCTGCGTCCTCCTCGGATCTGGTACAACAATATAACAGTGTAACACATCGTACATTCTCAGGGGTGACAGTCTGTCGCCATTTATTACGGCATTGGTTACGTGCGCTTCGTTCACTTCTCCGCCTATCTTTGACGTATGTGTAGAAACATGCACGACGGCAGTGGTGTGTGGAAGACATCACTGGAGACAGAAGGGCATCAGATAGTGTTTTCAGACGAATCCAGGTTCTGTTGGTTTGAAAATGATGGCCGCATTCTGGTTCGCCTCAGACAGGGGGAGCGGCATCACAGTGACTGCATAGTTGATGCATGTCCAGGGCACTATGACCAGTGTAACGTGCGTGAATGACACGCTGCGGCCTGTAGCCATACTCTTTCTGCACAACACCCCAACACCATTTTTCAGGAAGACAATGCACAACCACATGTTGCTGCCAAACATGTGCCTTCTTGGTGTCACAGGATGTCAGCCTTTTGCCCTGGCCCGTCAGGTCATCAGAGGTATCGCCAATCGAAAACGTGTGTGATATGGTGAAATGACAGGTGGAGCGTTGTGACCCAGTGCCAACCACCACATATGAACTTTAGAACCAGATGAATGCAGCATGGATGACTTACCACAGGACGCCATTCGCGCCTTATACGCGTCGATGCCATCACACATGGAACAAGTCAGGCCCATGCCTACTAGGCAACAGGAGCAACAGGACACGTTCTGAACCGAAGTGACTGAAATGCTAATCATTTCTGCAGAACACACTAACTTACATGTATTGTGAATATGAACGTCCTCTCTCTAGCCATCAAGCTAATCTGTTCCTTTTATCCGAACATCAGTGTAGTAGCCTCAGTGTGTATAAAAGACAAGAGATTATACAAGGGTGAGTCAAATGAAGACCTTAAATATTTTTTAAAATATTATTTATTGTGCAGAAGTGGTACAAAGCTGTATCAGTTTTCAATATAATCTCCCCCACGCTCAATGCAAGTCCTCCAGCGCTTACAAAGTGCATAAATTCCTTCAGAAATTTTTTTTTGATAGTGCGCAGAACTACTCACGCACCGCGTTGGCGTACCTCTTCATAAGAACGGAACTTCTTTCCTCCCATTGCGTCTTTGAGTGGTCCAAACATATGGTAATCACTTGGGGTAAGGTCTGGTGAGTATGGTGGAGGAGGAAGACACTCAACATGCAGGTCTGTGATTGTTGCAACTGCAATCCACGTCGCTTTGATTTGATTGCAGGCCGCAGATGATATTTTAGGAGATCTGTGTATGATGCGCTGGTGACAGTGGTCCCTCTAGGCATATAATGCTTCAAAATGACTCCTTTTTTGTCCCAAAAGAGAGTCAGCATAACCTTCTGTGCTGATGGTTCTGTTCGAAACTTCCTTGGTTTTGGTGATGAGGAATGGCGCCATTCCTTGCTCGCTCTCTTCGTTTCCAGTTGGTGAAAGTGAACTCAGGTTTTGTCCCCAGTAACGATTCTTGCAAGGAAGCTAACACCTTCTCGTTCAAAGTGCCGTAGAAATTCTTCACAAGCATCAACACGTTGTTCTCTCATTTCAGGAGTCAGCTGCCGTGGCACCCATCTTGCAGACACTTTGTGAAACTGGAGCACATCATGCACAATGTGGTGTGCTGACCCATGACTAATCTGTAAAAATGCTGCGACGTCATTCAGTGTCACTCGGCGGTTTTCCTTCACTATGGCTTCAACTGCTGCAATGTTCTGTGGAGTCACAAGTCGTTGTGCCTGGCCGGGGTGAGGAGCATCTTCCACTGAAGTCACACCATTTGCGAACTTCCTACTCCATTCGTAGACTTGCTGCTGTGACAAACATGCATCACCGTACTGAACCTTCATTCGTCGATGAGTTTCAGTGGGTTTCACACCTTCACTACGCAAAAACCGAATAACAGAACGCTGTTCTTCCCTGGTGCAAGTCGCAAGAGGGGCGGCCATCTTCATACTGATACTGCGACGGTATGTGTGCATCTGCACTATGCTGCCACCTACAGGCCATTCTGCACGCTGTTTGTAGCACGCTTACCAACTTACAGGATAGCGGTGCAAAATTTCGATTTGTTATTACAATTTTAAGGGTTTCAAAAATGGTTCAAATGGCTCTGAGCACTGTGGGACTTAACATCTGAGGTTATCAGTCCCCTAGAACTTGGAACTACTTAAACCTAACTAACCTAAGGACATCACACACATCCATGCCCGAGGCAGGATTCATTTGACTCACCCTCGTATTTAACTATTTACTTGTTACAACAGTGGTTTCTTCTTGCTGAGTGAACTGAATTAATAAAAATTAACGGTGGCAGGTTGTTTTAATGTTAGGACTAATGTTCATATGTTGATGAGATGATGGTTCAAAATTCGAAGAGTGTAGTGCTGTTCCCGCGGTGACCGTAGGCTCCACGCGGCACAGCAGAGTCAGCAAGGCTGCCTGCGGAACAGGCGCACGCGCCGAGATGACACCATAGTTTCGACCCGGCTTACAAAGGGCAAAGTCTATGCTGCACTATTTTTCTGCACCGGTGACATGGACGAAGTTAGAGATTTGCTCACTACCCTTCGTCCTGTCACGCATTCAGGGAGCTACATGCCCCTGAAGAGCGAAGTGGAGAGTCAACAGGAGGTCAACTGGAGACTCAGCATGTCTAGTATTTTCGGGACCGATACTCTGCCAGCTAGTACAACGAGGGACTCCCGCCCACGACACTTATCGCTCAGAGAATGGGCTTCTTGGAAGTGTCACTTAACCTGACTAGGACCCGCTACAACGTTATTACTAGCCGAACACTGTATCTGACGGCGGTGCTCTTCGGAAGAGAGTTAAATACTGCGTATACTTTATTCAGTAGAAACTCTTGTGAAGTCTTACTCAGAACAGATATAAAATCCATTTTCTCTGTGTACTCACTTATTACTTTAAAAACGTCATTGCCTTTAGTAGTTCAGGGAATTCCCTTGCACCAGAGGTACTGTTAAGCTATGTTTCCTTCAGCAACGAAACGAATAAAAGAAACGAGCTGAGCCAGGCCACTCACATCATCAGATTCATCTAGATGAACTGCAAATATTAAATTTGTTTCACGAACTCTAGTTCTAACAGAATGTTCAATGTTTTATACATATTTTGAATACGACTTCCAAGGCTTTTTTTTTTCTTTAACATCTCGTTCATACTCAGGCCCAAACACTGTTTTCAGTATAACACAGAAAGCAAATACCTCAGCTACAAGATCTTTCTGAGAAACCTTGAATTTCTTAGTATGCATTGGACTCTGCTGATTCTTCTCTTCTAGGATTTCTGGAAATAGTCAAAACTTTTAACTTGTAAACGTCTGTAGTTGATTAGTTTATTTGGGAGAGAGGACCAAACATCGAAGACATCAGTCACATTGGATTAGGGAAGGATGGCAAAGGAAGTCGGTCGTGACCTTTCAAAACCATCCCGTCGTTTGCCTCAAGCGATTTAGGGAAATCACGGAAAACCGGAATCAAGTTGGGAGGACAGTGTGCTACCCACTGCGCCATCTCGATCGGTAAAACGTCGGTGTTTAGTAGAAATATGGCGTAGCAATTTCTTCGTACCGCTCTTGCACTGAAAAGTTTTATTCCACATGTCACGCACTCCGGTGCAGGATATCTGTCATTTTCACACCACGTGAACGCCATTTTTAAGTATTCTTCATTAGGCAGCCTCATTTTTGTGTTCCTGCTACTGCATGATGACACGGAACAAGCAGAATTTCGGACGCACTGTTTGAGTGTTGAAACTTCCTGGCAGTTAACACTGTGTGCCGGACCGAGACTCGAACTCGGGACCTTTGCCTTTCCCGGACAAGTGCTCTACCATCTGAACTACCCAAGCACGACTCACGCCCCGTCCTCACAGCTTTTACTTCTGCCAGTACCTCGTCTCCTACCTTCCGAACTTTACAGAAGCTGCGGACCTTGCAGAACTAGCACTCATGAAAGAAAGGAAATTGCGGAGACATTGCTTATGCACAGACACAGACTGCGGGATGTTTCCAGAATGAAATTTTCACTCTGCAGCGGAGTGTGCGCTGATATGAAACTTCCTGGCAGATTAAAACTGTGTGCCGGACCGAGACTCGAACTCGGCACCTTGGCCTTTCACGGGCAAGTACTCTACCATCTGAGCTACCCAAGCACGACTCACGCCCCGTCCTCACAGCTTCTGAAGGGTCCGCAGGAGAGCTTCTGTAAAGTTTGGAAGATAGGAGACGAGGTACTGGCAGAAGTAAAAGCTGTGAGGACGGGGCGTGAGTCGTGCTTGGGTAGCTCAGATGGTAGATCACTTGTCTGCGAAAGGCAGGCAAAGTTCCCGAGTTCGAGCCTCGGTCCGGCACACAGTTTTAATCTGCCAAGAAGTTTCATATCAAACTCACTCCGCTGCAGAGTGAAAATCTCATTCGGTTTGAGTGTTGTTCTGCATCTAGTGCATCTACTGAAGTTCCGGTCTCATTGCATGACTGTTGCCCTAGATCTGATGTTTCATAAACCGTCAACAGTCTCTTTCTGGCAGTACATTTATCTACTTCTGCAAATTATATCACTTTGAAAGAAGTAAAATAACGACACATGCCACGAACGAACAGAAAAAAATACTGAAGAAAAAGTGTACTATCTGCCACTATCGCCGGACCGATAGAGAGCGCCAACGTACAGCACCAGCAGAGAGACATACACTGATGAGCCGAAACATTATGAGCACCTGCTTCACAGCTTGTTTGGCCATATTTGGAGCGAAATACATCACTGAGTCTGCGTATCAGAAGACGAACAGTTTGTTGGTAGGTTTCTGGAGGTATGTGACATTACATGTCTACGCACAGCTCATGTAATTCGCGTAAATAGCGAGTTACTGATTTGCTTACGCGGTAACGGCGCCCGATAGCGACCCAGATCGGTTCCACAGGACTCGCATCAGGCGAATCTGATCGCCGCGACATCAACGTGAGTTCACTACAATGCTCCTCAAACCGCTTACCCCTTTTCTGTCTCCGAGACGCGGACAAATCCGCTGAAAAGCCTGCCAGAGTGGCCGAGAGGTTCTAGGCGCTACAGTCTGGAACCGCACGACCACTACGGTCGCAGGTTCGAATCCTGCCTCGGGCATGGATGTGTGTGCTGTCCTTAGGTTAGTTAGGTTTAAGTAGTTCTAAGTTCCAGGGGACTGATGACCTCAGATGTTAAGTCGCATAGTGCTCAGAGCCATTTCAAATCCGCTGAAAGATGACATCGCCGCCGGGGAATGCATCAAGCATGAAGAGTTGCAGCTGGTTCGTAGCCTTCAGCGTGTCTTCGCCTACTATCGCAGGTCCCATGCAATCGCAGAAGAACGTCTCCCATAGCGTAATACTGCTATCAGCCTGCGTCCGTGGCGCGCTGCACGTTTCAAATCGCCGTTCACTCCGATGACGGCGACTGCCGAGACGACTATCGACTTAGTGTGGCAAAAACGTGACTCACCCGAAGTCATCAAGTTTCCATTGATCGACGGTCGAACCCCGATGGCCCCGTGGCCACTGTAATCGTAACTGACGATGTCGTTGGCTCAACATGTGAACACGTATGAGTGGTCTGCTGAGCAGCTCCACGTTCATCAATGTACGATGAACGGGTGCTCCGAAACAGTTGTCCGTGCACCACCATTGTGATCTTTCGATAGAGATGCCACGGGTCACCATTTATCGTACTTTATAGAGCAAAAAATCCTCCGAACCCGACGTACAATGAAGAGTAGTGGACGTCTAACCATTTAGTGGTAGTTTCACTGTCCTTAACCTCTTTCCGCAGATGTTCACGACAGTAGCACGTCAACATTTGACCAGCTTCTTCATCTAACGGATACTCTGCAAATCGCATTCAAGTGCCTGGCAGATGATTCATCGAACCACCTTCACAATTCTCTATTATTACAATCTCGTATAGAATGAACACCTATATCTTTCCGTACGATCTCTGATTTCCCTTATTATATCGTGGTGATCGTTCCTTCCTATGTAGGTCGGTGTCAACAAAATATTTTCGCCTTCGGAGTAGAAATTTGTTGATTGGAATTTCGAGAGAAGATTCCATCGCAACGAAAAACGCCTTTCTTTTAATGATTTCCAGCCCAAATCCTGTATCATTTCTGTGACACTCTCTCCCATATTTCGCGATAATATAAAACGACCTGCCTTTCTTTGAACTTCTTCGATGTACTCCGTCAGTCCTATCTGGTAAGGATCCCAAACCGCGCAGCAGTATTATAAAAGAGGACGGACAAGAGTAGTGTAGGCAGTCTCCTCAGTAGGTCTGTTACATTTTCTAAGTTTTCTGCCAATACAACGCAGTCTTTCGTTAGCCTCCCACAAAACATTTTTTATGTGTTCCTTCCAATTTCAGTTGTTCGTAATTTTAATACGTGTGTATTTAGTTGAATTTTCGGCTTTTAGATTTGACTGATTTATCGTGTAACCGAAGTTTCCTTTTAGCACACATGTGGATGACATCACACTTTTCGTTATTTAGGGTCAACTCCCACTTTACGCACCATTCAGATATCTTTTCTAAATCGTTTTGCAGTTTGTTTTGATCTTCTGATGACTTTATTAGTCGATAAACGACAGCATCATCTGCAAACAACCGAAGACGGCTGCTCAGATTGTCTCCAAAATCGTTTATATAGATAAGGAACAGCAAAGGGCCTATAACACTACCTTGGGGAACGCCAGAAATCACTTCTGTTTTACTCGATGACTTTTCGTCAATTACTATGAACTGTGACCTCTCTGACACGAAACCACAAATCCAGTCACATAACTGAGACGATATTCCATAAGCACGCAATTTCACTACGAGCCGTTTGTGTGGTACAGTGTCAAAAGCCTTCCGGAAATCGAGAAACACGGAATCGATCTGAAATCCCTTGTCAATAGCACTCAACACTTCATGTGAATAAAGAGCTAGTTGTGTTTCACAGGAACGATGTTTTCTAAACCCATGCTGACTGTGTGTCAACAGACCGTTTCCTTCGAGATAATTCATAATGTTCGAACACAATATATGTTCCAAAATCCTGCTGCATATAGACGTTAACGATGTGGACCTGTAATTTAGTGGATTACGCCTAATACCTTTTTTGAATATTGGTGTGACCTGTGCAACTTTCCAGTCTTTGGGTACGGATCTTTCCGTCGAGCGAACGGTTGTATATGATTAAGTATGGAGCTAATGCATCAGCATACTCCGAAAGGAACCTAATTGGTATACAGTCTCGACCAGAAGACTTGCTTTTATTAAGTGACTTTACTTGCTTAACTACTCCGAGGATATTTACTTCTACGTTACTCATGTTGGCAGCTGTTCTCGATTCGAATTCAGGAATATTTACGTCGTCTTCTATTGTGAAGGTATTTCGGAAGGCTGTGTTTAGTAACTCTGCTTGGCAGCACTGTCTTCGATAGTATCTCCATTGCTATCGCGCAGAGAAGGTTGAAAATGGTTCAAATGGCCGTGAGCACTATGACAACATCTGAGGTCATCTGTCCCCTAGAACTTAGAACTACTTAAACCTAACTAACCTAAGGACATCACACACATCCATGCCCGAGACAGGATTCGAACCTGCGACCGTAGCAGTCGCGCGGTTCCGGACTGAAGCGCTTAGAAGAGCTCGGCCACGGCGGCCGGCTGTGGTGTAGTTGACCCATCATGTCACCTGACCAATGCGATCTGTGAAATGAGAACGCATTCATTTATAAAGGAAGTAAATAACTCGATTACATCAACGGAGTACTTGCATTTTTCACGTTAAACGTAATCTTTTGAGAAACTTATGCTGCCGGCCGGAGTGGCCGAGCGGTCTAGGCGCTATAGTCTGGAACCACGCGACCGCTACGGTCGCAGGTTCGAAACCTGCTCGGGTATAGATGTGTGTGATGTCCTTAGCTTAGTGAGGTTTAAGTAGTTTCAAATTCTAGGGGACTGATGACCTTAGATGTTAAGTCCCATAGTGCTCAGAACCATTTGAACCATTTTTGAACAACACCAGCAACAACAACATGGTGTTGTTTGTGTACATGTGTTTTTAACTCTTTATGTTTTATGATGACTGTGCGACATAATCAGGAACTTAGCCTACGTTCCTGAAGTATGCCATGGCAAACTAACGGCGCGAATTTGTGAAAGGAATGATGGGCACAAATCGAACATGTTATATAGCGTCCCATTAAAAAATAACCCTTATGGTTTTATCGCGTTTTTCCGGTTTTCCATTTTTTTCCCTATATATCGTAATGTGTCAAGACTTCGCACAGTTTATTTTTACATTCAGTGGAACCAAAGTGCAGGATGGGGAATGGCCTGTATGACCTTCTCGCCTTCTTCGAGTGAGGTGGATCGCGTCATAAAACTAGTTAATAGGGTCAGTACAAAAATACATGTATCTCATCAAAAATTAGCATGTTTTTCCACAAGTAAATACGGTTTTCATCCCTGCACTAACACATTAGTCATGGTACCATTCCCTGCCGTTGCCTTCACACTGAATCTAGTCACCTAATTCTGCCAGCTTTGGATCGTCGTATTTAATGATGCAGAGTTCACAGGGTTCAAATGGTTCTGAGCACTATGCGACTTAACGTCTAAGGTTGTCAGTCCTCTAGAACGTAGAACTACTTAAACCTAACTAACCCAAGGACATCACACACGTCCATGCCCGAGGCAGGATTCGAACCTGAGACCGTAGCGGTCGCGCGGTTCCAGACTGAAGTGCCGGCAGGGCTCACAGGGCGGTGCCATTACCTTCGTCTGTGTCTGCGGAGGATACTGATGAACCTGTAGGTGTGGTTGGTTCTCAACCTGACCCACTCCGAACTGTCTAGCAGAGAAGACATTTTTCTTTTCTTCTACAGTATTTCTCGCGATGTAAGAAAATTCTTCTTCCTTCCAGCTGGCTCCTGAGCAGAGATGCTGCACTGTGTAAGATTTTCTTTGTGTGTCTTTCCTTGTTTTGTGCGGAAGC
The DNA here is from genome assembly GCF_023897955.1 of Schistocerca gregaria. Classification (NCBI taxonomy): domain Eukaryota; kingdom Metazoa; phylum Arthropoda; class Insecta; order Orthoptera; family Acrididae; genus Schistocerca; species Schistocerca gregaria. Next base: position 231,429,001 of record NC_064921.1, read on the forward strand.
GTACTGTTTGCGTAGCTGTGTTCGTGAGAAGGCGCTGGTGGCGTTGTTTGCAGGTGGTGGTGAGCCAGGTGGCGGAGGCGCCGTCCGCGTTGGCGCTCACCCGCTACGAGGGAGGCAGCGGGAGTGGCCAGCAGCCGGGAGAGTCCTGGGACGACGAGGCCGACTCAGCGGAGGCCTGGCCCGACGAAGGCTCCGGCTCTGGGGACGCGCCCATAGGTGAGCACCACTCCTCTCTCTCCCTCCCTCCCTCCCTCCCTCCCCCCCTCCCCCCCCTCTCTCTCTCTCTCTGTGCGTGCCTGTCTCTACACCACTGGCCATTAAAATTGCTACACCACCAAGATGACGTGCTACAGAAGCGTAATTTAACCCACAGGAAGGAGATGCTGTGATATGCAAATGATTAGCTTTTCAGAGCATTCACACCTTCAACGTGCTGACATGAGGAATGTTTCCAACCGATTTCTCATACGCAAACAGCAGTTGACCGGCGTCGCCTGGTGGAACGTTGTTGTGATGCCTCGTGTAGGGGGCAGAAATGCGTACCATCACGTTTCCGACTTTGATAAAACTCGGATTGTAGCCTACCGCGATTGCGGTTTATCGTATCGCGATATTGCTGCTGGCGTTGGTCGAGATCCAATGAATGTTAGCAGAATATGGAATCGGTGGGTTCAGGAGGGTAATACGGAACGCCGTGCTGGATCCCAACGGCCTCGTATCACTAGCAGTCGAGATGACAGGCATCTTATCCGCATGGCTGTAACGGATCGTGCAGCCACGTCTCGATCCCTGAGTCAACAGATGGGGACGTTTGCAAGACAACAACCGTCTGCACGAACATTTCGACCACGTTTGCAACAGCGTGGACTATCAGCTCGGAGACCGTGGCTGCGGTTACCCTTGACGCTGCATCACGGACAGGAGCGCCTGTGATGGTGTACTCAACGACGAACCTGGGTACACGAATGGGAAAGCGTCATTTTTACGGATGAATCCAGGTTCTGTTTACAGCATCATGATTGTCGCATACGTGTTTGGCGACATCGCGGTGATCGCACATTGGAAGCGTGTATTCGTCATGACCATACTGGCGTATCACCCGGCGTGATGGTATGGGGTGCCATTGGTTACACGTCTCGGTCACCTCTTGTTCGCATTGACGGCACTTTAAACAGTGGACGTTACATTTTAGATGTGTTACGACCCGTGGCTCTACCCTTCATTCGATCCCTGCGAAACACTACATTTCAGCAGGATAATGCACGATCGCATGTTGCAGGTGCTGTACGGGCCTTTCTGGTTACAGAAAATGTTCGACTGCTGCCCTGGCCAGCACATTCTCCAGATCTCTCACCAATTGAAAATGTCTGGTCAATGGCGGCAGAACAACTGGCTCGTCACAATACGCCAGTCACTACTATTGATGAAGTCTGGTATCGTGTTGAAGCTGGATGGGCAGCTATACCTGTACACGCCATCCAAGCTCTATTTGACTCAATGCCCAGGCATATCAAGGTCGTTATTACGGCCAGAGGTGGTGGTTCAGGGTACTGATTTCTCAGGATCTTTGCACCCAAATTGCGTGAAAATGCAATCACATGTCAGTTCTAGTATAATGTATTTGTCCAATGAATACCCGTTTATCGTGTTCACTTCTTCTTGGTGTAGCACTTTTAATGGCCAGTAGTGTATTAGTACCGCTCACTCTCAATAAAGGAAGTGCTGGAAATTGACACATCCACGAAACAGTAAATACCATTGACCTTATGAGATATAGACAAAAAATGAGAGGGATTCTGCTGAGAAATACTGTTAATAACAGTACTCTATGTGAGTTCATTGTGAACATTTACATTTCTAGTGATAGAACTTTTTTGATTTTGTCCAACACTGTCAGCAGCGTTCATGGTTATGATCCTTTGAGCCCATGCTCACTGGAATAATGTTTTTGGTACATCTTCTAATTTTTTCTTAGTACTTTAAGTGATAACTCTTTTGGCTATCATTGCCTTGAGCTAACATTGAACTAAGGTGATGTTTCTGATTTCTGTATACTGTATTCAGATTAGAACTATTTGCTCTCTGGTATCTGTATTAATGTAAGTTTAGTGCAGTTATCTAGTTCTATGATTTCGCTTTAAAATCAGTATAATTATTAAATTATTTTAAAAAAAATATGTAACTAATTTCTTGGTAAAATGTGTGTGTAAACAAACAACAGGCACCTCGTGCAAAAGATTTAAATGAAAACAGTTCAGGTCCCTAATTTAGAAACTTATTTTCAAATAAGTCACTCTTTTGATAGTTTTTAAAATCTGATGTATTGTAGACACCTATGTTTTACCTATGATACGTGGTCAACATCAAAATCACTCAGACAATCTGTCAGAACATCAGAATTCTAAATTTCGCAAGGAAGATACAAAATGTGAAAAAGCAAATACAAAAGCTAAATCCAGATACAGTGAGTCAATGAAGTAAAAGAGATAGAAGTTAAAACAATCTAGTTAGACGAAAATGGTAGGATTATTTATCAATAGCAAATACGAATAAAGTGTGAGTTGCTGTAAACAGTTAAGCGATGCGGTTACTTTCATCATAACTGAAACAAAATCAGTGGCAATAATGATAGTAATATATCATAAGTCACTTAGGAACGAATCAATAGTAGGGAAGCTGAAGCGAAATAGCTGAAGGAAATAAGAGAAGGTAGGAAAAACTAGATCTCTGAACTGAAAATCGGCATACGAAAAGTCTAAGTATATTTCAGAGAATTTAAAGGCGAAGACCAAAGAAAATCTAATAATTAAAGCAGAGAAGAGACGAAATACGAGAAAAGAGTGGAATGAAGGCCTCTGCAAGACAATGTAATTGTCTGTTGATGTCATAGAAGAAAACCAGGCTGTTCATTTGGAGACCACAGAGGCTCCAATATTACAGAGAAAATTTGACTGTACTATGGAAGATTTTTTATAAAACCAGCCGATTAAAACAAAATAAGATGCCTGTCATCTTGACTGCTAGCGATATGAGGCCATTGGGATCCAGCATGGCGTTTCATATTACCCTCCTAAACCCACAGTCATTGGATCTCGACCAACGTGAACAGCAATGACGCGATATGATAAACCGTAATCGCGATAGGCTGCAATCCGACCTTTATCAAAGTCGGAAACATGACGGTACGCATTTCTCCTCCTTACGCGAGGCATCACAACAACGTTTCACCAGTCAACGCCGGTCAACTGCTGTTTATGTATGAGAAATCGGTTGGAAACATTCCTCATGTCAGCACGTTGTAGGTGTCGCCACCGGTGCCAACCTTGTGTGAATGCTCTGGAAAAGCTAATCATTTGTAAATCACAGCTTCTTCTTCCTGGCGATCAAATTTCGCGTGTGTAGCACGTCATCTTTGTGATGTATTTTAATGGCCAGTAGTGTATGTGTAATACATGTGGAATTTATAGACTCCCAATAAGTCTAAATGAATGAAAAAATTATTAAGTAGTTACTATATACACAAGCTGTGGATTCATATGAGTGCAATTCTGAATCTTGGTTTTAATAAGTTTATTTGCCACATACTGGCTGAAATAGTGCTGCTATGTCACAGCAGACATGAAATATACAGAAGCATGCGACATCTCAAATCATGTACTCTATGACAACTTACCATTTCAAACCCAGAAAGAGCACTGCTAGAGAAATCACTACGATCACTCAAATCAGATTTGGAGTAGGAAGAATCAATGCGTGTGATTGCGGTGAAATCCAGACTACAGCACATCCCACAATGTTGTCATAGGCTCTTCATGCTCAACTAGTTGCCTGATAAAGGCAGCTGCAAATGCTCTTAGCCTGTCGCAGGGTGGACGTAGTCGAGGTTTCTGTGTTTTATAAACTTGTTTTAGTGGGGTGTTAGCTCTAGGTATTACAGCAAGCTCACAATTATTTGGGTTCCAATTATATAAATGTATGAATATTGTCGATATATCAGCATCCTAATATCAATGTATGAATATGTTGTGGGACATCGATATTATTTCTACAAAATTTCCATATTTGATATACACTACAGCGATGTCTAACGACATGTCCACCATTTCATTTTGCAGTGCCAGAAGGAGGAGACCGAAGTGCAACAGAGAATGTGCAGGTGTCGCCAGGAGTTGGGGCCGACAAACCTCCAGCAGAGTCTTCTGCCGGCCGCAGGGCACCCATGTCGTGGAGTCTTCTGCTCATCGCATATGGCGCAATTGTTACAGTGCTGTGTCACAGAGACGGCTAGAGACGAACTCACCCTGGCCAACAAGCAGTCTGCATTTTGGTGGATAACAACAGGCGGAAAAAAAGCAGTGCGACAAATTCCATTTTTGCTGCATAAGTGGTGCAGAAGAGCCATTAGAGATTGTCACTGCAAGTTCTGAGAGGAGTTTAACTTCACACACACCATGTTGATGAAGTACGGCCACACTATTACACTCACAGATAAATAGTTTCCAGGGTCAGTGTCAGTTCGAATAAGATCTATTTGGGTATTATATTTGACTGCATCATTTTGTTGCACTAAAGAAAATCCACAAAACTGTACTGGCAGTTCAGCCATCTTTGGAACAGTTCTCCACAGTGTGATGATAGTGATATTTTGTTGCCCTGAAGATGACCATTGTAAAGACAGTTGAAACATTGTCTTTCTTTGTAAATGGCTGGAAGGCAGCAAGATGACACAACCTGATACCCAAAATGATTTCACCCAAAATGTTCCAACAACAATAAAAAGAATTAGGTTGTAGCAAATAGTTTTATAAGCAACATTTAGTGAGTTCTGTAAAATATGCTATGAGGAAAATGTGTTATTTTCCAAAAGACGCAGAGTACCTGACCTTAAATTATTTAACTGTTCCTTTGTGCCACTTTCAGATCTTATGTTCTCAGGAAGTAATCCATCAGAACGGCCTAAAATATGTATACCACCAGCAGACTGCAATGGCAGAACAAATCTTCAGTTTCTATTCATTCTGTGAATGAAAACAAATTCGGGTGATAAGGAATTTGTCATTGACCGTGCATAGAACGCACAGTCTTTAGTGAACCCCAATATTTATGGGAATACTTCCTAAATTTGACAAATAAGAGAACATAACCATAATTAAGATGTATTAATCATTTGTGAGAATTCTGGCAAAAATAGCAGCTGTCTGTATCCACAATTTAAGTAGCATGACTATTTATTTATGTTTTTCATTCTTTTAATCACTGTAGCGAGGCCAAACCTGTTTTGGCATCCTGACTAACTATCGCAACAAAAGGCAGCATTGAATTGTTAGTTTAGTTTCGCTTCCTAATCGTACCTCTACATAAATAACAATTCAGCAGAATTGTTATCAGTGCCGAATATACTCGCACAGTCAACATCATAATACAGTATCTACTAATGTAATATTGTTAGTTCATGGATTTTGAAAGTTTATGTCTGTTTTGTGTCGTATGATGAATCAGTTCAGCTTATTGAAAGTTGCCTAATTTAACACTTTTTAGCTGAACAGTGACATATGTAGCGAACAAAAGAATCTCACCTTCTGGTACTTATTTTTTTGTGTTTCATTTAGTGGAGCATTGAATTGGCTCTATTGGCTATATGACAATCGCCAGACTGCATGCAAACAAGATATTGCAGATGAATAGATATTTAGTTTATTAGTAATATGAATGGACGATAATTTTTCTTTAAAAATGTAATATATGTTGATGGTTCGTGATTTTATTGCTCAACATTTGCATGTTGAGTTTGTTGTGAGAAGCAAAAAAAACTGTGATAAATGTTTCAAAGATTTGTGGTTGTACATGTGTGGTGGTTGTAAATTACGGCGAATGATGTCCTTAAGAACTGTTGGTCCCATAGTGCAAACAGTGGATGAGGTGTGTTACATCATAGTTTGAAATTGACTACCATTTGTTTGAATTTTGATCATGACAACATATTAGTAATTATTTTGTGCATATGATATTCTTCACTGGTTGTATTTAATGAAAAAAATAATAAATTGTTGACATAATATGGTGTACTTTTCTAAAATAATTATGTAGGAAATTATTGTTTCATGGGACGTCATACTGGCCAGAAGTTGTAGAAACTAAACATGTTTACTATAAGCTGATGGATACTGATGGATACATGGAATTCTACATTTTCTCATAGTGGTAAAACAGTGCTAATTATTAATTGATTATGGTGAAGATGTCAATTGCCATTACTTTGTACTGAGAACCATGTGCTGTTGTGCACAGCAAGTCAAGAACCTTCCTGTTTCTTTCCCTCCTGGGCATAATGTTCACAAAATTAAGTTAACCATGTAATGAGACACTGAATAACTTAAAAAAATCACGACATTTAATTCTCACATTGGATGAAAGCCCGACAAACTGGGGCCCTATTTCTATCAGTCTGTAGTGTTCAGAAAATAATGGAAAGAACAACGTCATTTTAGACTACAAGCAATTTAATAAGAACTTTTAAAACAAATGTTGTTGCCACTGACACTTTCTATGGACTCATTCCATGTTAACAGAATGAATGGCTGACGGCCCAAGCACGGCTATTGTTGACAGTGTGGCAAGTTGTACAGACTTGCAGCTCTTTCCTCCATGTTAGTGCAAGAACAAACGGACATTCAAACGTAAGCTTAATTTTATGAGTTTCAGTTGCACAGAACTACGGAAAATCTATTTTATGGTTGTAGGTCAATGTGTGAACATGAAATATTTTTCTCAGTTATGACCCATCATTAATGTATCTATGTATGTACAGGGTGACAGTTATTGAACTATATAAAGAAAACATTAATTAGTTACAAATTATGGCATGCACATACTATATTCTACACATAGACATTGCTACAGATATTCGAATTTAGGTTGTAACATTCAATATGCCTGCCATCACTGACGATAATGTGGCGTAAATGAATACTAAAATTATGCATGACCCGCTGAAGTGTTGGAACATCAAGGCTGTCAGTGACCTCCTAAGTGGGTATAATCAGTTCAGCAATGGTTTTGGGGTTGTTGCTGTACACCTTGTCTTTAATAGCCCACAAAAAGGAGTTGCATTTGTTTAGATTCAGAGAATATGGCGGCTAATTGAGGCTCATGCCAGTGGCTTTTGGGTACCCTAGAGCCAGAATGTGGTCCTCAAAGTGCTCCTTCAGGACATAAAAACTCTGCTGCTTCGATGGGGTTGAGCTCCATCTTGCATGAACCACACCTTGTCGAAATCAGGGTCACTTTGGATAATGGAGATGAAATCGTCTTCCAAAACCTTTACTTACCACTCAGTAATCACTGTGCCATCAAGGAATATTGCACCAATTATTCCATGACTGGATGTTGCACTCCACAATGTTAGCCGTTAAGGGTCAAGAGACTTCTGGGTTGTGAAATGTGGATTTTCAGTCCCCCAAATGTGCCACATACTAATTCCCTTCATGCCCTGTGTCCAACCAGGCAGTTTGAATGTGCTAACCCAAACTTTTCAGAAGTTATGATGATAGTAATTTCATATAGTTGAAGAGTTGTCATCCCATATATTCAACTGAACATCTGTAAATTTATGCAGGGGAACAAAAATAGTGTCATAGATGCTATTTGTCCCTAGCAAACTAAGAACTGGTAAAGTGATGGCAACTATGGTTAAAATATTTCAGGCATTCCAATCTGGAATACAGGTATGACGTAACTGCCTAGAATTAAGTTCTGTGGGTGTAGCACACAGTGGTAATTGCATGAGGTTGTGGAGAAAACAAAAAGTCTGTGAATCTAGAACTATTTCAATCAAACTTCATGCACTTACAACTTATGGGTTAAAAGTATTATGTGCCATATAAGACACATCTACCACACTTAGATATGAGGGGCGGGAGGCAATAAGTCTGCAATGGTTTGAGAAATTTCAACTAAACTTGCTACATGAGTGGGACTTACTATCTGGAAAGATCTCTCTCTCTCTCTCTCTCTCTCTCTCTCTCTCTCTCTCTCTCTCTCTCTCTCTCTCTATATATATATATATATATATATATATATATATATATATATATATATATATATATACTATGAAAACTTGGCGCCACACACTCCATTTGCCCTATTGGCACCAAGTTTCCGTAGTTTAAAAATAGTGCATTGTCGACCCACACAACATTAGTAATTTTGATTCCTACTGGTATCAGCTATCTAGGATTAAAATTTCATGACACAGTTTTGCTCCAGCCTGTACATGAGAGAGAGAGAGAGAGAGAGAGAGAGAGAGAGAGAGAGAGAGAGAGAACTATATACAATACTTTACACTACTTTCAAAGGAAAAGAAGATAACACAAGTCTGGGACATATGGACCAATTTAAATCAGACTTCATAAATTTTTGAATTCCTCCAGCCTTGGTACACATATTGCTTCATATGTGGGGAAACAGTACTGTTTTGGTAAGATAACCATAGCACCTTTATGTAGGGAGGGGGTGACATATAGAAATAATCAAGGATGTCCAAAATTAATGGAGAACACACAGTCTTTCAGGTTTATACAGTGATCGGTAGCTGTCTCGATATGGCTGTCCATACACAGAACTAACCAGAAGGAACAGAATTAGTAGGTGGCCTATGTAAACAGCTGACATGGTACCGACTAAATCTAAATGCAGCTGCACACATGGTGCTAGCCTGAGGGAATAGAAACGGCAATTGAGATGTGTGAGCCTGGAGGATTAGAGGGTACTGCTTGTTACTATGCTCAAGCTTCTTTTTCTTAGACTTCATAAGTCTAGCGGAGATTGAAGATCAGGGAAAGGTATGATACTCTGTCATTATTATAGGTGAGAAAAGGAGTAAGATTTTCAGTTCATCTATATATCCATAAACACATATACTGCTGGCTCTTTATAGCAGTGGAGGTGGTACATCAGATGGATGTGAAACTGATAACCTTCTGTTAAGTGGCCACACAATGCTAAAGTGATGTAGTAAACCATTTTCTGAACAAGACTTGCTACAGTAAGTCACAGTTATGGCTGAAGAACCCATAACTGTGACTTACTGTAGCAAGTCTTGTTCAGAAAATGGTTTAACGAATACCACAACATGCATACAAATTACACTGAAGTGCCGAAGAATCTGGCATGTGCATTCAAATAGAGAGATATGTAAAGGGGCAGAATAATGCACTATGGGCAGCAACGCCTATGTAAGACAACAAGTGTCTGGTGCATTTGCTAGATCAATTATTGCTGCTACACTGCCAGGTTATCAAGATGTGAGTGAGTTTGAACATGGTATTATAGTCAGTGCATGAGCTATGGGTCACAGCATCTCCAAGGCAGTGATAAGGTGGAGATTTTCCCATATGACCATTTCACAACTGTACGTACCATGAATATCAGGAATCCGGTAAAACATCAAATCTCGGACATTGCTGCAGCCGGAAAAAGATCCTGCAAGAACAGCACCATCGGCGACTGAAGAGACGTGTTCAGTGTGACAGAAGTGCGACTCTTCTGCACATTGCTGCAAATTTCAATGCTTGTCAATCAACAAGCGTAAGCGTGCAAACCATTCAAAGAAACATCATCGATAAGGGCTATTGGAGCTGAAGGCCCTCTCATGTACCCGTGATGAGTGCATAACACAAAGCTTTATGCCTCACCTGAGCCCATCAACACCACCGTTGGGTTGTTGATGACTGGAAACATGTTGCCTGGTCGGATGAGTCTTGTTTCAAATTCTGTCAAGTGAGTGGATGTATATGGGTATGGAGACAACTCCTTGAATCCACGGAACCTGCATGTCAGCAGGGGACTGTTCAAGCTGGTGGAGGCTCTGTAAATGTGTCTTCACACAGATAATATGAAACTGTTGCTGTCACTGCCAGCTACAGCATTAGCATTTCAATACAGAATGACAGTGTCACCTCAGATATAATTGTCTTTAACATGAAAATGTTCAGTGCAACTGTCTAGTCACACACAGCTATATCTGTGCAACATTGTATTGTTAGTCTTAATGTCGGATACTATTATTTTGTAAAGCATTGCTGGAGATAGCCAGCAATCGAAATAGAATATCTTAAGTTAATTATACAACAGTCAAGACTGCAAAGGTGCATTTATTACAAGGTGACTGGTTTCAATCATTTTCAAAGCCATGTTGATAGATAATGGCTGTATGTGCAGCAGGAACTGCTGATAGTCAACTGCTGACTACTCGACTATTAACAGCCAGCAATTCCTGCTCTTGAGTACAGTCATTGTCCATCTGTATGATTCTGAAGGTCTCAAGATGAACATGTGATGATTGAAACCAGTCACTTTGTAACAAACATGTCTTTGCAAATCCAATAAGAAAACCTAAACAGCCTACTTACATAGCCCCCATGCTCCCCACAAAAAATTTTTACAAATTGTTTTGGGCAGTAGCCAATAATGATTTGATAAAATTTTTCATAATTACTATAACAAAGATATCAAATGCACACACTTATTGATACAATGTTGGTCAGAAGCTAAAATTTTCTCACAGTCCATAAAGATAGTCCAGATCATTCATCACAGTAAAATTGCAGTGTTTTTTTCAAAGTCTGAGCAATAAAAGAAATTGCACTTGGAAGTAGTGGATTTCTAACCTGTCTTGAAGAAGTAGTGTTGTCCTTCCAACGAAAGACAGTGCTGACTCTTGACGTGCAGACAGGTAATGGGCCACAGCAGAGTCCGTCGACGTTGAAGACTATTGGTAGGTAGGTCATCACAGAGCAGACCCACTGTAGTCCTGGTAGAGATTACTATTGGTGGGCCACCAGAGGTGCAGACCCACTGCAGTCCTTGTAGAAATAATGGTATTGGTGGGTCATCAAAGGTGTAGACCCACTGTAGTCCTTGTAGAGATGGCCAGCAGCCACCTGTTTGACTGTGCAGGCGCACAATCACCACTGAAGAGTCTCGCGGATAATATAGCAAGTCCATAACCACCACTTGTCCACTCACAAAAATTGTTTTTGAAATGTCCTTACAACCAGCAATGCTGTTATCCACTCCCTTACTGAATTATTAACACACGTGCAAACACTATCAGTCCCTACTTCTCACATATTGTCCATATACTATGACCAACAGAAACGTGTGCAGTGAAATGTAATTTACAAGTTACTTAATTTGATGAACTGGTGTCAATTAAAATTTTATAACATAAGAATACAACAACAAAGGTACAAAATACATCTTTAAAGAACATAACAATAAAGATAACATTTGCAGTAGTACAGGCTTTACAAAAGAATCGAAATAGCAAATACATCAGTGTTACAAAAATTACGACATAAGTACATACATAAAAGATCAGAATAACTTTTGAAACATCAACTTCACACATGAGCATTAGAACAAAACAGAATAAATAATGTGTAAACATCTTTACTAAGTAAATAACATGTTATTAATACAAATTATATTTGAGGATAACAGTATACCTCATCATAGTGAATGTAGCTTAGTATTAGAAGAGAAAAAATTCTATGAACAGTACACAGAGACAGGGAGAAAACAAATACACAAGGGTACACAAACGCATAGTGGGATAACACAAGAGGAGAGGGCAGGGTTTGTTTTCATTGTAACTTTTGGTACTGCAGTCCAACCCAAAACTTCATTCTGTAGATCTTTCGTCATATCTCAACATTTGTTTCCACCAAAAATATCCTATTCAAGCCTGCTTTCTGTATTTATATGTTCACATATTTCTTACCTCATCATTTATTTTCCAGTATCTTACCTCATCATTTATTTCCAAAAAATCCTACCTATACCTGCTTTCTGTACGTTTTTCGTATAACCTCTCAGTGCATTTCTTCCAATTCATCGCAACTCATTCTTTTCTCATTGACCACTGCAAAGATACTGCACATCGAGGGAGCATCACCACAGGTGCCAATCCGACGAGGTGAGAGTCACACCTCCTGGAGGTGCGAGGAGCACCTGTTATGAAACCAGGACCAGGAGAGACAGTTCTGTATGAGTTCCAACCTAGGTCACATCTACAGTGAATTGCTTAGAAACCAGACTGCAGTGTTTATTAGTGAAACAACTGTATTTTAATGTGTGAAACTAAGAGAAGTTATTTGTATACAAGTTACAAACTCTAAAATAGCCAATATTTGGAGACAAACTAATGAGCCCCCAAGTTGCACTTGGGATGGTCATCATTTAATCTCTTATTATTTAGTTGACTATATATGGTACTGTATGGGTGTAGGAGCAGCGCCTTAACGCGGCGGCCAGATGTTGGAAAGGCGAGTGTTGCGGACCATCTGGACCGTTCTCCTGATGGGGGGTATTATGCTGGTAAATTTCCCTTTTTTCCCAGCAGGATAAAACCAGTTTTATGGCATCGTCAGTTTTTGGGTTGTATTGCGCTTTTATGCCGTCCTTGTGTAGCGCTATGCATAAGTTGTGCAATAGGCCCAATCTATGTGATTAATGACATAATTAGTGCCGTTATTTACTTCATTTTCCCGGCCAAAATAAATAAAGTATACTAACCTAACGTTCCTCACCCGAATCTGGACAGTTTCCCTGTGTTGGGGGGTAGAATCACGGTTAGAGTCCCAGAAACGGCACCGCCAATTTTAATTTCCCGTCAATTCCAAGCGCCTCTGGGGTTTAATGGGCTTTCCACCAGGAGGACCAGGGTTCGAGTCTCAGAAAGGGTATCGCCAATTTTAATTTCCCGCCAATTCCTCAGCGGGGATGGGGGGTTGGATGTCAGAACAGCTCAGGGACAAAGAAATTCCCATCAAAATTCGTAATTCCCGCCAAAATTTGAAATTCCAGCACATAGGGTAGGTTGGGGGTGGGTGACGGTGGGGTGGGGAGGAAGGGGAAGAGGGGCTGGGTTACACGTGCAGGCTGAGAAAAACACATGACGACATGCGGGGGTGGGGATGTGCGTGGTTGTGGGCGGGGTGGTTGGCGGTGGTGAAGGGCGGGGGTGGGCTGATTAATTGATCACTTTAATTAATTTGCAAATTAATTTGATATCAAAATTGCACCGAGGCCGCCATCTCCCCCATTGTCTGTAACGAGTTGAGGTGCATGGAAGAGATTAAATAAAGACATAGTCATTTCCGATTTGAGAAACGACAGCTCCTGTCTGAACAAACGGATGTGGCTGACTGTCGAGTTTATCCCACCACCATCCCAGGGCTGAAGGTAGGTTTGTACCCTGCCACGTAGACAATCAGCTCGTTCGCCACTGCAGAGATTGTTGAAGCTGCAGAGGTGACCATATAGTCCAGTGACTACGTGGCAAAAAAGGCCCTTTGCATGCAAAAAGTGACGTAGAAGTCTTGCGTATATTGTTGAGAGTATGTTGAATCCATGTTTTCGACCTCCAAAACCCTCGGGACAACTCTTTATGGCCAAAAAACTAAGGAATTTTGGCACTGTTTTCAGGTTTTCACCTATTACTCGGAAACTATGAATTGTACTGAAAATTTTACCCGTGTCAAAATGAAAGAGCATTAAATTTTTCATCGAATGACATACTTCAGTGTTAAATTCGATGCAGCTGTTTGGCTGTAATGAGTTGTCAAATTCTTCAATTTTCAGCAACTCGGATGAAAAGTCTGTCCCAACGCCTGCAACTGAAAAATGGCTACTCCGAATGAAAAATGACATTTTATCAAAGTTGTAAAGAATGAAATTTCGTTCTATAAAATCATCTAATTTTACAGTTTTAGTCATTATGAAACATTCAAACACTTGAAAACCAAATTAATACCATTTTGTAGCTTTTTTGTAAGTCAAAGTTATCAGTGAAATGAAATTTCCAATAGGATCTCCCTCGATTGGCATGTACACAGCAGTGGCTGCCATCCCCATGCCAAGTGAATGAAAGCTTAACAGTGCCTTAAACTGAAAAACTAGATGATTTTGTAACATGAAACTTCATGCTCTTCATCGTTGATGACTTGAATTTTTCATTTCTAGTAGCTGTTTTTGAGTAACAAGCGTTGGAGCCAGCTTTTTAGCCAAGTTGACAAAAATGACCGAATTTTGACGGCCCATTATGGCCAAATGGGTGCACCAATTTTGACATTGAAGTACGTCATTCGATGTAAAATTTAATGGTCTTTCATTCTGCTATGGATTAAATTTTCAGTAGGATGCACAGTTTCCGAGTAACATGCGAAAACCCGAAAGAAGTGCCAAAAATTCTTGTTGTTTGGCCGCAAAAAGTTGTCGCGAGGGTTTTGGAGGTCGAAAACTTGGGATCAACATACTTTCAACTGTATGCACAAGATAAAAGAATAAAGTCTTCCTCCTCCTTTTTTTGCAAGGAAAAAATAACCCGATACTGGACTGATAGGGACGGAGACGCCTGCTCTTGCTACCCCCTCCCTGGACGTGCCAGCGGTCACTCAGCAGGCTGAAGCAACACAAGAGATAGAGACGCCTTCATTAGTCGTCCTCTCTACAGAGGGGCCAGTGATAATGCAACAGGCTGCTCCCAGCACGGTCAGGGCCTGGGGTCTGGCGGCCTCACTGGCTGCCACTCGCAGAACTGCCCCGTCATCGTCGCTCTCCAGAGCGCTTGTCGTACCACTACTACCCGTCTGCCTCCCTCTCCCACGCAAGGAGACTGTGGCCCCAGTGCGAAGATGACTGCCACATCCTTCCAGGATGGCACTTATTCCCATTAACTCAACCCTTACCTGTTCACTTCTCCTGACCAACTAGACCTCCTTTCCCTCATCAGCCCTCTCCGTTCTGCGTTGAACAGTTGTGGATGCTGCTCAGCATCCTCCTACTGCAAACAGTGAACTTCCATATAGTTTTAACTCATGATGAGTGAGAGAACCTCATCAAAAATGCGGACGAGCTCACCCGAGATGCAGAAGAGGCGAACTGTAATGAGGAAAAGGGCAACTATGACGGGTTAAAGGCCACCCAGTGGAAACTTCTGAGCTCGAGTAGCCTTCAGAGAAGAAGAAGGAGGATAAGGACATAGGCTAGGTGCTGAACCACCCTGCCAAGACCTCACTAGCCTTCCCTTCCGACAATTATGACATCACCCCATCATCGTCATCACCACCAATACCATTCGCCAGCCAAAGAACTGGTAGCGATGTCTCAAAGAAAATTCTTGATTTCTCATTACCAGAAACGAATTCATGAAGAGAAAATTCAAGACCATCATACCTGGAGGACTAGCAGGAATAGCAACACAGTGCTTAACCTGCTCCAGCCCTGAGCCAAGGAAGGACTCACGGATGTCAGCGTCAGGGAGCGCTGTGAAGAGTACCGCGCCAACTCACACCGGTCGCTGCTTGCTGCCGCCACACCCATTTCCATATATCAGTACAGTGTTGCTCCAAGTGCATCTGCAAACCAGCCCATTCCGCCTCCAACAATACTTGGAAGGATCACTAGTTGCCGTTTTGCCCGCAGTCTTGCTTATAGGCATGCATCATCATGCTATAGTAAAGTCGAACTATTTCATTACTCTGAACAGAATTTAGTAATGAAGCTTGGATTCGATCGTTGTTTTGAACGTTTGGCGATAGCGAGCATATCGCGATACAACGACAGAGCAGCAGCGCTAGCCATACGGTAAGGTTCATCGAGGTCTGCCATCCTCCACCCCCTTAGTTGCCTAAATCTACACTACTGGCCATTAAAAATGTTACACCACGAAGATGAAGTGGTACAGACGCGAAATTTAACTGACAGGAAGAAGATGCTACGATATGCAAATGATTAACTTTTCAGAGCATTCACACAAGGTTGGCGCCGGTGGCGACACCTACAACGTGCTGACACGAGGAAAGTTTCCAGCCGATTTCTCATACACAAACAACAGTTGACCGGCGTTGCCTGGTGAAACGTTGTTGTAATGCCTCCTGTAAGGAGGAGAAATGCGTACCATCACGTGTCCGACTTTGATGAAGGTCGGATTGTAGCCTGTAACGATTGGGGTTTGTCGTATCGCGACACTGCTGCTCGCGTTGGTCGAGATCCACTGACTGTTAGCAGAATACGGAATCAGTGGGTTCAGGAGGGTAATTTGGAATTCTGTGCTGGATCCCAACGGTCTCGTATCACTAGCAGTCGAGATGACAGGCATCTTATCTGCATGGCTGTAACGGATCGTGCAGCCACGTCTGGATTCCTGAGTCAACAGATGGGGACGTTTGCAAGACAACAACCATCTGCACGAACAGTTCGACGACGTTTGCAGCAGCATGGACTATCAGCTCGGAGATCATGGCTGCGGTTACCCTTGACGCTGCGTCACAGACAGAACTGCCTGCGATGGTGTACTCAACGACGAACCTGGGTGCAACAATGGCAAAACGTCATTGTTTCGGAAGAATCCAGGTTCTGTTTACAGCATCATGATGGTCGCATCCGTGTTTGGCGACATCGCGGTGAACGCACATTGGAAGCTTGTATTTGTCATCGCCATACTAGCTTATCACCCGGCGTGATGGTATCCGGTGCGATTGGTAACACGTCTCGGTCACCTCGTGTTCGCATTGACGGCACTTTGAACAGTGGACGTTACATTTCAAATTTGTTACGACCCGTGGCTCTACCCTTCATTCGATTCCTGCGAAACCCTACATTTCAGCAGGATAATGCACGACGGCATGTTGCAGGTCCTGTACGGGCCTTTCTGGATGCAGAAAATGTTTGACTGCTGCCCTGGCCAGCACATTCTCCAGATCTCTCACCAATTGAAAATGTCTGGTCAATGGCGGCAGAACAACTGGCTCGTCACAATACACCAGTCACTACTCTTGATGAACTGTAGTATCGTGTTGAAGCTGGATGGGCAGCTATACCTGTACACGCCATCCAAGCTCTATTTGACTCAATGCCCAGGCATATCAAGGCCGTTATTACGGCCAGAGGTGGTGGTTCAGGGTACTGATTTCTCAGGATCTATGCACCGAAATTTCGTGAAAATGTTATCACGTGTCAGTTCTAGTATATTTTCCCAATGAATGCCCCTTTATCATCTGCATTTCTTCTTGGTGTAGCAATTTTAATGGCCAGTAGTGCAGTTATCGTGCTTCAGTCTTCTGTGTCCGATGTGTTCTCTGTTAAGCTTGTGTAGTTCTAGTTCAGTGATGACGATTCTGATTCTATGTGTCATTTTATCAACGTGTTTAGGTCAGCGAAGGCTGCCCTCAGTTAACAGTACTGTGTTTTGTTCTGATTTCGGAATACCTCTGTTGTATTTTCTAAATATTTTATTTCTTAAGGTTCGGATTTCTTGCAATATGCGTATAGACCTGTGGTCGCTGTGCAATTAGGGACGTAGTCAATGCATTTCCTCGTTCTGATACTGGGTAGGATACTAATTTGATTAATATTTATCTCGCCCGCTAACAATGGCACACTCTTTTCATTTACGCCGCCTGGGATACGAACACTGTGCAAGTCAGTTTAATTGGGGTTGCGCACGCCTCGGCAGCTTCGCACTATCGTGTCGAGCTTGTCAAATCGTGAAGGTGAGTGGTGTCTCAGTTCGACCCCAGGTCGTTCTGAGTCGGTGCTCATGGTCAGACTCAGTGGACTTTTCTGACAGTTGCAGTAGGTTTGTCTTCATTGCTACGGAATCACATTTTTGACATGCTGCGTTTGCGACATGTGGTTCCACTTACTACAACAACTGATAGCGGCTTATTTGGAGAACTATTCTCTAAAATATAATATCAAGAAATGAAAGAAAAAATCATGAAGAATGATAATAATTTAATGAATATTAGATTCTTCTAGCACACTTCATTGACAGGATGCAACGTGACAATGTGCTTTCAGGACATGAAATCAGCAGGCTTGAGCGTCACAGTGCCAACGTGATGATATTCTGATGCGACGAAAGCGGATTTCAGTCATACTCCATGTGTACACAAGAAGTTAATTGCATGAGAGTTTATTTCCAGCTTTTATTTCAGTCGCAGTCCTCTATATGTGGACCGCAGCGCAATTAATTTTCATAAAATTGATGAGCAGATTTAAACCAGCATCTCGTCAAAGGAAAAAAATGAATCTGTAACGCAGAGGAACAAATAGACCTATACCGTAGCGGCATACTACGCAGTACAGGTACATTTCATTAAAAAGTTATCGAGACCTATAGGTAAATGTCAAAAATCAAACTAAGATCATTTTTCTTGAAATTTGTTTCGAAAACTAACTTGAACTGCTGTTACAGTGCGTTATTTTAATGTGGTTGGTAATGGAGAGTTATCTGTAGAGAATCTGCAAATTACTCTAACAACTACACCAAAGTCACGATTCTGTTTCCTCCAGACCGGCATCCTCTGAGCTGTTTGCAAACATAATAATCAGTGCCATACACGTGTGATGAATTACTGGTTTACGCAGGAAATGGATTTAGTATGTAATCATGATTTGGAAGTGTTACAGATTGAAAACTATCTGCTACTTCTTTTCTGCTACTTAGTTACTGGCCGTCAGCAATGTGCTTGTGAACCCTTAGTCATGAACACTGGTTCACCATGACTATCTACTAAGATCAATTCACTTCTATTAAAGCGAGTACCCATTGGTGACGTAAGGCTGAAATCCAAACTACATGGCAAAAATAAAACGGTGTGATTGGAGCTAGAACCTCCCTATTAGCAGGGCCAATATTTACACAAGCCTGAAAGCCAATTCAGGGCCTCTCTGACCCTAGGGAGTATCTGTTGTGCCTCAGGCCCTGTTAGGAAAATTTTAGTGAGCGAAATTTTGCTTCGAATGATTTGTACCAAATAGTTACACAACGGACTCAACGGCGATTCTGTTCTACGTCAGGTTTCACCATTACCTGTTTGGTGAAATACATGGCTACATACAATGATGCACCAAAACGTTGTGAGCACTTGCTTAATACCGTGTTGGCCCACCTATCGGACGCAACACAGCAGCGCTTCTGTGTGACATCGATTCACAAGTCGTCGAAAAAATTCTGGCGATATGTGGCAACAGATGTCTACGCAAGGCTCTGGAAATTCACTTAAATTACAGACTGGTGATTTGTGAAGGCGTAGCCGGTCCTCGATAGCATCCCAGATGTGTCCTATCGGGTTCAGGTCAGGCGATTTTTGTGTCAGGCGATTTTGGTGGCCAAGACATCAACATAAGTTCACTCCTCAAACCATTGTAGCATGATTCTGGCCTTGTCACACAGAAAGCTATCCTGCTATAACATGCGATTGTTGTCGTGGAAGATATCAGGCATGAAGAGATGCAAGTGGTCCGCAATAATAATATTCACGTGATCTACAGCTGTCAATTGTGGCTTTAATTACTACCACAGGTCCGGTGGCAGTTGAGATGAATGTTTCCCATCGTGTAAAACGTCTATGTGAGTGGAGTTCGAACAGTAGGTTGTGTGAGTATGGGCTTTATTTAAAATTACTTTTGTTGACAACCATTTATTATAAAACAAGAGCTTCAACGGGGCCAGCAGGAATCCTATGTAGTTATTATCAAACCAAGTATACAACATTCTGCAGAGGACTAATTCTTTAAAATTGTCTACAGTTCAATATAGGAACAAAAATCTTATTCTGAGATGATACTATAACCTTAAACAATAGTCTCGTTCGCACCTGGTGAAATACAAGTGGTGTAGCAACCAAGAACAGATACTACAATATCAGTCCGAGTAACTTAATAACGGGGCACCCACAATAACACTGTACGCTAAAAACGTACAGCTGCCACAACACGAGGTACACTCTACCAGCATCAGTCGCCAGCAACTAATCAACAAGTACGTTGGACGACATAACTACACTGCGTTACATAATATGTTGGCAAAGGAAAGCAGCACGACACAGAAAAACATTTGGATATATGAAATGATTCAGTCATGCCTGCCGTGTGAGTAAAAAAGTCAATCGCAGTAAAAGCACTCACGCACCGCAGTCACACCGTGTAGTATAGACTTTACAAGTTGTAATGGTCGCGCCGTCTCAGTAAACACAACAAACACCGGGACCAACGAGAAATACGGGCGCTGCAACGAACTTATGACGTCACACTTTGCAAACGTTCGGCTCCTTGTGGAGCCGACGGGCAATCAATATTTATTTGAAAAAGTGCCCACTGAAGGTAGTAATTTGGTAGCGTATTATCGAGAACTTGCAAGCTTTTAAACACGCAGCCAAGAATTATTAAACTCCTCTGAAATAGTTAGTCGCTCCCCGTCGGAGACTGCTGTTTGCACTCGTGAGACCCGAAGTACATCGACAAGTTCCTTGTTGACCGATACGAAAAATGGAAGATTAAAGTTACTGGAGACGTGGCATAACCTCGGATTATGAAAGGATGGTGAAGGAAATCGGTCGTTCCCTTTTCAAAGAAACCACCCCGCGTCCGGCAGAAGCGATTTAGGTAAATCACAGAATACATAAATCTTTTTTCCGTGTTTTAAAAAGAATATATTGTTCTGTTACGTGTGCTAGGTATCTGAAATGCGAGGTAAATGTCGTGTATCGGGCCGTACTGCAGATTAC
Source organism: Schistocerca gregaria (assembly GCF_023897955.1). Lineage (NCBI taxonomy): Eukaryota > Metazoa > Arthropoda > Insecta > Orthoptera > Acrididae > Schistocerca > Schistocerca gregaria. The sequence goes on from NC_064921.1 coordinate 231,449,577, forward strand.
GAAATTTGTTCAGAGGTGCCTAAAATCAACAAAATGATATAAAATTCCGCAATGTTTCAAACATGTGCGTCTGAAGACTTCGAAAGTTGCTTCATAAGCAGTGTAAATTGTAGAGAAACGTCTAAACAGCTTCTGGGAAGGACGATTGGTTCTACCCGATGGATGTGAGCACTATGGGACTTACATCGTAGGTCATCAGTCCCCTAGAACTTAGAACTACTTAAACCTAACTAACCTAAGGACATCATACACATACATGCCCGAGGCAGGATTCGAACCTGCGACCGTAGCAGTCCCGCGGTTCCGGACTGCAGCGCCAAGAGCCGCAAGACCACCACGGCCGGCAGGTTCTACTTGAAACGTGTATGTGTGGCAAAGATATGAAAGAAATCACTTCAAAAACTCGTAATATTTGGAGGAAATATCTTCATAGACCGTTACTCTAAAATGAAGACCAGTCGTCTTGTAAACTACAGTCGACGGAAGTTAGTTACATTTTCAGAATAAATGATTACCTCTGTGTAATTATGTCTTTTCCATATTCGTTTTCCCTCCTGAATGTCCTTTTTATCCTGTAGTACTAGTAATTAAAGCTATGTTTCTAACATTATATCAAGCTGCAAGGCTGCAAATTTCACGAAAGATTGAAAATGAAGCAAGCCATCGCCTTGCAGATAAGTTGTGTTTAAAGTAATATTCCTAAAGAGCGTTCATCATTTTTATTCTCTCTTCACAGTTTCTCTGCAACAGCTGTAATCACCCCCTGAGGGGTAAATGAAATTTCCTGGGGCGCAAAAAGAAAAAGGTTCAACTGTGTTACAGTCAGAAAACTAAGTTATTTTCAAAATATGATTATTTTGTAAGACTGATACTAATTACATAAGTTAATAATAATTAAATGTTTTATTTCAAATACTGTTAACGCACGCGACAATGTGGTGGAGGTTACAACTTGTGAAACGAATGTATGAACATCTTCCCCACGTAGTCCATCCACGATATTCATATTTTATACAATGTATCTAAGATAGTAAAACTGATACATATACATACATCAATATGCTTTAATACTCATGAAAATACTTTCACCAGTCTGTAAGCAATTCTTACAATAGCTCAGAAATTGCTTCGTTATTCGCTTCGCAACAATAAACAACCTAACTGACATCACAACGCATCGGTAACTATGCTGTGGCTACTACACTACCGTAGGGCCTATACATTATTATTATTAGTATTATTATTATTATCACTGGCAGTAGTCAGACACAAAGTATTGGTAGTCTGAAGTCCACCAATTTCTGCCATTTCAGAAGTAAGGAGTCCAACAATCAAATGATTTACGAACAATAAGTATAATGCATACACTTTTTAACTTGGCTGAGTTTATTGCGGGCGCAGGATGTGTAAGTGAAGCAACTGTCGTGTGGAAGAGGAGTGGTGCAGGGAAACATATTTTTGAGAAGTGTTTACCCTCACTGTAGGTGTTAGCTTTCTTTTCTAAGGAGTAGTTATATATAGCGCTCGAAACGTAATGACTCATTTTTTCGTGATTTAATACAACACTTACAATCCGTTCATCATAAGAATAAACCTGATGTAAACACAGCACTATGCATTCTTCCGTGTTTTCTGGAACCTCATTGGATTTCCGTTTCCTGTTGGAATGAGTGGAACTGATCGGCTGTCGGACCCCCGCCGTCTAATAGGCGCTGCTGGTACAAGGTTGTTTACAACTTTGGGTGGGTTTAGTGACTTCTCTGAGCAATCAAAGCGACTGTGTCTGTGATACAATACCCACAGTCTACGTCTACCTTCAGGAGTTCTGGGAACCGGGGTGACGCCAAACTTCTTTTAGATGTGTGTATTACCTCTGCGAAGGGACACGGTACGGCGAGGAATCGGTAAATAGTGCAGAGGTTCGCCGATGACATTGTAATTCTGTCAGAGACAGCAAAGGACTTGGAAGAGCAGTTGAACGGAATTGACAGTGTCTTGAAAGGAGGATATAAGATGAACATCAACAAAAGCAAAACGAGGATAATGGAATGTAGTCGAATTAAGTCGGGTGATGCTGCGGGAATTAGATTAGGAAATGAGACACTTAAACTAGTAAAGGAGTTTTCCTATTTGGGGAGCAAAATAACTGATGATGGTCGAAGTAGAGAGGATATAAAATGTAGACTGGCAATGGCAAGGACAGCGTTTCTGAAGAAGAGAAATTTGTTAACATCGAGTATAGATTTAAGTGTCAGGAAGTCGATTCTGAAAGTATTTGTGTGGATTGTAGCCATGTATGGAAGTGAAACATGGACAATAAATAGTTTGGACAAGAAGAGAATAGAAGCTTTCGAAATGTGGTGCTACAGAAGAATGTTGAAGATTAGGTGGGTAGATCACGAAACTAATGAGGAGGTACTGAATAGGATTGGGGAGAAGAGAAGTTTGTGGCACTACTTGAGTAGAAGAAGGTATCGGTTGGCAGGACATGTTGCGAGGCATCAAGGGATCACAAATTTAGCATTGGAGGGCAGCGTGGAGGGTAAAAATCGTAGAGGGAGACCAAGAGATGAATATACTAAGCAGATTCAGACGGATGTAGGTTGCAGTATGTACTGGGAGATGAAGAGGCTTGCATAGGATTGAGTGGCTCGGAGAGATGCATCAAACCAGTCTCAGGACTGAAGGCCACAACAACAACAACCTACCGGCTCGTTCTGAACGACCTATCTTCCGTTCTTATGACGTCACGAACGTTACCCAGTCAGCAAAACCGATGCCGGTCTGTCCCGAAGGGCAGCTTCCGCGACTCCGGCCTCGGCTGCTACAGCTGCTGCTGCGCCCACCGTGTGGCGTGGCGGCCGGCGCGTGTTTTCCACTTTAACCGCGGCCTGCCGCTCTGGAGAGCGTGGCGCGCGTCTGGAGCCGCCACAGCATCAGCTTAGGCCTCGCCACGCCACGCCACGGGTCGATAATCTGCGCACGGCCCCCCTCACATCCCGCCATCGCATCGCGAACAGCCCGCAGACACAAGCAGGGGCACAAACACTTACCGCACCGCCGTGCCTCCCGGCCGCGTCTCGACTGCGTGACGCTAAATCGGCGCCACAAACACCGGAAACGCAGCATTTCTAACGAGGCGCTTCGCCACTTTTCTACACGGATTAGATTAGATTAGATTAATACTTGTTCCACAGATCATGAATACCACACTTCGTAATGATGTGGAACGTGTCAGGTTAATAAAAGATGTCTGTACAAGATATTACATTACACAAAATATTACATGACACTAATGTTTAAGTTTTTTCCATTAATTTATATCTAAAAATTCAGCCAATGAATAGAAGGAGTTGTCATCTAGAAATTCTTTTAATTTATTTTTAAATGTTAGTTGGCTATCTGTCAGGTTTTTGATGCTGTTTGGTAGGTGACCAAAGACTTTTGTGGCAGCATAATTTACTCCTTTCTGTGCCAAAGTCAGATTTAACCCTGCAAAGTGAAGATCATCCTTTCTCCTGGTGTTATAGCTATGCACACCGCTATTACTTTTGAACTGGGTTGGATTATTAACAACAAATTTCATAAGTGAATATATATATACTGTGAGGTCACTGTGAGGATCCCTAGATCCTTAAATAGATGTCTGCAGGATGACAGTGGGTGGGCTCCAGCAATTATTATGATTACACGTTTTTGAGCAATGAATACTTTTCTACTCAACGATGAATTACCCCAGAATATGATGCCATACGAAAGCAGTGAATGAAAGTAGGCATAGTAAGCTAATTTACTGAGATTCTTATCACCAAAATTTGCAATAACCCTAATAGCATACGTAGCTGAACTCAGGCGTTTCAGCAGACCATCAATGTGTTGCTTCCAGTTTAACCTCTCATCAATGGACACACCCAAAAATTTTGAAAATTCTATCTTAGCTACAGACTTCCGTTCAAAGTTTGTATTTATTACTGGAGTTGTGCCATTTACTGTATGGAACTGTATATACTGTGTTTTATCAAAATTTAAAGAGAGTCCGTTTGCTGAGAACCACTTAATAATTTTGTGAAAAACATCATTTACAATTACATCACTTAATTCTTGCTTTTTGGATGTTACTACTATACCTGTATCATCAGCAAAAAGAACCAAATTAGCATCTTCATCAATGTGGAATGGTAAGTCATTAATATATATCAAGAACATTAAAGGACCTAAGACCAAACCCTGTGGACCCCGTACTTGATAGCCCCCCAGTTTGAGGAATCAGCTGTTGTTTTAACATTACATGAACCACTTATTTCAACTTTCTGCATTCTTCCAGTTAAGTATGAGCGATGAGTGAAAAGCACGGTCCTGTGCTAGAAGTACTTATGAAGTATCATCACTTCAAAGAAATACACTGGTGTCCAAAATTAAAGCAACAAATGGAAATTCTGCAAGACTGCCTTTATTTTTCACAAAATAGTATAAATGGGTGATAGTAAAGTAGAAACAATGTAAAGAATACAGAATGTAATCAATTGCGACATGCATAACGGTAGACAAAAATGTTCTTCGTTTTTTTCCAACTTAACGGATTTGCACACTCATTCCGACAACTGGTTAGAAGTACTTATGAAGTATCATCACTTCAAAGAAATACACTGGTGTCCAAAATTAAAGCAACAAATGGAAATTCTGCAAGACTGCCTTTATTTTTCACAAAATAGTATAAATGGGTGATAGTAAAGTAGAAACAATGTAAAGAATACAGAATGTAATCAATTGCGACATGCATAACGGTAGACAAAAATGTTCTTCGTTTTTTTCCAACTTAACGGATTTGCACACTCATTCCGACAACTGGTTAGTGGGTTCAATATGGGGTGTTGACTACCTCTGGCACCAGTATGAGAGCCGGCCGAGGTGGCCGAGCGGTTCTAGGCGCTACAGTCTGGAACCGCGCTGCTGCTACGGTCGCAGGTTCGAATCCTGCCTCGGGCATGGTTGTGTCTGATGTCCTTGGGTTAGTTAAGTTTAAGTAGTTCTAAGTTCTAGGGGACTGATGACCTCAGAAGTTAGTTCCCATGGTGCTCAGAGCCATTTGAGCCAGTGATGACCTCAGAAGTTAAGTCCCATAGTGCTCATAGCCATTAGAACCATTTGAACCAATACGAGACTGACAACAGTGGGACATGCTGTGAATGATGTCATGAATCTCTTATTGAGGCAATAACGCCCTTCTTCCTCCAGTGCTCACAGTCTTTTGAACCATTTGAACCAATACGAGACTGACAACGGTGGGACATGCTGTGAATGATGTCATCAATCTAATGTTGAGGCAATAACGCCCATTCTTCCTGCAGAGCTGCTCGCATGTCGCAGACAGTGGTTGGTGGATGCTGATTGATGCAATCCGTCTCCCTAATGCATCCCAACCATGCTCTAGGGGATTCAAATCGGGAGAACGAGCAGGCCACGTTATGCGTGCAATATCTTCCGTTTCCACGAGAACATAAACCACCTGCGCTCTATGAAGTCGAGCATTATCGTCCATCAGTACGACGTCTGGGCCCACTGCACCTCGGAACAACCGCGCATGAGATCCCAAGTTCTCTTCACGGTACCTGATAACAGTTAAATGTTGCCGATTCGCCCGTAAAAAAAAAAAAAAAAAAAATTCAAATGTCTCTGGCCACTATGGCTCTTTATATCTGAGGTCATCAGTCCCCTATAACTTAGAACTGCTTAAACCTAACTAAGGTAAGGACATCACACACATCCATGCCGGAGGCAGGATTCGAACCTGCAACCGTAGCGGCCGCGAGGTTCCAGACTAAAGCGGCTGGAACCACTCGGCCACTCCGGCCGGCGTTCACCGGTACAATTCGTGAAGTGGTGTTCGAGTGGTCAACATAATCCCTGCTCACACCACTATGGAACCTCCTCGATATCGGTCTCTTTCCACAATGGCTGGGCCCCAAAATCGAGTTCGACGTTCCCTCCAGATGCGAATCCGTCGAGAATCATTCTCCAGACCAAATCGAGACTCATCTGTGAAGAGAAGATTGGCCCACCGTTCGATGGTCCAGGTGTCATGTTGACGGATTCACTCTAGACGTTCCCTTCTGTAAAGTCACGCCAGAGGTAAACAGACAACAGGTGTCCAATAATAAGAGCCACTCTGCTGAAGCCTTGTGTACACCGTTTGCCTCGATAGAACACTGCCAGGGGATCGTGCGAGGTGTGATGCCAGTTGCAGTGCAGTACTAAGGCGGTACCGTCGTGCCGTTACAGCCAAATAACGGTCCACTCTTTCTGATGTCACACGTGGTCGGCCGTGCCCTGTTCTCTGGGATACAGTTTCGGTCTCCGTAAACTGTCGCCTCATCCGAGAAACAACAGGACGATTCACATTAAACTATCGGGTCACATCAGTTTGCAACTCTCCTGCTTCCATTCTTCATATGGTCCTCCACAGCGGAGAGTCTGAATGCGTCTTCTCTGTGCCGTAGTACACCGTCTGTCACTGTGCACAAAGCGATTGTGGATGTGGAACTGACCTGCAAACACTATCACCTCTTTCTTCAGGAGTTCTGGAAACAGGGGTGATGCAAAACTTTTTTGATGTTTGTAACTTTGTTCACAGCTTTGTTGCCACACTGTTGGAAGCGCAGTAAACCAGCGCTAGCTGAATGCTCTGTATTTCCTTCCGATATTGTGTGTTCACGAGCGTTTTCAGTCTTCCGTGAAAACGGTGCTTTGACATTTGTTTGGTAGCGAGCGAAATGGAGAAGCTAAGGCCAGTGTAGAGGACGTAAAGACATTCGAAAACAATCTAAAATTGTGATATCGAATGCACAGAAGTTTTTTACTGATCTGTCAAACAGTGAAGAAACCAGGAGTAATATTTTTGTGTGAGTTCATAAAATGAAAAGAATTTCTTGTATTTCGGAATTCACTGTGTTCCATATTAACAGTCGGCAGGATATCTAGATGTGAGCATGGGTTTTGTCTCCAAGAAAGGACCGTAAACAAAAACAGAAATTTACGGGATTATACGACCTTCATACAAAGGTTAGAGCGTAGAACTGTACATAAATACAATGACGGATGAGAGTATCCGACTGCTAGAAAATTACAGGGTGATCACGGTGACAAAAACTATTTTAGCTTACAGATCTCCGTTGCTAGTCTTCGTTACTTGCTTGGTTTTAGATTTAGAAAGTGTAAAGGTGGACGAAAATTTTTAATGGGATGCATAGAGACTGTAGCCCTCCCCCCCCAACCATGAACCATGGACCTTGCAGTTGGTGGGGAGGCTTGCGTGCCTCAGCGATACAGATAGCCGTACCGTAGGTGCAACCACAACGGAGGGGTATCTGTTGAGAGGCCACACAAACGCAGCAGCCTTTTCAGTAGTTGCAGGGGCAACAGTCTGGATGATTGACTGATCTGGCCTTGTAACAATAACCAAAACGGCCTTGCTGTGCTGGTACTGCGAACGGCTGAAAGCAAGGGGAAACTACGGCCGTAATTTTTCCCGAGGGCATGCAGCTTTACTGTATGATTAAATGATGATGGCGTCCTCTTGGGTAAAATATTCCGGAGGTAAAATAGTCCCCCATTCGGATCTCCGGGCGGGGACTACTCGAGAGGATGTCGTTACCAGGAGAAAGAAAACTGGCGTTCTACGGATCGGAGCGTGGAATGTCAGATCCCTTAATCGGGCAGGTAGGTTAGAAAATTTAAAAAGGGAAATGGATGGGTTAAAGTTAGGTATAGTGGGAATTAGTGAAGTTCGGTGGCAGGAGGAACAAGACTTCTGGTCAGGTGACTACAGGGTTATAAACACAAAATCAAATAGGGGTAATGCAGGAGTAGGATTAATAATGAATAGGAAAATAGGAATTCGGGTAAGCTACTATAAACAACATAGTGAACGCATTATTGTGGCCAAGGTAGATACGAAGCCCACACCTACTACAGTAGTACAAGTTTATATGCCAACTAGCTCTGCAGATGACAAAGAAATTGAAGAAATGTATGATGAAATAAAAGAAATTATTCAGGTAGTGAAGGGAGACGAAAATTTAATAGTCATAGGTGACTGGAATTCAAGTGTAGGAAAAGGGAGAGAAGCAAACATAGTAGGTGAATATGGATTGGGGATAAGGAATGAGAGAGGATGCCGCCTGGTAGAATTCTGCACAGAGCATAACTTAATCATAGCTAACACTTGGCGTAAGAATGATGAAAGAAGGTTGTATACATGGAAGAACCCTGGAGATACTAAAAGGTATCAGATAGATTATATAATGGTAAGACAGAGATTAGGAATCAGATTTTAAATTGTAAGACATTTCCAGGGGCATATGTGGACTCTGACCACAATCTATTGGTTATGACGTGTAGATTAAAACTGAAGAAACTGCAAAAATGTGGGAAATTAAGGAGATGGGACTTGGATAAACTGAAAGAACCAGAGGTTGTACAGAGTTTCAGGGTGAGCATAAGGGAACAATTGACAGGAATGGGGGAAAGAAATACAGTAGAAGAAGAATGGGTAGCTTTGAGGGATGAAGTAGTGAAGGCAGCAGACGAACAGTAGGTAAAAAGACAAGGGCTAGTAGAAATCCTTGGGCAACAGAAGAAATATTGAATTTAATTGATGAAAGGAGAAAATATAAAAATGCGGTAAATGAAGCAGGCAAAAAGGAATACAAACGTCTCAAAAATGAGATCGACAGGAAGTGCAAAATGGTTAAGCAGCGATGGCTAGATGACAAATGCAAGGATGTAGAGGCTTATCTCACTAGGGGTAAGATAGATACTGCCTACAGGAAAATTAAAGAGACCCTTGGAGATAAGAGAACCACTTGTATGAACATCAAGAGCTCAGATGGAAACCCAGTTGTAAGCAAAGAAGGGAAAGCAGAAGGTGGAAGCAGTATATAGAGGGTCTATAGAAGGGCGACGCACTTGAGGACAATATCCTGGAAATGGAAGAGGATGTAGATGAAGATGAAATGGGAGATATGATATTGCGTGAAGAGTTTGACAGAGCACTGAAAGACCTGAGTCGAAACAAGGCCCCCGGAGTAGACAACATTCCATTGGAACTACTGACGGCCTCGCGAGAGCCACTCCTGACAAAACTCTACCATCTGGTGAGCAAGATGTATGAAACAGGCGAAATACCCTCAGACTTCAAGAAGAATATAATAATTCCAGTCCCAAAGAAAGCAGGTGTTGACAGATGTGAAAATTACCGAACTATCAGTTTAATAAGTCACAATACTAACACGAATTCTTTACAGACGAATGGAAAAACTAGTAGAAGCCGACTTCGGGGAAGTTCACTTTGGATTCCGTAGAAATACTGCAACACGCGAGGCAATACTGACCTTACGACTTATCTTAGAAGAAAGATTAAGGAAAGGCAAACCTACGTTTCTAGCATTTGTAGACTTAGAGAAAGCTTTTGACAATGTTGACTGGAATACTCTCTTTCAAATTCTGAAGGTAGCAGGCGCAAAATACAGGGAGCGAAAGGCTATTTACAATTTGTACAGAAACCAGATGGCAGTTATAAGAGTCGAGGGTTATGAAAGGGAAGCAGTTGTTGGGAAGGGAGTAAGACAGGGTTGTCGGCTCTCTCCGATGTTATTCAATCTGTATATTGAGCAAGCAGTAAAGGAAACAAAAGAAAAATTCGGAGTAGGTATTAAAATCCATGGAGAAGAAATAAAAACTTTGAGATTCGCCGATGACATTGTAATTCTGTCAGAGACTGCAAAGGACTTGGAACAGCAGTTGAATGGAATGGACAGTGTATTGAAAGGAGGATATAAGATGAACATCAACAAAATCAAAACGAGGATAATGGAATGTAATCGAATTAAGTCGGGTGATGCTGAGGGAATTAGATTAGGAAATGAGACACTTAAAGTAGTAAAGGAGTTTTGCTATTTGGGGAGCAAAATAACTGATGATGGTCGAAGTAGAGAGGATATAAAATCTAGACAGGCGATGGCAAGGAAAGCGTTTCTGAAGAAGAGAAATTTGTTAACATCTAGTATAGATTTAAGTGTCAGGAAATCATTTCTGAAAATATTTGTATGGAGTGTAGCCATGTATGGAAATGAAACATGGACGATAACTAGTTTGGACAAGAAGAGAATAGAAGCTTTCGAAATGTGGTGCTACAGAAGAATGCTGAAGATTAGATGGGTAGATCACATAACTAATGAGGAAGTATTGAATAGGATTGGAGAGAAGAGAAGTTTGTGGCACAACTTGACCAGAAGAAGGGGGTCGGTTGGTAGGACATATTCTGAGGCATCAAGGGATCATCAATTTAGTACTGGAGGGCAGTGTGGAGGGTAAAAATCGTAGAGGGAGACCAAGAGATGAATACATTAAACAGATTCCGAAGGATGTAGGTTGCAGTAGGTACTGGGAGATGAAGAAGCTTGCACTGGATAGAGTAGCATGGAGAGCTGCATCAAACCAGTCTCAGGACTGAACACCACAACAACAACAACTGGAGTAGCATCTTGGAAAGTGAAAGGCCTGTACAGGATCAGCGACATGCGGTCGTCCATTAGCCTGCTGAAATGTAGGGTTTCACAGGGACCGAATGAAGGGTAGAGCCACGGGTCGTAACAAAATGCACAAATGTTCAAATGGCTCTGAGCACTATGGGACTTAACATCTATGGTCATCAGTCCCATAGAACTTAGAACTACTTAAACCTAACTAACCTAAGGACAGCACACACACCCAGCCATCACGAGGCAGAGAAAATCCCTGACCCCGCCGGGAATCGAACCCGGGAACCCGGGCGTGGGAAGCGAGAACGCTACCGCACGACCACGAGATGCGGGCGGGTCGTAACACATCTGAAATGTAACAAAAATGGTTCAAATGGCTCTGAGCACTATAGAACTTAACATCTGAGGTCATCAGTCCCCTAGAACTTAGAACTACTTAAACCTAAGGACATCACACACATCCATGCCCGAGGCAGGATTCGAACCTGCAACCGTAGCAGTCGCGTGGTTCCGGACTAAGCGCCTAGAACCGCTGAAATGTAACGTCCACTGTTCAAAGTGCGGTCAATGCGAACAAGAGGTGAGCGAGACGTGTAACCAATGGCACCCCATACCATCACACCCTGTGAAATGCCAGTATGGCGATGACGAATACACGCTTCCAATGTGCTTTCACCGCGATGTCGCCAAACACGGATGCAACTGTCATAATGCTGTAAACATAACCTGGATTCATCTGAAAAAATGACGTTTTGCCATTCGTGCACCTAGATTCGTCGTTGAGTACACCATCGCAGGCGTTCCTGTCTGTGATGCAACGTTAAGGGTAACCGCAGCCATTGTGTCCGAGCTGATAGCCCATGCTGCTACAAACGTTGTCGATCTGTTGATGCAGGTGGTTGTTGTCTTGCAAACGTTCCCATCTGCTGACTCAGGGATCGAGACGTGGCTGCACGATCCGTTACAGACATGCGGATAAGATGCCTGTCATTTCGACTGCTGGTGATACGAGGCCAATGGGATCCAGCATGGTGTTCCGTATTACTCTCCTGGACCCACCGATTCCATATTCTACTAACAGTCATTGGATCTCAACCAGCGCGAGCAGCAATGTCGCGATCCGATAAACCGCAATCGTGATAGGCTACAATGCGACCTTTATCAAAGTCGGAAACGTGATGGTACGCATTTCTCCTCCTTACACGAGGCATCACAACAACGTTTCAAGAAGCAACGCCCGTCAACTGCTGTTTGTGAATGAGAAATCGGTTGGAAACTTTCCTCATGTCAGAACGTTGTAGGTGTCGCCACTGGCGCCAACCTTATTTTTAATTTATATTGAACCTGTGTGACCATCTCCTCGCGTTACCTTAGGGAATTGTACCCGACTTTGCGTCCTGGCTGCTAATATACCAGGTCCATAAGAAATGGTGTCTATATTGTGACCCTTATTTGATTAAGTTGATAAACAATTTAATTATTTTTGATATATGCGCAACGGAAACTGGTGCGAGTTTCTCTAAGATATGACGTTCTTGGGAGGTTGAACTCAAAGTAGTCACTATAGCAGCTGGTAGCCTATCTAAATTCACATTGCAGATTATTTCTATCTTTCATTAACTTTAGAAAATTGAACTGAGTAAGATACATCCTACCTATTTCATGTGTCAGGTGACTGGGGGAATATTTCTTAACTGAAATGCTGACTCTCATTTAATAGATTTATTTTCTACTTTGATGAAAACTTTAGAAGCCGACACATTACAATGTTTCTTTAGGTACAAAACTTATGTCTGAATCAGCGTTACCTCTCATGGGTAGGACAATGACAAAACGAAAACACTACCCGAATAATTTCATATATGACAAATAATTTCATAATAACACAAAAATATATGGCACATAATTTTGTAATAACACAAAAAATACATAACTGGGCCACACCGTCTTTAGCGGGAAAATCGTCATTCATTCTTTAAGACTCACTTAACGTCATGTATGAATTACACCACTAGAATTTAAGGTAGATCACTGCTGACGGTAGATAACCTCTATCAGAGAAGAGATTCTGGGAAAATATGATGTACTATTGGCGCCAAAATGAAGTGCGAACTGAACTCACAAAGAAAGTACCAAAACTAATTAAATTTCGCGCCAGAAATTTCTCGATCTACCATCCGACACGCAATCTGCACGCACTGAGCTAAAAGTGAAGCTTATAACTCTGGAAATAGCTACATGAACTGATGGTCCCTGTTGCATGCTCACTGCCACATAGCAAAATTTCACAAACACATTTCGGAGGAATCTATTGCAAATAAATTAAAACAGTAACCTGTACCGTTGAAGGTATGTTGAATGCGTGCTATGAGCATACCCTGTCGTAAATTTTTAGCCATATTACCTCATTTCTATCTCACCAAATCTGCGAGCTGCTGTGCTCCCGCGTCCGGTCCGTCTCATGGCTGGCCCCCCAGTGCTCTCCACGCGCCGAAATCCGACCAACGTTCCTATTCAGACGCGGTGGTGGGGAGACTCACCTCACCCCCGCACCAACTTTGTAACCTACCCTCGTGCCTGTGTTCATCTTTGCTTGCTGCTTTGGTCTACCTGCCGTTGTTCTTGTAATGTTGGCAATGACTGCTATTCCCTTAAACTGTTCCCTTTGGCCCATGCTCCCGCCACATTTGACTTCCATTCATACCCATGCACACTCACACAGGATGCAACAAGGAGTATATATATATATATATATATTCCTGAAAATTGAAATAAGAACACCGTGAATTCATTGTCCCAGGAAGGGGAAACTTTATTGACACATTCCTGGGGTCAGATACATCACATGATCACACTGACAGAACCACAGGCACATAAACACAGGCAACAGAGCATGCACAATGTCGGCACTAGTACAGTGTATATCCACCTTTCGCAGCAATGCAGGCTGCTATTCTCCCATGGAGATGATCGTAGAGGTGCTGGATGTAGTCCTGTGGAACGGCTTGCCATGCCATTTCCACCTGGCACCTCAGTTGGACCAGCGTTCGTGCTGGACGTGCAGACCGCGTGAGACGACGCTTCATCCAGTCCCAAACATGCCATCACCAGAGGTGTACGGCCAGTGTAGGAGATCCCTCCCCACACCATGATGCCGGGTGTTGGCCCTGTGTGCCTCGGTCGTATGCAGTCCTGATTGTGGCGCTCACCTGCACGGCGCCAAACACGCATACGACCATCATTGGCGCCAAGGCAGAAGCGACTGTCATCGCTGAAGACGACACGTCTCCATTCGTCCCTCCATTCACGCCTGTCGCGACACCACTGGAGGCGGGCTGCACGATGTTGGGGCGTGAGCGGAAGACGGCCTAACGGTGTGCGGGACCGTAGCCCAGCTTCATGGAGACGGTTGCGAATGGTCCTCGCCGATACCCCAGGAGCAAGTGTCCCTAATTTGCTGGGAAGTGGCGGTGCGGTCCCCTACGGCACTGCGTAGGATCCTACGGTCTTGGCATGCATCCGTGCGTCGCTGCGGTCCGGTCCCAGGTCAACGGGCACGTGCACCTTCCGCCGACCACTGGCGACAACATCGATGTACTGTGGAGACCTCACGCCCCACGTGTTGAGCAATTCGGCGGTACGTCCACCCGGCCTCCCGCATGCCCACTATACGCCCTCGCTCAAAGTCCGTCAACTGCACATACGGTTCACGTCCACGCTGTCGCGGCATGCTACCAGTGTTAAAGACTGCGATGGAGCTCCGTATGCCACGGCAAACTGGCTGACACTAACGGCGGCGGTGCACAAATGCTGCGCAGCTAGCGCGATTCGACGGCCAACACCGCGGTTCGTGGTGTGTCCGCTGTGCCGTGCGTGTGATCATTGCTTGTACAGCCCTCTCGCAGTGTCCGGAGCAAGTATGGTGGGTCTGACACACCGGTGTCAATGTGTTATTTTTTCCATTTCCAGGAGTATATATATATATATATATATATATATATATATATATATATATATACGGCGTGTGACCTCTTAGTGAAATGATGAAAAGAAATAAACAAATGCGTCAAATATTCCTTCCACCCAGCGAAGTATTGAAGCTGCTAGCAATCAAAGAAAAAGCTTATATCTCGGTATAGAAAACATAATTACTTCCTACTGTAAGCTGAGGCAAAACGAAAGTAACGCCTCAACCTTTACACTACTTTGTTAATATTTTCGTATATTTACCTTGGCTGGTTTAAGATGCGTCACATATTTCTGTAGTTCTGCTTTACGTTACAAAAGTAATAAAACAAATAAATGGATGGGCGCGACACGCCTAAACTGTTCACGTATTCCGAACCGCGTTCCGGCAGTACAGTCCGGCCGTAACAGAGTGAGGCGGAGTCTGTGCCTGCCGCGCCGTTAAATGAGTGCGCGGCCGGCCTGCAGCTGGGCTCATCTGCGTGCCGGTGATGGATCCCTTCATCAGGCGGCCCATTGTACGGCCGGATTGCCGCGCTGCGGAGCGCACACAGCGCGCCCGATACTTCCGCACCGGTGGGCCGCGCCGAGCCCACAAATCGCCGGGGCGCTCTCGCTGCGGCTGCGGCTGCGGCTGCGGCTGGCGTGTGGGGGCAACTTGCGGCCGCTACGTCATCAGTAGAGCCCCGTATTTATCTAACGTCAACACACCAGTCGTGTACAAATTTATGTCATGAAAGTGGGTCAAATGTGTAAGAAAAATGTAATATTACGACAATATTATACTACAATTAACATTGCTCCTAACGTAGAACAATCTCTAGAGGAACGGAAGGTTCCAAATGATTGGAAAAGAGCACAGGTAGTTCCAGTTTTCAAGAAGGGTCGTCGAGCAGATGCGCAAAACTATAGGCCTATATCTCTGACATCGATCTGTTGTAGAATTCTGCTCGCGTATCATGTCATTTCTGGAAACCCAGAATCTACTCTGTAGGAATCAACATAGATTTCGGGAACAGCGATCGTTTGAGACCCAACTCGCTTTATTTGTTCATGAGACCCACAGAATATTAGATACAGAATCCCAGGTAGATGCTATTTTCCGCGACTTCCGGAAGGCGTTCGATACAGTTCCGCACTGTTGCCTGATAAAGTAAGAGCCTACGGAATATCGGACCAGCAGTGTGGCTGGATAGAGGAGTTTTTAGCAAACAGAACACAGCATGTTGTTCTCAATGGAGAGACGTCTACAGACGTTAAAGTAATCTCTGCGTGCTACAGGGGAGTGTTATGGGACCACTGCTTTTCACAATATATATAAATGACCTAGTAGATAGTGTCGGAAGTTCCATGCTGCTTTTCGCGGATGATGTTGTAGTATACAGAGAAGTTGCGGCATTAGAAAATTGCAGCGAAATGCAGGAAGATCTGCAGCGGATAGGCACTTGGTGCACTGAGTGGAAACTGACACATAACATAGACAAATGTAATGTATTGCGAATACATAAAAAGAAGGATCCTTTATTATATGATTATATGAGAGCGGAACAAACAATGGTAGCAGTTACTTCTGTTAAATATCTGGGAGTATGCGTACGGAACGATATGAAGTGGATTGATCAAATGAAATTAATTGTTGGTAAGGAGGGTGCCAGGTTGAGATTCATTGGGAGAGTCCTTAGAAAATGTAGTTCATCAACAAAAGCGGTGGCTTACAAAACACTCATTCGACCTATACTTGAGTATTACTCATCAGTGAGGGATCCATACCAGGTCGGGTTGACAGAAGAGATAGAGAAGATCCAAAGAAGAGCGGCGCGTTTCGTCACAGAGTTATTTGGTAAGCGTGATAGCGTTACGGAGATGTTTAGCAAACTCAAGTGGTAGACTCTGCAAGAGAGGCGACCTGCATCGCGGTATAGCTTGTCCTGGTTTCGAGAGGGTACGTTTCTGGATTAGGTATCAAATATATTGCTTCCCCCTACTTATACCTCTCGAGGAGATCACGAATGTAAAATTAGAGAGAGTCGAGCGCGCACGGAGGCTTTCCGGCAGTCGTTCTTCCCGCGAACCATACGCGACTGGAACAGGAAAGGGAGGTTATGACAGTGGCACGTAAAGTGCCCTCCGCCACACACCGTTGTGTGGCTTGCGGAGTATAAATGTAGATGTATATTATGTCATTCCCTCCCGGAAAAAATCCACTCCCCATAAATTTTATCCCCTCATAGAAACTTCTTTAGCTACTACATGTATGCTCCTCAGCCATATCATAAACTGATGGGGAAAAAAATCGCAACACCAAAACATAATTAATGTAGAGCAAGGAAATTGCGGGAATGCATTTGTCTAGGTAACATATTTAACTAACATTGCAAGATCTCAGATTAATGTAAGCGCGAGGTAAGCCACTGCGAATGTGAAATGCTGATACATTAATAACCGGTGTAACCGCCAGAATGAACGCAGTCATGCAAACATACGTGATTTGTGTTGCACAGGTGCCAGGTGTCAATTTGTGAGATGAAATTCCTTCCATGTTGCACTTTCTCGGTCATACAGTGACAGTTAATGCTGGAGTTGTCGAATTATTTTCCATATGTACTCCACTGGAATACCGACCAAAGGCGAAGTGTTTTCTCTATGTTCACTTCATAAAATTTCGACATTACTCCACGTGGAGCAGTCAGAAAAATGTGTCAGATCACTAATGCGACCATTGATCCACATCTCTGCGCCAGTCACACACGTTATAACATCTGAAAATCCCCGACCATACAAATCTGAAGCATCGCTTGTAACATGGCATAGCGCGTACCCAATCGCACGCTGTCCCGTCTGTATTTTTCCAGAGGGGTGCTGGCGTGAGCCGACGCTAGCCTAACAGTTCTAGCAGACAGTCCCCACGGCGGACGCCACAGAGCTCCCAGCACGACTCCAACCTGCGTTCACTTCTCTTTTAACAGAGTTTTTATTTTCCTCGTGAGCAGTCGCCCAGCAAAGGGGACGGGACGTGGCGTCGCCGTTTCATTTCGGGAATGTTCGCCCTGTGTTCAGGCCGTAAAGTTTCTCTGACGACGCTCTGCCAGTATCTCACGCCCTGTTTGGAAAAATCCGGCCAACACAACAGAATAGCTTCGAAATGTACTGGCTGCGTGAAAGGCGCCATGCTAATGCAGACCTCATACCGTTCCAGAGGCAATGTATCCTCGCACCCCTCCATCCATCGAGCCTCTAGTTGCTTTTAGAATGTGCTACTTACAGCGTTCCAGTACCTGGAGGTCATAAATGCTTTCCTCTCCCTGGCTAGGCAAAATACCTCTCTTCGTCCCTCGTCTCTTCCCAGCAAGCGATATCATGCTCACGAAAATGCCTTCACCCACCAACCAAATGCAGAAACGAACCATTGTCAATAACGTTAAAGATATGCACTTGATCTTGTAGCACAATTAATTACCGAATTGTCTGGTCCCATAATAGTGGCTGATAACCCAATTATGATCTCAGAGTGAAACAAACGCAAGTGAAAATGACTTACTACATTTCAGCTACTCAATGGAACGATCTATGTTCGAGTTCTGAATATTCACATCAGTCCTTACCTGAAGTGAAAACACGAGTGTGGTTTACAACAATAATTACTGGATTGAACCAATCTTTCTGCACCAAATATAACTTCAGATAGATATGCGAATAATATACTGCAGTTTTTCTTCCGAGAACTAGTAGCTCATGAAAAGACCTATGGCTATATCATACAGCACAATGCAAGAGCAACACTGCCAATACATCTATGGCAATGTAGGACCCGAGGTGGGTGATCTCTACACTGTGTGGTGGTACGACCTCCTCTGTATCGGCGCAAGCTCTAGTGTGACGCATTGCGGTATTCTTTCGTCACCAGTACACACCGACGAAAGGTCGCTGCCCGCTTGCTCTACAGAAACATTTATCTATATTATACAGATTCAGTGGTTTTGCAGTTTCTATGTGGGCGGGTACAGAGATGAATGTACCAGATTAGTAGGGCGATGTTAATTTGAGTCGCATACACAGAATTTTCACCTCTGTATCTCCAGTTGCTGTGGCTACCTCCAAACCTATATACAGGGTGTCCCATTTATCTTGACCACCCTAAATAACTGTTTGTCCAGATGCAAATTACAAAATGTTTCAAGCAAATGTTCTTTAGCCGTCAGGGGGTCATCAATCAGCAAGATTGCCTTCGTTGTAACTTTGTTTTTTACAAATATATTAACAGCGGTATGACTTTTTAAATGGCACCCTGTATTTTTTATTCGGTAATTCATTTCTTCTTCTAAAGACCTATTCAGAAATTTATCACAGTGTACCATTCACTGAAACGCAACGTTATTGATCTCGTACACAACACAAAATTGACGTTGACGCTCCCAGCGCTTAGTGCAGGTACTGGGTATAATGGAACACATCCACGTGCTGAAGTTGACAGAGGACAAATGTAAACATAAGGAGAATGCACACTCGTCATTCCGTCAACCACCGTCAGTTGAAGAGTTGGGGTGAGTAGAATGTACACCAACGAAGAGAAGGTAGAAATGCTACTCGTCTGTGGGGATTGTAACTTTGCAGAACAGTAATTGCAACACTGTTTTCTTACGTACGGGTACATTTAGTACATTAGTTTAGTCCATTTAAATACTTTAGTGTAGAGGAGGCATACGGTAAAGGCTGTCTTTCCTACAAACTGCATCGACATAATGTTTCTTTTATTGTTGTTGTTGAAGTTCAGGCGAAATGCTACGTAGGCAACAGAACTGTACAGAGAGCGATACCCTTGTAAGAAGAACCCGCCATCCCAATATATGTTTTCTCTCCTTGTTGCGACGCCTCGGGAAACGGGAAGTTTCAATCCACGACAACGCAATCATCGTAGCACTCGCACAGACGAGCTGCCGAAGTTACTGTTCTCGCTTTCGTTACTTTGAATCCATATGTGAGCACACGACAGCTTGAACACGAAATTAGCATTCCTAAAACAGTGTACATCGTATTCTTACACGTCACCGGTTACATCCTTAGCATGTACACCTACACCAATAATGGCATGGGAATGATTTCCAGAATCGTGTACAGTTCTGTCAGTGGGCACAGCAGCAAGTTCTCGCCAACTCGAACTTCTTCTCCAATGTTCTATTTATCGGTGAATGTTTCATCTCAAACAAAGAGCAGGTAAATATAAGGAACACGCATTACTGGTCCAGAGACAACCACGATGGCTTAGACAGGTGGAACATCAGCGTCAATGGAGAGTTAACGTCTGGTGTGGGATGCTTGGTACTATAATTTTGACCCTTATTTCATCAGTGGTAGTCTAAACGACACAGCGCATGCCAACTTCCTCAGACGAATTCTTGCTTCTGTTCTGGATGAAGTGCCGCTAAGAACCAGAATGCTTATGTGGTATCAACACGATGAATGTCCAGCACATAATGCCTTGCGTGCACGTCGTGTTCTGAACCGAAGGTATCCTGCCACACGGATTGGTCGAGGAGGAACAGTTACTTGACCTACTATATCTCCTGATTTAAATCCTCTGGACTTTTTTCTTTGGGGATGCATTAAAGACATTGTCTATCGCGATATTCCCACAACTCCAGAGGACATGCAGGAACATATCGTGCTTGCTTGTAATTCTCTTCAGCAGACAACACTTGAAGCAGTAAATAATTCTTTCATTCAACGAGTGCACCAGTGTATCGACGTCCAGGGTCACCACATTGAGCACCTTTGAATGCTCTACTCCTGGGCAACGGTACAGAAGAGTCAAAGTTTCTACTTGGTTTTCATTTGTTTTCCGACAACTCCAGCAAGTGGAAGAGTTTGTGATCCAGGGCTCAAAGTCAGTGTTGTGTTATGTAATTAATAAAGTTTTGTTTCAGTGAATGGTACACTGTGATTTTTGAATAGGTCTTTAGGAGAGAAAACGAATTACCGAATAAAAAATGCAGGGTGCCACTTAAAAAACACATACCGCTGCTCATATCTTTGTAAAACACAATGTTACAACGAAGGCAATTATGCTGAGTGATGTCCCCTTGACGGCTAAAAGAACATTTGCTTGAAACATTTTGTAATTTGCATCTGTACAAACAGTTATTTAGAGTGGACAAGATTAATGGGACACCCTGTATATCTTCGACAGCGACTTATGAACACAATTAGCGAAATCAATACGTAATTAAACGTACCTCAAGTTATTCTGGCACATCAGTGTATGTGGGTCTCTTCTTTTTACTTCTACACTACTGGCCATTAAAACTGCTACACCACGAAGATGACGTGCTACAGACGCGAAATTTAACCGGTAGGGAGAAGATGCTGTAATAAACAAATGATTAGCTTTTCAGAGCATTTCACACAAGATTGGCCCCGGTAGCGAAACCTACAACGTGATGACATGAGGAAAGTTTCCAACCGATTCCTCATACACAAACAGCAGTTGATCGGCGTTGCCTGGTGAAACGTTGTTGTGATGTCTCCTGTAAGGAGGAGAAATGCGTACCATGTTTATCGTATTGCTGCTCGCGTTGGTCGAGATCCAATGACTGTTAGCAGAATATGGAATGTCGCTGCACGGCAGAAAGGAGCGCCTGCGATGGCGTACTCAACGGTGAACCTGGGTGCACGAATGGCAAAACGTTATTTTTTCGGATGAGTCCAGTTTCTGTTAACAGCATCATGATGGTCACATCCGTGTTTGGCGACATCGCGGTGAACGCACAATGGAAGCGTGCATTCGCCATCGCCATACTGACGTATCACCCGGCGTGATGGTATGGGGTGCCATTGGTTACACGTCTCGGTTATCTCTTGTTCGCATTGACGACACTTTGAACAGTGGGCGTTACATTTTAGATGTGTTACGACCTATGGCTCTACCCTTCATTCGATCCCTGCGAAACCCTACATTTCAGCAGGATAATGCACGACCACATGTTGCAGGTCCTGTACGGACCTTTCTGGATACAGAAAATGTTCGACTGCTGCCCTGGCCAGCACATTCTCCATATCTCTCACCAACTGAAAATGTCTGGTCAATGACGGCCGAGCAACTAGCTCTTGATGAACTGTGGTATCGTGTTGAAGCAGCATGGGCTGCTGTACCTGTACACGCCATCCAAGCTCTGTTTCACTCAATGCCCAAGCGTATCAAGGCCGTTATTACGGCCAGAGGTGGATGTTCTGGGACCTGATTTCTCAGGATGTATGCAACCAAATTACGTGAAAATGTAATCACATGTCAGTTGTAGTATAATGTATTTGTCCAATGAATACCCGTTTATCATCTGCATTTCTTCTTGGTGTAGCAATTTTAATGGCCAGTAGTGTAGTTTTCTGTATATGTTGTCGAAATCCATTTGAGTTAGTTATTATCTCATTTTCACAAACGTTTGCGTCAGCTCGCTTCACCAGAGACTCCTTTCCTGACTGATTCAGCGGGTAACGCTGCCTCTGGATCTCAAAATAACCACACATATATAATCTCTGCATACACCAATTGCAATGTCACTTCCAATTTGAAATGTCGGTCAAACAGATATTCAGAAACAATTTGTTTTCAGAAACTGCTGTAATTAGCGCTAATTTCCCTTTGAATGGACAGTCACGAATATCGGAGATGCTGTTCGTTGCCAACTACATGGCGAACGAATTGCATTACTTGTCTATAAACTCATCGCAGTTAGAAAAAATCTTGTTACCTCTCAATACATTCAAATATTTCAGCCAACATCAAACTTTTTTCTTTTAAAAGTAAACCGAAACTCTTCATTGAAATTTTACACACTTCTTGATGATTTTTTTCATTCTGCTCATACAAAATGAAGCAAGTAACATAAGTCATGACTACTCGTGGCATACAGTACATTATATCATAACTGTCTTGTCTAACCGCATAACATAGACTAACTCTATACAATACAAAATTACATGACACATTTTTCAAAAATCGTAGCCGTCGAGAGCCGATGTGCGAGGCGTCTTCTTCTTCCCTGTAGCCACTGACTGGATGGCGAAGTCGACCAGATACACTTACGGCTTACGGTGGTTGAAGACTACCACTGACGTCGATTTATCAGGGTCGTTTATCTAACATAGGAACACACTTTTTTAAACGCCAGATAAACAAACACTTTACGATGAGCAAATAAGAAAACATTTAACAGCGTCACCTATGTTACGATCCACGTATCCTTTGCACTGACTAAGAAAGCTATTGAGGAGCTTTCGTGCCCCATTACAAGTGACTGGCTTTAGTTGAGGCTATGGGTTCTCGTCAGGTTGTTGACCGATGGTGGCTCAAGAAAACAACATAAACCGTCGCACATTTTATTACAGAGCAAGCTATAGCACTCGTAGCATCGTTCCGTAGTGGCAATGCCCCTTGACGTGTGGTGACAGCAGCGAGTGTGGCAGTGCTGATGCAGCAGGTGGCTAACGGTCCGTTGACGGCTGCGACAGTATGCTGCGACGTGGCAGCACGTGCAGCGTATTCGTGCGACTCACCAACTCCTGGGGTAGTGTCCGCCTTGCGAGCAGAACCACACAGCATCAGTTTGCTTGCACATGTGCAAGCAGCGGAGGAGTCGCATTGCCCTGCTGATTGACGACTGCACTCCAGGGCAGAATTCAGACTCCAGTTGAATTGAGCCTGAAGGTGGCCCACCAATGGGAAGGTGTCAAGTCCACGGGGGTGGAGTCAGAACCCGCTGTAGTCTCGTTGGCGGTGGAGTCTAACTGGCTGGTTGTAGAACAAGGCCACCCCATCGCCTGGCATGGTCCTCCCCTCACAAATGATGCTGCCACACTGAGATGGCTTTGGCTAAAAATGATGGATATTTTTAAAGGTTCCACGCATACATGTTGTGCCGAGGCACCGCTCCCGAGTATGTACACTAAAAGAAGGCAGCCGGCGGAAGGTGCAGCAACTGGTCTGCCACAGCTACAATCACCCTACCTTTCTGCTGTGTCGCCGGTATTACGGGCGCTGGCCCTTGCTCCTAATGTGAAAACAGACTGGCTGTATTGCTGCGTCTGACGTAATTATTTTCTATGTAAGTTCATCTTTGTATGAGATGGCTGAGGAATCTCGGCTGTTTAATACAAAATGAAAAATAAAGACGCCTTCAGCTGACTGCATTTTGAATGTAATTTGTATATGGGACCAGTTTCAGCGTTTCACTATGCCATTTTCAGGCCCCCTGACTGATGTGAAGTCGAAACAGGGGCCGGCAACGAAGGGATCGCGGTGTTCAATCTAGTAGTGAGAAACAAGTGATGTATCAGTAGTCATGTATAGCAATGAATAATAAAATTTCTGCTCTGCTATTTCTCAAGAGCTGATGTTGGATGTTAAACACAGTAAGCAACGTACACGGGAAGTACCAGAAGCACACTGATTTGGCATCAGTGTTTTCACTGTGCTGTTTTTTTTTTTAATCTGAATGTGTGAAGCGTCATTAGTATCCGTACGATAGATGTGTATTCTTAAGCTAAGTCATTATCTTGTCTAATCGTGAACTTGTTGCGCTCTTCTCCACATGACGTTAGTCATTATTTTATTTACATTGGGAAATATCTTAAATTTTTAAGCTTATGATCTACGTTAGAAGGCAAAGAGTGTGAATGGCAGTTTTCTTCTCTGTGCGAGTTCTGCGCCGGAGGGAAATTTCTGATGGTAAACTCATTTCATATTTTAGTGTCACTTATAACCCTGTTTTCATCACTGTCGTAATTTTTTTAAGAAATAATTTAATAAGACTAGAAGACCCACTTATCGTATAGAGTCTTAACGTCTCAGAGATTCTCAGGCACCATTGCTGCTTCCTTCTCGACGTACCTCGCCCAATCCCATAGGTCTAAGGCTGCAATCTGCATACCCGATGAGAACGGCCAGGGCAATTAAGCCCATCTTGCCTCCTCTGTGTCCTGAGAAAGCCCTTCGTACCCACAATGTAAACAGATTGGCTCTTCTTACCTGTCCTCTCTCTCTCTCTGTCTCTCTCTCTATTTCTCTTTGCCATTCACACACACACACACACACACACACACACACACACACACACACACGCGCGCGCGCGCGCGCGCGCGCGCTTATACATACAGACATGCACGCGCGCTCGTGTGTAGGGCAGATAATGGTAGTAACAAATAAATCTTCTTTAGTAAACCGGTTTGTTCAACTAAAGCGACACGATTTCTTTGTCGCTCATTGCTCACTTACCTCACAGAGCTCCACAAATCCGCTGCCTCGTCTAGGGCTGTGGACAATATGATTCTTTCAAGAAAAACTGTAAAAACTGAACGTAGTGTGTCGCTGAGTCTTTGTTAGTAACTTATGGTTTGTTAATAGAGCTGGTTCGGCAGTGTCGGAGGACAGACATGTTGTCCGTCGCGGTCGGAGTTAGTTAAGAGTTTATTAGCTACGTGTGGTTATTTGGAACATACAGTTGAGACCAGTGTGACAGTAATCACGGAAATACGCTGTTCGTGAATTTGTTGAAGAACAGAAATTATTTGTAACTCTTAAAGTGGAATGGAATTGTGCAGTTTCTCGTGTTCTGCTAATAAAAAGCGAGTGGCATCCCATATAAAGAAACTGATTGGAAATTTAATTATTTCTAAAATAACAGTTCCTCGCTAAGAGTTTCTTACAGCCTCAAGATAACGAATTCACGAGCTACGTGCTGTTTTCTGTGCAGGGGAGAACAACTGTAGAAGACTGCACGTTGGTGAACATTTATTAGAACTTATGCATTCCACTCTGGGCGCTGGAAGCAAATAGTACAAATAAGATCAGTGACACGTCATCTGTGGTAACACAGATGAGGTATAAAGAAGAGACATGTTTCCTTCTAGTGCAGTGCAATAAAATGTCTCACAGACAGCGAAAAGTGGACGCTAAGGTTCATATAACTTGACTTGGGTTAACCAGCTCATTAAGGGGCCTAAATAAAAAAGTATCTTGGGAAAATTAATTTACCGGTATAAAAATTATGTATGGAGCTCTAGAACTCGCATTTGGCTGCATTCAATATAGTCCCACCGCTCTGGGCGCTACTAACAAACCAAAGTGTATCAAACTGAAAGTCAAAGAGAAAAAGTTTTTCTCAGCTACACTTAGTGATTCAATAAAACTACACACGGTGCTAAATTACTGGATCTAAAATTAATTTTTTTGGATATGAGCTGATTATGCATAATATGGAGTATCTGCGCTAGCAGAATAGAAATGCGGAAAACACAAGTCCGAAAACAATTTATTGGACTCATGAAAACGAAACAGTAACACAATCTTCAAAAGAACAACTGTCTCGATCCCAACTGCGGATCGTCACAAATATAAAACAACAAATAATAATAGAAAAGACCCAACTCTTCATGGGTAGAGATCATAGTCAAACAATTCTACAATGTCGAGGTGTTCGTCGACCATACCAAGTCCATCTACATGAGAGTGGTCAGCTAGAAGAGGTTCTGGCCAAGGCTGCCGGGGTGGCAGCTTTGTATACTTACGAGCGGTACTTCTAAGTGCCCTTTGCCGGCAGTGTGACGCTCTATAAAGACCGTTTGGCGGATGTATCTGTGGGAACTATTTGCGATCACGTGTCTGGCGTAT
Organism: Schistocerca gregaria; assembly: GCF_023897955.1. NCBI lineage: Eukaryota > Metazoa > Arthropoda > Insecta > Orthoptera > Acrididae > Schistocerca > Schistocerca gregaria. The sequence goes on from NC_064921.1 coordinate 231,475,740, forward strand.
CAAAGTGGTTCCTGGGCTATCTGCGACCTCTGGTGAAGTTGTTCTGCAGGCTCCGCGAACGGGTAGCGGTCCCTTGCGGCCGTTGGTGGAGACCTGATGTTGTGCTGTGTTGCGTTGTGGCCGCCGGTAAATATTTGTGTTCACAACACAGACTACGTAGGTTTTCCTGGTGAATATATGCCCTGTGCTACAGGCATCCCGTGTTGGTTGGACATGAAGTGGATGCCAGTGCTATATATATACGGCAGTGCTCCTGGTGTCATACATAATCGCACCTCAGAGTACATATCCAGGCATCCTCCCTCCTTTCGCTCTCCTTTTCCCTCCATCCTCTCTTCCTCCACCCCTCTTCCCTCGGGCTTCCCCTACCACCCCATCCTCCCTTCCTTCCTCCCCTATCTCCCCTGCCCATGGCATCTCTGCTATCCCCTCTCCCTCTCACACCCCCCTCCTCCTCTCTCGGCAGGTCTCCGGACTCGCTCACGCTCAGTGGACATTATCGCGCCAGAGACCATAGCCATCAGTGTCTCGTGTGTGTGTCTTCGTGTTTGTGTTTAGTGTTCTTTCGCCGTTACGCCACCACCGTTCACCTGTGCCGTCGCAGTCGTCCGCGTTTTGTGCGCCGTGTCAACAGTATTTAGTGTTTGTTCTTGTCCAGCGTGAACGGCTTTGTGTATATTGTTTTCCGTGTGTGCAGTTTTTGCCTGCCATTTTTATTGTACTATCTGTACCTCCTTTATGTCATATATTGTAGCACTCGCGGCTGAAGAGCAGCGTACTATGCTGCTGACAGCCCACCTTGTTACAAGGTGTTTAAAATAACAATAAAGAAAAAAAAATACAAATCCAGATGTTGGTCCGGTGTGTCTAGCATGCAGACAGGTTGGGTGCAAGCCCTCAGCTGCCCTCCTCCTAAACAACACACGGTCACCACTGGCATTGAGGTAGAACCAGCTTTCATCAGAAAACACAATAGACCTCCACCTTGCCCTCCAGTGAGCTGTCGTATGATACTACTGAAGTCATACCTGTAGGAAGTTTAGGATCAGTGGAATGCACGCTATAGGGCGTCTGGCTTGGAGCTGTCACTGAAGTAACAGTTCGTTGTGTCACTGTGGTGCTCTCTACTGCTCAGATTGCTGCTTACGATGCGTCACAGCCATACGTCGAACACTATGGCCTACCCTCTAGTTAGTGGCACGTCGCCGCCTGGAGCCCGATCTTCTTGCTACCATACGTTCTCGTGACCTGCCAGCAATCATTGACAGTGGCTAAGTACCTGCCAATTCTTTCTGCTGAAGCAACGTCCAGCTTTCCGTAGCATTATTACACGACCTCTTTCACACTCAGTGAGGTGTTGATAATGGCGTCGTTGTCGCCCTAAAAGCATTCTTGAGTGACATCAACACACAACGTTCGTTGTCAAAGGTAACTAAGACTTACCACCCGACTGTTACAGATTGTATTTGAAGCAAACCTAATTCGCATCCTCGTAGTAGCGCTACTAGCACCACTCTTATGCGACTGGCGCGAAATTTGAATAGACATCATCCTTGAGATATAGAAACACATCTACCTACTATCGTTTATGCCGTACAACTCCATTGTGATGTTGATATTTTTTTCGTCAGGGTGCTCCAACTGGAGTGTGTCACTCTATATATCCGGAAAATTTAACTGAGCTTATCAAAATGACCCTTGCCTGGAGCTGAGTTGAGTAGTATGGAGTAGTATTGTCGTTGCACGGTTTGACAGATAACCTAACTGAAAACTCTTTAATCAAGTAGCTGCACTACTCCCTCGCGAATCGTCGATGGATAGTAGTTGGTGTCAACATTTGCGTACTTTGCGTAGTTTGTTATGCGATTGCTTAAAAATTCATAGTACTCTTCTGTGAGCTCTAATAGTCCGACAGCTTACCGTTTCTCGGAGACCAAAGCGTCTGCTTTTCACCCTAAACGCTAGACCTCTTTAGCCGATAACAACTAATCTCACTTATTAATCTTCTGAGAATTCTCGCCTATATTTTATATCTCTTCGTGGGAATAAAATGAGGTATGCTAGAAATCAGCTTTCTGTGCAATCGAATTCACTTTCAACATTACGTTAAGCGTTCTTTTGCAAGTACTGGGTGCAGTGATGCTCGGGGCTTAAGAAGTGAATGAGGACTCAGTGACATTAGCTGTCCACTGAAACGTTCAGCGGAATAAGCAAACTAATTAAGTATACGAGTTTATGGTGTGGCTTGGTAGCGCAGTGGAAACAGTCGGCTCTCGGCCGAGGTCGCATGCGGACCAGCTCCACACGCCGGGCAGCGCTTCGTTGTCGGAGTTGTTTACTTCCGCGTCCTGGTATTTGTGTTGTGCAGCGTCCATCAATATTGTACCACATGTGGCATTCTTACTGCCGAATGACACTTAAAGTCACATTCCATGCCGAACTTGTACGACAACGCGCTCATCAAATAGAACTATTCATTTACAAGGATCTACGCCTAGACCAACAAGCAATGTTAGGTATTTACTTCTCTGTCAGTGGCAGCATCGTCTACATTAAAACGATGACAGAAAAAGCATGTGCTGACGTAGTTCGACAGCATGCATACTGTCTAAAATTCATAAATTCTGATTAGAATATTGGGGAGGTGACTGTAGACCACGCTGATTTCGGTCTACGAACAAATCGAGTGTTTGAGCTCGCTTTCGAGATGCCCCAAGACGCGGTCGTTGAGCTCTACGGCCCCATGGCAACGTTGTGGGCTACATCAGGGCAAAATGGCAGATGCTCACGACATAACACATGTTAAATAGTGTATGACAGATCAAGCTCGAACTGTCCAAAGCTATCATCTTATCTATCATCTATTTCGATTTCCTGGGCTGACGACATCGACGATGGAGCAGGTGAGAATGTGGTCCCACCCATTGGGGAGTGCCCCATGGTTGCTCCCGACCCAGTTTTCACCCAGTGATCGTGGCCACAGTGGCTGCACTGGATTTTTCTTGCCAGCTGGATATCTCCACAGAACCTTCCCTGCCGATAGAGGGTGCATGTCCACGACAATACCGCATCGCTGTGATGAATATGGCTACCATTCGGTCCCCATATAAACTCGCAATGTTCAGAGACACCATTTGTGCTGCTGATGTCGACATTGTCCTCCTCCAAGGAACAGTCATAGCTGATTTCTACTTTCCCACCACCTACAAGTCCCACATGTCCCATGCCTCTGACAACAGTAGCAGAGTGGCCTTCCTCCTCCAAGCAGAACTCTCTGCTGAAGACATAATATACTTTGGTAATGATAGGGGTACGGCGCTCATGCTGTTCGTCAACTGGACCTAAAAGTATGGCACCATTTGATGTTTCAGGTGACGCACTTTCTTTACTGAAGAGGTAACGATGCTTTTTGAGGATCCCCTGAATGATCTGGTCCTCAGTGGGGCTTCAGCACCACACAAGGGCCTACTGATCAACTTTCATGACATTCCCCATGTGTGGCCCTCTCTGTCATCACTGAACAACTTCAACTTCTCAACACATGGACAGAGATTCACGACACGTGCATGAATTTCACACTTGTCCAATTGCCTTGAACATATCTACCTCACATGTTACATTGCTGGCAACAACGTGCCAAAGTGTGGCCTCTGGCTTACTCTGACTATAAGGCCTGCATCTGTGATGTCACCCTTGCCTGCCAACTGGTGTGGCTCAGTCAAGGCCTGTGGAAATTAAACGTTGCCAATATAACTACCGCTGACTGCCGACGGATCTTTGAGGCTGCATGGGCCCTCTGTTGTCGACGTCGCCCCCAACTTAACATCCACCCTACCCTGGTGGTAATCCAGTAAGGAACTGGCTCTATGCAGGGCATTGATTGGGATATGGGAAAGACATCAAGACTTGGCATGTGAGCACTATGTGATCCTATGTCACTGTACATTGATGGCATTCTCTCTCATCTGTCATGTGACAGTGGATCATGCCATAGTGTGGATCATTTTACTCATATGACGATGCGAGGAAGGGACACTTGTCTAGTCCCACATCCGTGACCATGTGCCTGACGAAACATCGACGATGTATCATCTCCTCACAGAACAACAAAATGCCACACAATGCGCCATTTCCCACGCTTTCTATTCCCATTTCACCCTTTGTACACTGCCATACTGCATCACCCAACCGTAATTTAGGAGGTGGTGGTACTCACTGTGAACACCATACAGGGGGATATGGAACAAGGACTTCAGGACGATGTGACCATGGATGAAGTCCTAGATGCTATCAAGGTGGGAGCTGCCAGTAAGTCTCCCAGACCTGACAGCTTCACCCACGAATTTTACAAGAGTTTTAGCTATCTGTTGGTACTTGGACTTCTACCTGTCCTAAAATATGTCCCCAACAATGATGATCCCATCCACCGTCCTAGATGGGGTCATTATCCTCATCCCTAAACCAGAAGGGCGATCACAGATATGTGATTAGCGGTACATCAATCTAGTCAACAGAAAGATGAAAATTTTCATCTTTTTGTTGGCATCACAACTGAAGAAAGCAGCATGATACTTCATGTCCTTTGATCAAACTTCCTGGGTAGTGACAACAATATGCGTAAGAGATAGGACATGATCAAATTCGTCATGTCTGACATCTACCAGGTGCATTGCTATCGCTCGACTTTAGTCAAGCATTCAGACATGTTGATCATACCTTTATTTTATGGTCCTGTAGCACAGGTAACAGTGGTCATGTGCCTCTTGAGACGTGTGATTTCAAGATTATATGAAGGACGCCTCACTGCGACTCTAGTGATTGAGCGCTCTGTACGATTGGGTGGCCCACTTTCCACGATACTGTACTCTTTGGCGTTAGAACCCCTACTCCAGGGACTACGCCAATGCCTGGTGAGTCTGTCGTTGGATGGACATGCTTTTGTTGTAGGACGTATGCTGATGATATCATCCTCTAACTATGTAGTGAAGATGATGTCTTTACGATACTAACATGGGTGGCGACGTATGATGAGGCCTTGATCAGTTCTCTTAATTTTTCCAAATTGCAGCTTCTGCTCATTGGTGAGGGCGTACCTGAGAGACGTACCACTTCTGTAATTGTGGCCACCAGCATCCACTGGCTGGGCACCACTTTTACGAATGATCTTCATTGTTCCGCGGCAACAAACAGCAGACGTATCCTCCAAATGATCAGGGCTGGCCTCGCTGGTCGGTGGCTTAGATCCCTCGACATTATACAGTGCGCGTAATATATGAATGTATACCATACCTCTCACGTCTTTCACACTGTACCAGTGTTTCCGGACCTAATCATCCTCGTCCATCGTATGTTGATGACAATTGGACCCCTTGTTTGAACAGCGATGTTATTCAAAGTTCAGCATGCCTCCATTGGCCTTCCATGGGATCATGGTGGGGTTGGCTTATTCCATGTGGCAGACAGGGTTGCAGCACTTTTTTTAGCTCCCAAACGAAAGTCCAATGCCATTGGCTGTGAGCCTAACCGGACTGTTTTTTCATGAATATATGCCAGTCTCAATGTCAGCCCCAGTCTTGTTATCAGACATTCCACCACCCTTTTATTAATTTCAGCATTTATTTATAGAATTAAATATGTCCTCCACTCCTTACCACCTCCAATAACACTCCAGACAAAGGCTGTACATGATGCATTACAAATACAAAGGCCGCACATGATGCATTACAAATACAAAGGCCTCCAAATCCCATTATACGCAAGTTTCCCCAAGTCACATGGCATCGTGTACGGAAATAATGCAGCTTCCAATTTGCCTCACGTATCACCATCAATGGCAAACAGATCAAGCAGTCTCGTTTGCACCACATCCGACTCGCTGACAAATCCCTGTGTGTTCATTGCAGTGTGGACTACACAGATGCCCACTATTCTCATGTGGTTCGTCGTCTGACGTCTGGAGGCCCGCGCAATGTATCTCAGCTTTCTTTACCCGACAGACAACTGCTCACATCGCTTTCCAGACGCTTTTATTCCCAGACGTGATTTATTATCTCACAACGAAAACTTAAGCTGTGAACTGTATGCCTGGCCATACGGTCCAATGCCATTTTGGCCCCAACGAAAAACCGGAACTGGGTTATTGGACGCATCTTAATGATCGACACTGCGCTATTATTCACAAAAGTTTCTATGGAGCGCTTTTGATGGCCTGCGTTCCAGCTGGAACGTCCAAGCCAAGAGATGCCGATGCTTATTTTGCCGACATGATTCTCTGAACGAACTTCTAATGGAATCTCCGTAAAAATTTCGAGAAGACACGTTTGGAGGTGAAGCCAACCAAAGACGAGAGCGACTCCTGGAACACCGGTACATAATAAAATACAAAAGTAAATGTATAAAAATAATAAAAAATTTAAAAATAAAAAAGCCTATACACAAATCCTTTCTCGCTCCCCTGTGTGTCCTCTAGAGATGGGGGATCCGCTCCTGAACTAATTCATAGAGTTGAATCTTTCAAAGGAGTGAACAATCAGTGATTCAGAAAAAAAGAATGATAGCTCCAAACATTTCCTACAGCAGAGAGAGAGAGAGAGAGAGAGAGAGAGAGAGAGAGAGTCGGAGCAGATCAGTGGGGCCTCTGCTAGTCAGAGCACACTGCACGCCACACAACACAGCCAGCGCCGGCCTCTGCCCTGCTTCTGCCTTGGCTGCCTGCATTGTGCAGTGCCCCATCGGATTTTGTGTTTCACATATGCCGTGCAGTCTCTGTGCTTCCTCTGCCGCACCTTAACTTACCATCGCACTCCGTCGGCGATCGTTTCAGCCGCACTTCCTGCCCTCTGGGCAGTTGATGCGAGTAACAGGACAGAGAGCCTCCTAGCGGAGAACATAAGAACTACTTGCAACAACCTGCTCACAAGAGAACGGACGATTTGTCTCGGAGCGGGTGACTGGTGGCCGTTCACCGCTCCCCCCACCCTCGGAACTCGCCCGCTCAACGCTCACCCCACCGTTCTCGAGACTCTAGATAGAGCGTTGAGCAAAGCAACTCAGGTGTCACGCAGTAATACAGCTCGCGGCTCGACCTGCTTGACTCAGCGCCTCTGCATCGCAGTTTGTCTCTACTGGATATTGTTCTTCGTAGTAATACCGTTATGTATATTACATAATCATGTTATGGATACATAATTTGTTTTCATTTTATTTTTATTTGTTTAAACTGATCAGATTAGGTTCCTGACGGCTCCTCTTACTATAGGATTTTTTATTATGGACACTCGAATTTACGCTTTAATTACGAGCGAACCAATAAATGTATAGCAAAATGTGATACACCAATATTTTCTTGTTTTATTCTGCGGAAGGCTATATCCAGCACTTCGGTCTTACAGTCAAATTTATATATTTTTTTCTTATTGTAGTATTGATTTTGCGATTTTAGGCGTCTTTGGAAGGAAATGTTTACTTTAAAAATATATGGCTTGTGATGTATTTATACGAGGTTAATGAAATTTTAATACATTATAGCCAAATACACTCCTGGAAATGGAAAAAAGAAGACATTGACACCGGTGTGTCAGACCCACCATACTTGCTCCGGACACTGCGAGAGGGCTGTACAAGCAATGATCACACGCATGGCACAGCGGACACACCAGGAACCGCGGTGTTGGCCGTCGAATGGCGCTAGCTGCGCAGCATTTGTGCACCGCCCCCGTCAGTGTCAGCCAGTTTGCCGTGGCATACGGAGCTCCATCGCAGTCTTTAACACAGGTAGCATGCCGCGACAGCGTGGACGTGAACCGTATGTGCAGTTGACAGACTTTGAGCGAGGGCGTATAGTGGGCATACGGGAGGCCGGGTGGACGTACCGCCGAATTGCTCAACACGTGGGGCGTGAGGTCTCCACAGTACATCGATGTTGTCGCCAGTGGTCGGCGGAAGGTGCATGTGCCCGTCGACCTGGGACCGGACCGGACCGCAGCGACGCACGGATGCACGCCAAGACCGTAGGATCCTACGCAGTGCCGTAGGGGACCGCACCGCCACTTCCCAGCAAATTAGGGACACTGTTGCTCCTGGGGTATCGGCGAGGACCATTCGCAACCGTCTCCATGAAGCTGGGCTACGGTCCCGCACACCGTTAGACCGTCTTCCGCTCACGCCCCAACATCGTGCAGCCCGCCTCCAGTGGTGTCGCGACAGGCGTGAATGGAGGGACGAATGGAGACGTGTCGTCTTCAGCGATGAGAGTCGCTTCTGCCTTGGCGCCAATGATGGTCGTATGCGTGTTTGGCGCCGTGCAGGTGAGCGCCACAATCAGGACTGCATACGACCGAGACACACAGGGCCAACACCCGGCATCATGGTGTGGGGAGCGATCTCCTACACTGGCCGTACACCTGTGGTGATCGTCGAGGGGACACTGAATAGTGCACGGTACATCCAAACCGTCATCGAACCCATCGTTCTACCATTCCTAGACCGGCAAGGGAACTTGCCGTTCCAACAGGACAATGCACGTCCGCATGTATCCCGTGCCACCCAACGTGCTCTAGAAGGTGTAAGTCAACTACCCTGGCCAGCAAGATCTCCGGATCTGTCCCCCATTGAGCATGTTTGGGACTGGATGAAGCGTCGTCTCACGCGGTCTGCACGTCCAGCACGAACACTGGTCCAACTGAGGCGCCAGGTGGAAATGGCATGGTAAGCCGTTCCACAGGACTACATCCAGCATCTCTACGATCATCTCCATGGGAGAATAGCAGCCTGCATTTCTGCGAAAGGTGGATATACACTGTACTAGTGCCGACATTGTGCATGCTCAGTTGCCTGTGTCTATGTGCCTGTGGTTCTGTCAGTGTGATCATGTGATGTATCTGACCCCAGGAATGTGTGAATAAAGTTTCCCCTTCCTGGGACAATGAATTGACGGTGTTCTTATTTCAATTTCCAGGAGTGTATATTGTTAATGTAAATCTGAAGTTACAACATTTTCCGATCACCCAAAAAACCATGATGGTGCAAAATAAATTAATAATCAAAAACTTTGTCATATCGTGGAAATTTCAATAAAGAATACAAAATTGTTACTCATTATCTGTGTTACTTCAAAATAGGATCAAATAAGATCAAAATACAGGTATAGCACTGGAATAAACCAAGTTTAAAGGGCCTTCCATTTATTTTCTATTGTGATTGAGTGGTGAGTCATGAAAAAGAGCTAGTTCATTTCAGGGAGTGAACAGTTCTGATCCAATCTCTGAAAAGAACAGTTTTGCCCATCTCTAGTGTCCTCTCCTCCTACTCTCTTGCTTTCCTATCTCCCTTTAATGGTCGGTTCAGGAGAGACAAAAAAAAGGTAAAGTGCCAATCTCCAAATCCGAAAGTCTCGAGCTCAATACCAAGTCATTCCTCGGATTTTAACTGTTACTTATCAATTCTTCCTCTCTGGCAATGTTTGTTTTAGCTTAATTATGTGACATCATAAGAAAAACGCTTAATAATGGGCGAAGACAACAGGTCACAAATACACTGAAGCGCCGAAGAAACTGGTGAAGGCATGCATTTCCAAATACAGAGATATGGAAACAGGCAGAATAAGGCACTGCGTTGCAAGTAAGTAACAGCTCTTATCCTCAAACATTGGATAAATAAAGTCTGGCTATTCGGCGCCCCGTAGAATACACCTCCCCCCCCAATCCCTCTGAAAGGTATGTCGGTCTATTACACAAAGTAATTCTTTCAAATAAAAGTTCAAATGTGTGTGAAATCTTATGGGACTTAACTGCTAAGGCCATCAATCCCTAAGCTTACACACTACTTAACCTAAATTATCCTAAGGACAAACACACACACCCATGCCCGAGGGAGGACTCGAACTTCCACCGGGACCAGCCCATGACTGCAGCGCCCCAGACCGCTCGGCTAATCCCGCGCGGCCAGGTAATTCTTTCCTGGCAGGAAGTGGCGTGAGTACCAAGTTTAGTGTATAAATAGGCAGGACACAGCGCCGCGTTCGGCAATGTTCATAAAATACAGCTACCGTCTGCGCAGTTGTTAGATCGGTTACTGCTGATACAATGCCAGGTTATCAAGATTTAAGTGAGGTTGAACGCGGTGTTATAGTCGGCACACGAGCGATGGGATACATCATCTTCGATGTAGTGATGAAATGGGAATTTTCCCGTACGACCATTTCAAGAATTTGGTAAAACAACAGATCTTCGACATCACTGTGACTGGTAAAAGATCCTGCAAGAACGGGACCAATGACGGCTGAAGAGAATTGTTCAACGCGACAGAAGTACAAACCTTCCCTAAATTGCTGCAGATTTCAGTTGCAGGCCATCAAGTGTCAGCGTGCGAACCATTCAACGAAACATCATCGATATGGGTTTTCGGAGCCGAAGGCGCACTCGTGTATCCTTGATTACTGCACGACACAATGCTTTGCGCCTCGCCTGTGCCCGTCAACAACGACATTGGGGTTTCAGATTATAATGAGCTGATGAAGGTATACGGGTATGGAGATAACATCATCGATCCATGGACCCTTCATGTCAGCGGGGGACTGTTCAAGCTGAAGGAGGCTCTGTAATGGTGTGGGGCGTGTGCAGTTAGAGTGATGTGGGACCCCTGATACTTCTAGATACGAGTCTGACAGGTGACGCGTACGTAAGCATCCTGTCTGGTCACCTGTCTCCATTCATGTCCACTGTGCATTCAAACAGACTTGGACACATCATTGAGCATATCTGATATGCCTTGCAACGTGCTGTTCAGAACAGATCCTACTTCAGACATTGGTCGAGTGCATACCACATCGTGTTGCTTCACTTCTGCGTGCTCAGGGGGGCTCTACGCGATAGTAGGCAGGTGAACGAGTTTCTTTGGCTCTTCAGTGTATATACCAAACGCCATGTTACATCACGGTTCAGAATCCTTGTTAAACTATAGGTCCTCTGTAACTGGACGGGCAGGTCAGTTCACAGATGGGGACGAGGCAACGGAATATCCCCTCCCACAGACCATGCCTAGTAAGGCACTGAGGTGCTCAAAACAATGTTCAAATTGATGACTGCTTTATCTGTTACGATTGTCAGGTGCTCCACACTACAATGTAGTTAATTAATTTCAAAATTTTCTGATGTGGGCCAATCGGCTGCAGCTTTGTATCGCTCTTGCAGGTGATTAATTGGGCAAATTCTGAGTATCCTTAATCTTGCGCCAAATTATACGCTTTTAGAATATCTCGAGACCAAAGATCTCGGCGTTCATAATTTTTCACTTTGACAGCAAATGGATTAACTGACAAAGAAAAACATTCTAAAGGAGACAATCGATTCGCAACTCTAATACTGCATAGCTCTCAGGGAACACACTTTTTGAATAGTATCATAAGCAGGCTGTGTGCGGGCTGTTCCATGTCACACATGAACTTTGAGGGACAACGTGCCACTCAAAATTTGTAAAAACGATAAAAAATACATAGAAAGCAAATTACGTTTGTCGTCTCGCGCTATGAGCATTCAGAATCAGGATTGGCACATTGCTAAAAGAGAATACATGTGCCGGGATCCATGCACACACAGATCTGCTATGATACAGGAAAGGTCCAGCTAAAGTGAAACGTGCAAACAATTTGACTGAGGCTGGTCGGTAAGTCCAGTATTGCAACACACAGTTTCCATCATTTTTGGCTAGCTGAAAGAACAAAGAGGGGTAAAGAGGTTTTCCAATGATGAGGACATTCAAACAATGGTTCTAAAATGGCTCTGTCACAAAGGAATGGACTCTGCGAAAAATAGTATGATTTCTGATACGTTCCAATCATCGTCTACAGCGTCTTGGTGACTATGTTGAAAAACAGTGTCCTACACCTATACCGCTTTGAAATGTAGTGCACCTTTCAGTAAACGTTACTTGCCCTTCCACAGTAATGTGCAACTTATTTTTTGTAGTCCCCTCATATTTCTATGCTCGCTGTGGTAAAATCAAGTAGCATACCTTTTCCCCGCAAGTGATGCCACATATGACTAGTGAAAGGCATGTGATTCCACAATCAGTCCACTTCAAATGGTTCATATGGCTCTATGCACTACGGGGATTAATATCTGAGGTCACCAGTCCCCTAGACTTAGAACTACGTAAACCTAACTAACCTAAGGACATCACACGAATCCATGCCCGAAGCAGCATTCGAACCTGTGACAGTAGCAGCCGCGTGGTTCCGGGAGTCAGTTGTTTATTCAGGATTAGCTGTGGAATCATGTTCTAGTTACGGCATTATACTACTCTATGAGAGGGTCGCCCACGCCATTTCGGACTTTATCTGAAGATTAACCATGGACCTTGCTGTTGATGGGGAGGCTTGCGTGCTTCAGCGATACAGATAGCCGTACCGTAGATGAAACCACAACGGAGGGGTATCTCTTGAGAGGCAGGACAAACGTGTGGTTCCTGAAGAGGGGCAGCAGCCTCTTCAGTAGTTGCGAGGCCAACAGTCTGGATGATTGACTGATCTGGCCTTGTAACAATAACCAAAACGGCTTTGCTGTGCTGGTACTGCGAACGGTCGAAAGCAAGGGGAAATTACAGCCGTAATTTTTCCCGAGGGTATGCAGCTTTACTGTATGATTAAACTATGATGGCGTCCTCTTGGGTAAAATACTCCTGAGGTAAAATAGTCCCTCATTTGGATCTCCGGGCGGGGACTACTCAAGAGGATGTCGTTATCAGGAGAAAGAAAACTGGCGTTCTACGGATCGTAGCGTGGAATGTCAGATCCGTTAATCGGGCAGGTAGTTTAGAAAATTTAAAAAGGGAAATGGATAGGTTAAAGTTAGATATAGTGGGAATTAGTGAAGTTCGGTGGCAGGAGGAACAAGACTTCTGGTCAGGTGAATACAAGGTTATAAATACAACATCAAATATGGGTAATGCAGGAGTAGGTTTAGTATGGAATAAAGAAACAGGAACGCGGATAAGCTACTACGAACAGCACAGTTAACGCATTATTGTGGTCAAGATAGGCACGAGCCCCACGCCTACCACAGCAGTACAAGTATATATGCCAACTAGCTCCACAGATCGAAGAAATGTATGACGCAATTAAAGAAATTCTTCGGATAGTTAAGAGAGACGAAAATTAAATAGTCATGGGGAACTGAAATTGATAGTAGGAAAAGGAAGAGAAGAAAAAGTAGTAGGTGAATATGGACCGGGGGTAAGGAATGAAAGAGGAAGCCATCTGGTAGAATTCTGCACAGAGCATAAGTCAATCATAGCTAACACTTGGTTTAAGAATCACGAAAGTAGGTTAAATACGTGGATAAGACCTGGAGACACTGGAAAGTTTCAGATAGATTATATAAGTCACGGTTGCAAGATATTAACATGAATTATTTACAGACGAATGGAAAAACTGGTAGAAGCCGACCTCGGGGAAGATTCCGTAGTAATGTAGGAACATGCGATGCAATACTGACCCTACGGCGTATGTTAGAAGATAGGTTAAGGAAAGGCAGATCTACGTTTTTAGCATTTTTAGACTTAGATAAAATATTTGGCAATGATGACTTCCAATTCTGAAGGTGGTAATATATAGGGAGCGAAAGGCTACTTACAATTTGTACATAAATCAGTTGGCAGTTATGAGTCGAGGGGTATGAAAGGGAAGCAGTGATTGGAAAGGGGGTGAAACAGTGTTGTAGACTATACCGGATGTTATTCAATCTGTATATTGAGCAAGCAGTAAAGGAAACAAAAGAAAAATTTGAAGTAGGAATTGAAATCCACGGAGAAGAGACAAAAACTTTGAGGTTTGCCGACGACATTGTAATTCTGAATGAGACAGCAAAGGACCTGGAGAGCAGTTGAACTGATTGGGCAGTGTCTTGAAAGGAGGATATAACATGAAAATCAATAAAAGCAAAACGAGGATAATGGCATGTAGTCGAATTAAATCAGCTGAGACTCAAGAAATGACATTAGGAAATGAGACACTTAAAGTAGTAGAAGAGTGTTGCTATTTGAGACGCGAAGTAACTGATGGTGATCGAAGTAGAGAGGATACAAAATGTAGACTAGCTATGGCAAGCAAAGCGTTTCTGAAGAAGAAAAATTTGTTAACACCGTGTATAGATTTAAATGTCAGAAGTCCTTTCTTAAAGTGTTTGTTTGTAGTGTAGCCATGTTTGGAAGTGAAACATGGATGATAAACATTTTAGACATGAAGAGAATGCAAGCTTCTGAGATGTAGTGCTACAGAAGAATGCTGAAGATTACATGGGTAGATCACGTTCCAATGAGGAGGTACTGAATAGAATTGTGGAGAACAGAAATTTGCAGTACAACCTGACTGGAAGAAATGATCTATTGGTAGGACACATTCTGAGACACCAAGGGATCAAGAATTTCGTACTGGAGAGAAGCGTGGAGGGTAAAAACCGTAGAAAGAGACGAAGAGACGAGTACACCAAGCAGATTCAGAAGGATGTAGGTTGCAGTAGTTACTCAGAGATGAAGAGGCTTGCAGTGGATAGAGTGGCATGGAGACTTGCATCAGAGCAGTCTCTGGACTGAAGATCACAACAACAACAAAGACATTGTTAATAAATAAAAATAAGCGGATTGAATCAGAGACAATAGGGTAGTCCCCTCTAGTGTTCACCATAGCAGGCAGTCAGGACGCAAGTAGCTCCGGTATCCGTTTCCCACGAGAGCCACATCAAGTTGCAGCATTTGTCGCGGTTGCCAAATCCACTTTTTGACGTCACATGTCTGCTGTTACAGTCTCACTCAGCCCAAGTGTAATCCGTAAGAGTAAAGCAACGGCTTCAAGAACCAGAAATGCTACTCCATAACACAATGTTTCATGTTGCTTTAAAGGGATTATTTGAAACATTTAGCAAATATATGTTCTTAAAGAACGGTGATATGTAGAAGAAAAATTTTTAAGTCACTTATGTGGAAAGGGGAGAGAAAGTAAATGAAACTGTCGTGGCAGACCTGATACTGCGAGGTTAGTCAGAGCACTGAATGGCCTGCATGGGAGTATTGAAAGGTAACGCCTCAAAAATTTTTTAAATGAAAACTCTTAAAGAGTTTTAATAAAACAAACTTTATTAACCTTCTACATGTTTATTCTTCATGTCTGCTTATTTATTTCTCAACATAGTCACCCTCGCAACGAACACATTTCTCTCAGTGAGAGATGAGTTTGTCGACACAGTCAACGCAGAATTTTTGGCTTGTTGACAGGCTGATAACCTCACCTTTGCTTGCACCGCTTCGTCACTATAAAATGAGGCCCTCGAAAGAGTCCTTTGCGTTTTTGAAACAGATGAAAAGCACATGGGACCAAGTCGGGACTGTATGGAGGATGATTTATGACAGTGAACCTAAGACGTTGGACTGTTTCAAATGTCGATGCACATGCTCCTTGCATGAATAACATCTTCGAATTCACGTTTTCAGTTTTCTCAGCATCTCGCAGTACGACGACATGGCTACGTTACACACCGCTATATTACACGTTACACTTCAGAGGCCTGTAGTGGCAGAAGGTTGCAACTTGCGTCAGCGAAGGGGGAAAGTCGTAATATGCACGGTATGTAATACATAAACCGATATAGAGAACATAATAAAAGATTCGGAGACATTACGTTTCAGCACACCTTCGTATCTCATAACAAGACACTTGGCATAGATGGCAAATCCTAAAAGATTCGGAGACATTACGTTTCACCACACCTTTGTATGTCATAACAACACTTGGCATAGATGGCAAATCCTCTGAGTTATTCAGATTGATGCAAGACGTAAGAGACAGGCAAAATACCCTCAGACTTCAAGAACAGTGTAATAGTTTCAATTGCGAAGAAAGCAGAATCTTAACAGTGTGAATATTACCGAACGTTCGGTTTAATCACGGTTGCAAAATACTAACTTGAATTATTTACTGGTGAAATAGAAGACTGACAGAAGATCAGTTTGGGTTTTGGAGGAATGTAGGAACACGTGAGACGACACTGACTTTAAGGCTTAGAAGACAGACTGAAGGAAGGTGAACTATTCGTTTACAAAATTTGTAGCTTTAGAGAAATTTTTGGATAGTATAAATTCGAATAATTTTTTTTTTGAAATTCTGAAGGTAGACGGGATAAAATGCAGGGACCGAAAGGTTATTTAAAACTTGTACAGACTGCAATAATAAGAGACGAAGGGCACGAAAGGGAATCAGTGGTTGAGAAGACAGTGAGACAGGGTTGTAACGTATTCCAGATGTTATTCGATATGTGCACTGGGCAAGCGGTGAAGAAAGCAAAGAGAAGTTCAGGAGAAGATATAAAAATTTGAGTTTGGCTGATGACATTGTAGCTCTATCAGAAATGACAAAGGACTTGGAAGAGCAGTTGAACGGAATGGATAGTGTCTTAGAAAGATGCTATAAAATGAATATCAGCAGAAGTAAAACGAGATTAATGGAATGTAGTCGAATTAAATGAGGCTGTGTCGAGGGAATTAGATTAGGAAGTAAGACACTAAAAGTAATAGATGAATTAGATTAGGTTGGCCGAAGTAGCGAGATTATAAAATGTAAACTGCTAGTAACAAAAAGGCGTTTTTGAAAAGGGTGTATTTCTTCAGACCGAATGCATATTTAAGTATTAGGGAGTCTTCTCTCAAGGTGTTTGCATGGAGTGTAGCCTTGTAAGGAATTGAAATGTGGACGATGAGCAGTTCAGATAAGAAGACAATAGAAGCTTTTGCAGTGTGGTGCTACGGGAGTAGCTGAAGATAAAATGGGTAGACTGCATAACTAACGAAGAAGTACTGAATCAAAGTGAGGAAAAACAAAGTTGTGGCACGACTTGACTGAAAGGAGGAATCGGTTGATAGGATGCGTCCTGTGACATCAAAGCATCGTCGATATGGTAGTGTTTGTGTTGGGAGGGGTACAAAATATAATGCGAAACGAAGGCTTGATTACAGTAAATTAGTTCAAACGAATGTAGTTTGCAGTATTTATGAGAAATAAAGAGACTTAAACAGGAAACGCTAGCGCAGAGGACTGTATCAAACGAGACTGAAGACCGTAACAATAACAAGAAATGTACGTCAGTGCGGATGTGTAGGAAAATTATTCTTGTATTGTTCGAATCAGTTACGTCACTTAAATATATAGGTGTACGTTTCTAAGCGTTATGAAATGGAACGAGCACATAATGTCAGTTGTAGGGAAGGCAAATGGTCTTCTGCACTTTATGGGGATTCTTCTACTGTGGAAGGTGTAGCGTGCCTGTAAAAGAGATCATCTGTAAAACGCTTATGCAACCAATTATTGAACAGGCGCGAGTGTTGTACCTTGGAGCACTTTTCGGAATTTCGCCTCTAGCCATCCCTGTAATGGAAGTTTAATATACTTTCTTAATCCATTCTGAAATGATGGCATTCCCTTTCTGTGTGGATTACAAATGTTTCTCCAGAAACGTAAGGTTCTTTTCAGTTGTCAAAAGCTTTTAAAGGCATCTACGAACAAATATTCTATAGATATTTAAAGATGCTGCAATCGAGAAAATTTTGTCTATACTACAATTAATGGCCTGTGTCTTGTATTATTATCTTGCTACACACAAATAATCTGTAATGAAATGAAATTAAGAAAAAAATATTGTATCAAAACCGGTTACAAGGAAAAAAAGCTTGAAATAGAAGCTGTTGGCAGCTTACATCAATTTCTATTTTCAGGATAAGGAAAATCGTTAAGACATTAAGAAACTCTGTTAATCTGCAAATATCACATGTTCCATGGTAGAAAACCTTTCGTTTCAAGGTCCAACATGGTGTCCTATCGACGAAGTACACCCACACGTCATGCTACTAATTTTAAAAATATTACTGTACTTACTACAAAAATCTGTAAACGATGAATCAACAGTATTCTTCAAGTAGCTTTGAGACGTTATACAGCATGCAAAACTCGTAACATTTAGAAACACTGTACGAAGCACAACCTCATAACTCACAACAAAAAACGCAGTAAAAGATAGCGGGAAGTCCTTATGCCGGTTTCTAGTGCGTCTTGTTTCATGTGCCTCTAAAATCAGTCATAGTTGGAAACACCTCCATGTGTAACACCAACTCCTACTTCTAGGGTGTTTGGGATCCCCACCAGGTCGGATTAAAGGACGACACCGAAGCAACTCATGAGCAGCTGGTAGGGTGCCAGCCGATTCGATCACTATAACTGTGTTAAAGAAACGCCCCGTCACTTCATATAGGAATATTTTGAGAAAAGAAGACGATACTTTTGCGGAAACCTTTTGAGAAATCTTGGAGATCCAGTATTTGCAGTAGGTACGCAAAGACGACTCTACTGCCTTCGATGTCGATCTCGCTTAAGGAACCTAAGTACAAAACCCTGCGAGGTGGTGTGGTGGCTAAAGCACTGACTCCCATTCCGGAGAGCAGATTTTCAAATCCCTGACCAGTCATTCAGTTTTAGGTTTTTCTTGGTCTCCTTAGGTCTATTAAAGAAAGCCATGGCATGGTTCCTTTGAAAAGGATGTGTCCCATTTCCTTCTTCATTCATTCCCAATCCAAACTTGTGGTCCTTCTCCGATGATTTATTCCACTACAGAACTTTAGACCACAATAATCATACAGTTTTCCTTCGAAAGGGCAAAATAAAGAGACTGGGGTTGTGCCACACCAGCTTTCTTTAAACCGTGTTCCCCAAAACGTTAGCATTCCGTGCAGCTCACTGTAGAGGTCTGCGAAACTTACATGACTTTTCCCATAACATTCAAGGACGATACCTAAAAATAGAAAACAAGTACAACCAGCAACTCTACGAAGTTAAAAATCAATATAACAACGGACCCTCATTTCCGCTCACTAATTTATGTAGTTTGTACGAATATGACACCAACAGCGAGTAAGACTGTATTTATCAGAGAGACAAACAACCTTGCAGACAGCAAATTCAACAATGAGGGAATACCTGATAAGGTGTTACTGTTGCAGGCCATTCAGATCACAACCACAGTCTGTCTCATAGTGCACCCACATCCACTGCAGACCGTATCACTCCACTTCCATCAGTATTTTACAAAAGTAGAGCAGATTAAATATCAAAATGAAATATAGATTAAAAATCTCTTAGCTGTTAATGCAAAGCACTCGACCAGGAAAACAAAAGCAAGTGAAACTTTTACTGAACTGACATCAAAATCATTGTTGGAAGAAAAAATTTAAACTAATTCCATCAGCGAAACTCTGGTACACTCTAAAAGATGAATATCCTCAGTTCTCACAAAAGGCCCTTTTAGTACTTCTACCATTTGAAAACGACACACGCCGCCCGACCAAAAGTTGCCAGATTGATTTTATTACTGGTTTGTAGGCGACGTCAGCGCAATGAGTGACTAGGGTGGCAGCTTGAACTAACAACTGTAAACAATAGATGTACGCAGGTAGTGTTAAATAGTGGGCGCGCGGCCGCAGCGTGGCAACGTCTGTCTATTTTGTTTTGTTTTAGGACGCTAAAACAACTAAGGTCATACGCGCACACGTCAAAACTGTAGAACACGAAGGCAAAGAGAGGAGTTAAAAACGACTACACGTCAAACCCAATCGACGGAAGAGAAGACAGCTAAAAACAGGGAGAAAGGTCGTAGCGTCACGAATTGTGAAGGAAATAAATCTCTAAATCAAGTGTTCAAGATATCCTCTGGAATGCTTTGAGGAAAAATGTGCGCAGAGTTTGCTCCGCACACATTGACTCCCCAACAAAAACAATGAAGCATGGCAAAGTGCAGAAATTCACATGAAATTTCAACCCCTTGACGATGTATCTAACATTCTACCCAATGTGACATATAACTGACATTCTAGCCAATATTAGGCGCGAGCTGAAGAGCATATGAGAGTAGGACTTTTCTGACAGTTTACGTAGTTATATGGACGTTCTGTGCGTTGAACTGAAGTAGAGTACATAGAACAAGGGAAGCATTAAAACCATCATATTAACTGTTCTATATTTTTTATTAGTCCAGGCTCAAAACCTTCTGAACTGCCGAGGTATATGCGTGAAACAGGTTCTCAGCTTATTTATGGAAATAAAAAAGAAATACCGCAACACACAATTTCGAACATATCATGAAAATACAACTTTCAGCCGTAAACTCCAATATTAAGCGTACCTTCAAAAATTAGATTAGTATCACTCGTCTTATTAAAATTTGGTTTTAAAAGTCCTGTTCGATTTTATTTGAAATATAAGTTACTTATTAATTTTTGGGTTAACTTTTGAAATGATTTTTCAAGCAAATAAATATTATTGAAATATGTCATTTTTGTTGCATTGTAACATGCTAAAGAAAAAAAACCGGGCGGGGGCACAATAAATGTGCACGTTATAAAAGGTTCCACTTCTAAAAAAAATGGAGGGATCTAAGCAATCATTTTTCCCTCGTCTCATTTGTTTGTGGAACAGGGAAGTGCCGCACGCCATGCACTGTCCAGTGTCTTGTGGAGTTGGAAGTACGTATTTCTAACTGCGAAACAATACTTCCACGTGGATACTAACCAGCACTGCGGAACCATTTCTAAATGTACAGACACAAAGGAGGAGCAGGTGAATAGCGACGCAGGTAGCGATAGCGTTCCCGCCTGCTTAGCAGGGTGCCTAGCGCTACGGAGCAGGTGGGGTAGAGGCAGGAGCAGCATACCGGATACGGCATCGCGCCAGATAAGCCCAGAGTTACGGCGTCCGTCCGACGGGGAGGTCTGCCTCCCAGGGGCTAGGCGCGCCGCGAGCCACAGCAGAGGCACTGCACATTTAGCTGCGACGCTGCAGGAATTATGCACGTTGTTTCAGGGGGACTAGTAAATATTTTAGGAGGCTGCGGTACACACTAATTCGAATAAAACATTCTATGTAACATATGTCCAACTTCTATTTCTTACAGAAAGAAGGATGTTAGAATATAATCCTAACAAATACAGAATGTCCCTTTCAAATCTCTCACGTTTCAAAATCCCAGATAAAAAGCTGCAGTAAATATGATAATGAAATTGCACCATATGCTCATGTGCTAGAGCTTCTCAATCAATTTATTTAATAATCATCTATAGCTCTCCACATGTGGACTATTTGTAGCACAAGAATATCGATCTATTCAGTTTCTTGCCATATTCTTCATAACATGCCTCGCGGGCAAGTGCTCTACATGCTCATTTCGTCCATACATGCTTTCTTTTACGAATACCCACAAGAAGTAATCCAGAGGGGTAATATCGGAAGAACGTGGTGGCCAGGCAATAGGTCCTTCGCGACCGTTCCAGTGACTGGAAAATTTAGTACCCAGGAAGTTGCGAGAAGCCTTTGACTAATGCGGTGGAACTCCATATTTTTGAAAAATGATAATGTGTGGCAAGTCTTGTATCTAAGGGTATAAAAACTGCTCCAAAATGCTTAGGGACTCTGACCCAGACACTGTGCTTTTTGCGAAGAAGAAGGGTGCAACAATCCTGTCATGCATTTGCCCACATCAGACGGTTAGAATGATTGAGAACACGTTCAATGATAGCGAGCTGATCTTGCGAGCCCCAAATCCGAACATTATGCCGAATAAACGTTCCTGATACGTTATTATCGAATCAGAAACATACAAATTTACAGTAGCCATACACATAAATAAATATGTACAAATATATACACAAATTGTATTTATATTACATGTGCCCAGTACTTTGCAACCTCCAAGGCGCTTGGAGTGGCTTGTAGGAGATCAATCTTCGTGCAGGATGTAGAGCACAAAAGGCACTGGAGCATGTGGCTTGTCGTTTGTTCTTGTCCACAATCACAGGACGTATCTTCTGTTATGAAGCCCCATCTCTTCAGGTTGTCTCTGCATCGTCCAACTCCTGATCGTAATCTGTTTAAAGATTTCCACACCAGTCAGCTCTCGTTGTGTCCAGGTGGTAGTTCTTCAGCTTCTGGCGTCTGGAGGTGAGGCATCGACTTCTTCCATAACTCCAGCCTTTCCTTCTCTGGTGAAATGGTGAGCTTGTCGGAAGTTCTCAGGAAGCCCTTTCGCGATCTCAGCTGTTGCTATGGTGCGTTATGTTCGTGCAGTGGATGGGCACTGTCCTGTTCCACTTTCAGTCTCTCCTTGTTGGCAGCCACTGTTTTGCTTATCCATGGTGGCGCTATTCCAGCCAGGCAGTAGAGCTTATCAGTTGGCGTAGGTCTTAAGCAACCTGTGATCAACCTGCAGGTTTCGTTGAGAGCAATGTCTAGTTGTCTGGCATGAGATGACCTGTACGAGACTGGAGAAGCATATTCAGCACTAGAAAAGCACAGTGCCATTGCAGAACAGCGAATAGTTTGTGGATGTGATCCCCACTGTGTCCCCGCTAGTTTGCGAATTAGGCTGTTTAGAGCGGAGATTTTCATTCTGGTGTTCTTGCAGTGAGTTTTGAATGTCAGATGAATGTCCTGAAACGTGAAAGGCTGCCTCATCTGAGAACAAACATCCTTCTGGGAAGCTGGTATTCAAGGTGATATACTGTAGCATATTTATTGCAAATTGTTGTCGGGATCGTTTGTCGTTCAGCATCAGATGTTGCAGAATATGGACTTCGTAAGCATACATACGAAGAAACGGGCGTACCAAACAATGCAGTGTTCCTCGGGATACATTAAGTTGCCTAGATACCTGCCGAAATTACCTAAATGGGCTTCTGAGAAACGCCCATCGGAAGTCCACTTCTGAAGCGCAATGACATGCTCCGGAAGAATTTTTCAGAATACTTCGTTTCCAGAAACTTTCGATTCCATTCCTTACTTTTTTCACATCTGATGTGTTATATCCATACAACATACGATAATTTCTTTGCACAGTAACTGCGATCGCCATTTTCACTTCAATACCATTGTGCTGCACTCTGGCGACTACAGTTGGCACTTCTGATCCGGGAATATAAATTCTTTGAGATGCTCTAGCATGCGGTGCAATTTCATTATCATACCTATTGTAGTTTTTTTTCCTGGGCCTTTGAAATGTGGGAGGACTGAAAGGTCGTCGCAGAAGGTGTTGAGTAAGGGCATTCAATTAAATTCAGAGTTGACTTTCGTAAATTTTTGTTTTGATACATTTTTCATAATTCCATTTCCAACTTCAGTTCACCTTCGAATTCCCTTGGCAACGCCGCGTGTAGATCTTCTGAGATTGTCTTGACGTTCTTTCATGATGGCAGTACTATTCATAATCAGAACGATCAGTTCCTCTTTTATTTTTACTTTTTCTTTGTAAACCACGCCTTTCAATAATTCCTACAGACAAAAGTCTAGGGGGCTATGTTGCAGGGACCTTGGTGACCAAGAATCGTGATCGTTTCTGCCGTTACATATACTGGAAAATATTAGATTTAGGTCATGTGTCACCTGCGACTAGAATATGCACGTGTCCCGTCATGCTGGAAAAAACACCGAAGGAACCTCTTCCAATAATGTTGAAGATTATTTTTAAGAAAGTCCAGATAAGCACGCGTTAACACAACAGGACCAATCAATCTACTGTCATCATACCACAACACACATTTACAGAGAAACGTTCTTCAAAATGTACATCCAAAAAGGCATGTGGGATTTTGTCGGCCGCTGACGTGAGTTACGAGTGCCAGTAATACTGTCATGGGTGAAAATGGTTTCATCAACATGCGAGGTGCCGGGGCTAGCAGTGTATTTAACACTAAATTCCTCTAGAATCTTCATATGGAAATGATGCTCTAAGCCCCGCCCCCCTCCTTTTCTAACTCCAACTTTTGCTGTTGCACATGGATTAAGAAGAAACGCGAATTGACTGTAATCGAACCTGCAAATGGAGTAGAAAAGAGTTTGGCACCTGCAATAATTTAATTTGATAGAAATTAATTTGATAAAGGAAAGTTTCATTAATGTAGTGAGAAATGAAAGGGTTGCTCTACCGATCAACAGAATGAAAGTTCTGTCCAAAATAACAATTTGATTTATTGTGACTAAACTCAAAATAATAAACAAAACACACGAAACGTCTACAATACGTCATATTGGATACTCAAATAAATCCTGTGAAGGTGAAGTTGTCCATAAACTAGATTGTGACATATATGACCAAGTGGTATGTGGAGACAATTCCTTGCAATTCAAATCTTAAGAGAAACACCCAGCCTACCCAACATTAATTGCTGCTACAGTAGTGAGAACTCAGACAATGAACACCCAAGACAGAATCATGTTAGAAAAGACGGGAACAGGCGCGCTCTGCTGAGCTCTGATTGTCACATAGCTAAATTCCCTAAAATGCCAGTGCTGTGGACATACATTACCCAGCTGTCTTCTTAATTGCAAGGACATGATCTGGCATATCGGAGGCGATGGCTGGTTGCTTCGACGTCCCGTCGTGGTGATGATAATGTCGCGAGTATAGCCCGAAACAAATTATCCTGGTCTGGTTGCTCCAGGCTAAAGACTTCCTAGCAACACAAATGCGCCTCTGAGGGAGACGAAGAAGGCTCGCTGCACAATCACTGACGGTAAAGTGATTGATTTTAACAAGCGAAGACACACAGTTACTCCGATACAGTCAACTTTAGCCAAAACTGCTCAAGACGAACAACATAGGCCGCTTGTACGCAGAACGCTCAATTGCCAACTGTACTCGGAAAGTTACGTTGAAGTCGAAACTTCAGTAACTTCATCAAACAGTTACAATTAAATGGAAGTATATTAGACAGCCAACGGAAGTCAGGCTGTCCAGAGCAGCGAGAGCTCAGTTTTGTAACCTACTACGACCGAAAGGCGAGAGCCGACTCCCTCAAGAGCATCCGTACAAGTCGAACACAGAACAATCCCGCCCCCATGGCAGTGGCCGTGGTTAAAGTGCCAATCAGCAACTCGGAAACCGGCGGAAAATTCCACTCTATTGCCGAAGCTCTACTATTCCACCAATGGATATACTTGGCTCCAATTTCTGCGCCGAATTTGCTACGTCACGGGGCTATCCCCTGAGCAAGCCAATCACAGTTATGATTTTTCAGAAAACGCGGAATTCGCTCGCCAAGACTGCCTGGGAGCCCAAGTCATTCCCACGCCTCGCTGGTAGCCCGTCAGAAAGTGTTGTCACTAAGTTTCTGGGAAGTAATGGAATCTCTAGCCCCAGCGGCTCCTTCAGGCCCCTGTGGGCGTATCGCCCCCTCTCTTATGACAATGTTGGCGTCTGGACTGCATCCACTCGACTCCCTCACACCTGTCGGCAGAACCCTTTCAAGATCAGCAGAACCCGCCTGTCACCGGACCACCTGGGTGACGAGAGACGCTGCGTGGGAAGTCCGCGTGTGAAGCAATAGCAACTTTTCACCGCATGCAATTAGAGAGGAAAATATTCATATCTTCTGAGTTCTCAATGCTAGCCTTGTAATGACAATACTCAGCGATACTTCCTGTGTGCATCGTAAAGGTATGCCACCTCTCAAACAAAGATATTAATCTGATTACTCTGGGATTTGCAGTAGGCGACGACAAAATTTCCATTTTTCTTGTTATGGTTTTAGGGCGCAAAACTGCATAGTCTACCTTCATCTCCTAGACGTTGTTGAATCCACTGTAAGTGATAAGGATAGATGCCGTGTCCACGTAACGTCCACCTTATTCCTGTGTGTGGACCTCTGATACCTCTAAAAGTTCTATATGTACCTGTGTAAAATCAACATTATTCCAGCTGAATTATGTCTTCTGTTTCATTCACACTCTGTTCATTTTCACGTTGTCAAGAAATAAGACTGCTTGGCACTACGCGGTTCTCAGGCTGTTAACTAAAAACACGTGTAAACACTCTTGGTACTGGTAATCTGCGGTTATGAAACAGTCTGTCGTCTTGTCATGGTGTTACGGAAGTAGCAAATAGGCATTCTCGGCATTTGTAACACGTGCGGCACACTTAAACAATACAGTTAGATAGACTCAAGTTCACATCTTCAACTTCCAAACTTAGATGAAAATCGATCCATAACTCCACAGCAACTGGGATATCAACACAGTAAATGAAAACTTTTCTTTGGAACCAGCTGTATCCCTGCAACAATAAAAATCGGACGCACATTATCAGCGATATTTTATTCGAGTTAGTTTACACTACTACATCCTGAAATAGTATTGCTCTTGAAACACCGTTTGTACAAAAAGTAACGAGAATTTTATAATTCTGAATGTTGTATTAGTCTGTTTCGTGATTTTTTTGTTTTGTGTTGGTAATATATCTGAGAAGTATCTGTACAGATATTTACGGATTCTTCCATTACTTCTTGGTAGAACAACTCCATACTTAAGGATCAATAGCAAGTACATCGTTTTTGTTCCACTGAGTTTTGTTCATTTCGGATTAATTTTCGGCTTATTGAGCCAGCTTCAGGAAACAACTGACTAGCGTCTCGAAGGGACGCTGCTTTTCAGGCAACCAAACATTGTAGGCAAAGATACAATACAGCTGCATAGAATGTGGTGCATCAAACTCATTTCTTAACGTTGAAATTACACTTTACCTAATGGACAATATTAAGCAATAAATAATTTAACTACACAATGCTGCAAGTTAAATGCTACAAAGCTTAAAAAGTCTGTGAGGTCTTGACACTGGCAGAGGAACTGTTAACAATTCATGGCTTTTTCATCACGATTTTGAATCTGCTCAGATTTCGTTACTTGTTCGTAACATTTTGGCGAGAAACAATACTATAATAACGCCACGGCCTCCATATGCACCATATATGGCTCCATGTGACTTTTTCTGTTTCCAGAAATAAAGAAAACCCATCGTTTTACAAGCGTAGATAAGATTAAAGGCGAATAACTGACAGGGCTATGGTCAGTAAGGAGACTGGGGAAGGTACTTGGAGCCACAATGCAAGAAATGGATAGAGGGGGCTACGCTATAGCTGTTAGGATGGATTAACTGAAGCTTTCGATGCCGATTTATCAACTCACAACCACACTGTCACCCTTCAACGTAATCTAGACCTCTCTTTACACTATAGATCAGTTTCCGTCACAACCTATATTTCGTATCCACATTCGTTGTTTGAGCCAGCAACCAGTTCACAACAAAACTGTCAACTTCCAACCCAACCTAGACCTTAGGCTACAATACAGTTCAGTCAGTCAGTACAACGACTGGGTAGGACTAAAGACAGGGATAAAATTTTATTTAATTTGAAGTGGAAGACATTTTTCTAAATTTTTGAACTGCGTGAAAGCAGCTGAAACATTCCCCCCCTGCTGCAACAATTTGTTGCTCCCAGAATAGATATTTATTCAAGGTTATGCCGAGACATTTGATTGTTTTTCCACACGCTAATTGTCTCTAATTCGACACCATTAAGAAGTATTGGGGCAACTGTTCCAAGAAAATATCCATTTTTAAGACAATGATCCGTCACACCTTAGGGTTTAGTTTAAGACCAAGGTGTTGCGTCCATTGTAATACTGAACAAAGGTCGTCATTCATAGCTGATCGGCAGCACCATGTTCTTAGGACTGGCGCTTCGAAGCAAGTGGATGTCGTCAGCCTGTAAGTGGTAGTTCAAAAACGGAGCACAGATGAAATGTCGTTCATGTACTGTGAGAAAAGCAATGAACAGTGGGCGGAACCGCAGTGAACTCTAGTTAGCATGATGTTCCCTAATGGCTTCTCCGATTCACAGACGATCGCTGACATCTGTTTCTTACATTGGTATCAAATCGCAGTACAAGCGTATTTGAGAAATTCAGCTGTTTCAGTTTCGTGAACGCTGTTGTTATTGTGGTCTCCAGTTCGAAGACCATGCTAGTGTATCCTGTGCAAGCCACTTAATCCCTGTATGACTATCGCAACCTAAGATACTTTCAACCTGGTTTCCCTACTTAAGCCTTGGTTTCCCCCTTCAGTATTTACCCTACATTTCCTACAATTATCAAATTGACAATTCCTTGATGTATCAGGACGAGTCCTATCAACTGATCCTTTCCTTTCAGTCAAGAAGTGCAGCAACGCACTTTTTCTTTCCAGTTCGATTCGGTACCCAGTCATTTGTTATTCGATCTTGCTGTCTGATTCACAGAAAAGTCTGTAGCACCACATTTCGAACTTAACTTCTTGTCTGAACTGCTTATCGTCCACGTTACACTTCCATACTAGGCTATACTCCACACAAAAAACTTCAGAAAAAAACTTCAAAACACTTAAATTGATTTTAGATGTGCGGGTAGTCCCGGCGGAGATTCGACTCCTCCCTCGGGCAGGGGTGTGTGTTTGTCCTTAGGATAATTTAGGTTAAGTAGTGTGTAAGCTTAGGGACTGATGACCTTAGCAGTTAAGTCCCATAAGATTTCACACACATTTGAACATTCTTTTGATTTTAAATGTAAACAAATTCCTCGTTTTAGTAAACGTTTTATTTGGTATTGCCAGTCTACATTTTATATCCTCTCTACTTTAGCGATCATCATTTATTTTTCTCTCAAAATAGCAAAAATCATCAACTATATTTAGTGTCTCATATCCTAATCTAATTTTCTAAGCATTGCCTGATTTAATTTGACTGCATTCCATTACCGGTGTCTTATTTTTGTTAATGTTCATCTCATAATCACTTTTCAAGAGATTATCCATTCCGTTCCTTTGTCGCTTCTGACAGAATTAGAGTGCCACCGGTAAACCGCAAAGTTTTTATTTGTTTATTATGAATTTTAATTCCCTTTACTAATTTCTGCTTAGTTTCCTTCTCAGCTTGCTCAGTGTACAGAATGAGTAACATCTGGGTTAGGCTACAACCCCGTCCCACTCCCTTCTCAACCATGGCTCACCTTTCATGTCCTCTGACTCCTATAACAGCAGTCTTTTTTCTGTACAAGATGTAAATAACCTTTCGCTCACCGTAGTTATCCATGCTACCTTCAAAACTTCGAAGCATGTAGTGCAGGCACTACTGTAAAAGTGTTTCTACAAATCTACAAATTCTCCGAATGTAAGTTTGCATTTCTCCACTCTATCTTGATGGATAATTCGTAGTGTTAATCTAGCCTTATGAGTTCTTACATTTTTCCGGGAACCAAACTGATCTTCCTCAAGGTCAGCTTATATGTTTTTTCATCCTACTGTAAATAACCCGTGTCATTATTTTGTAACAATGATTTATAGAGTGGTGTCCATAAAGTAAGTTTCGATCGGCCGTGAAATGAAAACGACTGTGAAAATCCGATAAAGCTTTGCACAGATGTATTGGGCAGTGTCTCTAGTACGACCCTAGATAGCATCACGTCGCTCTTCTCATTTCTGAGATCACAGAGAGGGCGCAAACATGTCTAGAAAATAGTGTCTCCTGCTAAGTACGAGTGCGTGGTGAGAAATTTCGCCTGAAGCTATGCAGCCAACATTACATAACTTTCGTCCGGTTTCTTCTTCAAGACAATTCTCAGCCGCATTCTGCAGGGGCAATGAAGATGCTCCTGCATCGTTTTCAATTGGAAATGTTTGATTATCCACAATACAGCCCGTAATGGTCTCCATCTGTGTTTCATCTCTGCTCGCATGAACCGCTGGCTATGAAGACAACATTTTGGCACAGAAAACGAGCTGTAGACCATCGTAGGGAATTGGAGGAAAGCACTGGCGGCTGTCTTCTATGATGAGGGTATTGTAAAGTTGGTACAACGCAACGACAAATGTCTAAGTCAGAGCGACGACTACGTAGAGAAGTAGCTGGAAGTTGTAGCTAACTGATACAAATAAAACATTTCTGATTTTCACTGTGGTTTCCATTTCGCGATCAATCGGAACTTACTTTCTGGACTGCCCTCGTAGTTCGGTAATATTCACACTTCTTTGGAATTAGACTTATTATTACATTCATGAAGTTTGGGGGTATTTCACATGTTTTATTTTGCACTCTAGCTGAAATAATTTTGTCACTGTTAGCTCTCACAAAGAGCTCAATAACTCTGAAGAAATTTCGTGTACTCCAGGGGCCTTATTTCCACTTAGATCTCTCAGTTTTCTGTGAAATGCTTATCGCAGTACCATACCTCCTATGTCATGTTCTTCTTCTTCCTCTTGGCTTTCTATAATATTTTCCTCAGTTTTGTTTCCCTCGTATAAACGCATTATATATTCCTTCCTCTTTTAAGCTTTTCCTTATTTGCTTAGCACTGGTTTGTCATCTGAATTCTTCCCACAGCTGCTTCTCTTCACACCAAAGGTCTCATTAGTTTTCCTGTAGGGAGCGTCCGTCTTTTCCTTAGTTACGAATGCTTCTACAACCTCTAGCCACTCCTACTTAGCCATTTTGTACTCTCTGTTAATATGATTGTTATATCTCGTTTAACGAGATGATAGCCCCAACTAAAAACGCTCGGGATGAGTGAGGTGCACAGCAACACGTGGCGAAGGCACCGGGTGGCAGTCAGACTGGCGAGGAGAGACCGATAAAAGCGCTACAACAAGGCGAATTCACATGTAGGCCGAGTAAGTAAGATTCACGTTTGAGCTAGTAAGCGATTGAATTCGGAGTCCTCGTGTAACATCGAAATCAGTACTATCAAAAGCCTTGCTGAAATCAAGCAGCGTTTAAATGATCTCTTCACTCCTGTCCATTGCGTACTCGTTCTCGTCGATCTATTTGATTACTTAATTTGCTATGCTAAGGGGTTCTAAACATTCATGGTGGTGTTTGTTTGTACTATATCGTGTCTCCCTACCACTTTCGCGCAACGACGCTCTGAGTGTGTTTTTTAGGGAATTGACTAGTTTGAACCTGGGACCTGTTGCTGGTAAGGGGACGCCAGACCACACATGACATGTAGAATTCAGAGGAGTTCAGTGAGACTAGCGATGATATAACCAAATACGAAATTATTTCAGCGTCAGCTCCACTGCACTCCCTGTAAAAGAATCTTAATACTAACTAAATTTAGTGGAAAGGGTTCAAGGCTTCCCTATTTTTAGTTAGCTGGTAAAATAACGTCGAAAAAGCAGTTAAGTTTACCACTGGAAATTTTATTCTCACAAAACATCGTTTATAAATTGCACTATTGATAAAAGGAAATGTTTTAATACAGGATGGTAAAAACCAACTGCTTTCAACAAAAACGTGAACGAATATTCCCTGAGTGGGTTTCCAAGTTCTACAATGGATCGAAGGATGACCTATGCTAGATCACATCTATAATCTAGGTTTAATTTGAGTTTCACAAAAGAGAAAACTATCAAAATGGTCTACAGTGACCCTCACTTATCTTTAATTACTTATCTAACTTGTCGTAAATTACAGTGGCTGATGTGGCTTCTCAATAACTATATAAAAGAAAAATCATCGCGTTTCAGATCCGTTCTTCAAGTGGCAAATGTGAACACCATGAGTTTTAATTAACGATCGACACTAGTATTACGCAAAAAGGGGGTGTAACAGATGAGACTTCTGCAGTTCTGAGTGACGCCTTATGCGCTCAAAAATGCGGCATCGCCTGCGTTCATTACCTTGTCGGTGTTTAGGCAGCGTCAGGGCAGCGGCGGGCAGCACAGCTCCGCTCACCTCGCCATCTCGGAAGCAACTCTCTCCTAACTTCTCCTTACTACAATTTACCGAATTTGGTTTAAAAAAAACTATCTGGTTGTGTTTTCATCTGACCAATCAGGGTCTCAATGTTAACCTTAAGCTCCGCCTACAAAAATTCTGTCTATTCAATGAGAAACGTTATACTTTTCGTGGTGGGGCAATGTTTTTAAAGTTTGCAACGTAACAGAGACGCTAAAATGTCTCACGCTAAAACCTGCAACTGGTGTAGTCCTTTCAGCGTTATTGTAAGATCTATACTGTTCTTCTGGAGGGCTCTATCTTTTAACATGGGCTAGGGGGTGGTCCTTGACGTACCTGAGACGTGAAAAAGTCTCACGCTAAAACGTGCGGGTGGTGAGCCCTAGTGGTTAGCTCGCGACGTGGGTGTCCAGTCCGTCCCTTATCGTAGTGCCTTCTAGCTTAACACGGTTCTGCTCTCGGCTTCTGTTCTCGTTTCTTCCCTCGGAACTGCGTCGGTCTCACGGTGGGAAGGTACGACAAGCATTTAGGCATTCTTGTGTTAGTCTGTGGTATTCCATTTGCTCACTCGTTACTCGTATTACTTTGGTTAATTTAATGTCACGATTTATTCGGAGCTATGTGACATACTACTGGATTTGCTTATCATGTCAGAGTTTTCATGGAAGGTGTTGGATTTACCTGACACCTTACAGTGTTTCCAGAAGCTTGATTGATATTTTCCGTGGATGTTTAACACAATCTGTCACTGTTCATAAACAATGTACTCCAAGGCTTTACATCCTGCGGGTAATATGCTGATTGTTCTGTAGAGACCTGGTGACATTTTTATCATTCTTGTGTACTGGATGAAATAAGCTTTGCTTCCCCTAACAAGAAAAAGATTGAAGATGTCTCTGAGAACTGGAATAATAGTATGTACAACGTTTTTAATCACGCATGTACTTACTCCATCATTACCCATTGCCTCGGAAGAGATTTCCGTGCTTTGCTTCTGTACTGTATGTGCAGAAACAAGTTTACGAAAAAAAAGCCTGTCAAGAAGGTTCTATCTTGTGGCTGGCAGTTTATTGAAATTTGAGAACTGACTGCTGTTGCCAAAAGTCGTTTAATTCGTAGTCAAATGCTTGAAAAGCAGCGTCAGATTTTGCCTTTCCTATGCGTGTTGTACAAATTTTTCCATGATGCTGCAGGACTCTACACACTGCAGCGGATACTAGCTTTTTGGTGCTGTTCTTAGTTTCTCAGCTTCCTATACATTTCATATACTCCAAGTATTGGATGTTGGTTGAATTTTCTGTGTGCATAGTCCCATTTATTTATAATCTGGCATAGTTCTGTAGTCAGTTGGAACATAGTTTCTTCAGTCAGTCAAAAAATAGAAATGTGGCAGTTTTATTTTAATAGAACGTTTAGGGGCGTGTTTGTCATGCAAGGCAGTAAGTCCGCGACTGAATTTCCCACCTATACCGTCTAGTGTCGGGTAATTGCTTGTATTTCACTGCGGAATACTTGAAGCCCTTCTGTGCAGCTTCATGGTTAACCTATTTTACTTTTCTGTGGGATGTTAGGTGACCTCCGTGGAGTGCATCAAGAGTACCACATCAAGGTGAGAATGGCTTGGAGCAGAAGTCTGACTGGTGCGAATTGCTTTATCAGTTCTCTTCTTCCCTACTGTTAAGTAAGGGTTTCCTGTGTGACGGTCGTCTCACAAGCTCTTTTCAAAACAGTATTCATTCTGTTGACCTGATCTTCCAAGTCGCTTGCGTCTCTGACAGAACAGCAATGTAATTGGCAAACCCTGAAGCTTTAATTTTCTCAAGACACGAAGGAATTAAAGACATGAGATGTCAGTGGGCACTGATTTATATCAATAAGAGAAGGTGAAAATTGGTGTCGGACTGGGATTCGAATCTAGGGCTCCTGCTTACCAGGCAGATGCGATGGCCTTTACGCCATCCGGACACAGTGTTCAGCACACCCGCACGGACTACCCTAAGACGATTCCCATCAGACCGAAATACTCAACTTATACCACACACTACTGATGTAGTGCCTCTGCTTACTGGCCTCGTTACTCGCGGTTCCAGAAAGAATTCTATCTTGGAATGTACGAGGGTCACTCCAAAAGAATGCGTAATTTTTGTAAAAATACAGTTTTCATTCTGCATGTGTGAAAGTTTTACAGTGTGTAGATACATGCTTCCCGCTTGTTTTCAAACTTAGTTCAACCTGTTCCCGTGATTGGCGCCGTCGCAGCATGTCTTCAAGGTGGCTACTACACTTGAATTTCGTCAGGGGCAAGGTGCCGTAATAGAATTCCTGTGCTGTGAAAACGAGACAGTGGGAAATATCCACAAGAGGTTGGAAAAGGTGTATGGAGATGCTGCTGTCGATCGCAGTACAGTTAGTCGGTGGGCAAGCAGGTTACGTGATGAAAGTGGGCACGGAAATATTGAGGATTGTCCTCGCAGCGGCAGGCCTCGTACTGCACACACTCCAGATAATGTGTAGATTGTTAACGAGTTGGTGACTGCTGACAGACGCACCACAGTGAACGAATTGTCATGCTGAGTTGGGATAGGGTAAAGAAATGTTTGCAGAATACTGAAAGTGTTGGCGTTAAAAAAAGGTTTGTGCCAGGTGGGTTCGCAGGACGTTGACAGGGGCTCACAAAGAAACAAGAAAAACGGTATGCAGCGAACTTTTGGAACAGTACGAGAGTGGTGGAGATGAATTTCTTGGAAGAATTGTGACAGGTGATGAAACATGGCTCCATCATTTTTCACCAGAGACGATGAGGCAATAAATGGAGTGGCATCATGCAAATTCACCCAAGGAAATAAAATTCAAAACCACACCTTCTCGTGGAAAAGTTATGGCTACAGTGTTTTTCGATTCCGAAGGACTCTTGCTTGTGGACATCATGCCAAGTGGAACCACCATAAATTCTGATGCATATGTGACGAGACACTGAAAAAAATTAAGCTCGACTGAGTCGTGTTCGACCACATCGGCAAAAGCAGGATGTTTTGCTGTTGCACGACGATGCACGGTCACATGTCAGTCAAAAAACCATGGAAGCGATCACAAAACTCGGATGGACAACACTGGAACACCCGCGTTACGGTCCTGACCTGGCTCCATGTGACTATCATCTCTTTGGGAAATTGAAAGACTCTCTTCGTGAAACAAGGTTTGAAGATGATGATGACTCCCTTGTGCATGATGCCAAACAGTGGCTCCAACAGGTTGGTCCACAATTTTACCGTGCGGGTATACAGGCGCTGGTTCCAAGATGGCGTAAGGCAGTTGGGAAGGATGGAAATTATGTGGAGGAATGAAAATATTGTTCCTAAAGGATGTATCTACACACTGTAAAACTTTCAAACATGTAGAATAAAATATGGATTTAAAAAAAATAGTGTGCATTTCTTTTGAAGTGACCCTCGTACCTACACTGAAGGGATCATAGGCTGTCTTGGCCTTAATTATGCATATCTGGTGTCTCTCCTTTCGGACATGGTGTGCATTCGCACTGAAGAGATAACTGGCCGTCATCGTCTTAATTATATATATGTGGCCTTCATTATATGCAGGGTGTTACAAAAAGGTACGGCCAAACTTTCAGGAAACATTCCTCACACACAAAGAAAGAAAATATGTTACGTGAACATGTGTCCGAAAACGCTTACTTTCCATGTTAGAGCTCATTTTATTACTTCTCTTCAAATTACGTTAACCATGCAATGGGAATACACAGCAACAGAACGTACCAGCGTGACTTCAAACACTTTCTTACAGGAAATGTTCAAAATGTCCTCCGTTAGCGAAGATACATGCATCTACCATCCTTCGCAAGGAATCCCTGATGCACTGATGCAGCCCTGGAGAATGGCGTATTGTATCACAGCCGTCCACAATACGAGCACGAAGAGTCTCTACATTTGGCACCGGGGTTGCGTAGACAAGAGCTTTCAAATGCCCCCATAAATGAAAGTCAAGAGGGTTGAGGTTAGTTGAGCGTGGAGGTCATGGAATTGGTCCGCATCTACCACTCCATTGGTCACCGAATCTGTTGTTGAGAAGCGTACGAACACTTCGACTGAAATGTGCAGGAGCTCCATCGTGCATGAACCACATGTTGTGTCGTCCTTGTAAAGGCACATGTTCTAGGAGCACAGGTCGAGTATCCCGTATGAAATCATGATAACGTGCTCCATTAAGTGATTAAGTGTAGGTGGAGGAAACTAAAATGAGCTCTAACATGGAAATTAAGCCTTTCCGGACACATGTCCATATAACATCTTTTCTTTATTTGTGTGTGAGGAATGTTTCCTGAAAGTTTGGCCGTACCTTTTTGTAACACCCTGTATATGTGGTGCCTGTCCTTTTTTTCTATGGTACCACACTTTTCGTGCTCTTATTCTGCAGTGCTTCATTTCCTTACGATTTCTTGTATCGAGTAAACGTCGCCTGCATGCCATACACTGCAGGCCTACTGTCCCCACGAATAAATAAAAGCAGCCGGATACTTTTTTCGCCCTAACGAGTTTTCGGTTGCCGGCAGCTGATAAGTCTGCCGTCTGCAGGTCATTTAACATCTGCATTGTGTCCGGTATTTATCTTTTACGGCTCCACCGTACTACGAAATCTCCTCTGTTACATTTTTTCCCTGAGATTTATAGCTAATTACCGTGAAAGTGAACGGTGAAACCGAGTTCGCAGTTCACAAAAAAAAGTAGTTGCGCACTGGTTTCTTTCTCTCATTTTTTGTTTACGAGAGCTTTAATCATACGATAAAAAAAAACGAGTGAAACCGCAGTGACAAATCAGTTCTACGATTTGCAATTTCAAATTATTCTTCTCTAAACGTTTAAGATTTTCACATTCATCCTCTTGTTGACTACAGAACGCAACAATAATCACTAAGAAGACGCAATTCAGTCTGCAGCTGCCGCATGTAACAAAATATTTATACCCTACTCTAATTTAGCGCAACTTTGTTGTAATAAATTACTAAATTTTTAGTGGAGCCACCCACTTTGAAATAATGTGGGAAGAAGAGGAAGCACAAGAGACAAGATTTCAAGAACTTATAATTCAGCAGAAGAAGGTGATGATGATAATGTAGAAGAAGAAGAGATCGAATATAATGAGGAACATGTTGCCGATAATGAAGGAGCACAGGATATTTACTATGAAGAAGATGACGTTCAGGATTCGAAGATAATCTAAAATGAATTGCCAACATATATCGACTATTTACACTGGAATAACTTATATGAATTAATGGAGTGATTAGTTTTCTTGGTAGCTTCGACAGCGGTAGGCTATAATTTACGTGATAGTAACATACACACGTTGAAGAGGATTTTTGACAAACATCAATTATTGACTGAAATTTAGAATGGCTACAGAAAATAAAGTGAAAGATTCAGTTGCAGAATGGGAAGCAGCATATAAGATTATTAAGTATTTTCTAGATAATGTAGTGCTTAGATAAATAACAATGAATTTGCTCCATTGCGCCAAATCCTTGCCAAGTTATCGACTGAACCCAGATAATATGGGAAGATGATACTTGGGGAACTACGTCCCACATTCCCAGATGTTTTCGTTGGACAACCGCTGTTCGACGTATCAACAAAAAGCATCTGCTTGTTGTATACATTCTGATCATATCGCTATCGCAAGTGCATTGCAAGCATGGGAAGATGTGTGGATGAATGATGAACGAGCTGAAATGGCTTTCTGCAAGCATAACATTTTGTGAGTGCCAACATTGTGGAGATAAAATTGTTTACTTTGATAATTCTCGCCGATAAGTGCACTTTAAGCTGCAAGTTAGATCTGTAGTAGTGTCCAGGCATTTGTTTCAATGTAATAGAAACAATTTTTATGTATTTCGATGACTTTAGTCATGACACAGAAGTCAAACACCACTCGTATACTAAACTATCATTTCAGTAGTGCTAATAAGCGAACAGTGTAAATGTTAGTAAGTGATATAGACAGTATAGATGAGGAAACGTTTAACTTGAACGTACATTATGCTTGCAAAGTGTGGTAGAACAATCGAACTTCGATCATTAACAAATTCTACTAAACCTGTAAATTTTTGTCATCGAACCTCGATCATTAACGAATTCTGCTTAACCTGTAAATTTTTATCAGTAATACCGATATCCAGGCCACTAAAAATGTAGCACCATGTGTCTTTGTGCTAGAAGTCTTCTACGTTCTGAAAAACAAACTTAATGTCATTCTGCTGCAAAAGTTTGTATTTTCGTTTGGATATTATGATAAGCAACGTATGCATGCACCTGCATGTGTGTGTTTTCGATAAATTATAAACAATTTTGTGTTGATTAGATGGGTAGATCACATAACTAATGAGGAAGTACTGAATAGGATTGGGGAGAAGAGAATTTCTGGCATAACTTGACCAGAAGAAGGGATCGGTTGGTAGGACATGTTCTGAGGCATCAAGGGATCACCAATTTAGTATTGGAGGGAAGCGTGGAGGGTAAAAATCGTAGAGGGAGACCAAGAGATGAATACACTAAGCAGATTCAGAAGGATGTAGGTTGCAGTAGGTACTGGGAGATGAAGAAGGTTGCACAGGATAGAGTAGCATGGAGAGCTGCATCAAACCAGTCTCAGGACTGAAGACCACAACAACAACAACAACCAAACGTTATATTTTCAGGTTATCGGCCTTCCATCTCTGTTTTGTTGAACCGTCGTCTTCCAATATCCTTCTTCTCAGTCTTATTCCAACACTGTCTTTGTTCGTGTTCTGATGAATGTAAACGTATCAGAAGTTCTCCTTGTATAATAAAGACAATTTCGTCAAAACGTCTTATTCTTTTCTTCCTAAAATCCAGTTTCTTTGTCTTTTGGCTTCGTTGTGTGTGTGTGTTTTTTTACTTTGCGTAGTTTGGTTAAATTTTTGTTTTATTTACTAAATAGTAGCTGATTGTGTGGAATACAGTTTTAGATACCTTTTGAACAACAGTTCCAGTTTGTAAATATTGCACTCATAAATATTGCAGTCATCCTCGAAAGCTGTTGCTGTACATAAGCTCTACTAGACTATTTCATTTATAATAAAAAGCAGTAATTACCAATGAAAATCATCGATTATATTTTCTTCTGAAGACTATGAGGCATTACCTTTGAGCACCGCTCCCTGAAATGGTTTGGCTAGCCGAAACATTACTGAAAGACTTTTCAAAACTACAGGTGATAACAGTTTGTTCTATGAATCTAAGACTGAAATGACAACAATGTTTACGTATTTTAGATGTGGAGATACCACTGTAACGCCTCACAAGCATCATGTAACAGTTTAGATGTGGAAATATTTTTTATCCGACAAGTGTTCCCTGAAGTCATAAGCTCAGTCAGGTCAGCTTCGCCACAGAACCAGATTTAGGCGTAACTTATAATGCCAAATTTCTTTACAGTGTGTCATTTTTTAGCCACACGTGTTTGGTCATGAAAACAGCATTAAGATGCTTACTTTGGAAGTTCACAGTGATATTTTAGACATCAGTTCGAAGGTTACACGTGTATATCCGTGCTTGTGTCTGTCTGTCTCTGTGTATCTGTATCTCTCTCTCTCTCTCTCTCTCTCTCTCTCTCTCTCTCTCTCTCTCTGTGTGTGTGTGTGTGTGTGTGTGTGTCTGTCGGTGTGTGTCTGTTCTATCACTGACATACTTTAGGTTTGTGAATATCACAAGATACACCCTCCATCTAATTTTTTGGATACACGTTTTTATATGTGGCGGAATAATCCATATCATTCAGATACTTTCGAGCACAGGCAAGCCTCCTGCTCTGCCGCTGCATTGAGATTTCATTTTAATGCCCACTAAAAGTATATACCGCGGATGACTTTTTCATTTTTATACTACAAAATTCAAATGGTTCAAATGGCTCTGAGCACTATGGGACTCAACTGCTGTGGTCATTAGTCCCCTAGAACTTAGAACTACTTAAACATAACTAACCTAAGGACATCACACACATCCATGCCCGAGGCAGGATTCGAACCTGCGACCGTAGCAGTCGCACGGTTCCGGACTGCGCGCCTAGAACCGCGAGACCACCGCGGCCTTCTTTTATACTATACTGATAAATGTTGGAGAGGGGTGGGAAGGGGATATTGAACAATGAAACAAGCCCTTATTAACCCTCTGTTATTAACCAGTGAATTATAGCTCAACAGGTTAGAATAGTTTGACCGTGTGCAACTGATAAAGGTTGATCGGTTACTATTTGCACGGGAGTTGTATCGTATCAAATCCAACAAAGCTAAGTAGGATGTCAGGTAGCAATAATCGGTACATACTTTGTTGTCAGGGTTCTATATATATATGTTCTGTATATGCTGGAGGTCAGGCCCATGGCATTGGGTGACGCCCGTAGCCGTGAAAACACTTGTAAGTGCGGTCGGCCATCCCGCCGAAATCCTCTCTGCTCGTTTACCATTCAACAGCTTACTTGCTCCGAGTCTAAACGCTTCAGTCCGGAACCGCGCTGCTGCTATGGTTGCAGGTTCGAATCCTGCCTCGGGTATGGATGTGTGTGATGTCCTTAGGTTAGTTAGGTTTAAGTAGTTCTAAGTCTAGGGGACTGATGACCTCAGATGTTAAGTCCCATAGTGCTCAGAGCCATTTGAACCATTTTTGCTCGGAGTCTCAACACTGACTACTCGGCGCAATGGCCGCTTGACTATCGATAGTACTACTGCGACGTGCGTGAGGTAAAGATATATCGTACTCTATACTTATGGGACGGTTGACCCTTACAACTAGTGCAGCCATATTTCATTTTCTAAGTTTCTCACCAACGCCTTGTTGCGCTTTCAAATTCCTCACCACCGTCAACTTGCATTTTTGTTTCCCTGCCACCTCCAGCTTTCCCTTTTCCGCGGCTCCAGCGCCCACTAGTGGCGAAAACGTGAACAATTTCTCGGATTCGGAACAGATGTCCTTTTTCCTATGGACAGCAAAATCGCCATGTGTGTCCCAATGGAACATGTGTGAGCCAGCACCCTTCCACGGATAGTATCTGGTAAGTCAAGGAGCAGTTACAACAGTTGTGGGCTATCTTGCCTCAGGTGATGATTCAACGGCTTTATGACACGCTCTCCAACATAGTCAGTCCATAATCCAGGCCACAGGGGGTATAAAGTTATGCCAATAAGTAGGATCATACCGAAAAGTTCTTTGTAAATTAGTCTCGATTCTGTAATCACAGGAATAACCTGACATACTCTTCAAGCCCGTAAAGTTTCGTTTCGTTTTCTCCTCCCTTTCTTAGTGATTCACTTTTCTGTCAGGCAGTGTTATTGACGGATTTTATTAATATGGTCGAAGGAGAGAGGATATAAAATGTCGACCAGTAATAGCAAGAAAACCATCCATCAAAAAGAGGAAATTTAAGTGTTAGGAAGTTTCTTCCATAGGTATTTGTCTGTAGTGCAGCCCTGTGCGGAAGTGAAACATGGACGATAAATAGGTGAGTCAATAAGAGAATAGTAGATTTGCAGTGTGGTGCAGCAGAAGACGGTTTAAAATTAAATAACTAATGAAATTGTATACGACGAACAAAGCATGAATGCAGTACGTAGGCTCAAATGGATGTGAGCTGGTCGGTTAGGTGCAGATGAAAGGGATACACTAGGGCGGAGAGCTGCGTTAAATTAGTCTAGGACTGGAACAACAAAAAGAGCTCCTTTATAGTGTGACGTTCGCCTTCATTAGCAGTGTCCACTCGGTATGTGGACTCCTTTACATTTCATTGATATCGGAAGTCTTGTCAAATAACACTAGTCTAAAAGCGAGCTTTACCAGTTTCAGTAACAAAAACATTGCGCTTTGTATAAATCAAATAAAGGATTGAACCACCGATCGAAAATAACACGAGTTCCGTTTCTTCGCGTCGCATAATCGGCAGGCGCCTTGCAAGACAACCTATTGATCGTGCTTTTTTAAATTCGTTAAACGTGCATTTTGTGTCTCTTTTCTTGTATTTTCAAATGTTCTTTCTTCCGCTTTGGTTCATATGACTTCTGATATTCGGTAGAAAAGTCATGAAAAACCTGATCATTCGAAATATTAGTTTCCGACCTTCTGTCTGAATAATTAAGACTCAAAATTTATTTCACCTACACAAAGATCTTAGACTAATTTAATGCGAATGTAGAATTATATTATCTCTTTTAATCAATGCAAGTAGAATTACAGTTGCTATGACGAATGTGTGTTTGTGTTTGCGCCTTTGTCTGTGTGTCAGGATGAGGGGAGGAAGGTACGATGGATTGGAGGGTGAGTGGTGCTTGGATGCGTTGGGAGATGATTCCACTCCAAAACTAAGTAGTTTACTTGAGTTTTGTATCGCAGCACTTTCTGTAAAGTATCAAGAGGCACTAGACAATTCGTATATTTATTAGGTGTGATTTCCGCTCCTGTCCATGATTTTTAGTCCGCAGCTCGTGGTCGTGCGGTAACGTTCTCGCTTCCCGCGCCCGGGTTCCCGGGTTCG
This sequence comes from Schistocerca gregaria, assembly GCF_023897955.1. Classification (NCBI taxonomy): domain Eukaryota; kingdom Metazoa; phylum Arthropoda; class Insecta; order Orthoptera; family Acrididae; genus Schistocerca; species Schistocerca gregaria. The sequence continues at coordinate 231,517,914 of NC_064921.1, forward strand.
ATTTCCGTCGGGGTCAGGGACTTTCTCTGCCTCGTGGTAACTGGGTGTTGTGTGATGTTTAGGTTGAAGTAGTTCTAAGTTCTAGGGGACTGATGACCATAGATGTTAAGTCCCATAGTGCTCAGAGCCATAATTTTTACCACACGTACACAATGCCTCTTACCGAATCTGATCATCAATCAGCACACATACCAATTATAGAAATGTGTATACGATGTCATATTTCAACAGTATCATACTTCTGTGATAAATTTGCATAATTAATTGAATCAATTTCGCTAATCTAGAGTGTTTTTTCACGTTTGTTTCGATACGAAATAAAGTTACCTTGCGTAATTTGCAAATTTTCTTGTGAACCGTTCTATCTATACCTGCATGTGGTTCGCGTCAAAGTCACTGAAAGTTTGCCTATAAATGACACTGATTTCCGACTCTGAACTGGTAGTGCTTAATTAATTCCTAAATTTCCATTTGTGGGAGTGTAGGATAAACAACTACGTAACGGTTTCTGTCTGTAAATAAATTCTCTGCCATTGCCAACTCATAAACTATTCAGTAGCAGCACATTTTCATAAATGAGCGCCAGTACCAAACTCTATAAATGTCTTTACAGAGTCCAAGAACAAATTCAGTGAAATGCTTGTGGGAATCTTTATTCAGTACTAAGCAGGGGTTTATTAATGCTGTAGTGGTATACGTTGCTGTAAAGCATAGAAAGAAGTCTTCCTTTTATTTTACTAGGCCGATGAAAGACGTGTGTGTGAAAAACGTGATTTTAATTATCAGTAGAGTAAAGAGCATCTGCTGTGTCCGGGTTTGTTGGAATTTACGCACAGATACGAAAAGAAAAATGCGGGCACAGCGCAGAAAGCGACAACGGATATGTACTTTGGACTGGCCAGTGAGGGGTAATTTGCAGTTTGCAGTCGCGCTTTGGGGGTGCTGTGGAATTCAAAGAAGAAAGGGGTCTGACGACAATGGAATGGTCAGGCACTAAAGAAAAATGAATGTTATTACATAGACTACATGCAGGTCATCTAGAGTTACAAAAGAACCTCCTAAGTGATACATTTATCACGTGTCTTAACAGGGTCGGCATATTTAATGTGAATATGGCAACGTTAGTGCTAGAGGGTGCCTCTTTGTGTTGCCAACCCTTCCTCCCCCCTCCCCCCTCTCTGTCTGCTTCTAGCGTTATCTCAAATGCAAGTGTCAGAATGTTTACGAAATTTTTTCCAGACGACACGAGGGTAGCAGTCTGGTATTCACCTATGCAGATGCGGGAAAATCTCACAAATTATTTCATTTAGAAAATTAACCATAGTGGTGCCGCATAGAGTAAGTGGTCCATGTATATCGTCCATCTCCGTGCCACTTTGTTGGATTTCCGTTTTCTCTCTATATTAGCGAGATCATCGTCATACTACTACCAACTAAACATATTTTTGTACTACGCGAGTGATAACGTGCCAGGAAATATGCCTGTGAGAGTATTACCATTTGAGAAATAATAGCATTTCGAAAAATAACACACAATGGACTGCTACTTACGTTGACTAACAGTTCTTATAAGCTGAGCTCATTGTACAGCGGTACAACAACGATGCTGTCTTGTAGCTGTTCAACGCATTATGGGCTGATTTATTATTTTGTCGGGGTAGGCTATCAAATTTTATGCTGTCAGTAACACGAAAATAGATTTTTACGATACTGATTGTGTCCTCATTTCTAGTTTCTATGACGATTTTTTACGATACTGGTTGTGTCCTCATTTCTAGTTTCCGTGATGAAAGTACTAGGAAAGAAAGGAAGATCGATAGTCCCGTTGACGTGTCTTTTCATTATAAATGAGTTTTTCTCGGCATGATTGATTAATGGTGTACTTCCGGGTGTACATTCGAGTTGTTGTTTCCGTTTTACGCATTAAATGGAAAGAACTCGGGAAAAGATGAGAACAGCAAAAGAAGAAGTCACGAAGCACAGCTAATGACTATCCATCATTTCTCATAGAGATAAACGTAAGAATCTTCTTTGTAAAAAGTACTCCGGTTTGACTGACAAGGGTGTGAAAAGGCGTTGCACTAGACCTATATTGTTTACCGTCTCACAGTCCACGCACCACTTTGTAGTGGACAACAGATGACATGACAGCATTGAATTCAGTGCAAGTAATCATTAAACCGCACAGTAAGTGAGTGACATCTACAAGAGCAAGCAACAGATTCTATTTGCTGCCAGCCATATCAAAACAGTGTGTCATATTCTAACAGAAATATTTGCCTTTTCGTGACGACGGTGAGTAAACATCTACTTGGGAAAAAAACAAAAATAAATATAACATTTTCCTTCTGTGACGATATATCGGAGCGAGGAACGATGAAATTGAAGTTTAAGTTTAGCCAGGATAGTTCACCTGATAACAGTGTCGCTGGCGGACGATACAGTTCTTGTTTCGAGTCAGTGCCTTGCACACTAATTCAGCTTGACTGGGAGTACTGTTACAGCCAACACGTCACTGCAGAGGACAGATTCGTTCTTGAAAGAGAGTCAAAAGATTACCCTCTGTTTACTCTCTGGTGCGTAAGATTTTCGAATTTATGCTTATTTTAGTCACATAGTACATACAACCATGTGTGAAATCAAAGCTACAGAGCCAGTTACCAGTTATGCAAATTATGCAACGTATCAGTGCAGTTGATAAATGACGTAAGAAGAAATATAAAAAACTTGCATTTCTATAAAATGTGACATAATGGGCATAATATGTAGAAATTTGGAAATTTGTGTTAAGATCCTATGGGAACAAACTGCTGAGGTCATCGGTCCCTAATCTTACTCACTACTTAATCTAACTTAGAGTAACTTACGCTAAGGACAACACACACACACACACACACACACACACACACACACACACACACGCACGCATGTCCGAAGACAGGGTGTCTTAAACCACGCGGCTAACATGTAGAACGAAACCTGATAAAATTTTATAATAACACCAGTACCGCCAAGCATACTTGACAAGAAAAAAGTCGATCTGAATGTACAGAAAGCTAAGAAACACGGAACTTGCTAAAGTTAGAATGATTATACACAATGCATATCGTAACCATTAGTGAAGGACGAAGTCAGACGTTTTAATAAAACTGTTTAATCGCTTGGACCTTAAATTAGATCACTAGAAAGAAGCGGTTTAATGAGTTAAATGAATCTGAAAGGGCTGAAACTCAAAAAAAGGACGAATAATACATTTTGATTTAGCAACTGACTTCACAGCGTTCGATAGTAACATAGTGCATTCGCTCCTCAGAACATCATTGTGTAGATATGCGCGGACTAAGAAAAGATTGTCACTGCTCACTTACTTGCTCCTCAACAGAACCCCGTCTGGTACTGGCTTTCTGTCTTCTTGTTAGAACTCGACAGTGTTCAGGATCGCCCGAAAGCAAATATCTCTGTACGATGTTATTTAAACAGCACGCAACACTTAATACAGCATAAGCTACCACTCACAACGAGTTTACCGGAAGCGAATAAGCATCGCAGTGGTGCCAGGCAACAGCTCGTGACGTATCGCGCGACATTTCATTGTTGAGAACAGCGTCTCGGACCGATGGTAAAAAGTGACAGTCGCTTCGACGTACCACAGCTTTTTGTCAATCGTAGTGATTTACCACCATCGTCATTATTCAGAGTATTCATAATAGAAGTTTACCGTTAAAGCGGAGGGGACAGCAGAACAGTGCCACGAAGGTGATTGAGCGGCCGGCCGCTGTGGCCGAGTGGTTCTTGAAATGACATTATAAATGTGTTTGTGATAGACCAGGATTCGAACCTAGACACGCACCTTTCGTGGAGGCCTTGAGAAGTTTGCAGTCTTGAAGAAACAACGAAAGGATGAATCTCTATCTTGCTGAAGACATGAGTTCCAGCTAAGAGGAGATCACAGTTTGAATCTCAGTGCAGTACCAATATTTTCAGCATCTGAAGTCGAAATACAAACAGAAATAAGTGCCGTTTGACCTTACATGGCGATTGCTTTATTAATAAAACAAAATTTCTGGTCTAAGAAAGCGTACCGTTGACAGAGCTTCAACTTGCCGCGACATTGTCATAACCGATCCTACACCGACTCACGTCCAGTCGGTATAAAAGGGATCTGTGGGTTTGTAACCCAGGTGCAGCTCTACGCTGTTCAGTTGGCGTAACCAAAAGTGATGAGCGTCTCCTTGTGTTTGTTAAAAATGGTTGCATGGAGCGTGAAATGAACCTAGACTAAGATGTAGCATGGGATTTGGGTGGAGTGTGTTTCGGGTTGGGGAGTCGTGATGGTTAGTGCTTACTATTTTACTGACGTTTTGTTTATACCATGCAACAGAACTATTTTACAAGATGGAAAATGCTATTGCAAAACCACAGATTTTCTATGGTCCAAATAAATTTCAATATGGCTAGAATAATGCAAAACATCTTATGAAAATAATAACGACAATTAATACAAATAATTAAATCTTGCCCCACACAGGCAAGCTCATACGACGTAGTACTTTAAAACGTACGGCCTTCGGCCTTCAAATTAAGGCGGGACGGCAAATGTTCTCTTCAGTGCAGATGTACATCAGGCTCGAACTCATACGGGAAGCGGCGAAATGCCGCGAGTAATGAGAATAAAACGCAAAGGGCATCACATTAGTAGTGTGTGGGTAAGCTGAGAATTTGGGTCTGACGGGAGGCGTGCTCGCGTAGTCCGTGCAGTTGCAATGAACACTGTGTCTGGAAGGCTTAGTGGACGCCGGCACGGTAGCTCAGCGTGTTCGGTCAGAGGGTTAGTTGCTCTCTGCAATAAAAAACTGAGTTAATGGATCAACGATAGACTTGAACAAGCGTCATGGGACGTCCACCCCGAACACAAAAAAAGTGGATAGAGCATCTGCCTAGTATGTAGGAAACCCGGGTTCGAAGACCGGTCGAACACAAATTTTCAACTTCCCCCAGTGATTTCAATCAATCGCCCGCTCGTGGCCAATGTATGCAATTCCTTTTTTTCAATAATTATTCGAATTGCTTTGAGCACTATGGGAATTCTGAGGTCATCAGTCCCCTAGAACTTAGAACTACTTAAACCTAATTAACTTAAGGACATCACACACATCCATGCCCGAGGCAGGATTCGAGCCTGCGACCGCAGCGGTCGCGCGGTTCCAGACTGTAGCGACTAGAACCTCTCGGCCACCCTCAATAATTATGACAACTGTCATTTACATTAATGGAAAATATTCACTTACGCATAACAGAAAACTCAGTAATGTCGCTACTACTAAGTTTCACCAACCAAGTAGATAACTGCTATTACACTGTTCAACTACCCAAGCTTATTCCTAAGTGATAAGTACACCAACTATATTCCCGACCATGGGTTTTTACTTAAAAACTATGTACTCACTCTCCTCTACAAGTCGTAGAAGTTTGCAGCGGGTATTTCCGAATGCCATGTATACAAGGTGCGTCTGTAAAGTTCAGTGAATGGTCTCAAAAAAGAAAGAAAACTAGAGTCACAAACAAAATACCTTTACTAACCTTCAAAGCAATCATCATTAATTAGAATCTACTTCTGATATCTGTTGTACAGCTGTTGGAAACTTTCAGCGAATGCTTCTTGTGGAATCCCACGAGACACTGTGGTTACGCGCTGTTGGACATCCGCATCATTACAGGAGATGACACTTGGTGGCAACAATATTATGAGAGCATGCAACAGTTAGTGGCGATGTGTTCATCGTCTCCTCTCTACCTCGGACAGAAAGTCGTGATGGATGAAGCCCTTGCAGTAGAAAATGGCGATCAACTTAATCGTAATCCTGGATTTTGTCAGCAGACTTTTCTGGGAGGTGGGTAAGACTATGAGCACTGACTGTCGCTTGGTTTCAGGATCGTACTGGTGGCATCTGGTGTCATATCCTTTGATGATGCAGATAAATAAAGATAAGAGTGAAGTAATGGTATTTGGAAGAGAGAAAGGGATCAATGGAAATATTACTTTGTATGGAGAACCCCTCAAGGTGGTAGAAAGTTTCACTTATTTAGAGAGTGAAATATCTAGGGATGGAAGAATAACTAACGAAATTAATAGGAGGTTACAGAAGGGAGGCAGTTTCTAGCAAACAATAAAACATCTGATTTTGAATAATGAGGTTTCAGAAAGAGCAAAACTCGTTATGTATTAGAATTATTACATCCCTATTGTCACCTATGGTGGAGAAACATGGACAATGACAGAAAGGGACTGGAGCACACTGCAAGCAGGGGAAATGAAATTTCTCAGAGCAGTTAAGGGAAAAACAAGAATGGACACAGTAAGGAATGTAGAGATTAGAAAGGACCTCAAACAAGAAAGTATGAGAGAAGAAATTGAAAGAAGGAGATTAAGATGGTATGGGCATCTTAAGAGGATGCATGGGCAGAGACACCCCAAAATTATGGAAGAACAAGATGGATGGGAAAAAGACCTAGAGGGCGCCCAAGAACACGGTGGAAAATGGCAGTGAGAATATCTGTTGAAAGGAGAGGTGTGACCTGGCAGCAAGTGGAAGAAGAAAAGTGGTGGGAGGACCGAGCCAAATGGAGAGGACTCGTCAGCACCCAGACCCGGAAGTAGCTGGAGCGGGATTCGGATATAGATAGATTGGCTGGTGGCATCTGGTGTCATATCCTTTGATGATGCAGATATTGACCAATGCGTGACTACGCTGCTTCGAGTGATACCACAAGAAACGCTTGTTTACAATTACAATTTCCAACAGCTTGACAGCCTGATGTCAAAAGTGTTTTGTAGCTAATGATGATTACGTTTCAAAGAACTCATGACCCTGAACTACGTTAACTGTATTTTATTACTATTACCGGTTTCGACTGTAAACCATCATCTGATACGAAAGTCACTTAAAACATTTCATTTGTCATGAATACTGAAACAAAAAGCACTGAATTTTTTAATTCACACGAAACACGCAATGCAAAAGTCATCGTAGCATTTACAAGTGAGATGACGAGAACAAGGACCAGTATTTGTTGGCCAGGCAGTTAGATGCGCCATGTCACTGACTGCTGGCCCCCCCCGCCGGAGATTCGAGTCCTCACTCGGGCATGGGTGTGTGTGTTGTTCTTAGCATAGGTTAGTTTAAGTAGTGTGTAAGTCTAGGGACCGATGACCTCTGCAGTTTGGTCCCTTAAGAACTCACACACATGTGTGAATTGAACGATTGCTGCGCATCTAAATATTATAATGAGTTTTTTATCACGTGTTTCGCGAGGATTAAAATATTCAATGTTTGGTGTTTCAGTGTTCATGATAAATAAAATGTTTAAGTTATTTTCGTACCAGATGATGGCTTACGGCCGAAACCGGTAGTTGTAATAAAATCCAGTTATGTAGTTCAGCGTCATGAGTTTTTGAAACATTTATTGACTGCTGAAAATTGCCTCGGAAAAACCTATAATGGTGATTACTTTGAAGATCAGTAAAGGTATTTGGTTTGTGATTCTTGTTTCTTTACATTCTGGGACCATTCACCGAACTTCTCAGATATACCTTGCGTAAAGAATTCATGCCTGTAAGAGAATATAGCAGTTCAAAATACAGATGAATGAACCACAGTTTCAATAACTAGATCCATATTGAATCAACATTAAGAACCTAGAATACGAAACACTCACAAATGGAACAAAATTTTAGAATACATTTAATATCTGCACAATCTTGCACATGGCGCTCACTGCTTGCAACCCGGCTTCCTTTAAGACACGTTATTCACATTAGCGAGCCCTGCGTACAGTACACAATATTCGCTTTGCGCGTCCCGACGTACAACAGCCACAACAAGCCATAACTCAATGCTCACAACTCCGGCGAGCTACAATTGATTTCACATAAAGAGTCCTGTGATTAAAACTCAACGACAGACCACCACGATACCAACATTAACTTCAGAAGCCGTTGGTCTGCCTCGTGCAATGCTGTGTGTGCGACGGGCGGAAACGGCACCCGCTCCAACAGGTTTTTGTAGACACACCAGGCCAAATGGTTCAAATGGCTCTGAGCACTATGGGACTTAACACCTTAGGTCATCAGTCCACTAGAACTTAGAACTACTTAAACCTAACTAACCTAAGGACATCACACAACACCCAGCCATCACGAGGCAGAGAAAATCCCTGACCCCGCCGGGAATCGAACCCGGGTACCCGGGCGTGGGAAGCGAGAACGCTACCGCACTACCACGAGATGCGGGCCTACCAGGCCATTCGTGTTGACTGTGTCTACCCTGTGTCGATGCGCATGCCAATTCGGAGAGGATCTTGGACTTTTTCAAAAATTTACTGGCTTTCGGGACATTTCTTTAAAACTGTCTCAATAGTGGAATATCAGTTATGATGATACGGGCGTGAGGATAAGACAGCACCCAATCCCCGAGCGGAGAAAAACTCCGAGCCGGCCAGCAATCGAACCTGGCCCTCTTCGGATAACAATCCTTCCCGCTGACCACGCAGTTACCGAGGCGGACATGGTTTTGAGCTTGGCTTCCGGCCGAACAAATTCCCTTAGTGTCTGTCCAGCATACCTGTTACTGACCGCCGGACGCGGTGGTCTCGTGGTTCTAGGCGAGCAGTCCGGAACCGTGCGACTGCTACGGTCGCAGGTTCGAATCCTGCCTCGGGCATGGATGTGTGTGATATCCTTAGGTTAGTTAGGTTTAAGTAGTTCTAAGTTCTAGGGGACTGATGACCACAGCTGTTAAGTCCCATAGTGCTCAGAGCCATTTGAACCTTTTTTTTTTTTTTTTTGTTACTGACCGTCCATTACTAAGCACATGCGAGTCCCCAGTCTCTGCCGCCACCACAATGTTCCGCGCCCGTTCCGAGCGTCTGTTCCACTTGACACCAGCTGAATTCCTGCCGCTGGCTGCGCCTCACACCATCATGGCCATAGCGGCGCTCCCGCTGTCCACATCTCTCGCAGCGTCCGTCCTCTGATGACTCCAGTGTCACATACCCAAGGGCAAGATCGCTGGCAGATTAAAAGTGTGTGCCGGACCAAGACTCGAACTCAGTACCTTTGCCTTACGCGGGCAAGCGCTCTACTATCTGAGCTACCCAAGCACGACTCACGCCGCGTCCTCACAGGTTTATTTCTGCCAGTACCTCGTCTCCTATCTTCCAAACTTCACAGAAGCTCTCCTGCGAACCACACTGGTTCATTTCCTTATTCGACCACGTCACCATTTACCAGCTGCCTTACCTACCTAATACCTGTTTTCACCATGATTTTGTAACCGCTGAAATAAATTGACATAACGGCCATCTGTATGAACTAGCAACACTGTAGGTAATACACAAAGGGAAAAAAATCACATCACAAAGAAATAGCTGTCCGATTGTTTCTAAATCTGAAAAATTATGTCTATTCAATTTCTTGTCAGCCGCATAAGAATGGCGTTACTATGGCCACTATGAGGATGCAAATCAGGTTTGATTTAAATGCACGCTATAACGGCAATGAGCACTGGTTGCCTTTGAGATTGAAAGTGGTGAACTGAGAGGGAAGACCATCGTGTTTGGCGTATGGCTCTGGTGCATCGTACTGTATATGCAGCAGCCATTTGAGCAGCGGTTGGCACCACAGTCACATAACGAGCTGTTACAAGTCGCTTACCTGGAGAACAGCTCTAAACCAGAACCTCTGTTGCGTGCATTCCACCGCCATTTTCGAATTCAGTGGTGTGAACCTAGAACTAATTTGAGGGTACGATGGTGGTCTGTTATGTTGTGTGATAAAAGCTGGCTATGCCTCGGTGGCAGTGATGGCCGTGTGTTAGTTAGGAGGAGGCCAATTGAGAGTTTGGCACCATCGTGACACGCTGGAGTGCAATTTCGTATGACAGCAGGAGTACTCTTGTGATTATCGCACGCACCTTAACTACAAATTTGTATTTCAGTCTGGTAATTCAACCTGTTGTGCTACCATTCATAAACAGCATTCCTGCGGATGTTTTCCAACAGGATAACCCTCGCCCACACACCGCCGTTGTAACCCAGCAAGCTCTATAGAGCATTGACATGTTGCCTTGGCTTGTTCGATTACGAAATCTGTCTCCAATCGAGCAAATATGGGACATCATCGAATGACAATTCCAGCGTCATCCACAGGCAACATTAATCGACCCTCTATTGACCGACCAAGTGCAAAAGTTACGGAACTCCAACCTACAAACTTATATCCGGCACCTGTACAGGACAATGCACGCAAGTTTGCATGGTTGCATTCAACATTGTGGCGGTTACATCGGTTATTAATGTACCAAGATTTCACATTTGCATTATCCTACGATCTTGCAATGTCAATCACTTAGACGCGTTACCTAGACAAAATTACTCCGGGAATTTCATTACTCTACATTATTCAGTTTTTGGTGTTGCGATTTTTTTTACATCAGTGTATTTGGAAGCCGCAAGTAACTCTGGCAACTGTCACATACCTCTGCAACAGTGAATCATTTTGCAGTCCCCCGTCTGGCTGAGCTGATGGCAGCAGCATGCAGTGGCTGCTGGCTGCCACATTGGCAGTGGTTGGACTCTGCCAGTGTCAATAAGTGCGGACCAAATGGACAGCAGAGTATTCACGTGTACTTATTGTGTGGGTCTTGGTAGATATTCTTTTGCTTGTTTTAAGTATTAAAGTGTCTATCTCCCCCATTGCTATCCTAGTGGTCATAGTGGTAACAGCAGTGTAATGTAGCGATGTTTTTTGTTTGTGGCTTGCAGCATGTGACGTGCTATAGAAAAGTTCCTCTTTGGCAACCTGATGAAGGTGTAGGACATTCTATTTAATACACCTAAGCACTAGGTTAGTACACAGACCTTTAGTTGCTTAGAGGCGTTGATAAATATCAACTGGGACAGTTGAAAATGTGTGCCCCGACTGAGAATCGAACCCGGGATCTTGTGCTTACATGGCAGACGCTCTATCCGACTGAACCACCGAGGACACAGAGGACAGGCGACTGCAGGGACTTATCTCTGGCCCACACTTCCAACTTACTGTGGACACACTACATTCGTAGTGCCCCTGCCCACTATACTCATTACTCGCGACAGTCAATCTATCGATTACCGTACGAGTTCGGGCAATGTTAGTGCATCCACACTCACATTGTGCCTACAATGTAAACAGGAGATCCCGGGTTCGAGTCCCAGTCGGGGACTGTCCCCGTTGATATTTATCAACGCCTGTAAGTAGCTAAAGGTCTGGATTTCACTGCACTAGGGTTGGAACTTTAATAGTGGCAACTACACTCCTGGAAATGGAAAAAAGAACACATTGACACCGGTGTGTCAGACCCACCATACTTGCTCCGGACACTGCGAGAGGGCTGTACAAGCAATGATCACACGCACGGCACAGCGGACACACCAGGAACCGCGGTGTTGGCCGTCGAATGGCGCTAGCTGCGCAGCATTTGTGCACCGCCGCCGTCAGTGTCAGCCAGTTTGCCGTGGCATACGGAGCTCCATCGCAGTCTTTAACACTGGTAGCATGCCGCGACAGCGTGGACGTGAACCGTATGTGCAGTTGACGGACTTTGAGCGAGGGCGTATAGTGGGCATGAGGGAGGCCGGGTGGACGTACCGCCGAATTGCTCAACACGTGGGGCGTGAGGTCTCCACAGTACATCGATGTTGTCGCACGTGGTAGGCGGAAGGTGCACGGGCCCGTCGACCTGGGACCGGACCGCAGCGACGCACGGATGCTCGCCAAGACCGTAGGATCCTACGCAGTGCCGTAGGGGACCGCACCGCCACTTCCCAGCAAATTAGGGACACTGTTGCTCCTGGGGTATCGGGGAGGACCATTCGCAACCGTCTCCATGAAGCTGGGCTACGGTCCCGCACACCGTTAGGCCGTCTTCCGCTCACGCCCCAACATCGTGCAGCCCGCCTCCAGTGGTGTCGCGACAGGCGTGAATGGACGGACGAATGGAGACGTGTCGTCTTCAGCGATGAGAGTCGCTTCTGCCTTGGTGCCAATGATGGTCGTATGCGTGTTTGGCGCCGTGCAGGTGAGTGCCACAATCAGGACTGCATACGACCGAGGCACACAGGGCCAACACCCGGCATCATGGTGTGGGGATCGATCACCTACACTGGCCGTCCACCTCTGGTGATCGTCGAGGGGACACTGAATAGTGCACGGTACATCCATACCGTCATCGAACCCATCGTTCTACCATTCCTAGACCGGTAAGGGAACTTGCTGTTCCAACAGGACAATGCACGTCCGCATGTATCCCGTGCCACCCAATGTGCTCTAGAAGGTGTAAGTCAACTACCCTGGCCAGCAAGATCTCCGGATCTGTCCCCAATTGAGCATGTTTGGGACTGGACGAAGCGTCGTCTCACGCGGTCTGCAAGTCCAGCACGAACGCAGGTCCAACTGAGGCGCCAGGTGGAAATGGCATGGCAAGTCGTTCCACAGGACTACATCCAGCATCTCTACGATCGTCTCCATGGGAGAATAGCAGCCTGCATTGCTGCGAAAGGTGGATATACACTGTACTAGTGCCGACATTGTGCATGCTCTGTTGCCTGTGTCTATGTGCCTGTGGTTCTGTCAGTGTGATCATGTGATGTATTTGACCCCAGGAATGTGTCAATAAAGTTTCCCCTTCTTGGGACAATGAATTCACGGTGTTCTTATTTCAATTTCCAGGAGTGTATTTATTTACAGCTCGTACAAAATAGATACGTGTTTCAAAGCTTTACTGACCTTCAAAGTAGTCACCAGCATTGTGTATAACCTGTTGCCAGCGATGTGGAAGTCGTAGGATACTCTTAGCAGTGCCAGTTGTTTTGACAGTTCGAGCGGCACGGTCCGACTACGTTGTAGTAGTTCTGAAGCGAATGCTGTGAAGTGCTTCCTTCAGTTTGGAAATCGAATTGAACTTACGAGGGCTTAAGTCAGGGGAGTGCAGTAGGTGATAAGCACTTAGTAGCTCCATCAGTCAAACAAATCAGTTACTGGAGGAGGAGGAGGATATTGGTGTTTAACGTCCCGTCGACAACGAGGTCATTAGAGCCGGAGCACAAGCTCAGATTAGGGAAGGGTGGGGAAGGAAGTCGGCCGTGCCCTTTCAAAGGAACCAGCACGGCATTTGCCTGGAGTGATCTAGGGAAATCACGGAAAACCTAAATCAGGATGGCCGGACGCGGGATTGAACCGTCGTCCTCCCTAATAAGAGTCCAGTGTCCTAACCACTGCGCCACCTCGCTTGGTAAATCAGTTACAGATTGCACTGTATGTACTGGAGCACTGTCGTACAAAATGATGATCAGCTTCTGCAGAAACTGTTATCACTTCTGTCTCTATGCTGTTCATTTTCGGAACACAACCTATGATCATCTTAGAGACAGAAGTGATGACACGTTCTGCAAGACCTGACCATCATTTTGCAAGACAGTGCTCAAGCATGTGCAGTGCAAGCTGTTACTGAATTGTTTGACTGATGAGGCTGCTACGTGCTAAACCACCTACTGTGCTTCCCTGACGTACGCCCTCGTAAGTTCAGCTCAATTTCTAAACTGAAGGAAACACTTCACAGCATTCGCTTCAGAACTGCTACAAATTCGTCGGACAGTAGAACTGTCAACACAACTGGCACTGCTAGGAGTATCCTACGACCTCCACATCGCTGGCAACAGGTTATACACAATGCTGGTGACTACTTTGAGGGTCAGTAAAGCTTTGAAACACGTATCTATTTTGTACGAGCTGTAAATAAATACACTCCTGGAAATTGAAATAAGAACACCGTGAATTCGTTGTCCCAAGAAGGGGCAACTTTATTGACACATTCCTGGGGTCAAATACATCACATGATCACACTGACAGAACCACAGGCACATAGACACAGGCAACAGAGCATGCAGGTGAGCGCCACAATCAGGACTGCATACGACCGAGGCACACAGGACCAACACCCGGCATCATGGTGTGGGGAGCGATCTCCTACACTGGCCGTACACCTCTGGTGATCGTCGAGGGGACACTGAATAGTGCACGGTACATCCAAACCGTCATCGAACCCATCGTTCTACCATTCCTAGACCGGCAAGGGAACTTGCTGTTCCAACAGGACAATGCACGTCCGCATGTATCCCGTGCCACCCAACGTGCTCTAGAAGGTGTAAGTCAGCTACCCTGGCCAGCAAGATCTCCGGATCTGTGCCCCATTGAGCATGTTTGGGACTGGATGAAGCGTCGTCTCACGCGGTCTGCACGCCCAGCACGAACGCTGGTCCAACTGAGACGCCAGGTGGAAATGGCATGGCAAGCCGTTCCACAGGACTACATCCAGCATCTCTACGATCGTCTCCATGGGAGAATAGCAGCCTGCATTGCTGCGAAAGGTGGATATACACTTTACTAGTGCCGACATTGTGCATGCTCTGTTGCCTGTGTCTATGTGCCTGTGGTTCTGTCAGTGTGATCATGTGATGTATCTGACCCCAGGAATGTGTCAATAAAGTTTCCCTTTCCTGGGACAATGAATTCACGGTGTTCTTATTTCAATTTCCAGGAGTGTATATATACATGATGACTTTTGAACATTATTAATGTAAATACAGTGTTTGTTCTCCATCAAAATCTTTCATTTGCTAACTATGTCTATCAGTAGTTAGTGCCTTCAGTAGTTAGAATCTTTTATTTAGCTGGCAGTATTGGCGCTCGCTGTATTGCAGTAGTTTGAGTAAAGAAGATTTTTGTGAGGTAAGTGATTCATGAAAGGTATATGTTACGGTTGGCCAGGGGCATTCTTTTGTAGCGATTATTGAATGTCAGATTGCTTTGCGCTAAAAAATATTGTGTGTCAGTTTAATGATGATCAGAATAAGTAAAGAGAAAACTGTCTGTGTAAGTTCAGTTTTACTCAGCTGTCTTTATTACTGGCACAGTCATTCATAATTTTTCTAAGGGGACGTTACAGATGCCGACCCTTAGGCGACCTGGAATCTTCAGATTTTTTTTGTAGTTTGAGTAATTAGTGTAGTTATTATTTATTACTAGTGCGTAATTATAGAGAGAATTTCCTTTGTAGTTGTAGTTTTTCATTGTTGTACTGTAAAACAGTTGTGACATGCATGTAGTTTTGCACCAAGTACTTCGCAGCTGCGCTTCCAATTAATTGGATATTATTTTCAGTGCTATGTTAATATGTTTTCTTATTTTGCTCTTCAAATTGTGCTTTTCTGTGTTATCGTGTGAAAATTTTGAGAATTATGGCGTGTGAAAAGCGTAACACTAGGCTCCAAAGAAAATTGAGACACGACAGTGAAGACGAGAGTCGTGTGTCAGCGCCACCGTGTAATGAATTAACAAATATTCAGAATACTAACTTTGCAATTGTGCATAGGGGAATGGACCAGGCGGCAAATAATAGTGTAGACAGTGAAACAATTAGTGAACAGGGAAGCATTGTCGATCGATCGGTTGACAACAGCTCACCTCAGGAATCCGAAATGACAGGACAAAATTTTGCAAATACTGTAGATTCAGGATTTGCGTCCTCACCTTTTTCTCAATTAAGTCAAGACACATTTTCTGCTCTTCAAGATACGAATGCTACCGGTGCAAATGCACTGACGATAGGTACAAAGGAACATGTTACAGACACTAATACATTATTATTGCAATTATTGTAACAAATGGAACAAAATCAGAAAAAAGTAAAGAAACACATCAACAAACATGTAAGGTTTAACTGATGAGTTACTTAAACTAGAATCGAAATGTCAAAAAGTCTGTAATGACGTAAAAACACAAATTTGTGAGCATTTTCAACCTATTTTTTCGCGGCATGAAAATGCATTACAGAATCGCGAAGCAGCCATAAAAGAACTGCAAACTATTGTTCATGAAAATCACGACACCTTGCAAGCTAAAATTGACCAATTCAATTATGCAACTTGCAAAAACTCAGGAAAACTCAAAGAATACAGTAGATACTCTGAAACTAGTTTCAGAAAGACACACGGAGGAAACCAGTTCATTATCAGAGAAAGTAGTCGAAATTTCGGATCAGCTAAATAATTTATCTACGAAGGTAGATAATAATCTGAATGACACAAGACCGGTAGTCTGTACTAACACAGAACAGTTCGAACAAATTAGGAAATTTAAACCAAATCAGAATCAAATCAATACGCAACATAAAAGAGAAATCCGAGAAATACAAGATCAGTTGGCACAAGTAATACCAGAATTACATATTTCAGAGGATACGCTCCAATACGGGAAGATGGACATAGATATATGGAAAAGCCACAAAACACTAACACAGGGCAGTTCGGAATTTATGAAAGAAATTGGCAAGGTGCACTGAATTTTGAGATGGAACCGCCGACACGACGTAACAATGACCGATATGCGACTCGCTGACATGATGATTTTGACTATAAGCTGTTCATTATTACACGGAAATTCAAAATATTTAAGAATTCCGGCAACGACAGTCACCCACAAGCATGGCTTCATCAATTCTCTCATTGTTTTCCTCCCAAGTGATCATTAGAGCACAGATTAGAATTTGTGTGTGGTTACTTAGAGAATGAACTAACTGTAAGAATGCGATCGGTCATTCACGATTGTCACAGTGAAGAAAAATTTTATCATGCCTTCCTCTTAGCATATGTCCGGCCCCGTTAGCTGAGTGGTCAGCGTGACGGAATATCAATCCTAAGGTCCCGGGTTCGATTCTCGGCTTGGTCGGAGATTTTCTCCACTCAGGGACTGGGTGTTGTGTTGTCCTAATCATCATCATTTCATCCCCATCGACGCGGAGGTCGCCGAAGTGGCGTCAAATCGAAAGATCTGCACCAGGCGAACGGTTTACCCGACGGGGGGCCTTAGCCACGCGGCATTTCATTTCTTAGCATATTGGTCTCAAGCTACTCAAGACCGAGTAAAACATAGCATCATAATGATGAAACCTTTTGAACAACCTTAATTTCTAGTCTCGTCAAGTATTTTGATGACATGTTGCTTAAGAATCAGTATCTGTCAAACCCATACAGCCTCTCAGAACTCATCCGCATTTGCTTAATCAAATTGCCTGAAAATTTACGACATATTATTTTCGCAGGATGTTGCAAAGACGACATTGAAGCTTTTCAGGGACTCTTACAAGAATTCGAAATTGACACTGACAATCGCGGGACGCGAAACCAGAAAACAATAATTACAGGTCACATCCATCACAATTCCGCCACGACAAAAATAATAACTGGACACGACAAGGCTGTTCTTACAACGCAAATCGTAACCAAAACAGACACCACCTGTATGACAACCACTGCCTAGGAATAATAATTACAGGGAAAGATCACCTCTCCAGGGTTATGACTATAACAGAGACAATCATAGAAACAGACAATGTGGTAACCAGAACTATTATTATCAAGGGAGACACAATAACTTCTGACGCAATGGTCCACCGCCCAGTTACGATTCTGGGAGAAATTCTCCACCACGTGACCGACAAGAAAAAAACTATGGAAACTACCGACAAGACGACAGACGATATAATCTTGACAACAGACCAGAATTTAACCAAAATCGGTGTGATTCAAATAGGGCAGGGGTCTCTCGACAAGCTGAATTTGTAGAAGTTAGGTCTCCTAATCCCAATAACGACGCGCGCCAACAAAGAGACAGTAGACAATAACTCGCACCGCAGGCAGCCACGTGCGCCGGCTGGCTCAGAGAAAAATAACATAGAGGCTAACCTTTATAAAAATTTGAGCATTCCTTACCGATGTATACCACATGATAACTGTGTTGAAGATGAAGCTCTGCGTACTAGGAAGAGTAAAGGTTTGCACCTCATTTCACATGTAAAGCCGTTTGTTGAGAGATAATCTGCTTTTTAACTTAGTGTTTGCCGTAAAATTTTTCACTTCACGTTACTAGTACGCTTTCTCACACTTAGAAGCTGTTAACATGCAGCAATGTTTTGAAGTTAACTATCCAGTCAAGAACCTGGGGAACTTGTTTAGACAGTAATTGCAAATGCATTTCTGTAATGAACAGATGACACAGTGTTGTTTGTACATTCTTGATTGTTGGTTGCACGATTGTGTGGCGACTGTAAGGCTTGCATAATTGGAACATATACTGCTACAACATTGATGCAACATTTTGGTTTACTTGAAAATACATTTTGGATTTGGAGTGCTTTCTTAGAGATTACAGATGACTTCGTGTTTGGTTTGTTTGACAGCTACATGACTGTATCACGTCACTATTAATGAGTGACACAATTTGGGTTGTTGCTTTTGTGCTGTATCTGTTTTATATCTGCACAGTTTTTCTGTGTTATTCTGGAAAGTGAAACATGTTTTAGTAGCGACGTTTGTGGTATAGTTACAGTGAGACAGCCTTTTCCATAGCACAACAATGCGTTACAGTACAGTTCTATCTTCGTCACAGTGATGTACGTAATAACTAAGATATCTATACACATGGCATTACACTTTTGATTATGACGGGGTAAGTACATTGACTTTTCCAGAACTTTGCTTATAGAGCAAAGTGGCATATTTTTACCATCAATTGATGACAGAAGTTGTCTTACAGCAGGATGTATGGTTTGGAGCTGCAGGGGGCGCATTTGAGTGATTGAATTTTTGTACTTGGAACATTTTTGGAAAGATTCTTGAATTGCAGAGATGCAGGGAAGGTATTCAGTGAGGCGTTTCATTCCGTTGCTGTGATCTGTAACACCTGAGGGTGTAGTTACATTAATCCTTAGGGGTCTACGTTTACTTTGTGTACGAAGCGTGTGGAAACGCTAGGAGCTTTAGCTAAAAAGGTATTTGCTTATATGACTTTACACATCGGTACCATATTTCTTTAACACACAATTACACAGCTATCTGATCATATCAGAGAGACAAACATTTTTTTACTATGTCAGTGACACATATTTACGTAATTACACTGTTAAATTAACTCACACTTATGAAGTTGCATTTTGTCTGTACTTTGTGAACTGTTCATACTGTTTTGTAACTACTGTGATACTATGAGAGCTTTGAATGATGTATTTGGTAAGGGATCATGATTTTTGCGGTACGTTTGAGGTAGATGACTTCATTGAAACCATCAGAGAGCCTTTTTTAAGGGTCTTGAGATTATTGAAGAAAGCTACGACGTTTTTGAGATTTGACTGAGTTGTTATGATATTATTGCTATGACGATGTGTGTTATGCTGTTGAGATATGTTTATGATCAATAAGATGATTCTATACGAGGAATGTGATTACGTGTTTATATGTATATGAATAGTGAGAAGAGATTTGGGACTCTGGTTTGTGAAAAGAATTTTGGAAACCAAGAATCGTACTTTAAGTGTTATGAAATGTGTGTAGTTGCGTGAATGTATCACAATGTTGGCGGAAATTTTTGGACACTGTCATATATATGGGATTTTGTTTCTACACATTGTAAGGTAAATTTTCAACCTGTGAAATTTTTATATGAGACTGTCACTGTAGCAGAAACTGCTGTCATAAATATTTCGGTAAGGAAGGTAAGTGATCTTGACGTAATGCATTGTGGGCGCCCAGCTGCATGACAGTCACCTGGAAAAAAAGCCATTAGGTGGAGAAAAAAGAGGCCACTAACCTCACTATTGACATTTCTTTGTAAAAAGCACCGCAAATCGACACACGCTTACCTGAAGACATAAAGTTACACTCTGGAGCTCGTAATTGCTGATATTTACTGAAACGCCTCATGAAACGATGAGGAACAGTTTACGTCTACTGTCTGTCTATTTGAGAGACTTTTTTTACTGCTTTATGAAATGCCATATGGCTAGTGAAGTTTCATGCCTTGCTTTATGTATATATTTGCTCATTTTGTTTAATATCTAGTTTCTAGCTGCACTGCAACATTCGTTAAAATAAAATTTAATAGATGTATTAATATAAATATTTTATGCCTATAGATCCAGTAAATAATAATTTTATGATCTATTTTTTTTAAAAAAGGGAGCACAAATAGACATTTCCCTTCACAGGAATTACATACATAATTTTTGCAACGACTTGGTAACTTGTTTGGTAGGGTAAGTTATCGTGATGCATCACTCTTGTGGTAAGATCTGACACAGGTTTTAGACATTTTCTATCGTTACTGTAACATTTTTACTGTTTGAGATTTGTCGTGTTTAGGTATAAGTTATTCCATTTGCTGCTGCTGTTTGTCAGGCATTGTCCTACTAAATTTTACATTGTACTAAGCCAGTTTTACTGTTCATTTATTTTTCTTGTTGCTGCACATTGGCTCACATTAGTTGTGATGTTGCATTTGCTCTGCTAATTTACTGCTGCTTGCTTTGAAAATTTGCATTTTTTTTGTCATTGCTGTTTATGTTAATTGTTTTGTGCTGCTGTATTGCATTGTCCCTTAGTTTATGCATGTGAGCTAAGTAGATTTAAGTTAGTTTAAGAGTTGTTATGAATTGGAAGAAATGCATTGAGAAGCTATAAGAGGAAGGTTTGACCAAAAAAGTAGTGTACAATGAAGAATAATTATTTTGAAAGAAGATATGAACAAAAAAGTAGTGTTTAGGGACCACAGGTTTCGGTAAGATTTTCTTGGACAAGTGATGAGGTAAGATAATGAAAAATGAATAATGAGGTAAGAAGTATGTGAAAATATAAATACAGAAAGCATGCTTCGATAGGTTTTTTTTGGGAGAACAAATGTTGAAATAAGAGGAAAGATTTGTGGAATGAAGTTTAGGGTTGGACTGCAGTTCCAAATGTTACACTGAAAGAAACCCTGTCCTTTCCTTTTGTGTTATTTCACTATGTGTTTATGCACCCTTGTGTATTTGTGTTTTTCCTGTCTTTATGTGATTAGCTGATAAGAGTTATGTTGTAGAATTTTTCTAATGCTAAAGCTACATTCACTATGATGAGGAATACTGTTATCCTCAAGTATAATGTGCATTAATAATATGTTATTTACTTTGTAAAGATGTTTAGACATTATTTATTCTGTTCTGTTTTAATGTGCATGAGTGAAGGTAATGTTTCGAAAACTGTTTTTATTATTTACTTATGTCACAGTTCCGGTAACACTGATGTATAAGTTTGTTTTATTTCCTTTTGTAAAGCCTGAATTACTACAAATGTTATCTGTGTTATTATGTTCTTTAATGATGTTTTCTGTGCCTTTGTAACTGTATTCTCATGTCATAAAATTGTATAGACACCAGTTTTTTCGATTTAAGTTTCATTTCACTGCACACGTTTCTGTTGGTTATAGTATACACACAATATACTTTCAATGTTTGCACGTTTGCTGATAATTTAGGAAGGGACTGGTTAACAGCGTTGCTGGTTCTAAGGACATTCCAAAAGGTTTCTTAGTGCACAAGTAGTGGTTTATGGACATGCTACATTTTCCACAAGACTCTGCACAGTCACAACGGATGGCTGCTGGCCATCTCTACAAGGACTAAATTGGGTCTGCACCTTTGATGGTCTACCGATACCACAAGGACTACAGTGTATCTGCACCTGTGGTGGCCCACCAATACCATCATCTCTGTAAGAAATACAGTGGGTCTACTGTGTGACGCCCTACCTACCAATATTCTTCAAAACTTTGACTGATTCTGCTGTGGATTTTCTCTGTTGTGGTTCCTTACCTGTCTGCAAGTAAAGAGTCAGCACTATCTTTCCGTTGGATGGGCAACACTACTTCTTCAGGACTACATGGAAATCCACTACTTCTGTGTGCATTTTCTTTTACTGATCAGACTTTGTGCAATGTGATTACTACTGTGATGAATGATCAGGACTGTGAGGACAATTTTTGCTTTTGACCAACAGTGTATCAATAAGCAACCAGTTCTTCGATTTAAATTTCATTTCTCTGCACAAGTTTCTGTTGGTCATAGTATATGCACAATGTACTGTTAGTATTTGCACATGTGTTGATAATTTATCAAGGGACTGGTTAAAGGGACTGCCGGTTATAAGGACATTCCAAAAGGTTTGTGAGTGCACAAAAATTGCATTTGATATCTTAGTTATTGTTATTATGAAATTTTTTTTCAAATCAGTTTTGGGCACTGTCCAAAAGAATTTGTAAATTTTTTTGTGCGGAGCATCAGGGACATGTAAGTAGGCTGTTTAGGTTTTTATGTTGGTAACGCCACATAGCGCTCTGTATGTAAATCACTGAATGTGCTTTCTGCAGTCTGCGGCTTGTTGGTATTGTTGGAATATTCGCTATTGTAGTGTTGGGCAGTTGGATGTGAACAGCACGTAGCGTTGGGCAGTTGGAGGTGAGCCGCCAGCAGTGGTGGCTGTGGAGAGAGAGATGCCAGAGTTTTGAGAGGTTACTATAAGTGGACGATCTGGACGTGTGTCCGCCAGAAAAAGGAAATTTGTAAAGATGGATGTTATGAAT
This sequence comes from Schistocerca gregaria, assembly GCF_023897955.1. Taxonomy (NCBI): domain Eukaryota; kingdom Metazoa; phylum Arthropoda; class Insecta; order Orthoptera; family Acrididae; genus Schistocerca; species Schistocerca gregaria. Next base: position 231,540,457 of record NC_064921.1, read on the forward strand.
TGATAAATATATGAATTGATAAATATATGTATGAACCATGGACCTTGCTGTTGGTGGGGAGGCTTGCGTGCCTCAACGACACAGATAGCCTCGCCGTAGGTGCAACCGCAACGGAGGGGTATCTGTTGAGAGGCCAGACAAACGTGTGGTTCCTGAAGAGGGGCAGCAGCCTTTTCAGTAGTTGCAGGGGCAACAGTCTGGATGATTGACTGATCTGCCCTTGTAACAATAACCAAAACGGCCTTGCTGTGCTGGTACTGCGAACGGCTGAAAGCAAGGGGAAACTACGGCCGTAATTTTTCCCGAGGGAATGCAGCTTTACTGTATGATTAAATGATTATGGCGTCCTCTTGCGTAAAATATTCTGGAGGTAAAATAGTCCCCCATTCGGATCTCCCGGCGGGGACTACTCAGGAGGACGTCATTACCAAGAGAAAGAAAACTGGCGTTCTACGGATCGGAGCTTGGAATGTCAGATCCCTTAATCGGGCAGGTAGGTTAGAAAATTTAAAAGGGAAATGGATAGGTTAAAGTTAGATATAGTGGGAATTAGTGAAGTTCGGTGGCAGGAGGAACAAGACTTCTGGTTAGGTGAATACAAGGTTATAAAAACAACATCAAATATGGGTAATGCGGGAGTAGGTATAACAATGAACAAAAAAATAGGAGTGCAGGTACGTTACTACAAACAGCACAGTGAAAGCATTATTGTGGCCAAGATAGACACGAAGCCCACGACAACTACAGTAGTACAAGTTTATATGCCAACTAGCTCTGCAGACGATGAAGAAAATGATGAAATGTATGATGAGATAAAAGAAATTTTTCAGGTAGTGAAGGCAGACGAAAATTTAATAGTCATGGCTGACTGGAATTCGACAGTAGGAAAAGTAAGAGAAGGAAACGTAGCAGGTGAATATGGATTGGGGCTAAGAAATGAAAGAGGAAGCCGCCTGGTAGAATTTTGCACAGAGCTTAACTTAGTCATAGCTAACACTTGCTTCAAGAATCATAAAAGAAGGTTCTATACATGGAAGAACCCTGGAGATACTAAAAGGTTTCAGATATATAATGGTAAGATAGAGATTTAGGAACCAGGTTTTAAATTGTAAGACATTTCCAGGGGCAGATGTGGACTCTGACATGGATAAACTGACTAAACCAGAGGTTGTACAGGGAACAAATGGCAGGAATACAGTAGAAGAAGAATGGGTAGCTTTGAGGGATGAAGTAGTGAAGACAGCAGAGGATCAAGTAGGTAAATAGTCGAGGGCTAGTATAAATCCTTGGGTAACAGAATAGATACTGAATTAATTGATGAAAGGAGAAAATTCAAAAATGCAGTCAGTGAAGCAGGCAAAAAGGAATACAAACGTCTCAAAAATGAGATTGACAGGAAGTGCAAAATGGCTCAGCAGGGATGGCTAGAGGACAAATGTAAGGATGTAGAGGCTTATCTCACAAAGGGAAGATAGATACTGCCTACAGGAAAATTAAAGAGACCTTTGGAGAAAAGAGAACCACTTGCATGAATATCAAGAGCTCAGATGGAAACCCATTGCTAACAAAGAAGGGAAAGCAGAAAGGTGGAAGGAGTATATAGAGGGTCTATACAGGGGCGATGTTCTTGAGGACAATATCATGGAAACGGTAGAGGATGTAGATGAATATGAAATGGGAGACATAATACTGCGTGAAGAGTTTGACAGAGCACTGAAATACCTATGTCGAAACTAGGCGCCGGGAGTAGACAACATTCCATTAGAACTACTGACAGCCTTGCGAGAGCCAGTCCTGACAAAACTCTACCATCTGATGAGCAAGATGTACGAGACAGGCGAAATTCCCTCAGACTTCAAGAAAAATGTAATAATTCTAATCCCAAAGAAAGTAGGTGTTGACAGATGTGAAAATTACCGAACAATCAGTTTAATAAGTCACAGTTGCAAAATACTAGCGCGAATTGTTTACAGACGAATGGAAAAACTGGTAGAAGGCGACCTCTGGGAAGATCAGTTTGGATTCCAGAGAAATGTTGGACCACGTAAGGCAATACTGACCTTACGACTTATCTTAGAAGATAGATTAAGGAAAGGCAAACCTACGTTTCTAGCATTTGTAGACTTAGAGAAAGCTTTTGACAATGTTGACTGGAATACTGTCTTTCAAATTCTAAAGGTGGCAGGGGTAAAATACAGGGAGCGAAAGGCTATTTACAATTTGTACAGAAACCAGAGGGCAGTTATAATACTCGAGGGACATGAAAGGGAAGCAGTGGTTGGGAAGGGAGTGAGACAGGTTTGTAACCTTTCCCCGATGCTGTTCAATCTGTATTTTGAGCAAGCAGTAAAGGAAACAAAAGAAAAGTTCGGAGTAGGTATTAAAATCCATGGAGAAGAAGTAAAAACTTTGAGGTTTGCAGATGACATTGTAATTCTGTCAGAAACAGCAAAGGACTTGGAAGAGCAGTTGAACGGAATTGACAGTGTCTTTAAAGGAGGATGTAAGATGAACATAAACAAAAGCAAAACGAGGATAATGGAATGTAGTCAAATTAAATCGGGTGATGCTGAGGGAATTAGATTAGGAAATGAGACACTTAAAGTAGTAAAGCAGTTTTGCTATTTGGGGAGCAAAATAACTGACGATGGACGAAGTAGAGAGGATATAAAATGTAGGCTGGCAATGGCAAGGAAAGCGTTTCTGAAGAAGAGAAATTTGTTTTAGCCATGTATGCAAGTGAATCGTGGACTATAAATAGTTTAGACAAGAAGAGAATAGAAGGTTTCGAAATGTGGTGCTACAGAAGAATGCTGAAGATTAGATGGGTAGATCACATAACTAATGAGAAGGTATTGGTTAGAATTGGATAGAAGAGGAGTTCGTGGCAGAACTTGACTAGAAGAAGGGATCGGTTGGTAGGACATGTTCTGAGGCATGAAGGGATCACTAATTTAGTACTGGAGGGCAGCGTGGAGTGTAAAAATCGTAGAGGGAGACCAAGAGATGAGTACACTAAGCAGATTCAGAAGGATGTAGGCTGCAGTAGGTACTGGAAGATGAAGAAGCTTGCACAGGATAGAGTAGCACGGAGAGCTGCATCAAACCAGTCTCAGGACTGAAGATCACAAGAACAACAACAAATATATGATGACTTTTGAACATTATTGAGGTAAATACATTGTTCGTTCTCCATCAAAATCTTTCATTTGCTAACTTTGCCTATCAGTAGTTAGTGCCTTCAGTAGTTAGAATCTTTTATTTAGCTGGCAGTATTGGCGCTCGCTGTATTGCAGTAGTTCGAGTAACAAAGATTTTTGTGAGGTAAGTGATGGAAAGGTATAGGTTATTGTTTGTCAGGGATTATTGAATGTCAGATCGCGTTGCGCTAAAAATTGTTGCGTGTCAGTTTAGTGATGATCAGAATAGGTAAAGAGAGAACTGTCTGAGTACTTTGAGTTTTACTCAGCTGTCTTTTTTACTAGCAGAGTCATTCATAATTTTTCTAAGGGGACGTTTGATACGTAACACTCTGAAACACGTATCTATATTTCACGAGGTGTAAATAAATAGTTGCCACTATTAAAGTTCCAATCCTCGTAATTTCAGTTGCAAGATCACCAATGGTATCTGTTCTTTCGGACACGTCCGAAAGACCAGATACCATCTTCAGACATCTAATTCCCAAGACCACAGTCTGCTCTCAGTTATTTAAACATAGTATGTTATTGCAGTTTGTTTAAATAATGCACTGTTGTGTCATTCAAACATTATAAGTTTGTTATTTATGCATGTTTTCTCTAAAAGTGGTTATTTTGCAATACTGGGAGAAATCAGAATAATTGTATCAAATAATACATAGTAATGGAAGAGGGCAGTAATACGTTTGAGTGCTTGCATTTGGCACAATACTCCACTACAAATTGCAAAAACCAGTGCAGATAGGATGAGAGATATGTCACAAGTGATGAATCCGTGTGATGGTTGATCACGATGTTGAACCTTCCACTCTGGTAAACAGGACGTAAGTGATGAGTCACACCATTGGCCTATTGGCGGGAGGGAAGGGGAGGAGAGCCGGAAAGGGAGGATATGGGTAGGTGGGAGGGGAAGGGAAAGACATAGGCCTTTGACGTTGCTGATAAGGAGAACAATAGGCCTATTGCGGTAGTATGTCCATTGATCGATTATTCTAGTATGGCGCTGTGCTGTTTATGTTGATGAATGCTTTACCTTTTTTAACCTCGTGGTACAAAAGAATTTGTGAAAAATGAAGTTTCTTATAAAACATTACTGTTTAGCACTATTTTGGAACGTAAAGGGTACTTTTCTTTTGAAGCCATAACTTAAGAGTTTCTGTTAGAAGTATTATAATTCCAGTCTTTGCATATCCGGTATAGGCAATGAATTGCCGTTTGATCTAGCTATCTATAGATTGGATATTTTTCCTACAGAAATTCATTACACAGAGTTCTTAGTTAAAACTGATGGATCTCAAAATTTTAGCTCTTACTTATGATAACAGTAAGCGACAAGTATTATGTATAGTTTCATGTGTGGGAAATAAGTATCGTATTGCGCACCAAGCATGTCGTAACCACTTCACATTTGCGCCTGCAATCCAGGAATAAGTAATGGACACCATGCAACGTCCTGCATCACCCTGCGCCACTCTGGTAGGAGAAAAGCAGCAACCGGATACGAGAAATACCTTTCGATGCATAGGGTGCCGTTAACGCTACAACACAAACGATTCTTTTTGGAGTGGTACAGTGACAGAGTGTTATGGACTGCTAATGAATGGTTCTGAATTGCGTTCAGCGATGAATTGCGGTTCAGGAGTTTCGGGTAGTTGGCTGCTACAAATAAAAAGAACCTGTTAGTTATTTTGAGACAATACCTACGCTTCAAGTAGATGCCCATCCAGGTAAGGACTTTATCAGACACAATGAGTTATATTTCCATGAGAGATGACAAAAAGGATTTGAGTGGATCGTGTGTTGCAACAATCACACCCACACCAGATACAGTACTCGCATCAGCACATCCATGAAGATTTACTGCAAGATGCGGAGGCAGCTACTAATAGTAAGACACAGAAAATGTAAAAAAACAAGAAAACATAGTGACAGTAAAAAGTTAGCGATTTCACACAGATAGAAGGAAGGATACACACTAACTGATAGTGGTATTCACATTTTCAAATACCCATCACTTTATCGTTTTCACTTTTTGAAATTGAGCGTTTGGTCTTATCTGTGTAAAAATATAGATCTACTTTCTTCGGCTAATTATGGGCTACTTTCACTAGCAATGTAGTCATGTCGCTAAGCAAAATAAAACCTGGACACATCATGAAACGCTGTGACTATTAGTATGACAGTTTCCATAACTCGATCCAGATCAAGCGCCACACACTCGATAAAGACGAAAGAGATCTAAATAATCAGACAAATAAGCAGTAATTTACAGAATTGAATGTACACTCCTGGAAATGGAAAAAAGAACACATTGACACCGGTGTGTCAGACCCACCATACTTGCTCCGGACACTGCGAGAGGGCTGTACAAGCAATGATCACACGCACGCCACAGCGGACACACCAGGAACCGCGCTGTTGGCCGTCGAATGGCGCTAGCTGCGCAGCATTTGTGCACCGCCGCCGTCAGTGTCAGCCAGTTTGCCGTGGCATACGGAGCTCCATCGCAGTCTTTAACACTGGTAGCATGCCGCGACAGCGTGGACGTGAACCGTATGTGCAGTTGACGGACTTTGAGCGAGGGCGTATAGAGGGCATGCGGGAGGCCGGGTTGACGTACCGCAGAATTGCTCAACACGTGGGGCGTGAGGTCTCCACAGTACATCGATGTTGTCGCCAGTGGTCGGCGGACGGTGCACGTGCCCGTCGATCAGGGACCGGACCGCAGCGATGCACGGATGCACGCCAAGACCGTAGGATCCTATGCAGTGCCGTAGGGGACCGCACCGCCACTTCCCAGCAAATTAGGGACACTGTTGCTCCTGGGGTATCGGCGAGGACCATTCGCAACCGTCTCCATGAAGCTGGGCTACGGTCCCGCACACCGTTAGGCCGTCTTCCGCTCATGCCCCAACATCGTGCAGCCCGCCTCCAGTGGTGTCGCGACAGGCGTGAATGGAGGGACGAATGGAGACGTGTCGTCTTCAGCGATGAGAGTCGCTTCTGCCTTGGTGCCAATGATGGTCGTATGCGTGTTTGGCGCCGTGCAGGTGAGCGCCACAATCAGAACTGCATACGACCGAGGCACACAGGGCCAACACCCAGCATCATGGTGTGGGGAGCGATCTCCTACACTGGCCGTACACCTCTGGTGATCGTCGAGGGGACACTGAATAGTGCACGGTACATCCAAACCGTCATCGAACCCATCGTACTACCATTCCTAGACCGACAAGGGAACTTGCTGTTCCAACAGGACAATGCACGTCCGCATGTATCCCGTGCCACCCAACGTGCTCTAGAAGGTGTAAGTCAACTACCCTGGCCAGCAAGATCTCTGGATCTGTCCCCCATTGAGCATGTTTGGGACTGGATGAAGCGTCGTCTCACGCGGTCTGCACGTCCAGCACGAACGCTGGTCCAACTGAGGCGCCAGTTGGAAATGACATAGCAAGCCATTCCACAGGACAACACCCAGCATATCTACGATCGTCTCCATGGGAGAATAGCAGCCTGCATTGCTGCGAAAGTTTGATATACACTGTACTAGTGCCGACATTGTGCATGCTCTGTTGCCTGTGTCTATGTGCCTGTGGTTCTGTCAGTGTGATCATGTGATGTATCTGACCCCAGGAATGTGTCAATAAAGTTTCCCCTTCCTGGGACAATGAATTCACAGTGTTCTTATTTCAATTTCCAGGAGTGTATTTATCAACGTAGAAGTAGTGGCTGGGATTCTATGGGAGCCATCTTCAAAAGTCTCGTCAGCAGTTTCAAAATACACTACCTGACATAAGGAGTGATGCATCCAGAAGGGAAATGAAACTTTCGAACTGAGAGGGTGTGTCATGACATTTCAGTGGTACGATATCGGATAAAATTTCCAAAAAATAAAAAAAAGTATTGAGAATTTGTGCCCCTATGGCCTGGATCTTCGTACTGACAGTGAGCAGTGTATCATAAAACGGTTAAATCCTCTCCTGAGTCCAACTAGGCTACAGCTGTTGTAAATGGTCCTTGATATCTTGGATACTGGTGCTAGAAAGGTGTTGATGTCCGGGCTGGTCCGACTCATGTTCTCTCAGACACAGATCTGAGGATCTTGCTGGCCACAGTAGTACCTCACATAACGCAGAAATTTCTTAGGAATGCGTGCCATGTGTCCACGAGCATTACGAGGTGTGTTCAAGTTCTAAGGCCTCCGATTTTTTTTTTCTCCGGACTGGAAAGAGAGAGAAACATGCGCATTGTTTTGAAATGAGGCCGCGTTCATTGTCAATACGTTCCAGAGATGGCAGCACCGTACGGCAGATGGAATTTTACAGCCAGCTGCGAGAATGAGAACTGTTTTAAATACTTAAAATGGCGACGTTTTTCTTACTTGAACAGCGTGCAATGATTCGTTTTCTGAATTTGCGTGGTGTGAAACCAACTGAAATTCATCGACAGTTGAAGGAGACATGTGGTGATGGAGTTATGGATGTGTCGAATGTGCATTCGTGGGTGCGACAGTTTAATGAAGGCAGAACATCGTGTGACAACAAACTGAAACAACCTCGGACACGCACAAGCCGGTCTGACGAGATGATCGAGAAAGTGGAGAGAATTGTTTTGGGGGATCGCCGAATGACTGCTAAACAGATAGCCTCCAGAGACGGCATTTCTGTGGGTTATGTGTACACAACCCTGCATGACGACCTGAAAATACGAAAAGTGTCATCCAGGTGGGTGCCACGAATGCTGACGGATGACCACATGGCTGCCCGTGTGGCACGTTGCCAAGCAATGTTGACGCGCAACGACAGCATGAATGGGAATTTCATTTCGTCGGTTGTGACAATGGATGAGACGTGGATGCCATTTTTCAATCCAGAAACAAAGCGCCAGTCAGCTGAATGGAAGCACACAGATTCACCGCCACCAAAAAAATTTCGGGTAACCGCCAGTGCTAAAAAAATGATGGTGTCCATGTTCTGGGACAGCGAGGGCGTAATCCTTACCCATTGCGTTCCAAAGGGCACTGCGGTAACAGGTGCATCCTACGAAAATGTTTTGAAGAACAAATTCCTTCCTGCACTGCAACAAAAACGTCCGGGAAGGGCTGCGCGTGTGCTGTTTCACCATGACAACGCACCCGCACATCGAGCTAACGTTATGCAACAGTTTCTTCGTGATAACAACTTTGAAGTGATTCCTCATGCTCCCTACTCACCTGACCTGTCTCCTAGTGACTTTTGGCTTTTTCCAACAATGAAAAACACTCTCCGTGGCCGCACATTCACCAGCCGTGCTGCTATTGCCTCAGCGATTTTCCAGTGGTCAAAACAGATTCCTAAAGAAGCCTTCGCCGCTGCCACGGAATCATGTCGTCAGCGTTGTGAAAAATGTGTACGTTTGCAGGGCGATTACGTCGAGAAGTAACGCCAGTTTCATCAATTTCGGGTGAGTAGTTAATTAGAAAAAAAATCGGATGCCTTAGAACTTGAACGCACCTCGTATATTGTTGAAAAATGGCACCAAAATATTGTCATATGGGAGGGAACACGTGTGGATGTCTGTGATCTATCACTGTGTCGTCGGTTCCCTTAATCACTACCAGTCGTGACCTGGAGTCCTACGCGATGTCTCCCCACAGCATGACTCCAGGAGCAACATCGCTGCACTACTCCAAAACATTGAAGGAATAGAACCTCTGAAGATCTCTGCCATATTCGCCGAATATGGTCATCTGGGACAATGCAGGATCGCGATTCATCGCTGAACACAGTGCAGCCTCATTCGTCAGCAGTCCATGATTCTCAGTTACGGTACCACTCCAAAAACTGTGTTGGGGGGTTAACGGCACCCTATACATGGAAATGTATTTCTCGAATCTGTCTACTGCCTGTCTCCAACCAATAGCACAGGGTGACACAGAATGTTGTATGGTGTCCATTACTTATTCCGGGATTGCAGGCGAAAGAACAGATACCATCTTCATATAGTTAAGGCTAACCGGCCATTGACCTTCTTCTTCTATGCGGATGCACAAGTAATGCCCGAACTCTTACGGGACTTGGTGAGATTCTCTGCTGCAAGTAATGAGTGTAATGGGCAGGGACACTACGAATGTAGTGTCTGGACATTAAGTTGGGAATGTGGGTCTCACGGGGAGCGTGCAAGGGACAAGTCCCTGCAGTTGCAGTATCCTCTGTGCCCTCGGTGGCTCAGAGGGATAGAGTGTCTGCCACGTAAGCAGGAGGACCTGTGTTCGAGCCGGCCGCGGTGGTCTCGCGGTTCTAGGCGCGCAGTCCGCAACTGTGCGACTGCTACGGTCGCAGGTTCGAATCCTGCCTCGGGCATGGATGTGTGTGATGTCCTTAGGTTAGTTAGGTGTAAGTAGTTCTAAGTTCTAGGGGACTGATGACCACAGCAGTTGAGTCCCATAGTGCTCAGAGCCATTTGAACCTGTGTTCGAATCCCCATCGGGGCACACATTTTCAGCTGTCCCCGTCGATGTATATCAACGCCTGACGGCAGCGCAGGGTCTTGATTTAATTATCATTTCAAATATGAATGGGTGATGTGCGTGGTGCGCAATACGACGATACTCCCTTGTAGTGGTCAACAGCTGTGGATCAGAACCTTGACGACGAGTATGCCTACCCCCGCGTTCCCATGCTGTTTGACGTTCATCAAGGCTCTTTTCAAAGTATATCAGTTCACACAAGTAGTCAGCACCTACGTATGTCCTTCGCAGAGATCGCTCAGCGCCTGATGCTTTTCAAGCCCTTTACACAGGGTGTTTCCGTGTGAGCGTGCAAACATTTAACAGGACGCAGACTATGTTCCAACGAACAATTTGAGGCACGGAACCTGGCGTCGAAGAAACCAGCTTAAGGATATACACTCCTAAAAATTGAAATCACCGTGAATTCATTGTCCCAGGAAGGGGAAACTTTATTGACACATTCCTGGGGTCGGATACATCACATGATCACACTGACAGAACCACAGGCACATAGACACAGGCAACAGAGCATGCACAATGTCGGCACTAGTACAGTGTATATCCACCTTTCGCAGCAATGCAGGCTGCTATTCTCCCATGGAGACGATCGTAGAGATGCTGGATGTAGTCCTGTGGAACGGCTTGCCATGCCATTTCCACCTGGCGCCTCAGTTGGACCAGCGTTCGTGCTGGACTTGCAGACCGCGTGAGACGACGCTTCATCCAGTCCCAAACATGCTCAATGGGGTATAGATCCGGAGATCTTGCTGGCCAGGGTAGTTGACTTACACCTTCTAGAGCACGTTGGGTGGCATGGGATACATGCGGACGTGCATTGTCCTGTTGGAACAGCAAGTTCCCTTGCTGGTCTAGGAATGGTACAACTATGGGTTCGATGACGGTTTGGATGTACCGTGCACTATTCAGTGTCCCCTCGACGATCACCAGAGGTGTATGGCCAGTGTAGGAGATCGCTCCCCACACCATGATGCCGGGTGTTGGCCCTGTGTGCCTCGGTCGTATGCAGTTTTGATTGTGGCGCTCACCTGCACGGCGCCAAACACGCATACGACCATCATTGGCACCAAGGCAGAAGCGACTCTCATCGCTGAAGACGACACGTCTCCATTCGTCCCTCCATTCACGCCTGTCGCGACACCACTGGAGGCGAGCTGCACGATGTTGGGGCGTAAGCGGAAGACGGCCTAACGGTGTGCGGGACAGTAGCCCAGCTTCATGGAGACGGTTGCGAATGGTCCTCGCCGATACCCCAGGAGCAACAGTGTCCCTAATTTGCTGGGAAGTGGCGGTGCGGTCCCCTACGACACTGCGTAGGATCCTACGGTCTTGGCGTGCATCCGTGCGTCGCTGCGGTCCGGTCCCAGGTCGACGGGCACGTGCACCTTCCGCCGACCACTGGCGACAACATCGATGTACTGTGGAGACCTCGCGCCCCACGTGTTGTGCACTTCGGCGGTACGTCCACCTGGCCTCCCGCATGCCCACTATACGCCCTCGCTCAAAGTCCGTCAACTGCACATACGGTTCACGTCCACGCTGTCGCGGCATGCTACCAGTGTTAAAGACTGCGATGGAGCTCCGTATGCCACGGCAAACTGGCTGACACTGACGGCGGCGGTGCACAAATGCTGCGCAGCTAGCGCCATTCGACGGCCAACACCGCGGTTCCTGGTGTGTCCGCTGTGCCGTGCGTGTGATCATTGCTTGTACAGCCCTCTCGCAGTGTCCGAAGGAAGTATGGTGGGTCTGACACACCGGTGTCAATGTGTGCTTTTTTCCATTTCCAGGAGTGTATTAGGAATAAAAACACATTACTGTGTACTGTGTACATTACTTACATTTATCTGCAAATACGATCATTGACACAATGATCATACCGTCTGTACTGTATGCTGAAACTGACGGCCATCAAGCCCAACGCAAGCATGACATCGGCAAACAAGATTCTGACGCACCCTAAGAAATATCCCTGGTGTGATTCGAATCATATCACAGGCAGCTATAATTCTGGTAACTAATTCCATCTCATACACAAATGCTTTTAGATAGCCCCATAGGAAATAATCAAGGGGATTCAGGTCAGGTAACCTCACAGTGCATGGAATAGGACTTCCCAATTCAGAGACCAGGAAGTACAGCATTGAGATGGTTCCGGACATCCACACTAAAGTGAGGAGGTGCACTGTCATGTTGTATTCACATCCTCTCACGAACAGCCAAGGATACGTTCTCCAACATCTCAGGTAGAACGCTTTGGATAAACCTCAAGTACAGGCAGTCATTAACACAGTCAGATAGAAGATATGGCCCAAAGAGATTGTCGCCTACGATGCCGGCCCAGATATTCACAACAAAACGTACTTGATGTTGTGACGCTACTACAGCATGGTCTACATCTCGTGGTCTGATGGTTAGCGTTGTTGCCTCTGGCTCACAGGGTCCCGGGTTCGATCCCAGCTAGATTGGAGATTTTCTCAGCCCGGGGACTAGGTAGTTATTTTGTGCTCATCATGTCCATTATAATTATGCGGGCTGTTCTGCCGTGGTCGGTTGATGAATTCTGTGTCCATTCCCAACGTTTCGTCCCCGTCTGCGGATGACATCTTCAAGAGGGTCTGCAGCTTGATGGGCAGTCAGTAGCGAGCCAGTGTGTGTGTTGGACAGACCCCCTTGAAGATGTCCTCCGGTGACGGGGACGAAACGTTGGGAATTGACACAGAATTCATCAACCGACCACGGCAAAACAGCTCGGATAATTATAATGGACATGACATTTTCGGCTTTGAAAGTCTACATTTTAGTATCCTCATCATTTCATCATCATCATCACCATCATTCGTGCCAGTGGCAAAATTGGACTGTGGCAAAATTGGGACTTCGTACGGGTGCTGATGACCAAGCAGTTGAGCGCCCCACAAACCAAACATGATCATCATTATCTACTACAGCATGAGGGTTTTCCTCATCCCACACATGGCCATTCCTGCTGCTCTAAATAATGAGGCCTTGTAAATAAACAGCACGGTTTGGAGGAAATCTGGTCGACCAATCCATTGCTGGAGCAACGGTGACAGAATGAGACCCTTGGTGTAAAGTAAGTCACAAGCATTGCAAGGACTTGTTGTGGGTGATACGAGTGTAATTTTTGTTCGTGTTGTACTCGCCACACCCTAGTTTGTGCAGCGCCCATTTCACGCGCAATACGACGAGTACTTGTAATGAGGTCCGCTGCAACACGTTCCCACACCAACTCCTCAAAATCGGGTGTGCGAATGGTGCTCATTTCGTGATGCATTATGCCTGTTAGGAAATCGTTCGTTGTACAGGCTTTCAGCAGCGAGAGCTTTGCAAGGTACTTCCCTACACACAAGGTGCATGTCAGTGAGTTCTACGAAACTGTACCGGTACTGCTCCGTCGTATTTTACTATGTGTCTCTGAATAGCACTGAGTAATGAATGGGTCTGTCGTTGCTTTATAGCACGTTCTGTCATGGGCAATGTAAATACAATAGAACAGAGCCACCTTATGAACAAGAAAAGTAAACAAAACCTGGGTCATGACTTCCTAGTAATCAGGTCGCCATCCTTGTTTCCTTACAGGAAATAAAGAATGTACATTTTAATAAATAGCACAGTACGTGTAAGCTGGTACGCATATTAGATGTAAATAAACTGGAAAACAGTAATGCTACACAAAGAGGTAAACAAGTTTACTTCCATATCTTCTTAAGTTGGCTTCTCTGACCCCAGGTTCCCTGCCTCAGATTGTTCAGAGGACCGTTCTCTGTGTCCCGTTACATTTTAGTATGCTCTTAAGGAAACACTCTGCATCCCCTACCAGCCCTGGTAATACGCTTTTCTATCCCTGTATTACTACAACAAGCAGTTTCTCCGATTAAGGCCGTGTAGCTTCGAACCACCTACGATTCCTTTACATTAAATTTCCCCTGAGCGTCTGGAGCGTGTTTGTCTTTCTTACAGATATAATGTGTCCCACCAATGATTAAAAATTGTAAGCGGCTACTGTTTATATGTGTGCCTTGTTATTTGAATTTATGTTCCTGTTTCTATGTATTTAGATATTTATTTTTTGACGAAGACATTACTTTGCAGTTGATTGCAGATAAAAAGGAATGCCAACAAATACTCACAGAAGCAGGAATGAAACGCTAAAATGAGGATAGTACAACTGACCGTTTATCGTATTAAATGAAATGAACCTGGTTACGCGTTCTGCGCAGACTGTGTGATCACAACACTGGCGAGTAAATGGTGTACTCTGAAACGTTAATGTAATATTGCTTTATAGATAACTGAGCAGCATTCAAAACTCACCATTTCAGCTCTTTAACAAGACCTATATGCTGTAATTTCCATTACATAATCCAGTCCTGCGGAACAGATCACGAGCCCCTGATGTTTGTCAGATTACAGTGTGCGCTGGAGAACAAAATTGCTGTCAAAAGCCGTTAATGTCGTTCGAAATGCGGCTGCGAGTATCTATACCGCTTTGCATTTAAATGATAGTGCGACTCTAATACGATTATACAACATTTAAAAAAAATAGTTAGCCCTATTAAAACCTAACTACCAAATGCACAGTATGCCTGCTTTATAAAGGTAAAGTAAATCTGTTAAATTTATTATACGTATTGTGGCAGCAACTGGTACATGCATCTGGCTCAATGGCGGCCTGGAAGACTATGTAGATACAAGGAAAACATAGATTTATACTCAACAGTGCTGCTGAGAGAATTAGATTAGGAAATGAGACACTTAAAGTAGTAAGGGAGTTTGGCTATTTGGGGAGCAACATAACTGATGATGGTCGAAGTAGAGAGTATATAAAATGTAGACTGACAATGACAAGGAAAGTGTTTCTGAAAAGGAGAAATTTGTTAACATCGAGTATAGATTTAAGTGTCAGGAAGTCGTTTCTGAAAGTATTTGTATGGAGTGTAGCATGTATGGAAGTGAAATACGGACGATAAGTAGTTTGGACAAGAAGAGAATAGAAGCTTTCGAAATGTGGTGCTACAGAAAAATGCTGATGTTTAGATGGGTAGATCACAAAACTAATGAGGAGGTATTGTCTCAAATGGCTCTGAGCACTATGGGACTTAAGTTCTGAGGTCATCAGTCCCCTAGAACTTAGAACTACTTAAACCTAACTAACCTAAGGAGATCACACACATCCATGCCCGAGGCAGGATTCGAACTTGTGATCGTAGCGGTCGCGCGGTTCCAGACTATAGCGCCTAGAACCGCTCAGCCACCTCGGCCAGCGAGGAGATATTGAATAGAATTGGGGACAAGAGGAGTTTGTAGCACAACTTGACTAGAAGAAGGGATCGGTTGGTAGGACATGTTCTGAGGCATCAAGGGATCACCAATTTAGTATTGGAGGGAGACCATGAGACGAATACACTAAGCAGATTCAGAAGGATGTAGGTTGCAGTACGTACTGGGAGATGAAGCAGCTTGCACAGGATAGAGTAGCATGGAGAGCTGCATCAAACCAGTCTCAGGACTGAAGGCCACAACAACAACATACTCAACAGGAATAGGAATCTGTTTAAACCACCTATCCTTTGTAGCATTTTTCAAGCTGTTCTATATATATGTATATCACATACTTCTGGGTATGCAAAAATGTCATTGATATACCGTGAAAAAAAACAATGGAACCCTCAGGGACTCAAAAGAACGCGTTTTTTAATTGTGACTTCGACTCTCTCTCTCTCTTCTCTCTCTCTCTCTCTCTCTCTCTCTCTCTCTCTCTCTCTCTCTCTCTCTCTCTCTCTTTTTAGTTTCCCTGGCTACAGCCTAGTAACAGCAAGTACAAAAGACATTCATTCGGTAATGCAACACATTTTTTAGAAAGCAGGTTGGTTTTATTCGGGACTATAGTACACTATATTATTTCCCACTCTATTATGTCAAAACCCTGGTTTTCAACATGAAATTCGTTCAATGCGACGGCTTAACGCCACTTTATTGGCAGGTACTGTGTGCCCGCACGGTACGACTCTACAGAGCAGTGGCAGAGCTAACGTCTTGCTGCATCAATAACCTT
This sequence comes from Schistocerca gregaria, assembly GCF_023897955.1. NCBI lineage: Eukaryota > Metazoa > Arthropoda > Insecta > Orthoptera > Acrididae > Schistocerca > Schistocerca gregaria. Next base: position 231,556,244 of record NC_064921.1, read on the forward strand.
CCCATCATCCACGTGCTGATTTCCGTGCAGTACATCCATCACTGGGCCAAACAGATGGAAACTCTTTATTGTCTTCTACTAGGTGGCGAGGAATGCAGTGCGCGCACGCCTTTGAATACCCCAACTCAGGAACGAGCGTCAGCACTGCCAACAACGACGTCCAATTGAGCAGCGAGGAGTTTGTGATCTGTCGATCACCTGGTATGAGAGTGTCTGCACGTTCCAACATTGCAGGAGTCACAACTGTGTGTGGCTGGCCGGCACTCTGTTGATCGGACGGGTTTCCGCAACTTTGTTGCAATGATAAGAGATTTCTCATCCAACGACTCACTGTGCTTTTGTTCATTGCCTAGGAATATATGCCGTGCTCTGGTTTTGCACTAAAAGAAACTCAATGACAGCTCTCTGCTTGCAGCACCTGTCAACTTTAGTTGCCATTTTGAGGGCCATGTATACCTCCTCCTCCCATTGGAACTTCAAGAAACCATTGGGGCTGACGTGGCAATATTCCACGATATCCCACAACAAATTCCGGATTTTTTCAACCGAAAATGGCCAAGAAAAAAAAAAGTTGCATTACTTATTTAACGTCCATCGTAACCACTTATTCAGTGTAGCAGTAAAAAATTACATGCAGCAACAGTGCATACTGCGGGTCAAAATATTAAAGTATGGAGTTAACAGTAATAGTACAGTGCACGGCGGAGGGCGTATCGTACAAATATTAAAGATTTTATGTGTTATTATATTTGTGTACTTATCGAGGGAAAATTAATGCGGCTTTGTAGGAATGTTGGCTGCAGCAGAATGTTCAAACAATATTTTTCGATCCATAAAAATAGGGGCGTGCAGCCTCATAAATGCGACTTCTTCTTCTAATGTTTCGGCTGAATACCATCTAGCCATCTTCAGACTGAGCTGAGGTGACTGACGCTTCAGTTTTTTTTTCTTTATTGTATTTCGATCCCCCCCCCCCTCCCCCCAGAGGGGGGCCGATTGGTAGCAGCGTAATACGCCGCTCTGCAGCCTGCAGATAAAGTTAAAAACATAATGAGGCGATATAACTATAAAAAGAGGTGATAAAATGGTGACCGTTTAAAACTTGTACATGGCGAAAAAGATGTGAAGAAACCGTAAAGAAACAAAGGGGTCATTGATGCTGATTAAAAACTCTTAGGAAATAGTCAGGCACAATAGCTCTGAGCACTATGCGACTTAACTTCTGAGGTCATCAGTCCCCTAGAACTTAGAACTAATTAAACCTAACTAACCTAAGGACATCACACACGTCCATGCTCGAGGCAGCTTTTGAACCTGCGACCGTAGCGGTCGCTCGGTTCCAGACTGCAGCGCCTAGAACCGCTCGGCCACTCCGGCCGGCGATAGGCACAATTAAAAAACACGGCGACAGTATGGTTTCTGTTCGCAACACTTTAAAATAAGGGGAACCACAACACTCATCACTCACGGAAAACACTGCACTATAGTGTGCTAATGCATATGAATATTGGGGAGGGGGGGGGGGCAGGAGGACGTGGGTCGATGGGGAGGGGGGGGGGGGGAGAAGGGGGGAGGAGAGGATAAGCAAAAAAAAAGGAGGAGCCGATGGAGGGAGAGGGCACGGAAAAAGGGGTAGGGGAGCTGGGAGAACGCGTGAAGGGAGTAGGGAGACGCTCCAGCACTTGCTCTGTCCTTCTAAACACGCGGACCGCATCACTACGCATGTGGCCACAGATACACAAGGCGCCAAAGACGTTAATTGGCGAGGTATGGCATATGCATGGAGATAGATTTATGGCTGCGAGGTCGATCCACACGGTGATATCGATGTATTACTCCGAGGTGCACCGTCGCGACATCTTTGTGATTTTATTACAGAAATTGGCGGATTCCATGATTTGTCCAAGCTGAAACCGCTATCTCTGTTAATTAAATTCGTCGCCAACCGAATTCAATTGCTTTCTTTACTTAGTCCCAGAAAGATGAAGTCGAGGCACACCATAGAGTGCTCAGTGTCAATACAGTGCTCGGCCACCGTAGATTTATTAGGTTGTAAGAGCCTGGTCTACCAGCGGTGCTCTGTGCATCTCTCCTGGACTGTACGTGTCGTCTGGCCGATGTATGAACAGCCAAACACACAGGGAATCTTGTAAACCCCAGGCTTCCGAAGCACCAAATCATCTTTAATGGAACTCAGGAGTGCTGCTGTCTTTGGTGGAGTGCAAAAAACCACTTTCACTTTATGCTTACTGGGGATCGGTCTTATTTTTTACGTTCGGCTTCCCACGTATGGGGAAAAGCCATCGCTTTAAAACTTTCCTTGTCTTCTTCTGCTTTTCTTATACCCACAGTTGGTTTCATTTATAGTGCCTTGCCTATCTGCTGTGGAAAGTACCCGTTGGCTTCAAAAACTCTTTCCAGGCGAAGAAGCTCGTCCTCCAAGCTGCTCTCGTCAGGAATGACGTGTGCTCTGTGCACTAGAGTTCTGAGTACACTCATCGTCTGTGAAAGATGGTGGCAGCTATTTGCGCGTAAATATAAATCCGTATCCGTTGGTTTTCGATTTACTACGTGTCCCAAAGTGCCATCATCTTTGCACCATACCAAAACACCCAAAAATGGAAAGCATACATCTTTTTCGATTTCCATCGTGAACTGAATTTGACTGTGGATGGAATTCAGAATAGTGAAAGAACTGGAAGCGAGGTGTAGCAAAGCTAATGCAGTGAGCGCTCAGCTACGATCTACTCTCTTCTGCAAGAAGGAAGTCAGTACCAAGACTGTTATCTGTGCAGCGTTCAATCTTTCGACCAACTTTGTTGTATGGGAGTGAAAGCTGGGTGGATTCAGGTTACCTTATCAACAAGGCTGAGGTTACGGATATGAAAGTAGCTAGGATGATTGCAGGTACTAGTAGATGGGAACAATGGCAGGATGGTATCCACAATGAGGAAATCAAAGAAAAACTGGGAATGAACTCTATAGATGTAGCAGTCAGGGAGAACAGGCTTAGATGGTGGGGTCATGTTACACGCATGGGAGAAGCAAGGTTACCCAAGAGACTCATGGGTTCAGCAGTAGAGGGTAGGAGGAGTCGGGGCAGACAAAGGAGAAGATACCTGGATTGGCTTAAGAATGATTTTGAAGTAATAGGTTTAACATCAGAAGAGGCACCAATGTTAGCACTGAATAGGGGATCATGGAGGAATTTTATAAGGGGGATATGCTCCAGACTGAACGCTGAAAGGCACAATCAGTCTTAAATGATGATGATGATGATGGTGATGGAATTCAGATGACCTAAAAATTCTTTTAACTTGTCTTCACCATGGGGCCACAATACAAACATGTCGTCAACATATCTCCAAAACACTGTGGGCTTCAAGCTAGAAGATTCCAGTGTCTTCTCCTTTAAGTCTTGCACAAAAAATTTGGCGACCAAAGTCGACAAAGGACTACACATGGCGACACCGTCAGTCTGTTCATAAAATTCGTTACTGAATAAAACATATGTCGAGGTCAAAACATGTTCAAACGAAGCTGAAATCTCTTTATCAAAACTTTTTTCCAATGAGAACCAATGATTCCAAAAGAGGAACCTTTGTGAACAACGACACTACATCGAAACTTACTAAAATATCAGAATATCTGAGTTTGAGTGATTTCAGTTTGTCACTGAAGTCCACAGAGTTACGTAGATGATGAGTACATTTTCCCAGCAGATGCCTTAATAACGATGCTAAGTGTTTGGCACAATCTTGGATGGAGAGCCGAAGTTACTCACTATGGGACGCAGAGGAAAACCATTCTTGTGGATCTCTGGAAGCCCATAAAGCATTGGAGGCACTGCACCACTTGGTTTCAATCTTCGCATAACTTCTGGTGGAAGGGGGGAGGCGTTCAGAAGCGAAGCAGTCTTCCTTACCATTTGGTTGGTGGGGTCTTTGCTGATCTTACGGTATGTGCTGTCACTCATTAAACTGTTCATTTTATCATGATAATCGTCTCAAGACATTAAAACAGTGGCATGACCTTTATAATCTGGAAGAACCACCGTCTCGGTATTCCGGCGAAGTTTACGTACTGCAGCCCTCTCGGCCACAGATATGTTACTCCTTTTTGGGCGAGCCTTCATATCCGCTCGACAAGTTTCACGTCTTACTTCTTCTGCTGATTCTGTAGAAAAGGACGAAAAGCTTCTTCAACGGCACTGATGCAAGCTGGTATTGGTAAAACCTTCGGAATGGGTGCAAAGTTCAGTCCTTTAGCTAAAACCATCATCGTAGCGTCATCCAAATTTTTATAGGTCTTATTAATGAGGGAGTGTCGAATAACAGTTTCTTGTTGCGAAGACGTCTCAAGCCGGCTTAACTTTGTCGTCTGTCTCGATGTGGCTGCTTCACGAATCCAGGCTGACTTGGCCCACGTTATATTATCGATACAGTTCCATGAATTGTAGAGTAACTCCACAGATATCCTTAGATGCAGGCGATAGAGTTGTTCCGGAACCAGGTCAAATTTTCGGCGGGTACAACGGCTCCTCTCCTTAACAATAGCAGCACCAGCTTTCCTTAAAATCTTTTTCATGGCAGTCGCCTTTATAAAATGTACTAACTTGGCAAACTTTGGATATATGTCATGGTCACGGAATCTTAATAAAAAAACTTAAAGAGCTCAGTAACCTCGCTCTCAGGCGTCCCGCCTCATACAACCTAATAAATCTGCAGTGGCAGAGCAACGTATTGACACTGGGCACTCTACGGCGTACGACAACGTCGAAATTTTAGCCACGACTTCATCTTTCTTCAGTAGTGAAGGAAGCAATTGTAATTCGGTTGGCGACGAATTTAATTTATAGAGATAGCAGTTTCAGCTTGGATAAATCATGGAATCCGTCAATTTCTGTAATGAAATCACAAAGACGTCGCGACGGTGCACCTCGCAGTATTGCATGGATATCACAGTGTGGATCGAATGCGCAGCAATAGAACTATTTCCATGCATATGCCATGCCTCTATGCCGCCGATTAACGTCTCTGGCGCCTTGTGTGTCTGTGGAAGCATGCGCAGTGGTGCCGTCCACGGGTTTGAAAGGACGGAGCAATTTCGTTCGCCATGGCGACTTACTTTTTAAAGGCCGTTCGGTAATGGCAATCCAGCTTGCATTCAGGGAACAGTTTAATACCGCGCCTGTATGTCGTGTTACTCATCAAAAATTGGTTGTTCGTGGGTGGACAGCTTTATTCATACGGTACTGTGCAGAAAAAAAACCTGGAACTTCAAGAATCTCCAAGAGATCGGAAAATCGATAAAGTAAGATTGGCGGCTCCCAATTCCCTCAAGCGATGTGCCCGCAACCATGCGACTGCTCTTACAATTTCTGATTGCACAATGAGATGGATTCTCCATGAAGACTTGAAATGTCATACATACAAACTTGAAATGGTGCACACACTTTACCCATGCGATTATGTTTCACGAAAACGGATGTGAATCCCTGATCGAAAACCTGCCCTTGTGCACTTCAGTGACCAGGCACATTTTAATTTGTCCGCCTGCGTGAATGAACAAGACATGGACTATTAGAGTGGTGTGAATCCCGGAGAACTTGATAAGCAGCTTATCCATACAGAATTTGTGACTGTTTCTTATGCAATACCGAAAATTGACATTATTGGCCACTGGTGTTTCGAAGAGAACGAGAAGGGCATTTACGGTCACTTATGAGCGTTATTTCCAGATGACTGAGGAGTTTTTGCTTCCCGTAACTGGAAAAATAGACGAGGAGGATGTCTGGTTCCAACACGACGGCATCACGGCTCACACGGTACCAACGTCAATGACTTCCCTGCACGAACACTTCCCCGATGGTTTCATCTCTTTGAGGAGCGACCTTCAGTGGTCAGCACGCTCGCTAGATTTAGCACCCCGTGAAGACTATTTACAATCATAAAACTAATTATCGTATCTTAGTATATTGAAATCTTAGGGATTTCAAGGTATCAATCCAGTTTTAGGCATGGTTTACCATGATAGATGCCCAAATACGGAGACAAAACTTTCGATATTATTCCGTGTACAGTTCTTTGATCCTAAATTCTCATCATGCACTCAAATATTTACATATATATGGCAAATAAGCATTATGTGACAATTTTCAATATTTCGCGGCCCTGTCAGCAACTGTATGAATATTAATTTTAAATTAACAACAGCCTCAGTTGCAATTTTTACCTTGGTTTCAGTTGGGGTAACCCAACCTTCTTCAGAATAAAAGGACCATAATGGACAGAGTCAAAAACTAGAAACTATAATGAAGTAATACATCGCGATATTGCAATCCGTCGGTGCCGTACTGTGGTCGCGAAGTGGGGCCGAGGACGTTCCCCAAATAAGTTATGGCAATATGACGATGTATTACCATGTTATACACTCCTGGAAATGGAAAAAAGAACACATTGACACCGGTGTGTCAGACCCACCATACTTCCTCCGGACACTGAGAGAGGGCTGTATAAGCAATGATCACACGCATGGCACAGCGGACACACCAGGAACCGCGGTGTTGGCCGTCGAATGGCGCTAGCTGCGCAGCATTTGTGCACCGCCGCCGTCAGTGTCAGCCAGTTTGCCGTGGCATACGGAGCTCCATCGTAGTCTTTAACACTGGTAGCATGCCGCGACAGCGTGGACGTGAACCGTATGTGCAGTTGATGGACTTTGAGCGAGGGCGTATAGTGGGCACGCGGGAGGCCGGGTGGACGTACCGCCGAATTGCTCAACACGTGGGGCGTGTGGTCTCCACAGTACATCGATGTTGTCGCCAGTGGTCGGCGGAAGGTGCACGTGCCCGTCGACCTGGGACCGGACCGCAGCGACGCACGGATGCACGCCAAGACCGTAGGATCCTACGCAGTGCCGTAGGGGACCGCACCGCCACTTCCCAGCAAATTAGGGACACTGTTGCTCCTGGGGTATCGGCGAGGACAATTCGCAACCGTCTCCATGAAGCTGGGCTACGGTCCCGCCCTAACATCGTGCAGCCCGCCTCCAGTGGTGTCGCGACAGGCGTGAATGGAGGGACGAATGGAGACGTATCGTCTTCAGCGATGAGAGTCGCTTCTGCCTTGGTGCCAATGATGGTCGTATGCGTGTTTGGCGCCGTGCAGGTGAGCGCCACAATCAGGACTGCATACGACCGAGGCACACAGGGCCAACACCCGGCATCATGGTGTGGGGAGCGATCTCCTACACTGGCCGTAGACCTCTGGTGATTGTCGAGGGGACACTGAATAGTGCACGGTACATCCAAACCGTCATCGAACCCATCGTTCTACCATTCCTAGACCGGCAAGGGAACTTGCTGTTCCAACAGGACAATGCACGTCCGCATGTATCCCGTGCCACCCAACGTGCTCTAGAAGGTGTAAGTCAACTACCCTGGCCAGTAAGATCTCCGGATCTGTCCCCCATTGAGCATGTTTGGGACTGGATGAAGCGTCGTCTCACGCGGTCTGCACGTCCAGCACGAACGCTGGTCCAACTGAGGCGCCAGGTGGAAATGGCATGGCAAGCCATTCCACAGGACTACATCCAGCATCTCTAAGATCGTCTCCATGGGAGAATAGCAGCCTGCATTGCTGCGAAAGGTGGATATACACTGTACTAGTGCCGGCATTGTGCATGCTCTGTTGCCTGTGTCTATGTGCCTTTTGGTTCTGTCAGTGTGATCATGTGATGTATCTGACCCCAGGAATGTGTCAATAAAGTTTCCCCTTCCTGGGACAATGAATTCACGGTGTTCTTATTTCAATTTCCAGAAGTGTAGTTTTTAGTTTTTGACTTTGTCCGTTATACAACAGCCTTGCGATAAGTAAAAGCCATCTACGTGTTCGAAAGCTCAAAGTTAGTGCTCTTGAGGCCCATAAATGCCAGTATTTAAGGGGCGGCGGCATAGTATTATGTTTTTTAATCACAACTAAAATTTGTGAGAAAATATTTTGTGCATGGTACTTAAAATCAAACAAAATATAAAACTTTAAACACTGGATGTATGCAGAGCGATGTATTTTACTAAAAAGCCGAGTCTGAGAGGTTAGCCATATGCTACCTTATTTTGTCTGTCAAGCTTATTGTTTAGGTTTACTTGTCACTAACGTACTCACTTATCTTTCTCAGTCAGATCGTTGTAGAAGAAACATGTAAATTTTATATACTGTCTGCTTACAGAATAATAAGTTAAAAATTAATTACCTAACTGTGCTCAATATCGTAGCACAAGATAAAATACTTCATCTGAAAAACCATTTTTTTATTACATGAGCGTTTTACACTACTGTCCATTAAAATTGCTACACCACGAAGATGATATGCGACACACGCAAATTTAACCGACAGGAAGAAGATGCTGTGATACGCAAATGATTAGCTTTTCAGAGCATTCACACAAGGTTGGCACCGGTGGCGACACCTACAACGTGTTGACATGAGGAACATTCCAAACCGATTTCTCATACACAAACAGCAGTTGACCGGCGTTGCCTGGTGAAATGTTGTTGTGATGCCTCGTTAAGGAGGAGTAATGCGTACCATTACGTTTGTGACTTTGATAAACATCGAATTGTAGACTGTCGCGATTACGGTTTATCGTATCGCACCATTGCTGCTCGCGTTGGTCGAGATCCAATGACTGTTAGCAGAATATGGAATCGTTGGGTTCAGGAGGGTAATACGGAACGCCGTGCTGGATCCCAACGGCCTCGTATCACTAGCAGTCGAAATAACAAGCATCTTATTCGCATGGCAGTAACGGATCGTGCAGCTACGTCTCGATCCCTCAATTTACAGATGGGGACGTTTGCAAGACAACAACCATCTGCAGGAACAGTTCTACGACGTTTTGCAGCAGCATGGACTATCAGCTCGGAGACCATGGCTGCGGTTACGCTTGACGCTGCATCACAGACAGGAGCGCGTGCGATGGTGTACTCAACGACGAACTTGGGTGCACAAATGGCAAAATGTCATTTTTTCGGATGAATCCGGGTTGTGTTTACAGCATCATGATGGTCGCATCCGTGTTCGGCGACATCGCGGTGAACGCACATTGGAAGCGTGTATTCGTCATCGCCATAGTGGCGTATCACATGGCGTGATGGTATGAGGTGCCATTGGTTACACGTCTGGGTCACCTCTTGTTCGCATTGACGGCACTTTGAACAGTGGACGTTACATTTCAGATGTGTTACGACCCGTGGTTCTAACCTTCATTCGATCCCTGCGAAACCCTACATTTCAGCAGGATAATGCACGACAGCATGTTGCAGGTCCTGTACGGCCCTTTCTGGGTACACAAAATGTTCGACTGCTGCCCTGGCCAGCACATTCTCAAGATCTCTCACCAACTGAAAACGTCTGAACAATGGTGGCTGAGCAATTGGCTCGTCACAATACGCCAGTCACTACTCTTGATGAAATGTGGTATCGTGCTGAAGCTGCATGTGCAACGGTACCTGTACAAGCCATCCAAGCTCTGTATGACTCAATGCCCAGCCATATCAAAGCCGTTATTACTGCCAGACGTGGTTGTTCTGGGTAGTGATTTCTCAGGATCTAGGCACCCAAATTGCGTGAAAATGTAATCACATGTCACTTCTAGTATATTTGTCCAATGAATACCCGTTTGTCATCTGCATTTCTTCTTGGTGTAGTAATTTTAATGGCCAGTAGTGTATGATTTTTAGCGGGCGTCTTCGAAGGGTTGGATCCAGATTGTTCAATGCCCAAACGATTCCAATTTCATTTGTCGTCTTTCGTTCAGAAACTTACATTCATCAATATCGAAGTCCAATTACATTAATTTCTACGCAGCTTAATGTAAGAATTTCAGTAAATTTTTACGGTCGAGAGCCACTTTACAATGACGGCAGACAAGTAAAATGCATTGGCCTGAGATAGTTTCATTTCTTTTAAAGGAGATGGTAATGAATGTCGGTAGCATTTTTTTTCAAATCACAAAAGTTTTCTTATAAAAGGTGTTAATGCAGTTTAAAAGAGGAAAAGTACATCCCATTACCGTTGGAATGCGTCTTCTTGACGCAATAAAAGACCTTGGAAAGATTTAAAAATACGTCTGTGATACATTCATTTTTTTCAAGAGCATCACGTACTAGTTTTGTGAGTTCTGCTGTGACTGATTCCTTAATCATGCCACTTCGGCAACCGATTTCTAATTCAGTGAAAATGTCATATTTGTTCAAGTAATTAATTAATCTGTCCGATAATTGATTGTACTATTTTTGAGACCGGTGACAGCAGGGAAATTGGCCGATAGTGTTCTATGTCTTTTGCGTTAGCCTCCTTTAGCAGTGGTACGACTCTTGCTTGTTTCAAATACTCCAGAACGCTCCCTGATCCGAAGGATGCTTGTTATGTTTGCTAAGGGAGTTTGCATACTCTGTACGCATTGTTTCAGTACACACATTGATATCTCATCTAAGAGTACTGACTTTTTAGTTCTTAGTTTTTATACAGTTTTATTCGCTTTGTGCTCGATGGTTGGTAGTAACATTATTGTACTTAGTCCATAATTACTTACAGGTGTTATATTTGTTTTTCACAAATCTTTGCTGTAACTTCACAGCGGTACTTGAAAAATGCTTATTCAGCTAGTTTTGCTAGATGGTATAGATCATTTATTACTTTATCCCCAACCCTTATCAGTATGTTATTCCGTGTTTCCTTTCATATGACATCCCAGACTACTTTGCATTTATTCTCGGCAGTGTACATTATTTTGTCATTAAATGAGTTTTTTGCAAAAAATATCAAAAATTGGCTCTGAGCACAATGGGGCTTAACTTCAGAGGTCACCACTCCCCTAGAACTTAGAACTACTTAAACCTAAATAACGTAAGGACATCACACATATCCATGCCCGAGGCAGGATTCGAACCTGCGACCGTAGCGGCTAGAACCGCTCGGCCACTCCCGCCGGCTTTTTGCAAAAATCAGCATCTTTCCATAGATGTTTTATACTTATGAATGTGATTTAAGAACCTTGGCCTATTATTGTTCTCTTTAATGAAGCTGTGATACTTGAGGTTTTGGGAGAAATTCTTAATACCTGCTGTTATCCACTTGTTTTTGTGAGACTAACAGTTTTGTGGGTACCTTCAGAAATGCTTTTCAAAGTTCAATGTAAGTAATGTTGAGAATTTAGAGAATTTAAGTTATACGTTGGTTTTTCTATAAACTTAATCATAGCTCTTGTTTGCTAGTTCTTTAGAAAAACTTTGTTTTTTAAATTCTGAATAAATGTCTCTTGAAGGCCTACAGTTAGGGAATTTTTCCTCATCAGATTTTACAGGAATTATTTTGCAGTAATGGTCTGTTGTCCAAGACCTTTTACAGCTACATCAGATTTTTCCCTTTCTATATTTGTGACCACAGGATCAATGACTGATGCAACCATTATAGTAAACCTTGTTGTACAATTGAGCAACAGAGACATGCCAAAACTCTGAAGGATATTTTTGAGGGTGCTACTAGGTTCATATATTTGTGTTTACGTTTATTCTCCACACAAATAATGTAAACTTTTGTACTTCAGACGTCATCTGGAACATCTGCTGATTTATGTGTCCTCGCTACCACTGGGAGATCGATATACACGCAAAATGATGACTTTCCTGGTGATATCGAGTGCTTTTAATTCAATAGCTGTGATTTCAAAGTGTTTGTCTTCTCTTACTGTACTAAGGTCGTGTCTTGATTTGAATAATGTTCCTTTTCTGATAGAAATGCATGATCCTCCACCCATCATAGCAGGCCTACAGTAAGATTTTGCGTTTTCATTCAGCGATAATACTACATGTTGGATTTCTGTGTCTAGCACCAATGTTCAACGACAGAAATTATTGTGCAGTCCAAAGATTGGGGCTCAACTTCAAATTGTTCTATTTTATTTTTTACCTATTGCATGCTTTGATGAAGGTATGACAGTTAAGTCTGTGAAATGTCCCATGTAGCTTTATACAACGGTTTCTCTTACTATATGATCTATAGAATGTCTAGTGGAAACCGTATTAAAATATTTACAGTCGTTTCTGAGACAGCTTCACGTACAGGCAGAAAAACGTATGGGATACCCTAAACTACATATATGTGGAAAGATATAGATACATCTAACTTAACAGGTTCAAAAGCCTTTCTGAAATCAAGCAATGTTAAAATGACGTCTTCACGCTTGTCGATGTCGTGTTTGAGATCGTCAATCAATTTAATTAACGCAATTGCTGCGCTAAGGTTTTACTAGAAGTCTGACTGATATATATCCTAGATAGGATAATTGAGCCATGGTACCTCTATAACCGTGCATAATTACGAAAATGCTGCCAGTGTAAGATTATGGGCACGAACTTGTTCTGATGTACCCACAAGCACCGGAACTAAGACGAACAAAAACCAGAGAAGGAGGTGAGGAAACGTCGGCCAATGGTGGGCGCCATTGAACCGCAGCGCGTCACGAGCGCCTCCTTCAAGAAGTGAATATAAGCGCCACTGCTGCCAGTCTCGGCCGCTCAGATCGGGCCCGTTTGCAACGGACATTATTGCTACGCTATCAGATTGTCGTGATCCGTATCAAGTGCTTACTAGGACATTGTGTATAGCTGCAACTATACTGTTTTCATTTCGCCTCCCTTTAGGGATATTTGCTTTAATCAAAGTTAAGTATTGTCAATTTGCTTTCTAGAAATAAAACTACTAACGTCATTTGTTTGAATTGTTGTATAGCATTCCGAGAACGATGCATCCCTTAAGCAATCTGTTAGCAACGAGTGGGCCAGACCCCACAGAACAGACCTCTCGATTATGTTGTATAAATGTTCAAAGGGATTCATGTTGGGCGATCTGGGTGGTCAAATCAATCGCTCGAATTGTCCAGAACGTTCTTCAAACCAATCGCAAAGAATAGTGGCCCGGTGACATAACATCTGTGCATGGGAACATGAAGTCCATGAATGGCTGCAGATGGTCTCCAAGTAGACAAACATAGTCATTTGCAGTCAGTAATAATTGAAGTTGGACCAGAGGACTCAGTCCATTCCATGGGAACACAGCCCACACTATTCCACACCAGGAGGTGGAGCCCCTCCACGCCCACACCGGTATGATGGCCAACACAAAAGGTCTACTGCCATCTCTGCATCTCTGTATTCACTAAAGTGAGGTGTTGCAGGATGTGTGTACTGCGATGTTTGCGTACGTCTGGTTAGGATTAACCATTAATGCGCGCTCATCTGGAGATAGATTGGTCGAAATCTGACGAAGGGTAGCGGTATTAAGGGCAGAGGAAAAAAAGTGCCAGGGCAAGACCCAAGGGAAAAAAACCTCTGCTATAGTTAGGGCGGGTGGTAAGAGCAGTAGCGGTTTTCTTGCTGCCTGCGATAGGTTGTGCAAGGATAGGCTTTGTTAGTAGTGGGTATCATGCTTGTCGATACCTTGGCGTTGTGCGTTGTGCTGCTCGGCGGCTGGCGCTGGGTGCTGGTACAGAGTCCTCGTTCAGCGTCAGCAACCTGTAACAGTTAGGTTTGTTATCGATCTTGTGTCCGATAGGTCATATACCGGGGACACAGTGTGAGGGAGTGCTGGCAGATTGTTTGTGCGCCTGTGGGCGAGGTCGTCGGTGTCCCTGCTGTGGCCTGTTGATCGGCTCTAGTAGCAGCTGGTAGTTGCGAGTCAGTGTTGCTGATGTGCAAGGGCTTACCGACGTTTGTCGCTGTTTGCGTATGTTAGTTTACCACAGGTGGCTATGCCCTAGCTACCAGTGTCTTTGGCCACTTGTGTTTCCACCTGTGGTTGTGATAGACACACCATTCCAGAGCCATCACTAGCTTACATAGTGCCATGGTGGCAACTTGGGTCCATTGCTTCGTGGGGTCTGCGTCACACTCGAATCCTACTATCAGCTGTTACCAAGTGAATTCGGGACTCACCTGGCCAGGTCACAGGTTTCCAGCCGTCTAGGGTCCAATCAATATGATCACGAGCGCAAGAGAGGCGCTACATACGATGTCCTGCTGTGAGCAAAGGCACTCGCGTCAGTCGTCTGTTCCTCAGCGCATGGAAGCCAAATTTCGCCGCTATGTCGTAAAGGATACGTCCGCCGTATGTGCCACATTAATCTGCGGTTACTTCACGCAGTGTTACTTGTCTCTTAGCACTGATAATTCTACGCAAACGCCGCCGTTCTCGGTCGTTAGGTGAAGGTTGTCTGCCACTACGTTGTCGGTGATGAGAGGTAATGCACGAAATTTGGTATTCTCGTCGTGTTCTTGAAACTATGCATCTGGCATTATTGAATTCCCTAACGATTTCCGAATTGGAATGTTCTATACGTCTAGCTACAAGTACCATTCCACGTTCAACGTCTGTTAATTCCCGTCGTGAGGCCATAACCACGTCGGAGGCATTTTGACATGAAATGAAGCCCTTTTTTACTTTGTGTACGCGATATGTACATATCGCTATCCCGTGACTTTTATATAGCACAACACGAGCTGCAGTCAATGAGATGAAAGCGAGCATTGAAGATGAATGTGCCAAAATACCAATTAGAACGATTAGGAACTTGTTGGATTCCGTCGGTGAGAGTTGTCAGCTACGTTTGGACCACAGTGGACAACAGTTTGAATACACTACTGGCCATAAAATTGCTACACCAAGAAGAAATGCAGACGATAACGGGTATTGATTGGACAAATATATTATATTAAAACTGACATGTGATTACATTTTCACGCAATTTGGGTGCATAGATCCTATAAAATCACTACCCAGAACAACCACCTCCGGCCGTAATAACGGCCTTGATACGCCTGGGCATTGAGTCAAACACAGCTTGGATGGCGTGTACAGGTAGAGCTGCCCATGCAGCTTGAAAACGATACCACAGTTCATCAAGACGTTTTAAATTGGTGAGAGATCTGGAGAATGTGCTGGCCAGGGCAGCAGTCGAACATTTTCTGTATCCAGAAAGGCCCGTACAGGACCTGCAACATGCGGTCGTGCATTATCCTGCTGAAATGTAGCTTTTCACACGGATCGAATGAAGGGTAGAGCCACGGGTCGTAATACATCTGAAATGTAACGATCGCCCACAAGAGGTGGGCGAGACGTGTAACCAATGGCACGCCATACCATCACGCCGGGTGATACGCCAGTATGGCGATGACGAATACACGCTTCCAATGTGCGTTTACCGCGATGCCCCCAAACACGGTTGCGACCATCATGATGCTGTAAACACAACCTGGATTCATCCGAAAAAATTACGTTTTGCCATTCATGCACCCAGGTTCGTCGTTGAGTACACCATCGCAGGCGCTCCTGTCTGTGATGCAGCGTCAAGGATAATCGCAGCCATATTCTCCGTGCTTATAGTCCATGCTGAGGGAAACGTCGTCGAACTGTTCGTGCAGGTGGTTGTTGTCTTGCAAACGTCCCCATCTATTGACTCATGGATGGAGACGTGGCTGCACGATCCGTTACAGCCATTCGGATAAGATGCCTGTCATGTCGACTGCTAGTGATACGAGACCGCTGGAATCCAGCACGGCGGTCCATGTTACCCTCTGTGACGTATAAAAATTGTCGGTGCCTACAGTGTCACGTCTTTCAGTGTCACACAAATTTTTATTTTTGAAGGGGTTCACTTAAGACTATTTCCATGGGTTCGCCCCTCAAATTTCTCCCTCATATCACAAAATTGTCGTCTGATGTAGTACAAACTGAAAAAATAAATTTCTTTTAAAGCACAGTTTCGTATATAATTTATATTCAAAACCTTACACCTGTGTCACAGAACAAATTCTACATCTAGAATACTTTACACAAGTTTAATGGAAGAAATGCTTCCGTTAATTATTACAGTATTTAAAGAACATCAAGATAAGAAACAGGCTGAAATGAACAAACAGTACATGAGACTTTGTAAATCAATTTAACTGTAAAAAGCTGAGGAGTATATTATTAACAAAATGAGAAATATGCAAAAGTGAAACGCCAAAATGAGCACTTCTCAGTTGGAAGTAAATAAAAAAAATCAGAATGACTGAAAGAGAGCACAATAACATCAGCCATAAACGAATGAAAGCTAAGCAACTAAGCAAATAAGAGAATAGGCCGAACTCCGTCGGCACTCACATACGGCTGCGCTCGTGGCGGCTCCTCGCGGCCCTACGCAACACGCGCGCCTGCGACCGCAGAGCACTCTTAGCGCTCGCGGCGGCGTCTAGCGGCCCGTACGCAAGTTGTGCGATTGCTGTCGCAGCTCGACCCTTAATCTATGATGTTACACCTCCTGAACCCACCTATTCCATAGTCTGATAACAGTCATTGGATCTCGACCAACGCGAGCAGCAGTGTCACGTTACGATAAACCGTAACCGCGATCGGCTACAATCCGACCTCGGAAACGTGATGGTACGCATTTCTCCCCATTACACGAGGCATCACAACAACGTTTCACCAGGCAACGCCGGTCAACTGCTGTTTGTGTATGAGAAAGCGGTTGGAAACTTTCCTCATGTCAGCACGTTGTAGGTGTCGCCACCGGTGCCAGCCTTGTGTGAATGATCTGAAAAGCTGATCATTTGCAAACCACAGCATCTTGTTCCTGTCGGTTAAATTTCGCGTCTGTAGCACGTCACCTTCGTGGTGTAGCAAATTTAATGGCCAGTGGTGTATTTTAGATAAACGACTGGTTTCTACTTTTGTTCACATTATTTTGAATTTTGGCATTTTTCCTTCTCGTAATAAGTATTAGTGTTACAGTCAGTCATAAAAAGGGTATACACATTTTGGGATCACCCTGTGAACTCTTCCGTAGGTGAGAGGAAGGTAAGTCCCCACACTGTTTGGTCATCAAAGAATGTGGTTGGCTGGAGAGAAGTAGGACAGTTTGGAACCATCCGTGTCCCCCGCTGTGCGAGCCACTGGCAACAACGGTAGCGGCAGGAGCGCCGTGCATTGTGGACCCAGCCACGCCAAGCCGCGCAGCCTTGACTGAATAGCCGGGTTGTGCTGTAAATATCGGTCACCCGCCGCTGGCCCGACGTCGGCGCGCCCGTAAATTCGCAATTAATGCTGTCCGGCCTGGCCGTTCGCCACGGCGCCTCGCTGTCGCTTTTATGTACGGCGAAGGCGGCGGAATTTGTGGCGCGCGAAAACGATCGCCGTACCTGGCCGAGGACGGCTCGGTGGGGAGCCACATGCGTCACCACGCGTGCTCTGTGTGACGCTTCTCATCGTTCGTGTGTCTTCCATTCGTATATTAAAACATCAAACAACGAATTACCTTTGTGATCCATATAGTCAAGTCCGCATTGTACTTTTTACCACAACTGTACAGCCCAAAAATACAGATAAACTTTGTAACGCGTCCTCTTATATTATTATGCTTTGCTAATGTTATTGTTGGAAAAATCTTTATTCAGTCGGTCGACGAAATTTTGCAATAAAAGTTGTTTTGAATGTTGCGTAGTAAATATTTCGCGTGAGGCGGAGTTGCGACACAGGCAAAGATCAATTGTGGAAACTAAGCAACTGAATATTTCAAATAATGTTATTGAAGAATACGGCCGACTGACTACATCAAATAAACGGGTACGTACATTCGCGTATGAGTGGTCAACAAAAAAAAGCGTTAATACTGTGTAGAAAATTAGTTAAATATAGCTACACTTGTACACACTGAAATGTATGCGAACATACGAACTGGATAGAGCCACGTACATTTGAGTACAATCATCCCCCGTGGCCTGTATAAAAAGAATTACAGTTAAATGCATTTATTCATCTCAGAACGTAAATGCGTGGACTTCGAAATTAAATGAAAAGAAAGACTGCAGGTTCTGAATGTCGCGGCAAATATATTGAAATTGACGGTAGCGGCCACTAAAGGAAAAAGATGAACACATTCACGTACCTCTATTGTTGAGCAGCGTCGCCGTGAAGATCGTCGCCTCCATCTAAATTCTCTGCATAAAATTAAAACAATTTTAAAAATTTTCCAGAATTTCAGAAGCTGTATAACAAAAGACGAAATCGCTCTGCTTCAAAATCACTTTCATTATTTAACCCAATTTTATCGGTAAGAAATATCACAACACGTCTTAACACTAGGACAGGATAACAGCGAATGTTAACTTATTCTAAAACTAATAAACGAAGAGCGTAAAGCTTCTTTTGTTCAGCAGATGCTTTACGCATGAATCTCTGGTAGTTGAACTAGTGTCTATACATAAAAATATTTTCATATAATTCCTTTACAATTTCGACGACTAGAACGTAACACATCAAGTTTGAAAAGAGGACTCAAAATCGGTTACAATAAAACTAAAATGCACTAATTGTCATTTAAATCATAGAACCAGATGATTTTTATCATTATTTGGAGCAGTTGAAAATATCTAATGGAAACATACCTAAAGCAATAAACAGCAGAACAAAAATGTTCTGAAATGCTTATGATAAATTTGTACTTGTTATTTTCCAAAACTGGAACTATAGACTAAAGTTGTCCTCTTGTCTATTTAAAAGAGGAAACTTAAAATTTCAGTTCAGTAGAAAGTGCCACTTGGACGAATGAATGATTGGCATATGACGAATTACTTCATACGAAAAATTAAATTAAAATGTGTTATCCTTCTACTACCAAAATAAATCGACCGATTAAACACAAACCAATACAGCTAGTCACTTCACTGCACTGTATCCCTGCTTCAAGTTTCGTCTCATTGAACGTGACCGTTAATATCTCCCAAAACGTCCTGGGAAGTCACGTTCATTAACAACTTAGTTCTTTTTTAGTTCTTCTAGGATTCCACGTCTTCTGTTTACTTTCACTTTCCTACCTGCGATCTTTCCTTCAATAGCTCGTCGTTGCAAGCCCCACCTGATATAAAATAATTAGACACCCCTATGCAATGTGGAATAGGCGGAACTGACCACTAGATGACACAAAAGGCGGACCCACAGTATGAAACGAAAAGGAGAAGGAAGGAAGAAGATGAAAGTTTAACGTCCCGTGTTACACACAGAAGACAAGCGCGGATGACGAAAGAATGGGGAAGGAAATCGGCCGTGCCCTTTGAAAGAAACCATTCCGCCATTTGACTACAGTATTTAGGATATAAAGGGAAACTTAAATCAGCGTGGCTAGACGTCCTCTCGAATGAACTGCCCCACCTCTCCCGGTATGTATATGAGCGTTTGGCGTCATTGGCCGGGAGGCCCCTTGCAGGGCGGGTCCTGCCGCCTTGGTGCAGGTCTTATTACATTCGACGCCGCACTGGGCGACCTGCGCGCCGGATGGACATGAAATGATGATGAAGACAGCACAACACCCAGTCCCTGAGCGGAGAAAATCTCCGACCCAGCCGGGAATCGAACCCGGGCCGTCGGACGGCAATCCGTCACGCTGAGCACTCAGCTATCGGGGCGGACACCTCTTCCTCTCTCGGTAGGAGGTAGGGAGTGCTCGGTGTCATCAGAGAAGCAACAAGAGCAGAAGGGGCTAGGTGACTTCGAATGTCGACTCGTCGCTGGATGTCACCTGAGTAACATATGCATCAGACACACCTCAATCCTTCTGAAGATGTGATTCTGAAGAGATCTTATTTGCTAATGGACAGGATCCGTTGGACACTGTGAAGCATTTTTTTGTAGGGATTGTCGAAAGTCAGATTGCGTTGTGCTGAAAAAAAAAAAATTGTGTGTCAGTCTAGTGTTGATCAGAATAAGTAAAGAGAGAAATGTCTGAGTACGTTCCGTTAGGCTCAGCTGTTTGAAAATCATATAACGTAGAGATATTCCAGCACAGTCATTTATAAATTCTTCTAAGGGGATGTTACAAGGTCATCGGTCCCTAGGCTTACACACTACTTGTTGTTGTTGTGGTCTTCAGTCCAGAGACTGGCTTGATGCACCTCTCCATGCTTCTCTATCCTGTGCAAGCTTCTTCACCTCCCAGCACCTACTGCAGCCTACATCCTTCTGAATCTGCTTAGTGTATTCATCTCTTGGCCTCGCTCTATGACTTTTGCCCTCCATGCTGCCCTCCAATACTAAATTAATGATCCCTCGATGTCTCAGAACATGTCCTACCAACCGATCCCTTCTTCTAGTCAAGTTGTGCCACAAGCTCCTCTTCTCCTCAATTCTATTCAATACCTCCTCATGAGTTATGTGATCTACCCATCTAATCTTCAGCATTCTTCTGAAGCACCACATTTCGAAAGCTTCTGTTCTCTTCTTGTCCAAATTATTTATCGTCCACGTTTCACTTCCATACATGGCTACACACCATACAAATACTTGCTGAAACAACTTCCTGACATTTAAATCTATACTCGATACAAACAAATTTTTCTTCTTCAGAAACGCTTTCCTTGCCATTACCAGTCTACATTTTATATCCTCTCTACTTCGACCATCATCAGTTATTTTGCTCCTCAAATAGCAAAACTCATTGACTACTTTAAGTGTCTCATTTCCTAATCTAATTCCCTCAGTATCACCCGACTCAATTCGAGTACATTCCATTATCCTCGTTTTGCTTTTGTTTATGTTCATCTTATAACCTCCTTTCAAGACACTGTCCATTCCGTTCAACTGCTCTTCCAAGTCCTTTGCTGTTTCTGACAGAATTACTATGTCATCTGCAAACCTCAATTTTTTTATTTCTTCTCCATGGATTTTAATACCTACTCCGAACTTTTCTTTTGTTTCCTTTACTGCTTGCTCAATATACACATTGAATAACATCGGGGATAGGCTAAGACCCTGTCCCACTCCCTTCCCAACCATTGCTTCCCTTTCATACCCATCGACTCTTATAAATGCCTTCTGCTTTCCGTACATATTTTAAATAGCCTTTCGCTCCCTGTATTTTACCCCTGCCACCTTCAGAATTTGAAAGAGAGTATTCCAATCAACACTGTCAAAAGCGTTCTCTAAGTCTACGAATGCTAGAAACGTAGTTTTGCCTTTCCTTAATCTTTCTTCTAAGATATGTCGTAGGGTCAGTATTGCCTCACGTGTTCCAACATTTCTACGGAATCCAAACTGATCTTCCGCAAAGTCGGCTTCTATCAGTTTTTCCATTCGTCTGTAAAGAATTCGTGTTAGTGTATTGCAGCTGTGACTTATTAAACTGATAGTTCGGTAATTTTCACTTCTGTCGACAGCTGCTTTCTTTGGAATTGGAATTATTATACTCTTTTTGAAGTCTGAGGGTATTTCGCCTGTCTCATACATCTTGCTCACCAGATAGTAGAGTTTTGTCAGGACTGGCTCTCCCAAGGCTGTCAGTAGTTCTAATCAAATGTTGTCTACTACGGGGGCCTTGTTTCGACTTAGATCTTTCAGTGCTCTGTCAAACTCTTCACGTAGTATCATATCTTCCATTTCATCTTCATTTACATCCTCTTCCATTTCCATAATACTATCCTCAAGTACATTGCTCTTGTATAGACCCTCAATATACCCCTTCCTCCTTTCTTCTTTACCTTCTTCGCTTAGGTTTTCATCTGAGCTCTTGATATTCATACAAGTGGTTCTTTTTTCACCAAAGATGTCTCTAATTTTCCTGTAGGTAGTATCTATATTACCTCTGGTGAGATATGCCTCTACATCCTTACATTTGTCCTCTAGCCATTCCTGCTTAACCATTTTGCACTTCCCGTCGATCTCATTTTTGAGACGTTTGTAGTCCTTTTTGCCCAGTTTATTGTTTAGTATGGTTTATAAAAGGCACGCGGTATCAACGCGCTATCAGAGCCACAACTGCTGCGGTCATACTTATCTCCTGGTCGTTGGTTATCCAGGATTGCAGGTCCCTTCTTCCATTACATTCTTGACTTGCACTTACAATTATAAATAACAAAAACTTTAAATAATGTTTCTTTATTATTGTTCAGTACAAAAACATAACATAAGTGTGATGAACTGGAATATCTCGCTGCAAATTCAAAACAGTGCCATCTGAAACTGTCTGCCTGCTACACTGTTCGACACTGTATCAAGACTATCCCACAGCTGTTCAGGTGCCCCACTTCAGATGAAGCTGCTGATTACATTCTGGTGGCTTGTATCATCATTTCCATGGCATCACACAAGTTCTTCATCAGAATTACGACGTATCTTCTGCATTAAATTAAGTTTCATGTAGATTTAAGTTATGCTGAGTAATTATAAAGACAGTTCAATGAACATTGAAAGTCCTTCACAAATTACCAGTTCTGTTCTCTTGCGAATAATGTTTATAGTTTACTGACGTGGGGTGGAGAGGCTAAAAACATAAAAAAATCAAAATAACTAGAAAAATGTCAAAACAAAAATCGGACAATGTTATCGTAACTCCAAAACCGACTTTTATTACGTACAATTTCGGATGCTGAGTTGTGTCACTGTCTTTTGGCCCTCAAAGCGGTATCTAGTCCCGAATCTAGCAAAGTATAAACTGCTCCCTGTCGGAAACTTTGCAACTGTTCTTGTGGCTGCCTACTTCTCCTTTTGTTCGAACAGGTAGATACTACTCAGGGGGCGCATTGGACGATCGCGGCAGTTGCCTGGGAGAATCGGCAGCGAGGACATGTGTCTCAGACAGGCAAGCACTGCAGTGAGCGGACACACGAGGTGAAACGTCACCTTAGAAAAATTATTACACGACTGTGCTTAAACTAAAACACAATATTTTTGCGCAACGCAATCTGACTTCCAAAAATCCCTACGAAAGAATGGCCCTGATTAACATAAACCTATACGTTTCACAAATCACTTACCTCACAAAAATCTTCGTTACTCAAGCTACTGCAATACAGCGAGCACCACTACTGCCAGCTAAATAAAAGATTCAAACTACTGAAGGCACTAACTACTGATAGGCATAGTTAGCAAATGAAAGATTTTGATAGAGAACAAACAATGTATTTACCTTAATATTCATAATATATATAGCAGTTCATTACATCCAGTCTTACAAATTTCAAAACTCCGCCATCTCTCTCCCCACATCCACCACTGCTGGCGGCTCACCTCCAACTGCGCAACGCTACGCGCTGTTCACATCCATCTGCCGCTGCCCAATACTACAATGGCAGACAACAATGCAAACCAGCCACAGACTGCACACAGCACAGCCAGTGATTTTCTTACAGAGCGCTACGTGGCGTTGGCGTTACCAATAAAAAAACCTAAACAGCCTACTTACAGAGGAAGTGTGGAGACGCTGCAGACGTAGATCTCGACCAGCCAAGGGTCGAACCGCGCAGGCACCTAGCGCGCTTTGTAAAGTATTACGGAAAAAAGTCTTTTTATGTAACAAGTTGCGTTCCGTCTAGTCACTGGAGAGGGCATAATGGGGCCCCTGTGAGTCCTCTCACACCATACGCTCAAAACCTATATGTAACAGTGGAGGACCAGAGGACAGCAAGTGAGCTGCGTGCACGGGTTATGACGAGTTCTGCAGTTTTCTGTAAGACCTGACATCGTCTGGTGAAGAAGATTCAGAGATCTGGATGTTGGACAACATTGGAGATAACACCCTCGTTCCTAACAAGTGAATGGTCAGGTCTGACAACTCTAAACCGCCTCTCAAATCGTTTATAAAGGGCGGAAACAACGAAAGAAATGCAAAGTCAAAATTTCAGCTGCTATGACACACTGCAAGAGCTTTTTCAGAAGTTTTACATCTCTGGAGTGACGCAAGAGAGTTTGAAGCATCTAAACCATGTTGTTGTTGTTGTGGCCTTCAGTCCTGAGACTGGTTTGATGCAGCTCTCCATGCGCCTCTATCCTGTGCAAGCTTCTTCATCTCCCACTACCTACTGCAGCCTACATCTTTATGAAACTGTTTAGTGTATTCATCTCTTGGTCTCCCTCTACGATTTTTACCCTCCACGCTGCCCTCCAATAGTAAACTGATAATCCCTTGATACTTCAGAACATGTCCTACCAACCGATCCCTTCTTCTAGTCAAGTTGTGCCACAAATTTCTTTTCTCTCCCATTCTATTCAATACCTCCTCATTAGTTGTGTGATCTACCCATCTAATATTCAGCATTCTTCTGTAGCACCGCATTTCGAAAGCTTCTATTCTCTTCTTGTCCAAACTATTTATCGTCCATGTTTCACTTCCATACATGGCTACACTCCATACA
Organism: Schistocerca gregaria; assembly: GCF_023897955.1. Classification (NCBI taxonomy): domain Eukaryota; kingdom Metazoa; phylum Arthropoda; class Insecta; order Orthoptera; family Acrididae; genus Schistocerca; species Schistocerca gregaria. The sequence goes on from NC_064921.1 coordinate 231,580,468, forward strand.
AATACTTTCAGAAACGACTTCCTGACACTTAAATCTACACTCGATGCTAACAAATTTCTCTTCTTCAGAAACGCTTTCCTTGCCATTGCCAGTCTACATTTTATATCCTCTCTACTTCGACCATCATCAGTTATTTTGCTCCCCAAATAGCAAAACTCATTGACTACTTTAAGTGTCTCATTTCCTAATCTAATTCCCTCAGCATCACTCGACTTAATTCGAGTACATTCCATTATCCTCGTTTTGCTTTTGTTTATGTTTATCTTATACCCCCCTTACAAGACACTGTCCATTCCATTCAGCTGCTCTTCCAAGTCCTTTGCTGTCTCTGTCAGAATTATAATGTCAGCGGCGTACCTCAAAGTTTTTATTTCTTCTCCATGGATTTTAATACCTACTCTGAACTTTTCTTTTGTTTCCTTTATTGCTTGCTCACTATACAGGTTGAATAACATCAGGGATAGGCTACAACCCTGTCTCACTCCCTTCCCAACCACTGCTTCCATTTCATACCCCTCGACTCTTATAACTGCCATGTGGTTTCTGTACAAATTGTAAATAGCCTTTCGCTCCCTGTATTTTACCCCTGCCACCTTCAGAATTTGAAATAGAGTATTCCAATCAACATTGTCAAAAGCTTTCTCTAAGTCTACGAATGCTAGAAACGTAGGTTTGCCTTTCCTTAATCTTTCTTCTAAGATAAGTCGTAGGGTCAGTATATCGTCACGTGTTCCTACATTTCTACGGAATCGAAACTGATCTTCCACGAGGTCGGCTTCTGTCAGTTTTTCCATTCGTCTGTAAAGAATTCGCGTTAGTATTTTGCAGCTGTGATTTATTAACCCGATAGTTCGGTAATTTTCACATCTGTCGACACCTGCTTTCTTTGGGATTACTATATTTTTGGGAATTATTATATTTTTCTTGAAGTGTGAGCATATTTCGCCTGTCTCATAGATCTTGCTCACCAGATGGAAGAGTTTTGTCAGGGCTGGCTCTCCCAAGGCTGTCAGTAGTTCTAAAGGAATGTTGTCTATTCCGGAGGCCTTGTTTCGACTCAGGTCTTTCAGTACTCTGTCAAATTCTTCACGTAGTATCATATTTCTCATTTCATCATCATCTACATCCTCTTCCATTTCCATAGTATTGTCCTCAAGTACATCGCTCTTGTAGAGACCCTCTATATACTCCTGCCACCTTTCTGCTTTCCCTTCTTTGCTTAGAACTGGGTTTCCATCAAAGCTCTTGATATTCATGCAAGTGGTTCTCCTTTCTCCGAAGGTCTCTTTCATTTTCCTGTAGGCAGTATCTGTGTTACCCCTAGTGAGATAAGCCTCTACATCCTTACATTTATCCTCTAGCCATCCCTGTTTAGCCATTTTGCACTTCCTCTCGATCTCATTTTTGAGACGTTTGTATTCTTTTTTGCCTGCTTCATTTACTGCATTTTTATATTTTCTTCTTTCATTAATTAAATTCAATATTTCTATTGTTACCCAAGGGTTTCTACTAGACCTCGTCTTTTTACCTTTTTCATCCTCTGCTGGATTCAGTATTTCATCCCTCAAAGCTACCCATTCTTCTTATACTGTATTTCTTTCCCCCATTCCTGTCAATTGTTCCCTTATTCTCTCCCTGAAACTCTGTACAACCTCTGGTTTAGTCAGTTTATCCAGGTCCCATCTCCTTAAATTCGCACCTTTTTGCAGTTTCTTCAGTTTTAATGTACATTTCATAACCAATAGATTGTGGTCAGAGTCCACATCTGCCCCTGGAAATGTCTTACAATTTAAAACCTGGATCCTAAATCTCTGTCTTACCATTATATAATCTATCTGATACCTTTTAGTATCTAAACCTTACATGTCATTAATATTTTAAATAAGAGGCAGTTTGAATCGATAGCTACTCTGATGCATATGTAATTCTTACGTAGGTAATTAGGAGTGGAAAATAAATCAAAGAAGCGTTTGATGTTACATCAATCGTGACTTTAATTTATTGAAATGAAATGTTTATCACTCATAAATCATTTTACAATAATTCCTCTAGCGCAGTGCTTATGATAATGCTTGAATAATGCGTATTTTAGAAACAATGAAACACCCCTTGTCTATACCTCAGAGTCGTGACAATAAAACTAAGTGTCATTTGAATGACTAAAACACTTTATTTAGGCCAGGCACATTTGCTGAAAGAGAAATTCATGTTTTCAGGCACGTCACAGTAATTACTAATTCTATTTAGACACAATTACTATGGAATAAAAGGTCCTGCCCGCTGTTCTGCTTATTGTGAGACATATCGAACATACTTACAGCAATTCGCGAAACGTGCTGATGCAAACTGATGATGCAGAAGTGTCAACTTAAAGAATACTGGACTCGTGATAAACTTCCAATGACACGGAGCTATCGGAAATTATGTTATCCAACAATTTCCTTAGAGCACTTTCTAGAGTCGAAAGAACTCTGTATCAGTAGTCACACTGGTTGTTCCGAATGGAATCTGAATGATATAAACAGCCTTTTCGCCATCTTCCTGCAAGACAGAGATATCGTAACGTGCAGGCGAAGAGCCCAACAAAAGCAATGGATTAATTTTTGCAACTGGTTAGAAAGGCTTCGAACGAAATGCTAAAATTTATTCTTTGTTGGTTTTCCAGATTTTGATAGGTCGATTATAAGATTTTTGCTACTGAACTAACTTTTTTTATTCCTGATTCTAATATGCCTTGAGATCCCTGAAGACACATAAAAAGCTGCGGCAACCGTAATCGACTTACACGTTTCGCTGTCATTGTTGTGTATGAATGTGACACAGCATTAATCAATTGCTCAACAGATTACCTTTTTTGCCTCGGAGTGAAAAAGTGCTGTTTGCACGCAATTATTTCACGAAATCTAACTAACAGGCGTCAGACAGAGCAGACATGTGGATACGAGCTAGCTTCAGATTAATGGCATCTCCTCTACACTTTTACTTGAAGCAAACTTCGTTGTTTTGCGACGGTCCCAGTCTTGTAGATTTCCACTGGTAATGGTGCACTGCCTCTTACAAGGTATCTCAATAAAACACATCTGCAGAATTGTTGTTCAAGTTATTTACTCAAGTTTAGAGAGTTGTGTTGGTTATTAACTGGGATAACAGAACTTCGTGGCCACCCTGTACAGTAATTCGTTAGGATGTTTTTCTTTCCCAGCTTTGCGAGTTACATTTTTGCACATATTTATTAACTCGTGTAAGTCTGATTTCCATTTATACAGTTCACGGTCAGACTTTACAAAGCAAAACCGGGTCTGCACACTGATTAACATTAAGCGTAAAACACAATGAATATTAGTTTAGTTTTGTATCCATTGTTAACACTTACGCTACCGTAAAATCAACTTGTTATTATGAGTGTCAAATGAGTTGCACATCTGTGTGAACAGGAGAGCTATTTCAGAGAAACTATCAACATAAACTTAAATTCATTTTACAAATTACGACACTGTCGAGTCGTGTTATCAGTTTACAGATGCGCAGTCGACCAAGGCTATGAGCCTGCCATGTGGTGCACGAGCAGTCCGCCACAGCTCTGATAGGGGTGTAAGGTTCTCCAACCGCCTGTTGAGTTACGAATTTGTCAGTTTTCAAAGTTCACAAAAATACTTGCAGTGCGTCTTAGCAGCTAGAATTCTAACACGATCTTTCGTTTAGTGTATTCTTCCTTTATAACAAATTACAGGGCATGTTTCGAAATGTCTGATTCGGCCATGCCCTTGTAAGTGTAGCCCATATCATACTTACTAAGGGATTTGTACCTAAGTACAATGTTGGCCACATCGTCGTTACTATGTGTAATACGTTAATAGCAAAAATATTGGCTAAACATCTCAAGAAACTGGTAATAAGCAAATTGTAATTGAAACATCCTGGCAGATTAAAACTGTGTGCCCGACCGAGACTCGAACTCGGGACCTTTGCCTTTCGCGGGGAAGTGCTCTACCAACTGAGCTACCGAAGCACGACTCACGGCCGGTACTCACAGCTTTACTTCTGCCAGTACCTCGTCTCCTGGCAGAAGTAAAGCTGTGAGTACCGGGCGTGAGTCGTGCTTCGGTAGCTCAGTTGGTAGAGCACTTGCCCGCGAAAGGCAAATGTCCCGAGTTAGAGTCTCGGTCAGGTACACAGTTTGAATCTGCCAGGAAGTTTCATATCAGCGCACACTCCGCTGCAGAGTGAAAATCTCATTCTGGAAATTGTAATTGTATTTCTTATTGCAATCAAGAGTATTACAAATTTTAACTGAGCGGTATTCATCTGAATAAATCGGTTTGGAACAAACGATATCGGATTTGTGAAAAGAACGGCGAGGTGACTAGAGCTATAATTGTTCAGAACTGGACCGCTTGCCGACTTTCGTGTGCGTTATTAGTATAACAAGCTCCACACCGCAGGGCACTGCTCCGTACTGGTCTGAAGTTCGAAATTTGTGCAGTGCGCTCGATTTTAGTCCTTTGAGAGTACCAATGGCTTATACCTGAAATCACCATTTAATAAGCATGATACCACCGATGCAGTTGCAAGGCAGACACCTAGTGGTATACTGAGGTACTTCTACGAGTATAGTGCATTGTAGCAGTCACTTACAGTGTTCAAAGCAACAGTCGGAGTGAATAATGTGCTACATGGTTGTAAGATAAAGTGATGTGCGAGTTTTTTATAGTGGCAATTGACACTGAAAATGAGTATATCTAAAGTTATTGTACCGTAAGTTTGAGTTTGTAATAGTGCCTTTATACTTGGTTTCGAAATGAGATCACTGGGGCAGTATGTAGTTTTGATAAAAAAATTAGGCCCATTCCTGCTTGTTAATTTGTTTTAAGATTTATGAGTTCATTGAAGTTTCGATATCTGAGAACGCGTGTAGGAAAAATGCGAATTGTCGATAGTTGAAAACTCTATGTCCTAGTGGTTTCAAAGTGAACCCATTTCCTTGAAACATTTGGTTGTTTACTTTTTGCCAATTTCTTATTATATTCGTTGTTTACTATGGTAATTATTCGCTGCTTAGTATCATAATAAACGTACATTTTTTGAACAACTTTAGAATTATATTCCAAAATGAAACCATCTCCTTGAATCAACTGAATGTTTACTTTTTGCCGGTTTCTTCTATAATGTGATAAAAGTTACTTGGCAGTTGGCACTTCACTTATAAGATTTATCTTCCTCCAATCAGAGAGCTCAACGTCACGCCCAAACTGTTCCCAGTTGGCAACCTGCCACATCAGATGGTCAGTTCACTTCCAGTTCTTTGTCTGGCATTCATTCTTGATTTGTTTGGATCGCGAGTGTTGAGACTGGCCCTTTTATATCGCATATCATCACACATGATAACCTTACGAAAAACGAAACACACACAAAACGATGATAACGAAATACGCACATTTCGTACATAGCACTAGCCGAACACTGCTGTATCTCCTCGAAAAAGATGCCATTGTTATTGTCATTACAGAGGTTGGCTTACAGTAGGTAAGCTTCATGTGACACTGCACGTGACGAGGTTGTGCTTAGATTAGGACACGAGTGTTAATTCAGGGCTACGAAACGTGCCGTCTGCCGCAGTTCAGTCATTGGGCTCTTAAAATCGGCTGTTGGGCAGAGCTTGTTGCTTTTCCGCCATACCTTAACGGCAGCCGCTTCCGACATTGCTCCGCGTTACGTGAAGAGCACTTGAGCAATTGTGGAGTGACCCCCCACGTTCGCATGTCGCCTTTAACCGAGCGGCAGCCGATGTGGCAAGACTTTAATAGTAAGTGACAGATGTCAACTGTCAAGTTTTTGTTGCTTGCTATGATAACAAAGTTCTCCTTTGTGGAAAGTTTTAATGTGAAAACATAAAGACGTCATGGCTGTGAGCGGTGCATGCGCTTAGTCATGCCAGACTGCCCAGGCGGTATGCCGCGGGTAATTGGCTTATGGCGCGTCGCATCGGGTCAGGAGTCTGCGCTGCGCCAGCCACTGCCGGCACGTTGCTCCACTGAGCAGGAGAGGGGTGGGTTGGTTGGGGGGAGGGGGGGGGGGAGGTAGGGTGGCGGCCAGGGGAGGGGAGGCAGGAGGTGACGCGGAAAATTGAGTCTGGTAGAATTTGTTGCGACGCGGCAGCGCCGGGGATATGGAGCGCGTAGCGGTGGGACGGGCTGGCTGCAGCAACTTAGACAGGGTCGGTGTTAGGAGCGGGATCAACTATTAACTACCTGTGAAGGTCGAGTCACACTTGACGCGTCCGAACGGAACAGAATGGAACGATTCCACAATGCCTGGCAAACTGCAGCATCTATTCACACAGTCAACGAAACGGAACGTCAAAGTAAACATGGCTCGGTAGAATATTTTGACGCTGGCATACGGGCGGATGGCGGGGAGAGGGGAGAGGTGCAACGTCGTCTGCTAATATGTTAATATAGAAAGATTAAGTGTTCTCTCCACCCTCACTCAGCTTATACGACGGCATTCTAAAAGTAATGAGCGCTTGTTCTTCCAGACATTTTTATTCAAAGTGATGAAAGAAAAGTTATTTTACAACAACCAAAAAATCCTTTAGTAAGAAATTGAATTTTTTCTCTCAGAATTTTAAAGGCATTCTGGCTCCCATACATCTTCGAAAAAGACAATAAAAATTATTCATCCTCCCAAATAGCTTATTATTCTCTTATTGATGCAACAACTATTTCACTTTACTACTTCTATTATTATTAAATTTATAATGGTTTACATTTATATTGTAATGTCCCAACGAAAAAAATCTCTGCCACATAAGCTAATAAGTCATTCACTCTCTAATTCTATAACAAACATTCCTGTACATTTCTTTATTTTTTGTGTAACTTTTTGCTTCTTAATTACATTCAATGTTTGGGACCCGACATTGAATGTAATTTAGAAGACTCTCAGCAAGAAGTACTAACTAGCGACGAGGACGGACGTAGCTAGCACATCGACGCCACGACACATTCCGACGCCCACGTCTTCGCGACCGCCGGCGCGCGGGCGCGTACGGCGAAGAGAGCGGCCCGCGGGGGGAGGGGATTTAAATCGGCCGCCCTCCCTCAGGAGCTCAGTTCGTCAGCGCACCTGACGATGGCGACGTGTCTGATCGCCGAAATATTGGGCCCGTTGGACACTATGAACTGGCAGCATACCCGTGGACTGTTCGAGCAACAAGTATGCCGGGAGAAACTGAAGAATCACTTTTTGCTTCATGTTACATGGATATTGTCAAAGTACGAACACGTCTGCTGCCTACAACGTTTACTTACATCCATTATCTATGCTTCTAAATATACTACCAGAAAAAAACAGTATATCGTCTTAGAGGTTTCCAATTCACTCCAGATGCGTATTCGTATGTGTATATATTTTACACGAAATGATTAATTCACAGATCAATAGTACAGGGTGTTTCACTCAAACCTCCCTGACTTTAAAGACCCAGGAAAAAAACCACAATAGACACGACAGTGAAAAATGTACCACATTGTCGAGCATCTCAAAGAATTTATTGATTTATCATCAATACACCTCTACATGCGAACCCTTTGTAGCATGAAAAATATCGAGTCGATATTCAATTTCTTGCCAAGTTCTTTGTAACATTTCCTCTGTTATTATTGCAATCGCATTAGTGATACGATGTCGCGACGTAGGAATATCGTTCACTTTGGTCGCATACACACAGTCCTTCACGAATCTCCACATGAAGAAATCAAGCGGCGTAATGTCGGGTGAACGTGGTCGCCAGGCGATGGGTCCTCCGTGTCCGATACAACGATTGGGAAATTTCCTATCCAGGAATCTGCGAATAGCCGTTGACCAACACGTTGGAGCACCATCTTGTAGAAAAATAATGTTGATTACATGTCTTGTATCTGAGGGTACACAAACTGCTCCAACGTGTCCAGATACACTGACCCATTCACTGTTTGTTCCTCAAAGAAGAATGGCCCAACAACCCTGGCGTGCATTAGCCCGCACCAGACGTTTAGTTTAGGGTTATCACGAACATATTCAATGAGAATGTGCGGAGTTTGCGAACCCCAAATCTGAACATTATGCCTATTAACCCTTCCTGATAGATGAAAGGTTGCCTCATCTGAGAATAAACATCTTTACAGGAAGGTGGCATCCATATCAATACGCCGTAGGATATCCGCAGCAAATTGTTGTCGGCGTGGATTGTCGTTCGGCGTCAGATGTTGCAGAATTTGCACTATGTAAGCACACATATGAAGACGCTGGTGAACTACACGATGCAATGTTAATGGAGGTACATCTAGTTGCCTAGATGCTTTACGAACTGACTTAGTGGGCTTCTGAGAAACGTTTGTCTAATGTCCTCCACTGTATCTTCTGAAACTCCGTAACATGCTCCATCATAATGTTTCAGAACACTTCCTGTTGCCAGAAACTTCCTATGCCATTCCTTATTTGTTTTCACATTAGATGGATCTCATTCATACACATGATGATAATTTATTTGCATAGTAACCGGCGATTTTGTTCCTGCAAACCACACTAATGCTTGTGCGGGCTGCTGTGGAGTCGCCATTTTCACTTCATGCGACCATACTGCACTCTGGCGACGATATTTGGCAGTTATGAGGCGGGAATATAAATTCTTTGAGATGCTCTACAATGTGGTGCATTTTTCATTGTCGTGTCTACTATGGCTTTTCTCTCCTGGGTCCTTGAAATCAGGAAGTTTTGAGTGGGATACCCTGTGTAAGCGGCTCTATTTGTCTGTAGGATGGGGAACGTGCACAGTCTATCTGAGTTTGACCGAGGACAGAGTGTGATGGTCCGGAGGCACAGCATGAGCATTTCGGAAAATACGCGACTTGTCGGATATTCGAGGACTGCTGTGGTGAGAGTCCTCATCACGTGGTGATACCAAGGTGAAACCAGGTCCAGAAGTCGTGGGGTTGGGCGGCTACCCCTCATCACAGATGTCGGACGTTGTAGCCTGGGAGACTTCTAAAACTGGATAGGTGGCGAACTGTGTGGGACCTAACATCACACTTTAATGCTGGACAGAGTACAAGTGTTTCTGAACACACAGTGGGCCTGCGCAGCTGATGAACTTTGCGTGTCCGAATGTTAACATCGTAGCATCGGCAACTGCGACTGAAATTGGCACATGACCATTGGCACTGGACGTTGGCGCAATGGCACAGCGTTGCATAGTATGATGAATCCCGGTACCTTCTTCATCATGCCGATGGGAGGACGCGAATCCGTTGTCTTCCAGGGGAACAGCTCCTGGACACCTGCACTGTGGGACGGAGACAAACTGGTGGCGCCTCCATTATACTTTGGGGGTCATTCACGTGGTCATCAGTGGGTCCGGTGGAACTCGTGCAAGGCACCATGATGGCCAAGGAGTATCGTTCACTGGTTGCTCATTACGTACATTCCTTCATGACGATCATGTTTCCCAACAGCAGTGCCATTTTTCAGTAAGATAATGCACCATGTCACAAGGTTAGGACTATGCTGGAGTCGTTCGAGGAACACAAGGTAGAGTTCCAATTGGTGTTCTGGCCCTCCAGTTCACCAGATCTGAACCTGATCAAAGACGCCCAATGTGCTTGTAGGTGGCGTCAGACCTCATCGCTCCCTCCACTCGCCCCCTCCCCACCCATCTCCGGTATTTACGGGTATTAGGTGACTTGTGTGTGCACATGTGGTGCCAACTGCCTCCAGCGACCTGCCAAGGCCTCATGGCTTCCATGTCACGACGCGTCGTCGCTGTTCTCCGTGCCAAAGTTGGACACACTTGCTATTAGGTAGGTGGCCATAATGTTCTGGCTGATCAGTAGAGAATGGCTACACGAGGTAAATGAATGTAAAGATAATAGTAAAGAAAAGGGAAAGGAAATGGATGGAGACGAGATAGGTATGCGAGAAGAATTTGACAGGTCACTGAAACACCGAAATAAAAACAAGGTACATTTGGTAGATGACATTCCCTCAAGTTTATTTAGATCTTTGGAAGAGATTGCCACGACAGAACTATTCCATCTGGTATACACTGTATGTGAGACAGAGGGCCGACCGGTGTGGCCGAGCGGTTCTAGGCGCTACAGTCTGGAACCGCGCGACCGCTACGGTTGCAGCTTCGATTCCTACCTCGGGCATGGATGTGTGTGATGTCCTTAGGTTAGTTAGGTTTAAGTAGTTCTAAGTTCTAGGGGACTAATGACCTCAGAAGTTAAGTCCCATAGTGCTCAGAGCCATTTGAACCATTTTATTTTATTTTATTTTATTTTTGAGACAGAGGAGATTTTCCGTCTTAAAGAAGAATGTAATAGCTCCAGTTCCAAAGAAAGCAGGTGCTGACGGGTGTGAACATTATCAAACCATTAATTTAATAAATCTTTGTTGCAAAATACTGATACGAATTATTTGCAGAAGAATGGAAAAACTAGTAGAATCCGACCATGGTGAAATCAGTTTGGATTCCGGAGAAACATAGGAAAACGCATGGCAATACCACCCCAATAACTTATCGTAGAAGATAACGTGGCGGTAGGGAGCAGGGCGTGGGGTAGTGGAGTGTGCTGGTGGTTTTACTGGACTAATGTCAATTGATAATTTATTAATAAAAACACAGTCTAAACATTACTTTTCATTGTAAACGTCACAATATATCGTAACACAGTTTAATCTCAAGCCATATTTCATCACACTTGCTAATAAAAACTAATTCTTTCATCTTACAAATGATAGTAAAATAAGTATTTTGCTGCAATTTTTCAAGCAAATTATAAGAAAAAAAACACCACTCTGTCTTATATACACTTAAGCAGTGCCAGCTCTTATCGATAGTTCGCCTAAATTACGATCTTTGCGATTTATCCAGCAACGGCTTTTTGCGTGGATCCGAGAGGGCGTACACGGTGATTTCCGAGAATACTACAGGCGTACGGGCTCGTGGATGAGACTCTCTGTCTGGCGGTCGAGAAGAAAAGTTTCAGTTGGCAACAGGGTCGCGGAGACCATTCCGAGAAGCAAAGCTGAGTGGGAGTCTCCAGAGCAGCACAAGGTCGAATGCACGACGCCGGCTCGAGTGTGTGCAGGAAGCAAAGTGGGTGGCTGTACACCGACTTGCGAAGGGGTCATTGGCTCATTGGGTACGCCCAAAGTAAGATGGGTGTATCAGTTACCAATTGCAACAGTCCCTGTTCAGCCAACATGAAGTGACTTTGGTGATCTCATTTCAGGACACATCCTGTTACTGTCCGCTCGCGCCGCCGAGCCTACTTTAACATACAGTCCGATCAATTTAGAGCTATTTTCCGGAACTTCGCTCGTTACTGGCTTACTGTTTCTTACCTGCTGTTTGTTACTGATTGTGACAAACTTGAAAAGAGTTGATTATTCCTTGCCTGATGGTGAATTGCTTCGGCCTGCTATTTTGTTCTTGTTACCGCAGGTCGGAATTAAGAGTTAATTTGCCCTAGGTTTAAATTGGTCCCTTATTCGTTTGAATATCAGATGTACAGGGAGAATATATATTTGAGTGGTACAACTGTTCTGCATCCATTTTCTCGGTGGGTGTGTGCGGTTTTAAAATTTTTAGCATGTGAGTATTGTATATTTTTCCACATTTGTTTAATTCTGTTCGATCGGGTTTTCGCCATCATCACAGTTCTTTGCGAGTTTCATACTAACTGTATTATGCTTGTACCACGCTTTGCAGGACTTGTTAATGGTTTATTATTCGAGAGTTAACAGCTCTTGGCGGTAGATGCAAGCAACAATGTGTTTCATTTGTGGGGTTTTAATCATTTATGAGTACTCTGAGTACACTGTGAACCAGAGTTTCCTCATGGCTCACTCCTTCTATTCTGTAGAGGAGCTCCTGGAAGAGCTGAAAAATTAGACACATTCCAGTGTTACATTGTTGATTTTCTTTATTTCAACTTACGACTTGACGCCTGGATATGTTTCTTATATTTCATTTTATCTGTTTCTACTATCGTGTTATAATTTCATGTATTGACTCGTTCCATTACCATGGAGATTTCTCCTTAATTTGGTCCCATGGAACAATAAATAAATAATTAAAAAATAAATAAGGTTATCGTCAGGTGAACCCCAGGGAAGTGTGATAGGGGCGCTGTTGTTCTCTATCTACATAAATGATTTGGCTGACAGGGTGGACAGCAATCTGCCCTTGTCTGCTGATGATGCCGTGATGTGCGGCAAGGTGTCGAGGCGGAGGGACTGTAGGGACATAATAGACCACTTTGACAAAATTTTCAGTTGGTGTGATGAATGGCAGCTAGCCCTTAATGTGGAAAAATGTATGTTAATGCCGATGAGTAGGAAGATCAAACCTGTAATGTTCGGCTACACAATTACTAGTGTCCTGCCTGACATAGACAAGTCGTTTAAATATCTGGGCGTAATGCTACAAAGCGATGTGAGGTGGAACGAGCCTGTGGTAGGGAAGGCAAATGGTCGACTACGGTTTATTGGGAGAATTTTAGGAAAGAGTGGTTGATTTGTGAAGGAGACCACATACGAGGCCTTGCCGGAAGTTTTTAGCAGCCCGTAAACCGTAAGGTAGTGGACAATGGGGTTGTTTTCATTCTAAAGAGGGATGTTTTTCGACCTTGAGACGAGCGCGCGCAGCCCCTGGCTAGCGGTGATCCCCCCACAGCGCGGCAAGAAAGCACAGGCAGTGCTGAGTCAGAGACGGTGCAGGATGGCGCTGTCTCACCGCGACTTTCGCGCCATGATTTTTTACGATTATAAAAAGGGTTTAAGCGCGGAAGAATGCCATTCTTCTTTGTTGCGTGTTTTTGGTGAAGCTTCCCCTTCCAGGGCCACAGCTGGAAATTGGTTTCGCGAGTTTTCGAGGGGTCGGCAGTCAATTGAAGATGAACCTCGTCCCGGTCGGCCAACAACAGCTGCGACTCCTGAAAACATTGATGCTGTGAGGAAAATGATCAAAAAAATCCACATCTGACATTTTGCGACATTGAAGGGGCCCTAAATATTGGATTAGCAGTAGCACAGGCCATCGTTCATAGTCACTTAGGCCTTACTAAGAGATCTACCCGTTGGGTGCCACATTCCCTGACAGAAAGTCAAAAGGAGGCGAGAGTGGACTGGTGTCGTTTCATTCCCAAAAATTCAATGGAGGGAAGTCCCAAGACACCTACAATATCGTCACAGGTGATGAAACGTGGGTCTACCATTATGACCCTGAAACGAAGAGACAGTCTTCTGTGTTGTGCTTTCCAGGGGATGAACCACCCACAAAAGTTCGACGAAGTCGGAGCTCTGGAAAAAAGATGGTGGAAACTTTTTTCACAAAGATCGGGCATCTCACCTCTGTGACCTTGGACACACGTCGCACAGTAAATGCTGAATGGTACGTGAATGATTGTCTTCAAAAAGTCATCGCCACATGCAAGTCACAGCATGCAAAGTATAAGGATGGGCACCTTCTGCTGCATCACGACAATGCATCTGCGCACAGGGCTGCCAGATTGATGGACTTCCTGGAGAAGGAAAAAGCGCGTGTTACCCCATCCCCCCCCCCCCCCCCCCGTTCACCTGACCTGGCCCCCTGTGACTTCTTTCTTTTCCCTAAGACTAAGGAAAAAATTCGAGGGCAGCGGTTTTCATCAGATGAAAAGGCCATTGCAGCGTACAAGAGTGCACTAAGAGACATCCCAAAAGAAGCTTGCACTGACACATTCCCTAAGTGGTTGCAGAGAATGGAAAAATATATACATGCTAATGGAGAGTATTTTCAAAAGTTGAAAACGTTTTTTGCAAATAAATTTTTTTTCAGGTATTCCGCTAAAAACTTTCGGCATAGCACTCGTGTAGGAGCTGGTGTGACCTATTCTTGAGTACTGCTCGAGTGTTTGTGATCCATACCAGCTCGGACTGAAGAAGGACATCGAAGCAGTTCAGAGGCGGGCGGCTAGATTTGTTACCGGTAGGTTGGTACAACACGTACGTGTTACGGAGATGTTTCGCGACCTCAGATTTGAATCCCCAGAACAAAGGCGACGTTCTTTTCTAGAACCCCTATTGAGAAAATTTAGAGAAACGCCATTTGAAGCTGACTGCCGAACGATTCTGCTAACATACATCGTGCGTACGGACCAGGAAGTTAAGATACGAGAAATTAGGGAGCATACGGAGGCGTACAGACATTTGTTTTTCCCTCGCTCTAATTCCCGAGCGTAACCAAGTGGAGGTGGACAGGAGAAAGACAAGTAGTGGTTCAGGGTACCCTTCTCCACGCACCGTACGGTGGTTTGCGGAGTATCTATGTAGATGTAGATGTTACGAACCACAACCACGACAAAAAGGAATGGCGGTCATACTCTGATAAGGCATAATGTCTGCCAAGAGACATCACCCAAATACTGATCAACGTTAATGTCTACCAAAGAACATCGCTCAAACACTTTACGTAGCCGTCATACCGCTATAGCATCCTACAGCAGTAAAGAGAGAAACGCAATAGCTTGTACCAAAACCAGAAAGCACCGTGAAGCACTCCAAATAGATAACTTCAACCTCAGCGATCACTGGCGTGGAGGTTATTTATCCATTTGCAAGTGTGGTGTCACCGCCAGACACCACACTTGCTAGGTGGTAGTCTTTAAATCGGCCGCGGTCCGTTAGTATATGTCGAACCCGCGTGTCGCCACTATCAGTAATTGCAGACCGAGCGCCGCCACGCGGCAGGTCTAGAGAGACTTCCTAGCACTCGCCCCACTTTTACAGCCGACTGTGCTAACGATGGTTCACTGACTACACACGCTCTCATTTGCAGAGACGACAGTTTAGCATAGCCTTCAGCTACGTCATTTGCTACGACTTTGTGAATCATGTACCGTCAAGAGCGACGTTCATCATTAATGGATTAAAGTTAAGTATCAAACTAATTACGTCCGCTTTCTGAATTCTCATTCCTTGTCATGTTCCAGACCTCACGTCAGTATAGTTCTTCTCTCCTCACGCTAACCTGCGTGAACTAAAACGCGTGCATTTCGGCCTCCAGTTTTAACACGGTTTTGGCTCATCTGCCAACACCGCAGCGAGCACAGCTGAGCATAAGCCCATCACTTCCTCATCCATCCCTAACGGTAGGTGACATGCACAGAATCCACCAGGGCCCCGTACTCCATGTGTGGCAGTGAGAAAGACGAACAGACAGACGGCCTGTACTCGCTCTCTGTAACTCGGTGTTGCCCTCTTCACTCGGCTGTCGCGCCTTTAAGACTGCAGAACACAGACAACAGCAAACAGAATGCTCATTTACTCGGTCCCCGGCAGATTGCTTGCCGTCCTCCCTCCGCGCCAGCTGACGGTTTTGTTTACTTCCACCAGGCAAACACCTAAAGAGTACTCGCAGCAAAGCTTCTCTAACATTGATACACTGAGACGTTCCTGAAACAGCTCAGGCATGCTGAAGAAAGGTAAACCTAAGTTTGTAGTATTTGTGGATTTGGCGTAAAGTTACAGGAATACTCATTGAAATTCCGAAGGTGGCAGAGACAAAATA
Source organism: Schistocerca gregaria (assembly GCF_023897955.1). Taxonomy (NCBI): domain Eukaryota; kingdom Metazoa; phylum Arthropoda; class Insecta; order Orthoptera; family Acrididae; genus Schistocerca; species Schistocerca gregaria. The sequence continues at coordinate 231,596,060 of NC_064921.1, forward strand.
CGGAAGCGAGAAGTTATCTACAGCTTGTACAGCACACTAGTTATAATAGTGGAAGGATGTGAAAGGAAAGTGATAGTTGAGAAGGGAGTGAGGAAGGGTAGTAGTCTATTCCAACGTTATTCAGACTGAGCAGGCTGTGAGAAATAAAGGAGAAATTTGGAAAAAGGAATTAAAGTTCATGGAGAAGAATTTAAAACTTTGAGGTTTCGGCAAACGATTTGGCAAATCAGTCATATGGACTGGATAGACTTTTGAAACGAAGTTATAATGGTGGGCTCCGGGTGGTGATGGTTGGGGTCGAGGGAGCGGAAGAAACACTGTTGACAACAAACAATGTCTTTATTTTGTAGGGCCTGGAAACCACAGCCAAACTTCGACATTTTTTCAAAGAAAATTCCGCACTGGCTGTATCAATGATTTTTATAAAATCTGCGACCGGTTTCGCACCACTTAAAAAAATAGACATAAGGAATTGTGTATCAAATGTTCAGCACCCCCCAGTCTTCACACCTTGTACACGTCATCCGGCCATTGGCGATCCTCCCGCCACTGCTTGCGCGATATGTTCTGATATGTTTACATGGCCCTAAGTCCGCTGTTAATGATGCTAATGTTCCGCTCTTCGTCGTTCGTGTTTAGGGGAGTTTTATCAGCATCGTATTTTATTTTTATTTTCTAGGTCACTGCCGCTCCCATCATTTAAAAGATTTTTAAATTTTAACTGCTGCTTTCACCAGATGACGCTATATTGGACGTGAATGGTAGGGAGTGGCTACAGAGCAATGTTCAACGTTGCTATGTTATAAATAGCCTATGTGAGTACTTTCTTGTTTATTCAAAAAACTGGCTATTTAAAAGTTTAATTTAAACCTCAGAATTGAGGGATCGAATATTTTATAAGAGCTCTTATTATATTACTTTTTGTACAGATTGCCTGAGAATGCACCGATAAGTGGTGCGAAACCCGTCACTGATTTAATAAAAATTATTCATACTGCCAGTGCGGAAGCTTCTTTGAAAAAAAAAATATTTTTATTAGCTTCGGTACATATTGTTTTGCGGCTCAGTGAGGCAAACACGCCTCTTCTCGTTGATTCTGGTCGGGAGTACCGTACGGGCGGCGGTGTCTGTTCAGAATGCTGTGTCGTCGCCCTGTAATGCTGACGAAATTCCGGCGGGCAGCCGGCATCTTACCAGACCACTGCCGTGACGTCAGTGATAACTTATTCTCCCGGCGATGGCGGCAGCCCCTCTGGATGACTCATTCTGGCCCGTATGCATCCATTCCAGCGAGATTGCTTTGCTTGGGTCTCGACCCACTGTCCCGGACAATGGCTGTCGCTGTGGCACCGAGGCCCAGCAGGAATATAAGGCCGAAGGTGGCGGGTGCGGCTCGGACTCGAACCCATGGCTGCTGCTGGCGATGCTCCGTCGTCCAGTGGCTCACCGTGAGCCGGGCGTCATGGTGGTGCTGTAGAACTCGACACCGATACGGAGAAGGCGACTATTGATACGTCTCTCTAGCAAATTTGTTTCCCTGAAACTCGCAGCTAGTCACGTCGTTCATAGCAAATATCAGGCTTGCTGTGGTGTCACCACCTTGTCCACCAGGAACGGTATTCCTGTTGACATTGGCTGCTCTTGCTACACAATCCTCCTGTCCATCTCCTATATGTCACCACATGGGCGGCTTCGAGTTTGTGAAGGCTAATGCGATCCTTCTTGATGAGCTATGACTCAGCGGTGTGTAGCGGTATTCGCGCGTTGTACTAATTTTGGCCTGGCGCTTATAGTTTCCGGCTGTGCTGTGTGACGAGTTGGTCGGTTGGCGTGGAGCAGCGAGATCTCCGCGGCGCCTGCGAGCGGCTGGAGTGTGTGGTGCTGTTCCCATTGCTACGAGGTCCGTGGCTCACCGATCCTGGACACGAAAGATGGGCTTTCACTTAATCTACTAGCTAGTCACGACTGTTCACATTGTGTCGTTTGGATTTCGTTGCCGGCTGTTGGGACATTTCCGCAAGCAACAACGTGTGTTTTCGAGTTGGCAAACTTTAGCCACCCTCCGGTGGAGTTTAACTGTACTTGGCTATTTTGAATTGAAGAGCAGCAGCAGAATTTTCTGCCTTGTGGCCGTTAACGTTCCGGTTACCTGCCCTGGCCGTTGACGGAAATTCAGGCAGTGTATTTTCCTCATCGTGTTGTCGCTGTCCAGCACCGTGTATAGTTTCGCAGCGCAATGTATAATTTGTTGTGGGCTCGAATACTTTCTACGTTGTTCCATTGAACTCCCTGTGGTGTGCTGGTCGGGTGGAGCGGAAGTTACCTTGTCGGTGGGTCCGCTGACTGTCGGTTGGGTTCTCATCGGATCCAGAATGGTTGGGCCGACTGCCTGTCTCACCTAAGCGAGCGTTAGTGATTGACTTCCAGGCTGACCCCGTCGGGAACTTCTGAGCGCCGTTGGGTGTATTGCCTGTTCTTTTTGTTCTTGTGGTTTGTATTTGTATGGCTTCTAGCCGATTTTTAAATTAAGATTGTTTTTCCCTTAAGGCGTAAGATTGTCTGGGCCTTCAGCCTAATTTAAAAAAAAACTGTTTTAAGTAAGGCCTTTGGACTTTTTTGAAAATTTAATTTTGTTGAGTCTTAAGTGATGGGCCTTCAGCCCATTTTGAATTAAAGTTGTTTTGCTCTTAAGGTGTCGGATTGTTTGGACCTTCAGCCTATTTAAGGAACTATTTTAAGGTAAGGCCTTTGGCCTTTTAAAAATTTATTTTGGTTTGAGTCTTAAGTGATAGGTCTTCAGCCGATTTTAAATTAAAGTTGTTTTGCTCTTAAGGTGTCAGCTTCTTTGAGCATTCAGCCTAATTGAAAGAACTGATTTAAGCTAAGGCCTTCTGACTTTTAAATTTCTGGTTTTGGTTTGAGTCTTGAGTTATTGGCTTTCAGCCGATTTTAAATTAAAGTGGTCTTGCCCTTAAGGCATGAGATTGTATGGCGTATTCAGCCGGTTATTAAGTTCCAAAAATTAATGCTATGTATTTTTTTTAATTTCTTGGCTCTTGTAATGTTGGCCAAGTAAATAAATTTGTATGTTCGAGTGTGACTGACAGCCGCTTATATTGGCCCCTTTCCACAATTTTAACTACCTGTCCTGTCCTGCGGTTTTATTAGAGCGTCTCACTTGTGCCTTGCGCACCAGTCCTTATTACATTTTTGCTAAAACTTAGACCTTGGCCTTATAGTAACATGAATATCAGAAAAAGTAAAACGAAGGTAACGGAATATAGTCTAATTGAATTAGGCAATGCTGAGGAAATTAGATTAGGAAATGAGTCACTGAAGCAGAACGTGAGTGTTGTCGTTTGGGTATACAAAGAGGATACAATGGCAGAAATAAAGAGGATATAAATCACATGCTGGGAAAAACGATAACATTCTTGAAAAAGAGAAATTTGATGACATCGAATTTTACTTTAAGTGTTAGGATGTTTTTATCAAAGTGAAGCCTTATACTGAAGTGAAATTTGGGTGAAAAAAGTTTGAACAAGAAGAAAATAGAAACATCCGAGCTATGAAACTATAGAGAAAAGATTAACATTAGATAGGCAGTTCGAACATCTAGCCTTGTCTTTGTGGTAACAGCGGTTCCCGTCAGATCGCCGAAGTTAGGCGTTGTCGCGCTTGGTTCGCACTTGGGTGCGTCACCGTCGGGTCGGTCTAGTGCTGTTGCCACGCGGGTTGCACTCAGCCCCAGCGAGGCAAATTACTTGATTGAGATGTAGTGGCTCTGGTCACGAAAACTGACAACGGCAGGGAGAGCGGTGTGCTGAACACATGCCCCTCGATATCGGCACCCAGTGGTGTCTAAGGGCTGGGGATGGCACGGCGGCCAGTCGGTACTGTTGTACTTCATTGCCTATTTGGATAGTGTTCGTTTGTTGTATTTTGTATAACTAATGAGGACGTGTTGAATCGAGATTGATTGAAGGAAGTGATCTGTTGTTAAGAAACGTCATGATTTAGTGTCCCAGCCTTCGACGAGTATCCGTAGCATTGGCGACGCATAGACGTTGCAAATTGAGTATGACACGGCGGCCGGTCGGTACCGTTGGGCCTTCATGGCCCCTAACACAGATATGTGCCGCTCCACTTACAGTTTCGGCAAGTGTTCAGTGCTGTATGAAGTGATTAACCTACCATCATATCATTACGCCTACACAGACCTTCTTTTGGATTGTCTGGTTTTCGATATTGGTTTACAATCAATGTGCAGTTCACGACGATTCTTGTTCTCTTTACGATTTACGCTTTCGTGTCGGGAATGGAAAGCAAAGCAGAGACGAGGACTTAACCTGTTGTGCATTTAGTGACGCAGTTACAGTGAGTGCCGGTGCAATGGAACCTAAGTTTCCCGAGCTTTGAGAGAACAGCTGTCACTGCAGTAGCAGCAATAGTACCAGGAATGGCTAAAATTGTAAGATAAGTAACTTCAACAACAGCATAGTGCAACTGTTTTGTCAGCAGCAACAATATTACTCGGTAGTTGTAACTAATCCGCCGCCTCAGATTACCTACTTAGACAAGGCTTAAGAGAACTGGGAAGTATAGTTCCGACATTTTGAACGGTATTTTCTTGCTTTTAGCATTTCAGGTAGGCAGCAAAGTGCTTTACATTTGCCTTCTAGCAGCAGTTTGTACGAACTGGTGGAGAAATTTCGACCACTCACATACCTCAGTCACGTATCTAGAATGATATTTTCACTCTTCAGTGAAGTAATGTAACTTTTAATACTCCGTGTAGGCTACCAGGTTAAATCAATTATGTAGTCAACGGACGCACATTGAAGATACTAATTAGTGTTAAAACGTCAGGGACAGTCTTACGCAGCATGGACTGCTGATTGCAAGGTATCACACGGCAGTGTAGTTTCACTTGTCGGAACTATTAAATTCTCTGTGCATAATCATTAATTCGTGATGTAGTTGGCCGGCCGCTGTGGCCGAGTGGTTCTAGGTGCTTCAGTCTGGAACCGCGCGACTGCTACGGTCGCAGGTTAGAATCCTGCTTCGGGCATGGATGTGTGTGCTGTCCTTAGGTTAGTTAGGTTTAAGTAGTTTTAAGTTCTAGTGGACTGATGAGCTTAGATGTTAAGTCCCATAGTGCTCAGAGCCATTTGAACCATTTTTTGATGCTGTTGTGTGCTTAGCCCCCGCCCGAGACAAAAGTCATGGCTGATGAATTATTCACACTTGAGCCTAGAGTTAGTGTTCTTAAGATCGCTAAATATTTCGGAATTGCTTGTGAAGCTCAAAGTACCTTTATCCTCGTGAGAGGCTTAAACATGTCCACCATAATGGGCCCCTCTCCGTGTTGAGTAAACTCTTTCTGAAAACTAAAACGCTCTCTCACCTTGACACTGAAGTGTGTACCATGAATGTCAGTGAAGCTTCAGTTATATAAGTAAAAGCTGTCAGCACTGCGACGCTCGATGTTGGGCGTGGGCCTAAAGTGTACGCCTGGTAGCTGTGTGTCGACAAACTGCACGCCGGCGTCACGTAACTGGCTCAGAGAAGGCGCACCTCTCCACACAGCCACATCAGCTGGACACACAGCATCCACTACGGAATCTGACAGTGGCTCTCACTATTTACAGAGATGTACATCGACACCAGAGCTCCACTGCCGTGTCATTAATCAATGAAGACACGTTCGACGACTCCGCTCCCCTTCTCTATACAGCGCTCAGCGATGGGTCATATCTTACCATCAAGCATATGTTGATCACATACAAACATTCTTGCTTATAGATTTACCTGACACTGATAAGTTTCTCTTTGTGCTACAAGGTGCTTTTTGAAGCATCACTACATTTGCACAAACTGTTTTGCTGCTCACATATTTTTAAAATCAATCTTGGTGCCCAACTTTTACAAAGCTCACCCTCTGTTGTTGGCTGTTAGAGACGCTGTTCGGGATACCTCATACAGCTTCAGGAAGTAGGCATCATTTCCCTGGTATAATTAAGTCAATGGTCGACTCCAAGGGTTGTTATAAAAAACTGCCCCATACACATTCGTGGTGACTTTAAATCAACTATCTCTATCCTATACCACATCCAGAAGATTTGTTAATAAAAGTAGCTGGAGGACAATAGTATTCAACAATTTATATTAATGAAACAACTCCGGTTACATAGCGAGTCAACACAGTTGCTGGTCTTAAATACGCCATTTGACATGTTACAGTATAAACACAGTTTAGGGACGCTATCACCACAGCCATATTTCAGAAATACTTAGAGGAAACGATTAATGGTATTTCACAGTGTACTACTTAGAAGATATAACTGTAAGTGGGGATATGCATTCAGAACTCTTTCGGAACCTTGAATCCCTTTTCAAATGGTTCAAATGGCTCTGAGCACTATGGGACTTAACATCTGTGGTCGTCAGTTCCCTAGAACTTAGAACTATTAAACCTAACTAACGTAAGGACATCATACACATCCATGCCCGAGGAAAGATTCGAACCTGCGACCGTAGCAAGTCACTCGGTTCCAGACTGAAGCGCCTAGAACCGCACGGCCACACCGGACGGCTGAATCCCTTTTCAAGTAGTTTTTAAGCAATGGCTGACATTGGGTGCACTTTCGTTGACCCCAACGGGATGCACCTGGGTCATATTCTCAGCAGCAAAGGTATCATGACCAAGCACGATCATATCGACGTGGTAACTGAGATCTAATTGTTAGGTAGCCAAAGAGCGCACAAGATAAGTTTAAGGTTGTGGATGGGGCCGTAAACAGGTACTGTCGGTTGCACAATCAAACATACAACTTTCTTTTCTAAGAACCACTTATTTACACTTTGGCTTAAAAGAACACAATAAAACAATACGGCAGAAGGCCTAGTTAAAGAAAAGCTTGAGATGCTTTCAGGGCTGAAGGCCCCAAAGCCACAGGAAACACAAGAACGGCTGAAGGCCTATCTAAGAAATCAAAAGCGATTAAAAATAGAAGGTAAATTAAAAAAAAACATGCAACGAAAACAATTAACGACTGAAGGCCTACACTACACGCCTGAAGGACAACTATAATTAGGGCACATTAATAAACAATTTTTTTAGCAAGAAAATTTCCTTTTTAACTTACAGCAGAACGGCCGAAACCTGATTAACTTATTGCATGGCTGAAGGCCACAAACAAATATGAAACAACGGCTGAAGGCCTGAACAAGAAGTCAAATAAATAAATTAGAATAAACCCCTTGCTTCTCATTAAAAAAATTCCTTTAGAGAATACACACGGCTGAAGGCCTTATTAAAGTGTTCTCGTAAATCCTCGGCTGAAGGCCACACATAACACATGGAACAACTAACGGCTTAGAGCCTGGATTACAAACAATTTCAGATAGAACAATTTCTAAGAAGAAATTTTTTTCTAAAATAATCAATGCTGAAAATTGTAATTTAACACGTTTGAAGGCCTTCACGTGGTAGTGGTGGTTGTTGGAATGTTTAAGGGGGACTAAACAGCTAAGGTCATCAGTCCCCCGCCTTTACGTAAAAAGTAAAAAAAAAAAAAAAACTGAATTGATACGCAGCCTAAGCCTTCACACAATACTTCAATCAAAATGGAAATCACATTTTAAAACAAACAGAACAAGTGGTGCTTAGACGTGTTCCAGGGGTCGGCCTGGGAAGGTAGCTCAAACGTAAGGTGAGGTGAGACAGGCAGCCAAGAGTTAAAGTTAGGTAATAGGATGGCAACCCAAACTAGGGACGGCCAAAGGACCGACCAACAATTTAACCAATTCCCTTCCGTCCGACCAACGGCACAACGATGGATAATATCGGCTGAGGACTAGAATACGAACAGCACTACGCTTCCAGAAGTTGGCGTCTAAAAGCAGCCAGGAGAACAATAACCACTCGAAGCGAATATGAACCAAACTTACTTAAAAGGCTGTCGAACTACACGCCGTGCTGGACGACGAGGAAAAGGCACACTGCCTACAAACTACGTAACGACCAGGGCAGGTAACTGGAGCATTAACGGCCACAGGGCAGAAAATATCGCTAGTGCATTTCACTGATAAGTAACAGTCAATTTAATAATTAATCACAACTTAGGAAGGCGGATGCAAGATTTTGCCAACTCCAGCACATCATACGATGCTGCTAGCCTGAATGGCCAAAGGGGCAACACCCTGCAAATAGTTGAGGTTTCACAACAAATTAACTGACCACTCAACTTCAGAATCCATGTTCAGTGGGCAACGAACTTGTCGGTCTCGCAGCTAGCACCTCACGATCTGACAACGCGTGCACGCCGCCAGCGGCTCCGGCCTGGCCTCGCGCTATGGAGGTTTGCTTCCTGCTCTGTCCCAACTGACTCACTGCCTTCAGCACTAATCAGCATTGAAATAGCTGCACAGTCAAAATCACACAAGCTACACACAGTTCCACGAAAACACTTCCACAAACAACTCGAACAATACTAAAACGAGTGGCCTGCCGGTGTGGCCGTGCGGTTCTAGGCGCTTCAGTCTGGAACCGCGTGACCGCTACGGTCGCAGGTTCGAATCCTGCCTCGGGCATGGATGTGTGTGCTGTCCTTAGGTTAGTTAGGTTTAAGTAGTTCTAAGTTCTAGGGGACTGATGACCACAGATGTTAAGTCCCATTGTGCTCAGAGTTATTTTGAACTAAAAGGAAGAATCACAAGTCGACACACACGTAGAACCCAGAAGAATCACTCTTACGGGCACTAAGTTCACAGGGCGTTGATCTGGTATGCTTGTGTCTCTCGATATAGCCTGTATGTGAGCTGCAATCCTATTTGCAGATGTATGTGTCGAGTTAAGATATAATTTGTTAGTTCCACCTGGTTTTCGGAGGAAAGACCAGGCCATTCTACTAGATGTTTTGAAATCAAGTGACTCTACAGTTTCGATCCATTTCTGTCGCCGAGCATCGTCTAGGCTATGCAGCATGTCGTCTCCACTCTCAAGTAGTCTTTGGTAACTGATTTCACACTTTTTGTCCCAGCCTGGTGTCTACTCTTTGCGGTACTTCCTTGGGACAGCGGCTTTTGCTGGACTTTTAACGGTACCTAGGAAACTGTCATAGTAAGTGATTTTTGGGGTATCCATCCCAAGCATTTATCCAGTTTCTCCGTGCAGATATTCCACTTTGCTTTTCTGAAATTCCACCTTGGTCATTGTATGGTTTTTATTATCGGTATGTTAATTCCAATTTCGCTCAGGACTGGACAGTGTTGTCTGTGAGGGAAGTCTGCTAATGCACGTCTTGTAGAACTTAGTGGTGTTTGATTTTTGTCACTCGTCGCAAAGCAGATATTTGGGTTGTATTCCTTTCTCCAAGCTGCTGACGTGTATGTCCCCTCGATATTTCGGGTCTAAAACGAAGAACAGGTTGTTATTGTCTGCCCAATCGATAAGAGATTCGCCATTCCCATCAGCTGTTCTGTATTTCGTTATAATTGTAGAGAGAGAACAAGACTATGAACATGCTTGTACTGTTTAGACTAGCGTAGTGAGCCATACCAAAGCGCTCTTCGTACTAGCCGGCCGCCGTCGCCTAGCGGTTCTAGGCGCTTCAGTCAGGAACCGCGTGACTGCTACGGTCGCAGGTTCGAATCCTGCCTCGCGCATAGATGTGTGTGATGTACTTAGATTAGTTAGGTTTAAGTAGTTCTAAGTTCTACGGGACTGATGACCTCAGATGATAAGTCCCGCAGTGCTCAGAGCCATTTGATCCACTTTGAACTCTTCGTACTGAAGTCCACAACAGCAAATACAATAACAACTTGTCGGATCATTGAATGAGTGATCGATTTTAGTTTTTCTGCTCTCCTCCCACATTCTTCTCTCCACCCTCTAGAAGTTATGATCTGGCCTTTGATGCTTTCTGCAGAAGAGAAGTGTAATACTAATGCTGATGGCATTCAGTTAACACGCTGATCACCATGTCGTCCTTATTCAGGCGGTATGACTACACCCCAGGATTGTGGCCCCACGCATGGCATAACACACCACTGGTCCGCGCTGTCCGTGTAGCTTCCAGTTGCCGTCTGCTTGCGACACGGCTGTGGACGCTCCACCTGTCTGCGGTCTGGTGTGTGCACGTGTGTCGCCATCGCTCCCATGTCGCGGTCGCGGCAGCTCGCTCGGGCGGTCGCGATACGGGGCTGACGTTAAAATACCGGTTTGCAGGTTCACGCCACACCTGCCTAATGCGATGTGACGTGCGAGATTCGGCCGCGCGTGAGACCGCTAGCCTGACGCGCCGTGACAGCCCGCGACACCACAACAGGTGCTATTCTTTTCAGCCGCGTTACCTCTGCATCATCCGACGCTGATTTTCGACCGTTCACGTACTTGTATTTACGCTGATCCTCAGCTGCGTCCCCACATACACATGGTGCACAAGCCATAAATCTCGAATCCAGCACAGAAAGAGCAGGCCTCTCCATCGAGCCCCTATATTACTTCTACTAGACACGAAATGTGACCACGTTTTAATTTTCTGTGGCAACCGATTAGGTTCCTTTCAGGTTACGCTGCCACAATAGCTCCCTACTTAGCAATCACATACAACCGCTCACCGATAGATCTGTACCTAAGGATTGGAAAATTGCGCAGGTCGCACGAGTGTTTAAGAAGGATAGTAGGAGTAATCCATCAAACTACAGACCTATATCATTCACGTCGGTTTGGAGTAGGGTTCTGGGGCATACTTCAAACATTATGAATCACCTCGAAGGGAACGATCTATTGACACGTAATCAGCATGGCTTCAGAAAATATCGCTCTTGTGCAACGCAGCTAGCTCTTTATTCGCACGAAGTAATGGCCGCTATCGAAAGGGGATCTCATGTTGATTCCGTATTTCTAGATTTCCGGAAAGCTTTTGACACCGTTCGTCACAAGCGACTTCCAATCAAGCTGCGGGCCTATGAAGTATCGTCTCAGTTGTGCGTCTGGATTCGTGATTTCCTGTCAGGAAGGTCGCAGTTCGTAGTAATAGACGGCAAATCATCGAGTAAAATTGAAGTGATATCAGGTGTTGCCCAGGGAAGCGCCCTAGAACCTCTGCTGTTCCTGATATATATAAATGACCTGGGTGACAACCTGAGCAGTTCTCTTAGGCTGTTCGCAGATGATGCTGTAATTTACTGGCTAGTAAGGTCATATGAAGACCAGTATCAGTTGCAAAGCGATTTAGAAAAGATTGCTGTATGGTGTGGCAGGTGGCAATTGACGCTAAATAACGAAAAGTGTGAGGTGATCCACTTGAGTTCCAAAAGAAATCTGTTGTAATTCGATTACTCGATAAATAGTACAATTCTCAAGGCTGTCAATTCAACTAAGTACCTGGGTGTTAAAATTACGAACAACTTCAGTGGGAAAAACCACATAGATAATATTGTGGGGAAGGCGAGCCAAAGGTTGCGTTTCATTGGCAGGACACTTACAAGATGCAAGTCCACTAAAGAGACAGAGACAGCTTAGACTTCACACGTTCGTCCTCTGTTAGAATATTGCTGCGCGGTGTGGGATCCTTACCAGGTGGGATTGACGGAGGACATCGAAAGGGTGCAAAAAAGAGCAGCTCGTTTTGTATTATTATCTAATAGTGGAGAGAGTGTGGCAGATATGATACGCGAGTTGGGATGTAAGTCATTACAGCAAAGACGTTTTTCGTCGTGGCGAGATCTATCTACGAATTTTCAGTCACCAACTTTCTCTTCCGAATGCGAAAATGTTTTGTTGAGCCCAACCTACATAGGTAGTAATGATCATCAAAATAAAATAAGAGAAATCAGAGCTCGAACAGAAAGGTTTAGGTGTTCGTTTTTCCCGCGCTTTTCGGGAGTGGAATGGTAGAGAGATAGTATGATTGTGGTTCGATGAACCCTCTGCCAAGCACTGAAATGTGAATTGCAGAGTAATCATGTAGATGTAGAACTTTTTTATCGGTCTGTACTGAAATATCATATTCACGTTTTGGTAGGTTTCAGCCAGGTATATCCTCAGTCCTTGTGACGTCCTTTCCCTCCTCCTGCACTTGTCGGGAGGAGACGCGATTTGTAACGATGTTCGTCCCCTTCAATATGACGTGGAACAGCACCTGTAACTCTCGTAAAACATAACTTCTCGCTTAGTTAAGAAATATTCTATTGTTCGTCCGTAACAGTCTTATTAGTTTGTGTTAACTGATCAATTGTTCATCTTTTATCTTATTCCCGGTTAGTTTCATTGAGCAGTGAAATCTTGGTTCTTAATCCTATCATTACGGTCGTTTTTCACATCATCCTTAGCGAGGGTCAATAACTGCTGTTCCTAATTCCGTTGCTCTGCTGTTGCTACATCAAATTATTAACAACGGTCCAACGTAACTCCAGAGATCACTCATGATAAAGTAACGTCCTTGTAACACGCCGTAATGCTGAGTTTTATATTATTCACCTTTCATTGTCTGTTATTCTTATCTACACACAGGCACTTAAAATGTTTAAAAGACTCAATCACAGGCATGAACATAAGTAATATTATTCCTTGAATCACGTAGGCGACGCATATGATATATCTCTTGACTAATAGTTTATCAACCTTTTTGTAATTAATTGGTTGTCCCTATCACGCACACACACCGATAGTCATTCGAGACTAACTTCTCGTCAGTCCAGTAACCGTGACGTTGACAAAAACTTTTGATTGAACGGCGTACTGGTTTTTCTTCGTGACTTTGTATTATTGTGTCCTAGTCTAGACTACGAATAGTTTTCGTGTCACTGTTCCATTACTATCAGGTTCGCAACTGTTCTTCAGTCTGAAGGTTAAGTCCAGTGAATCAGTATCACTGAAATAAAAATCACCGACGCCTCGATAACGGTAGATTACTTTATTCAGTCGAATGACTGAGTATGGCTTTAGTCTTTCTCTCATGGAGTATCGAACTTTCACAACTGAAACAATCTAATAGCGTTTACTTCCAGAAGACTATCGCAAAAGTAGCCTGCTCTAGAGCGGCTCAAGAGCAACTAACTAAACATTTACAAATCGTAATTGCTTTGTAGGCGCATTGAATTTCTTTTTCGATGCGGCTATAACTCTCTTCCATTGTAAATGTTATCTTTGACCGAATTAACTCCTTGGATTTAACCTTATTTCATATGAATTTAAATTTATTCTACAGATGTTTAAAAGATAATGCATGACAATCCTTTCCTTTTATCTCCTCCTTTGTATGTTACTCTCAGTATTTAAGTGTTATAGTTGTTAATTAAAACATTATCAGTGTAATTAACTTTTTATCACCAATGGTTGTTGTCACTGTCAAGATGACTCACTTCCCTACCTTAAGTTTTCACAAAGTTTGTTAATTGGGGTTTTCTGTCCTTGGGGCGTTACGACTCGCAATCCCCCAAGTTATTTCAGTAAATGGTTATTAACTGCATAGACACGTTTAGATATTATGTTGTTATAATGAAAGCTATGTACCATGTTGTTGTGGTCTTCAGTCCGAAGACTTCATGCTGTTCTATCCTACGAAACTGTTTTCATCTCCGAATAATTATTGCAACTTCGTTCTTCTGAGTATGCTTACTGTATTCATCTCTTGGTCTCTCTCTACAGATTTTACTCCGCACACTTCCCACCAACACTAAACTGATGATCCCTTGATGTCTCAGAATGTGTCCAACCAACCGAAACCTTCTTTTATTCAAGATGTGCCACAAATTTCTTGTCTCTCCAGTTCCATTTAGCATCCCCTCGTTAGTTACGCAATCTACCCATCTGATCTTCAGCATTATTCTGTGACACATTTCAAATGCCTGTATTCTTTTCTTTTCTAAACTGTTCAACGCCCACGTTTAACTTCCATACACCAGACGAATACCTTCAGAGAAGGTCAACAGATTTCTCTTCTTCAGTACACATGTTATATCCTCTCCCTTTCGATCACTATCAGTTATTTCATTGCCCAAATAGCAAAGCTCATTAAGCACATTTAATATAGTTTAATTCGACTACATTCCATTATCGCTGTTTCTTTTTTGTTGTTGATGTTCATCTTATATCCTGCTTTCAAGACGCTTTATATTCCGTTGCAATGCTCTTCCAAGTTCTCTGCTGTCTCTGAAAGAGTTAAAGTCTCATTGGCAAACCTCGAAGTCCTTATTTCTTCTTCCTGAACTTTAATTCCTACTCAAAATTTTCCTTTGCTTTCTTTTACTCCTTGTTCAATGCACAGGCTGAACGACACAGGGGTAGCCTACAACTCTGTCACACTCTCTTCACAACCACTCCCTTTCATGCCCCTCGACTCGTATTACTGCTGTGTGCTATTAGTACAAGTTGTAAACAGCCTTTCTCTCCCTCTATTTTACCTCAGTCACCTTAAGAATTTCAAAGAAAGTATTCCAGTCAACATTGTCGAAAGCTATCTCTAAGTCTACGAATGCTATAAACGTATGTTTGCCTTACCTTCTTCTATACTCTAAGACTAATCGTAGGGTCATTATTGCCTCGCGTGTTCCAACATTTCTTCGGAATCCCATCCTCCCCGAGATCGGCTTCTACCAATTTTTCCACTCTTTTGTAAATAATTCTTGTTAGTATTTTGCAACCATGACTTATTAAACTGATATTTCGGTAATATTCACACCTGCCAGCAACTGCTTTCTCTGGAATTGGACCATAAAAATACTTGTTTTTTAAAATTAATTCATCCTTCAATAATGAGACCATCAGATCCTTTCTTAGTAAACACTTCCGGGCTAAATTGCCGTGGTCGATCTGTAGAACTTCTTCTCCCTGACGTTTCGTTCTCAACTACGGAGAACATCTTCCGAGGTGAGTCGACGACTGGCTGCTAGGAGTTTTTTTTTTTTTCCTTTATTGTCATTTTATACCTACAAAGGTAGGCCGGCAGCGGCCTAATATGCCGCTCTTCGGCCACAAGAAACATACAAGAGATAAAAACAGGAAGACATAATCTCAAAACACAGACATGGAGGACAAAAATCAGAAGACAACAGAGAATAAAAAGAATTGAAGTCGTTCACTGACGCAGCACTGTTTCAGTTAAAAAAAAAAAAAAAAACGGGCAGCACAGCACGGAACAGAGAACACTAGCACAGGTGAACGGTGGAGCAGAAAACGAAGAAACACTCGAGGCACAGACGGGACGAAAGACACGGACACTGCGGAGATGGGCTTCGGCGCTTGCAGGGGCACTGTCCACACCGAAAAGCTGGGGGCCTGCCAAGGGAAAAAACAGGGGGAGGGAAGGAGGGAGGGGGAGATAGGATGCCAGGGAGGAGGAGGGGAGAAAACGAAAAGAGGGGGGTGGAAGCCCAGGGAGAGGGGGAGGGGAGGTAAGGATGGAAGGAGGGAGAGAGGGAGGGAGAGAAGGGAGAGAGGGTGCCCACAGGAAAATGAGAGGAGAAGGGAAGGCAAGGCTCAAAGTTGGTAGGAGGGGTAGATGGAGGGGAGGAGGGCATCATCCGGGAGGGGGAGTCGGCGGAAGCCAACTTGGGAGAGGGTGTGGAGAGTGTGAAGATGGAGAGCAGGTGGGATACAGGAGTACAGGCGCGGCAGTGGGTTGGGGTGGGAGAGGATGGAAGAGACAAGCGGGGGGGAGGATCAAGCTTGCGGGAGGTGTAGAGGATCCGTATCCGTTGGAGGAAGAGGAGGAGGTGTGGGAAGGGGATGAGGTCATAGAGGAGCCGCGTGGGGGAAGGGAGGCGGATGCGATAGGCGAGGCGGAGTGCATGCCGTTCAAGGATTTGAAGGGATTTGTAAAAGGTAGGCGGGGCAGAGATCCAGGCGGGATGGGCATAACAGAGGATAGGGCGGATGAGAGATTTATAGGTGTGGAGGACGGTGGAGGGGTCCAGACCCCATGTGCGGCCAGAAAGGAGCTTCAGGAGGTGGAGTCGGGAGCGTGCCTTGGCTTGGATTGTCCGGAGATGAGGGGTCCAGGAGAGGCGACGGTCAAGGGTGACGCCAAGGTACTTGAGGGTGGGTGTGAGGTTAATAGGACGGCCATAAATGGTAAGATAGAAATCAAGGAGACGGAAGGAAGGGGTGGTTTTGCCTACGATGATTGCCTGGGTCTTGGAAGGATTGACCTTGAGCAACCACTGGTTACACCAAGAGGTGAACCGGTCCAGATGGGATTGGAGAAGGTGTTGGGAGCGTTGCAGGGTGGGGGCAAGGGCAAGGAAGGCGGTGTCATCGGCGTACTGGAGAAGGTGAAGGGGGGGGGGTGCAGGTGGAGGCATGTCCGCCGTATAAAGAAGGTAAAGAAGAGGGGAAAGGACGGAACCTTGGGGCACACCGGCAGAGGGGTAGAAGGTGTAGGAATCAGTGTTGTGGATAGTGACATAGGAAGGGCGGTGGGAAATGAAGGAGGCGATCAGACGGACGTAGTTAATAGGAAGAGCAAAGGTTTGGAGCTTGAAGAGGAGACCAGAATGCCACACACGGTCATAGGCGCGTTCAAGGTCAAGGGAGAGGAATATGGCGGAGCGACGGGAGATGAGTTGTTCGGAGAGGAGGTGAGTGAGGTGAAGGAGAAGGTCATCGGCAGAGAAGGATGGTCGAAAGCCACATTGGGTGGAGGGGAGGAAGCGGTGCCGGTGGAGATGCTGGTGGATGCGGCGGGTTAGAATGGATTCCAGGACCTTGCTGAAGACCGAGGTAAGGCTTATAGGACGGTAGGAGGAGACAGCGGAAGGTGGTTTATCGGGTTTGAGGAACATCAGGATCCGGGAGGTTTTCCACAGGTCGGGGTAGAAGCCGGTGGACAAGACCACATTGTACAGCCTGGCCAGGGTGGAGAGGAAGGGGGCGGGAGCTTCACGGAGGTGACGGTAAGTAACACGGTCGTGACCAGGAGCAGTGTTGCGTTTGGTGCGGAGTATATCGATGATGTCTTGAGTAGTTATAGGGTTATTGAGTTCAGTGTGTGTAATGTTGTCCAAGTACTGGAAGCCAGGAGCTAGTGGAGGGATAGAGGTGTCAGTTCGATCGCGGACATCGGGGAAGAGGGAATAATCGAACTGGGGATCGTCAGGGATGGTAAAGACATCGGTGAGGTAGGAGGCAAAATGGTTGGCCTTACTAAGGTTGTCAGGAAAGGGATTGTCATTATGAAGGAGAGGATAGTAAGGGGGGGGGTTTTGATCCAGTAAGGCGGCGGAAGGCTGACCAGTATTTGGACGAGTTAATAGGTAGGGTAGCATTAAGACGGGTGCATGTCTGTCGCCAGTCCCGGCGTTTCTTAGCCGCGAGCAAGTTCCGGATGTGTCTCTGGAGTTGCCGGTGGCGTTGTAGTGTGTCCCGGTCACGCGTGTGGAGGAAGGCACGGTAGAGACGACGGGATTCTCGAAGGAGGAGGACGGCCTGTGGGGGTAAAGTGGGACGGTGCGGGTGGATGGCGACGGTAGGGATGTGGGCCTCCACGGCCTCAGACAAGGTCTGCTGGAGAAAGGATGCGGCATGGGTTATGTCATGTGGGCGGTGGTAGGTGAGGGGGTGGCTATCGACTCGGGTAGTAAGGGTATCCCGGTATGCATTCCAGTCGGCACGGGAGTAATCATGGACATACTTGGGGGGAGGGTCAAGGCGAGGATCGGGACGGGGGCGACGACCGTCTGATATGGTAAGAAGGACAGGGAGATGGTCACTGCCAATAGGGTCGAGGACGTCCACCGCTATGCGGCCAAGGAGGTTGGGGGAGGCTAGGACGACATCGGGTGTGGTATTGGATTCAGGGCGGGTGTGTTGGGGAAGAGGAAGGACATCTCCTTGGATGGTGGCGAGGAACCGATGCCACCGCCGTAACTGGGTGGCGGAGCGACTATGGATATTGAGATCTGCGGCAATCACGTAGGAGGAGAAGGTACGGTCGATGTGGGAAAGGAAGTCAAAAGGAATAGGGGCAGAGGGGCGGACATAGATGGTGGCGCAGGTAACGGTGAGGCCGGGGAAGAATAGACTAAGGATCAGGTGTTCCGTGGGGTTGGGAAGGAGGGGTTGGAGCCGAACAGGGATCTGGCGATGGTGGCCAATGGCAACTCCGCCACGCGCTATCGGGAGGGGGTTGTCAGAGCGGTGAAGGAGGTAGGGCGAGGTATGGACAGTATGGTGGGGCTGGAGAAATGTTTCGTTTAGGAGGAAGGCATCCACGCGGTGGGTGGTGAGGGTATGCATAAGGAGATTCTTGTTGACAGGAAGGGAACGGATGTTGTTAAACAGGATACGTTGCTGTCGCGCCATAGTGGGAATTTAGACGAGGGTGTCGAGACGGGAGAAGGTAAAATGGGCCTGGTTATTCGAGTAGGTGGCGTAAGTGTTGAGCTGGAAGACGGAACGGGCGGCAAGGGATATCTGCTGGAGGGTGTGGGGGCGCTGAAAGGGGTGGATGTTCTGAAGGACAACGGTTACAAAGCGGATGATGTCCTCAGCTGTGGGGGGGGGACGGAGGGAATTGCCGGGAGGGGTGGGGGCATCCAAGGGGCGGACAGGGACAGTGAGTTCAGGAGCGGAGGGAGGGGGTCGGGCCTTGCACTTTTGGGAGTAGGTTGGGTGTTGGAGGTTACAGGTGTTACAGGAGGGGGGGGACTGAAGGTTGGGGCACTGCCGGAGGAAGTGTGCTTCTTTGCAGTGCGGGCAGACGGGGGCCTCGCGGCACTCAGATGTAGGATGTGCATTATAGCGCAAGCACCTCTGGCAGCGGATGGACTGTGGAGGGGAGCGGGAGGGGTCGACCTTATAACGGCGGTTGAAAAGGAGGGCATCCTCCTTGAGGAGGAGGTCTATGGAGGGAGCATGCTCGGAGAACACCCGCATGAGGCGGGTGGGGCCGGCTGGATTGTGAATCCGGCGGACAGCTCGAACCTCTAGACAGGGATGGGCCTTCAGCTCCGCCAACACCTCCTCCTCCGTGATCATCGGGCTAAGCCGAGTGATCACGGCAGTGAGGGTCGGTGGGCGACGGGGCGGCTGGGGTTGTCGGGATGAGGAGGGGGAGGGAGCAGGGGCAAGGGAGGCATGGGGACCAAACTGGGTGAGGGGAATGCGGGAGAGGATGTCGGAGTGGAGGGTGGGGCTGGGGGATGTGATCAGGACGGAGTCCCGACGGGGGGGTGAGAAGGGAGATGGGGGCTCCGGGGAAGTGCTGGCGGAGGAGAAGGGTAAGATTGCGGGCCTCCAGGAGAGAGGGATCAGGGTGAGAAAGGAGGTACCTGTAGGAGGGGGAGGTAGAGGAGGGAGTAGATAGGGCAGGTGGGGTGGTATCCATGGCATCCTGGGGGGTTGGAGGGGGGAGAGTCTGCGACTTCTTGGGAGCAGAAGAGGCTGGGGTGCCGCTGGGACGTTTCACAGCGGGAGAGGGATGGGAAGAGGTGTGGGGGATGGGGACGACCGGGAGATGGCGGGAGATGGCAGGTCCCACCGGCGGTGCAGGCACTGATGGTGGTGCTGGTGCTGGCGCTGGAGCTGGAGCTGGCGCCACAGAAGATGCAGTGGCAGTGGTTGGCACTGGCGATGGCGAGGGCGATGGTGATGGTGATGGTGACGACGATGATGATGGTGTGGCGTGGGTGGTGGCCCGAAGGGCAACAACCCTGGCGGGGGTGGCATGAGTTACATGTGGGAGGGGAGGGAATGGGTCACGTGAGGCATGGGGGGTAGGAACAGGGGAGGGAGCAACAAAAGGAGCGGGGGTGGGAAGAGTGAGAAGGGGGGGAATATATGGGGGAGGCGGTGATTGAGCACACCACGTGATGGTGGTGGCAGCAAGTGAGGGGGACGTGTACACGATTGCAGTGGTGGTGGCGGTAGTTGTGGGGGTTGTCATGGTGAGAGGATAAGTGGGAGAGGGGAAAAGAGGGAAAATAACAGGGGACAGTCAAAGGACAAGGACAAGAGACTGACGAAGAGGAAGGGTAAGACGTAAGCAGAGACGACAGAACGAAAGACGGGCAGGGAGCGGCGGCGGCGGCGGCGGCGGGAACCGGCGGCGGCGGCGGGAACCGGCGGCGGCGGGAACCGGCGGCGGCGGGAACCGGCGGCGGCGTCGGCGGCGGGAACCGGCGGCGGCGGCGGGAACCGGCGGCGGCGGCGGGAACCGGCGGCGGCGGGCAGCGGCGGCGGCGGCGGGAACCAGATGCGGCGGCGGCGGCGGCGGCGGTCGGCAAAAGCAGCAGCGGCAGGAACCGGATACGGTGGCGGCAACCGGCGTCGGCGTCGGCGGGAGACCGGCGGCGGCGGCGGCGGGAACCGGCGGCGGCGGCGGCGGGAACCGGCGGCGGCGGCGGGAACCGGCGGCGGCGGGAACCGGCGGCGGCGGGAACCGGCGGCGGCGGGAACCGGCGGCGGCGGCGGGAACCGGCGGCGGCGGCGGGAACCGGCGGCGGCGGGCAGCGGCGGCGGCGGCGGGAACCAGATGCGGCGGCGGCGGCGGCGGCGGCGGCGGCGGCGGCGACAGCAGCAGCGGCAGGAACCGGATACGATGGCGGCAACCGGCGTCGGCGGGAGACCGGCGGCGGCGGCGGCGGCGGCGGCGAGCAGCGGCAGCGGCGGCAGGAACCAGATGCGGCGGCGGCGGCGGCGGTCGGCAAAAGCAGCAGCGGCAGGAACCGGATACGGTGGCGGCAACCGGCGTCGGCGTCGGCGGGAGACCGGCGGCGGCGGCGGCGGGAACCGGCGGCGGCGGCGGCGGGAACCGGCGGCGGCGGCGGGAACCGGCGGCGGCGTCGGCGGCGGGAACCGGCGTCGGCGGCGGGAACCGGCGGCGGCGGCGGGAACCGGCGGCGGCGGCGGGAACCGGCGGCGGGAACCAGATGCGGCGGCGGCGGCGGCGGCGGCGGCGGCGGCGGTCGGCGACAGCAGCAGCGGCAGGAACCGGATACGATGGCGGCAACCGGCGTCGGCGGGAGACCGGCGGCGGCGGCGGCGGCGAGCAGCGGCAGCGGCGGCAGGAACCAGATGCGGCGGCGGCGGCGGCGGTCGGCAAAAGCAGCAGCGGCAGGAACCGGATACGGTGGCGGCAACCGGCGTCGGCGTCGGCGGGAGACCGGCGGCGGCGGCGGCGGGAACCGGCGGCGGCGGCGGCGGCGGGAACCGGCGGCGGCGTCGGCGGCGGGAACCGGCGGCGGCGTCGGCGGCGGGAACCGGCGGCGGCGGCGGGAACCGGCGGCGGCGGCGGGAACCGGCGGCGGCGGCGGGAACCGGCGGCGGCGGCGGGAACCGGCGGCGGCGGCGGGAACCGGCGGCGGCGGGCAGCGGCGGCGGCGGCGGGAACCAGATGCGGCGGCGGCGGCGGCGGCGGCGGCGGCGGCGGCGGCGGCGGCGACAGCAGCAGCGGCAGGAACCGGATACGATGGCGGCAACCGGCGTCGGCGGGAGACCGGCGGCGGCGGCGGCGGCGGCGGCGAGCAGCGGCAGCGGCGGCAGGAACCAGATGCGGCGGCGGCGGCGGCGGTCGGCAAAAGCAGCAGCGGCAGGAACCGGATACGGTGGCGGCAACCGGCGTCGGCGTCGGCGGGAGACCGGCGGCGGCGGCGGCGGGAACCGGCGGCGGCGGCGGGAACCGGCGGCGGCGGGAACCGGCGGCGGCGGGAACCGGCGGCGGCGGGAACCGGCGGCGGCGGCGGGAACCGGCGGCGGCGGCGGGAACCGGCGGCGGCGGGCAGCGGCGGCGGCGGCGGGAACCAGATGCGGCGGCGGCGGCGGCGGCGGCGGCGACAGCAGCAGCGGCAGGAACCGGATACGATGGCGGCAACCGGCGTCGGCGGGAGACCGGCGGCGGCGGCGGCGGCGGCGGCGAGCAGCGGCAGCGGCGGCAGGAACCAGATGCGGCGGCGGCGGCGGCGGTCGGCAAAAGCAGCAGCGGCAGGAACCGGATACGGTGGCGGCAACCGGCGTCGGCGGGAGACCGGCGGCGGCGGCGGCGGGAACCGGCGGCGGCGGCGGGAACCGGCGGCGGCGTCGGCGGCGGGAACCGGCGTCGGCGGCGGGAACCGGCGGCGGCGGCGGGAACCGGCGGCGGCGGCGGGAACCGGCGGCGGGAACCAGATGCGGCGGCGGCGGCGGCGGCGGCGGCGGCGGCGGCGGCGGCGGCGGTCGGCGACAGCAGCAGCGGCAGGAACCGGATACGATGGCGGCAACCGGCGTCGGCGGGAGACCGGCGGCGGCGGCGGCGGCGAGCAGCGGCAGCGGCGGCAGAGAACCAGATGCGGCGGCGGCGGCGGCGGTCGGCAAAAGCAGCAGCGGCAGGAACCGGATACGGTGGCGGCAACCGGCGTCGGCGTCGGCGGGAGACCGGCGGCGGCGGCGGCGGGAACCGGCGGCGGCGGCGGGAACCGGCGGCGGCGGGAACCGGCGGCGGCGTCGGCGGCGGGAACCGGCGGCGGCGTCGGCGGCGGGAACCGGCGGCGGCGGCGGGAACCGGCGGCGGCGGCGGGAACCGGCGGCGGCGGCGGGAACCGGCGGCGGCGGCGGGAACCGGCGGCGGCGGCGGGAACCGGCGGCGGCGGCGGGAACCGGCGGCGGCGGGCAGCGGCGGCGGCGGCGGGAACCAGATGCGGCGGCGGCGGCGGCGGCGGCGGCGGCGGCGGCGGCGGCGGCGACAGCAGCAGCGGCAGGAACCGGATACGATGGCGGCAACCGGCGTCGGCGGGAGACCGGCGGCGGCGGCGGCGGCGGCGGCGAGCAGCGGCAGCGGCGGCAGGAACCAGATGCGGCGGCGGCGGCGGCGGTCGGCAAAAGCAGCAGCGGCAGGAACCGGATACGGTGGCGGCAACCGGCGTCGGCGTCGGCGGGAGACCGGCGGCGGCGGCGGCGGGAACCGGCGGCGGCGGCGGGAACCGGCGGCGGCGTCGGCGGCGGGAACCGGCGTCGGCGGCGGGAACCGGCGGCGGCGGCGGGAACCGGCGGCGGCGGCGGGAACCGGCGGCGGGAACCAGATGCGGCGGCGGCGGCGGCGGCGGCGGCGGCGGCGGCGGCGGCGGTCGGCGACAGCAGCAGCGGCAGGAACCGGATACGATGGCGGCAACCGGCGTCGGCGGGAGACCGGCGGCGGCGGCGGCGGCGAGCAGCGGCAGCGGCGGCAGGAACCAGATGCGGCGGCGGCGGCGGCGGCGGTCGGCAAAAGCAGCAGCGGCAGGAACCGGATACGGTGGCGGCAACCGGCGTCGGCGTCGGCGGGAGACCGGCGGCGGCGGCGGCGGGAACCGGCGGCGGCGGCGGCGGGAACCGGCGGCGGCGGCGGCGGGAACCGGCGGCGGCGGGAACCGGCGGCGGCGGCGGCGGGAACCGGCGGCGGCGGCGGGAACCGGCGGCGGCGGCGGGAACCGGCGGCGGCGGGCAGCGGCGGCGGCGGCGGGAACCAGATGCGGCGGCGGCGGCGGCGGCGGCGGCGGCGGCGGCGGCGGCGGCGACAGCAGCAGCGGCAGGAACCGGATACGATGGCGGCAACCGGCGTCGGCGGGAGACCGGCGGCGGCGGCGGCGGCGGCGGCGAGCAGCGGCAGCGGCGGCAGGAACCAGATGCGGCGGCGGCGGCGGCGGTCGGCAAAAGCAGCAGCGGCAGGAACCGGATACGGTGGCGGCAACCGGCGTCGGCGTCGGCGGGAGACCGGCGGCGGCGGCGGCGGGAACCGGCGGCGGCGGCGGGAACCGGCGGCGGCGTCGGCGGCGGGAACCGGCGTCGGCGGCGGGAACCGGCGGCGGCGGCGGGAACCGGCGGCGGCGGCGGGAACCGGCGGCGGGAACCAGATGCGGCGGCGGCGGCGGCGGCGGCGGCGGCGGTCGGCGACAGCAGCAGCGGCAGGAACCGGATACGATGGCGGCAACCGGCGTCGGCGGGAGACCGGCGGCGGCGGCGGCGGCGAGCAGCGGCAGCGGCGGCAGGAACCAGATGCGGCGGCGGCGGCGGCGGCGGCGGCGGCGGCGGCGGCGGCGGCGACAGCAGCAGCGGCAGGAACCGGATACGATGGCGGCAACCGGCGTCGGCGGGAGACCGGCGGCGGCGGCGGCGGCGGCGGCGAGCAGCGGCAGCGGCGGCAGGAACCAGATGCGGCGGCGGCGGCGGCGGTCGGCAAAAGCAGCAGCGGCAGGAACCGGATACGGTGGCGGCAACCGGCGTCGGCGTCGGCGGGAGACCGGCGGCGGCGGCGGCGGGAACCGGCGGCGGCGGCGGGAACCGGCGGCGGCGTCGGCGGCGGGAACCGGCGTCGGCGGCGGGAACCGGCGGCGGCGGCGGGAACCGGCGGCGGCGGCGGGAACCGGCGGCGGGAACCAGATGCGGCGGCGGCGGCGGCGGCGGCGGCGGCGGTCGGCGACAGCAGCAGCGGCAGGAACCGGATACGATGGCGGCAACCGGCGTCGGCGGGAGACCGGCGGCGGCGGCGGCGGCGAGCAGCGGCAGCGGCGGCAGGAACCAGATGCGGCGGCGGCGGCGGCGGCGGTCGGCAAAAGCAGCAGCGGCAGGAACCGGATACGGTGGCGGCAACCGGCGTCGGCGTCGGCGGGAGACCGGCGGCGGCGGCGGCGGGAACCGGCGGCGGCGGCGGCGGGAACCGGCGGCGGCGGCGGCGGGAACCGGCGGCGGCGGCGACGGGAACCGGCGGCGGCGGCGGGAACCGGCGGCGGCGGCGGGAACCGGCGGCGGGAACCAGATGCGGCGGCGGCGGCGGCGGCGGCGGCGGCGGCGGCGGCGGCGGCGGCGGCGGCGGCGGCGGCGGCGGCGGCGGCGGCGGCGGTCGGCGACAGCAGCAGCGGCAGGAACCGGATACGATGGCGGCAACCGGCGTCGGCGGGAGACCGGCGGCGGCGGCGGCGGCGGCGGCGGGAACCGGCGGCGGCGGCGGCTGGGACCAACGGCGGCAAAGGCTCGGGACAACGGCAGCTGCAGCGATCACTGAAACTCCTAGCACTTCGATATTAACGACAATAATATCGAAGGGCGCAACCCTCTCGAGTTACGCCGAAGATGGTTGCACAAGACTACCCGCTGCTAGGAGCTGGGGCCGCCGCTTATATGGAGATCGTAGAGGGCGCCACCGCACGTCACGTGGCGTCGATGTGTAGCTATCTTTGCCTAAGATCAATAAAAGATGTTCGTCACCCCTTAGTCACCACAGGGGTATATAAAATTCCGTGTAGTTGTGGCAGGGTTTACATAGGAACTACAAAAAGAAGCATCAATACACGTTTGACGGAGCACAAAAGAAACTGTCGCTTGGGAGACATCAACAAATCGGCAGCAGCGGAACATGTTTTTAAGGATGGAGATCACGAAATAAAAGTCGGTGAGACAAGCGTGCTAGCGAGGACGTCGCATTATTATACACGTATGTATAGAGAGGCAATTGAAATCCACAAACATCAATACAATTTTAATCGTAAAGAAGAAGGATTAAAATTGGACAAAATATGGCGGTTGACGTTGCATCAATCACGTGACAATCGATTGCCTGCAATCGAGAGAACAGACGATAGCCAGAGATAGCTACATATCGACGCCACGTGACGTGCGGTGGCGCCCTCTACGATCTCCACATAAGAGGCGACCCCAGCTCCTAGCAGCCAGTCGTCGACTTACCTCGGAAGATGTTCTCCGTAGTTGAGAACGAAACCTCAGGGAGAAGAAGTTCTACAGATCGACCACGGCAATTTAGCCCGGAAGTGTTTACTGATGAAGACGCCGGCCGTGAAAGCCTACATGGGAAGATCCTTTCTTACATCTAATGAGGGGTTATACACATTTTATATTATATTCATTACTTCACGTTTCTTACTAGAAATCTTAATGTGATACGGAATCCAACATTTACGAATAAGTATAACAGGATCTGGGAAACAGCAGTTGTAGTTGTAGCAGAAAAACCGCATTTTATATTCGCTAATGAGAGAAAGAGGGATAAAGACAAATTAGAGGCAGTAAGATTTAAACTGTGAGCACTGGCAGTAGTGGGTATAAAGAAGGGCTGAGGGAGTGAGTGAAAGAGAGGAACATGAAATGAAGAGAGAAATACGAGACAGAGGGAGAGCAACATGATAAAACGCAAGTAATGAAAACAACAGAAAATAAATTGTCTTGACAGAAATGAAGAGCGGAATAAATGTAGCTGTGAGAGAATGGGAGCCCTTACTGTTTGACAAAGGGAAACTTACTCTGTGTGTTAACGTTGTACGAGAATAGTCACGAGATTGGCAGAAGGAAAAGTGCCATAGCCTTTCCTCAAATTGAAAATTACGCTGAACAGTGTGCAGGGCGCAGTATAGCTTTCCAGAGACGGACAGGATTTTGACTTGTTATACACGCGACTTATTCCTTGACTTTCGAAAGAATTTAACTCAATATCACTCCAAAGTTAATTAATATCATTTCCTGTCATGTTGTTTATTAATTCCCTCGTAGATAATATTAACAGCAACCTTGGACTTTTCTCGGATGATGAAGTTCCTGTAATGAAGAAATGTCTCATAAAAGCTCCACTAATATTTACTCGGACCCTGATAAAATTTCAAAGTTGTGTGATATTTGTGAATTGTTTTAAATGTTCAGGGATGTAAAATTGTGTACTTCACAAAAATCAGAAACGTAGAATACTGTGTAGTCTTTTAATGTGACCATCTGTCAAACGTCTCATATGGTCCCCAAGGGTACACACATATTTGTGTTGATCCATTGTGTCTTCCATGATGACGAGATCATCCAGGAAATGGCACGAAAACATTCCCCATTCCATAACGCTCCCTCCTCCAGCCTGAATCCTTCCAACGACTGTTGCAGAGTGTTTGCTTTCAGACGTTCCACGCCGTGCATGCCAACAGCCATTGCCTCGGGCATGGGTGAGTGTAAGTTAGTCTGAGTTAGATTAAGTAGTGTGTAAGCCTAGGAAGCGATGACCTCAGCAGTTTGGTTCCATAGGAACGTACCACCCACAGCCATATGTCTGATGGACGTCCAGTTCAAATGGCTCTGAGCACTAAGGGACTTAACATCTGAGGTCATCAGTCCCCTAGAATTTAGAATTACTTAAACCTAACTATCCTAAGGACATCACACGCATCCATGCCCGAGGTAGGATTCGAACCTGCGACCGTAGCGCTCGCGCGGTTCCAGACTGCAGCGCCTAGAACCGCTCGGTCACATCGGCCGGCCGTCCAGTTGTGGTACTGGCCTTCGTCGCCTATCAACAGCTGTCAGCATGGACGCATGAACCACGCGCCTGCTGAGGAGGCCCACATGCAGCAAAGTTCGCTGAGCAGTCGTTGAGGAGACTGTGTTGGGAGCCCCTCGGTTCATCTGGGCGATCAGATGCTCAACAGTTGCACATCAATTCGCCCATACGCATCTCCACAACCGTAGTTACTCATCTATAGCCTGTGGTTCCCCACAGATGCCTCCGTGCCTCTTTAGGATAGCGCCATTTTACCGCACACAGTGTACTTTAACCACGGTGGCACGCGAACACATTACAAACTTAGCTGTCCCGGAAATGCTTCCATCCTTGGCTCGAAAGCTAATGATCCTGTCCTTTTGACATAAGATAAATCGTTCCATTTCCGTATTACGACATCCGTTGGTCGATTGCAATGTTTCTGCGCTCATCCCTCCCTCCCCCCCCCCCCCCCCCCCCCGGATATGTTTTTTTATACTCTCCATTGCTAGTGCTGCCACCTGTCGTCTGTGAGTGGTAATTGAATGTTGACGTCGAACTGTAGACGGTGGCCACATTAAAATGAATGAATCGCAGTTGCAATCAGTCAACTAATTCAAATGCAGGGATGCAGCAATTACTGTAGATCGGAAATCGAATGATCTCATTGACTCCGTTGAGGTAAAACAGATGGCAAGCGTCGGTCCATTGTCAGGATGTTAGAAAATATAGTCTTTGTACTAAGGAGTCTGCTTACAAAAGGCTTATGGGTCCAATCGTGGAGTGCAGTGTGCGGCACCTGTACCAAATAGGAGTAACAGGAGAAAGAGAAGATATACAGAGTGAACTAGGACTCCACCGAAAAACTTTCAGAGGTGGTATTGTGGACAAATGGAAGAAAAAATTCTCTAGTAAACATTATCTCTAAAATGCCTGTTATAAGAGCTATGAGCATTTCATCATCTTCGATACTGTGAAACTCATCTCTTCTACTGCAAGTTGTTTGAGTTCCATATCTTGGGAGGAGGTAGAGTATGGACCAAAAGGAGAATATCCAGCAAACATGGGCTCTAAAGTCTATAACTTAAGAAGCTATGAGCACTTCCTCAATAGCTGGGATGTTATAAAGTAGCGAAGATGAAGTACTTGTAGCTCTTAGAAGCAGGAAAGCCCTTTGAAAACAAATGGACTCATTCTATGGACTCTTGCTCGGTTTTAATGGTTTCTTTTCAGTTAATGAAAGTATAATGACTTATAATAAGAGAAGCTTAATAAATGATTGCTGAAGAGGACAATAAATGCAAACATCACCGTGTTTGGTATCGTTGGATGTGACTTTGGACGGGAGCACTGTGGTGCGAATAGTTTAAATGTGCGTTTTAATATGTAGTTTTTATCTTAACTGTCCTGTATTAGAACAGTGAAAGTAATGATTTTGAGACGGAGTGGAGACGCAGGTACACGGTCTGTAAACGTTAACTTTTTTTAAAGATGGGGCCCCTCCACGCCCGCACCAACATGGTGACCAAACCAAACGTTCTACTGTCACCTCTGTCAACATGTTAGTTATCTAATAGGTGAATCACTGGATGCTGGGCTGTGATGTTACCCGTGCGTCTGGGTAACACTACGCATTAACATGGTCAATTACGTGATAGATAGTGGACGAAACGCGAATGAGGGTGGCAATTCGAAGAGCAGAGGGGAAAAAGTGCCAAGGCTCGTG